>NC_134035.1:510000-1710000 GCF_964204645.1 Tubulanus polymorphus | reverse complement strand
ACAACATTTTTATCATCTCAAACTTATAGTTCCAGTCATCTACGAACGATCGATTTACATTGTCGGTGTAGTTATGTAGTCGCAGTTTTGAGGTGAAAAAAATATCATTATTTTTCAAGAGTTCGTTTCTCATCGTTTACAACTTCAACTTCGTTCTTCTCCAGTGACGTCTCTTGGCGTTGTATCTGAAAACAGATAAAATCATAGATAGAGAATATTAAACAAATAGTTGGACGAGAAGATACACAATACCCTGTTATTTGATTTTGTACTCAGTACGCCTGATGATGGCTAACAGTTGTTAGCCGAAACGTCGCTCCTCAAATACAATCATTCTGATATAGAATTTTTCAATCTTGTCTTCGTTATTGTGGGATTTCTCTCGTCATAAGACGAAAAGGTCAAATTATGCAACAAAACAACTCAACTTCTGGGATAGTGCCACAGAGAATAACCCTTCCTTTAGATGAGCTGGTTCCATGATCTTGAGTCTTTACTGGTCTTAAGTTGTTAAATTGGCCATGGAACTAATTTAGTCTTAGACATGGTCTTAAAATTGAAACCCTGACTATGGAACCGGCCTCAGATCATTTGTGACCTATGAAAATAATCCGGTTTATGGGAAATCTGAATAAAATATCAATTCTTGAATGGCTGGATAACCCGATCTACAAGGGTTCTACCTTGCAAACAATTTCGCTTAATACACATAGCCCTAAAGAACACCAAAAGTTTGGCTATGCCGTGGCAGATAAAAGTAACGCTTTCTAACTAGCGCCATCTAACAAGAAATTTCAGAACTTGAATTCGCCGATTATTCCTTGATCTGCCTTGTAGCCTCTCTGAAAACAATAATTGACTCACCTGATAGTATTACCAGTTCTCATTCGAACCCATTGTGGGATTGGTCGATTTTGTTTCAGCTTTCTGGCAAGCTTCTGTTTAATTCGGAAAGTCTTGTGGGCAGCCTAAAAGTAATATACCGGTAATAAGCATTGATTGAAAATTACTGACATTTCGACACAGTTCTCAGACGCTGATTATCAGTAGCATTCAAGTCTGTAAAATCGACCTCTGAGACTATGTGAAACTTAAATGAGATTTTGGATTTTAAAACAGCCAAGCTTGAAACCAAGGTTTTAGGAAATTATTTCTAGAATGCCAACGTGAAGTTTGGTGACAGAAATGGAAGATTTCCGAGTTGTTTCACTCGAGATGGTTTAGTGCGGTTAATACGAGCCATCCACGCGTAATCGTGCTTTAATCGTAAAGCAAATATATTCCACTATTCATTAAATTAGTTTAAAACTGTAATCATATCAGGAAATCGGGAATATTTCGAGTAAAAACATACCATTATAATTGACTTGCTCACAGTGCACAAAATCCAATATGGCGAGAGGTTGTCTAGGTGGCAGCACGAGACGGTGAAAGTTAAAGTGTGCGGGCTCGAGATAATCTGCCCAATTCGAACAATTGAATAACGCACAAAAACACAATTATCTCTTATTTTCCGACCCTTACTGGAATTCGCTTATCTCAAACCAATTTTTTTCGGTCCTGGCTTGTCGATGAGTTGGATGAGCTTTACTTTAGATGATTCAATGCATCCAAAAATATCAAAACAAGATTCTTCAATTTCAGCGAAATAAAACCACAAACTACCGATTAATGCTAAAAACAAAGAGATTAAGTAGAAAATAATCATTTATTGTTTGAATTTATAAATATTATAAAATTACACACGAACAATATATGCACACATACATGCATCACAAATATCACAAAATTCTCGCTCAGTGGATAATTTTAAAGACGATTTTTCTAAAAACAATACCGATGTGATTACAAATATATGAAATACATGATACAAAAACAAATCAGAATACTACAATGGACAATCAATACACGTATAAGTAAGTACGAAGAAGATTTATCAAAAAAATGATTTTGTTCTATCAGATTTTCTTTAAAACGTCACACAATAAATTGCAATACACTTCAGGTAAAAAGCATAATGTTCTACATGTAGGTACTGAAAAATAATTTCGTTTTGGTACAGACAGCTGATTGTCTGAGAGGGTGTAGGGTACAGACAGCTGATTGTATGAGAGGGTGCAGGATACAGACAGCGAATTGTCCTAGGGGGTGTAGGGTACAATTAAATTGTTTGAGGGGTGTAGGGTACAGATAGCAGATTGTCTGAGAGGGTGCAGGGGTATAAGAGAGTGGATTGTCCTAGGGGGTGTAGGTTACAGACAGCAGATTGCCTGAGGGGATGTAGGGTACAGACAGCAGATTGCCTGAGGGGATGTAGGGTACAGAGAGCAGATTGAGAGGTCGGTACAGACAGCCAATTGTCTGAAAAGGGTTGGTGCTGTCTGTCCGGACAGCATATTGCCTGAGGGGGCGCAGTGTACAGACAGTAGATTCATACCTGAAAATAAGATTTAAATTTCTACCTCGAGCTACGCAAGATTTACTAATCACTTGACACAATTTCTGGATACGCTCAAGTAAGGTGAAACCACTCGATGAAAAAACAATCAGAAAACGAAATCCTTCAATTGTCAGAACCTACGGCGCTGAACACGAAATAAAATCATTCATTATCAGGAATAAAATAATGATGACTTTTGCTAAATGCTGGATTCGTTTTTTGTTTCAGATATCGACAACATCGACGACAAAAATGACTTATATCACAATCGGCTTCGTACGAAGAGAATAAATAAACATTCAATTGACTTCGAATTTCAGATCTGAAATAATCGACTTAAAATTCATACCCGAGTTATTACCAGAGCCATGTTGCACAATCATGACGACTTCAGTCCAAAAGTGGTCTTATATCTTGAGACAAGTATTCAGTTGTTAGATCGACTCTAGAACTAAGATGATCATAGACTGGCCTCAAATTGTTAGATTGACTATAGAACTAAGATGGTCTCAAGTTGTTAGATTGACTATGTAACTAAGATGGTCTTAAGTTGTTAGATTGACTATGGAAGTAAGATAGTCTTAAGTTGTGAGATTGACTATGGAATTAAAATGGTCTTAAGTTGTTAGATTGACTATAGAACTGAGATGGTCTTAGACTGGTCTTAAGTTGTCAGATTGACTTTAGAACTTAGATGGTCTTAGACTGGTTGTTACATTGACTTTAATAAACTAAGATGTTCTAAGACTGGTTTTGAATCTAAGTCCTGACTGTACAACCGGGTTCTGTTTAGTAAAATTGACATTCTTGTTCTCCGTCCGTTTTCATCACCTGTCGACTGAGAGATATTTCAGCGCTTTCAGACCGTATTTCTTCGAGAGATCACGTTGGAATTCGTCTTTGAGTATTTTCAAGCACCTGATCAAGAAAAAAACATTTCGTCCCGTTTCAATTATGCAATCAATAACTCATTACAAAGTGTATTTGGTATAATATCCTTGATTGAAATTTACCTTTTGTAAAGTTTACTCGCCCTGTATTTTGCGATATCAAAGCTAGGAGCGTGAGGCATATGAATGATAAATGCATTCGGTAAGACTACGAATTCATAGCTGAAAATGAAATAAGAAACCGTCGATTTCAATTGAGGTGTTTGAGACAAGCGCAAGGCCGTTTAATTGGTTCTACAGTTGATCTATAAACTTAAATGGAAGTCTTTGTAATATCTTTTTAATATGATTTACTGGATTTCATATTCGAAATTATGAAATAAACAACTTTTTTCTATAGCTTTTAAAACTTCATTTTCAACCATTCTGCTTCTCCACAGGTAATCAAGATCATTTATATGTATGTTTCATTCAACAGTCCGGACCCTGCACACCTCAGATATTTAATACTTTATCACTATTCCCCTAATTTCTCATCTTGTTCAGGCTTCACATAAGGCATTCCCAATAAATTTTATACACCGGACATTGGTCATTTTATCTACATTCAAGTGTCCATCCACCCACGCTTAAATGGTGCATATCTGATGGAAAGTACCCAGACTTGACCAGAGTTAATGAGAAAACCCACACTACTTGATTACTTAATAATTGATTCAGATCTGACAATTTCTTTCAGAGTTTATCTTAACTCCATCATCAGAGAATAAAAAATAGCATTTTTGAGGACGTTGTTTTGATAAACTCTGAAACTGTCAGATTAGAATAAATTATCAAGTCATCAACTGTGGGTTCTGCTAATTAGTGTCCAGACAGTGAATTGATACCCACATTAACAGCAATAAACACAATACGCTTACATACCCTTTAGCATCGAGTTCTACTATATGTGACACTTTGTTCCACCCGAACCCGACAAATCTTTGGTCGTACAACGGAACGTCTTTGGGTACGATTACGTATGGTTCAAAATCCGGTTGCCAAGCTACCTGCAAGGAAAATATACGAGAAGGCCTTTTATAGTTACCACTAGTTGAACCTAAGAAAGAAGGTATACAGTATGGCCGCTTTCCACAAATCTACAAATTCCCTCAGTTTTTCCTGATTTTTCAATATAATATCACAAAGTTCCCAGCACCAAGGAATTTCTTGGTTTAAAAAATGTTACGCTTTATTTTTCATTGAATCACGTATATTGATTGAGAAACACGGGATCAATAACATAATCCAAATCCCTGAGTTTTCCAGGTTTTCTTGCAAAATTTATCAAATTTGCGGAGTTTTCCCTGATTATCTATTTCCTAGATTTTTCTGATTCCCTGAGTTTTCCAGGTTTTCCAGGTCAATGGCCATGCTCAGTAAGACACGTACACGGCTATACAACTGGAACCCCGAAGCGACAGTGAATCTATGGATAATGCAACATACACGGCTATACAACTGGAACCCCGAAGCGACAGTGAATCTATGGATAATGCAACATACACGGCTATACAACTGGAACCCCGAAGCGACAGTGAATCTATGGATGGCGTAATCTTTTTGAGAAAAGTGTAAATTTCGTCTTACCGAATAAGGCATAGTCGCTGTTCTCCATTTAGCAAAATTAGTCGGAGCGTGTCCTTTAGGCCAAACGTGATATCTATTGATAGAAAATAATCGATTTACACCAAAAATTCAATCCATCAGATTTAAACCGATAATTTTACACTAGATCCAATCTGAATTAGTTGTACCAGTTTGTCACATGTTTGTTGTACTTGTAAATGTCAATGTGTCTTGTAAGCCTTATTATAGGCTGGCTTGTCTATCGAGATGACACGTAAATAAAGATATATATATATATATATATACACTAGATTACGTAACTACACTATACCTGAATGTTACTATAGTACCCATATCTAACATCGAAATCAGTTCAGCTTTCGACTTCGGAAAATCGAGTTTGTAACGTTGCGTCTCGAACGCAGGAACAACCAGAGCCTTGAAAATGGATAAAAAGAATATGTAGAATAAAATCTTCAAAATATCTCCGTTAAAATCGAAGTTTTCTTCAAGTTCTGATAAAGTAACAATTTTGCGATTGACCCAAAAGAAACAATTGAATAAACTCCTAACTTTTTTACTACCCTTGATTTGATTCAATCTTGTAAACTTCTCTTGTGCAATTAGTAGAGAATGAGGAAAAGTTTTCTACTTTAAGAAATGCTGTAAAATGCATCCGACCGATACACGAAATTTCAAAGGCGACGTCTTAATTGCTTATGCACCTCCAAATATGCCTTTTCAATGAATTAACAAAAATGCGGTCAAATGTGTCACAAAACCTTCATAACAAGTCCTCGAATCTGCCCCAGGGGCCAGTTACACGGTCGTGACTTAAGACCAAAAGTGGTCCTAAATCTTAAGACTGGTCTTAAGTTGTTAGATTGGCTATAGAACTAAGTTGGTATTAGACTGGTCTTAAGTCTAGGCCATGACTATGCAACTGGCCCCTGGTGTTACAGATTAATGGGTACTGATTTATTAACTTATTGCTTGTAATCAGTTGAGACTATTTCCAGTCTTGATGAATGTCATACAAAGATGGGTGGAAGGGTATGTACAAAAAAAAATGCAATAACAGCTGTTTGAATTGATATTGTGGGTTTCTCTCAATGACATTGCTATTCCTGTCTACGAAGAAATATATACCTTTTTCTCTGTCGCGATGTTAATCATCGAAACGGCTTTTCTCACGTAGTTGTACATGTTGAACATCGGCAGAAAGTCGACGTCCAGTAGAAACACGTACGGAGTTTGAACCTGTTTCAACGCGACGTTACGCAGATAGTTCACCGGATAAAACAACTGAAAGAAATAATACCCGAAAAATTCAATTGTCGTTAAAATGAAATCTGAAAATTGCTCGGGTTCATCAAGTAGTTAGCATCAGTTCATTTTGAATACGAACTTATTCTTCTATCTGAAGGATTCTAAGAAGAACCATTGATTTCAAGGAGCGTCACAGTGATTTCATAGACAAATCTGATACAATTTGTTTGGGTTTGGTGGTTATTGTAGAAAATGACTGATTCTATCTGGGAGATTTAAAGGTCCTGAGAAGGACCATTGATTTCAGGGAAATTCAACAGTTCAGAAGTCTCCATCCATCGGATCTATCGCCAAACAGAACTGTCTAAGTTCATCCATCTCTTCAGCTTTCTTCCTCGCATATTCATAATAGACGAATCTCATTCCTTCCAGAGTAGATATCTGTATTTTATAACTGATGAAACTGGAACGGATACTGTCGTATTCAGTGGCTCTCTTCATTTGAACGTCGAGACGAGACAGTTTCTGATCGATGACGATGATTTTATTACAAGCGGCTCGAAAACGTTTCTCGGTGTTGAAGAAGTTTTCTACAGCAGTTTCGTAATCCATGTTTGAATGTTGTGTATCGACAGTGAATGTGATACCAGTTGTAAATTGTCTCCGCATTATATACAGTAGTCAATATATGACAGTTGACATAATAGACATAGAACTTGTGAGGAGGGCATCTCATCTTATGACAACCTGTCACTAATTATTGATCACTAATCATCATCCAACTAATCATTTCTACTCAAAATGGGTAATTAATAAGATTTACATTTTAGTGACAATTAAAGCTACTTAAGCTAATTAGCATTAATTAGTTCTTTGTTAATCATAAATAATCATAAATCGAATGCAATGTCCAGAATTTCTGTCAACAGATAACCCCTTTTTGTAATATTCAATCATAGCTTGGAAACATTTGAAGATTTTGAATATTCACTGGAAGATTGTAGATAGTTAGACGATTGTAGTGCTTTTCATTCTATAGTGCAAAACATAAAAAATTGAAATCAAAATGATGATAAATTTCATTCATCATATTTATTCATTTATCAGTTTGTTTGAATAAGGATTCATTTCAAAACTTTGCTATCGGATTTAGATTTTTTGCAGGACTAATTTTCATTAGATAAATGACAGATAATTGTTTCATATACAAACAGCAATCTTAGATCCCGGGTAGGCCTAATTAAAGCGCCATCAGGAGATTGATGACAATTCTGGTTTAATCATACTTAACAATTAGTGATCAATAATTAGTGACAGGTTGTCATAAGATGAGATGCCCTCCTCACAAGTTCTATCTCTATTATGTCAACTGTCATATATTGACTACTGTATATAATGCGGAGACAGTTTACAACTGGTATCACATTCACTGTCGATACACAACATTCAAACATGGATTACGAAACTGCTGTAGAAAACTTCTTCAACACCGAGAAACGTTTTCGAGCCGCTTGTAATAAAATCATCGTCATCGATCAGAAACTGTCTCGTCTCGACGTTCAAATGAAGAGAGCCACTGAATACGACAGTATCCGTTCCAGTTTCATCAGTTATAAAATACAGATATCTACTCTGGAAGGAATGAGATTCGTCTATTATGAATATGCGAGGAAGAAAGCTGAAGAGATGGATGAACTTAGACAGTTCTGTTTGGCGATAGATCCGATGGATGGAGACTTCTGAACTGTTGAATTTCCCGGAAATCAATGGTCCTTCTCAGGACCTTTAAATCTCCCAGATAGAATCAGTAATATTCTACAATTACTGCTTAACCCAAGCAATTTGTATCAAACTTTTTGATCCCTTTAAAACAAATTTTTCCTCAATTTCATGCAAAAAAGGCATAAAAAACTAATGAAATTATAGTATTTCAAATGATTTAAACTGTTTGGCTAATCTTGCAGCTGACCACAAAATAACAGATTGAAATTCGCATTGAAATTCGCCTAGATTAGTTATAGTCACTTATACATATCCATATTCAATGAGCTCGTTGTCTCAATGAACACTTAAATGCCTACGTAAATACCGAGAGCTTTTAAAACTGTGGTTGATTGAAACATGTGTTCTTTACTACTTAAAGAATTACAACGAGATGAGGTGAATGGACTCATTCACCTGATGAACCTACTATTCATTAGTAGCAAAAACCTATCAACTACTATTTGTTACATTGTATTCGGCTATTCTACAGCCTCCTCTAAGAATTCACTTAATCAATTGTATCATATTTCATGATTCATTGGCCGTAGGAAAACACTCAATTGTAGGAGCATTTGTATTTCTTGAGGAGAGAATCCCACAATGATAATAAAAAGTCCGAAAATGAAAATTATTCCTGAAGATGACTATTAGGATATAGTCGAAACGTTGAAATAAACTACTATCTCGAAGTTTCATTTTCAGACTTTTTATTATCATTGTGGGATTCTCTCCTCATCGCGTCAACACGGATATAGTGTTCTACCAATCGTGATTTGTATTTCTTATTCAGCAAAATAATTTGAGAACGACTGAATGGTTAGAATTGTCACATCGACATGAAATACCCGACCCAATAACTTTGATGTCTCCTCCAAAAAACCTCCAACCAATTCATACAGCTATCTAGATATCAACTAATGAAATTATATTTCAAATGATTTAAACTGTTTTCCTTTTCCTGAAGCGGGCCACAACGTGATGGATTGAATTTCCCTTAGTCAGTCAATTCATATTTTCGATAAGGCCTACGTTGATACTGATAGCTCTTAAAACTGTTGTTTATCAAAACATTTGTTCTTTGCAACTTAATCTAATCATATTTCCTGATTCAATCGACGTAGGAAAACACTCAATTCACGGAGCATTTGTATTTCCTTATGAGAATAATAATTTGAAGAACGGCTGATTGGTAAATGGCTGATTGGAAAATGTATCGATGTATAGTATTTGAAATAGTTCAAGTGATTCTTTTATTATGACATCTGTAAAATACACGCGCGTGCAAGCAATACACGTATTTATACATATACACGTAGCCAACGTAATAATCTCCTGGATATATTCATTAATGCCAAAGATCTAAGCAGTGAAAGTAAATCGGTTTGTATTCTCAATGTAGAAATTGTGGTATTTCTAATAAGACCCAACAATCGTACAAATAATCAAAATTTTCAATTTCCAAAATAGTGAATATACATTTCAACTGCCCTTCTGATCGGAAATATTTCTAAACTATTTTCAATCAAATATCTTAGTTAATTGTAAGATCGTGGGATTGTATTACGTAAGTCTACATTTTCATGAATGTTCAGAAATTGATATTGAACTTATTTGTTATGGCATCTCAAATAATCAACTTTATAAGGATATAGGTCTACTGAAACTATTTACTTAGGCAATTAATTTCATTTTCTAACATCCGACTAGGAGTCTGTATCTGAGTTAGGACGACTAACAATTGAAGAAGAGAAGGAATATCAAAATCATGGCTACGCTGCTTAAGAAGGTATGAATTTTGAATTCCCTACGTGTCCAAGTATTTTGCACACAAATGAAAAATCCGGAAACTCTAGAAATAGGTCAACCATAACATCTTTCTGGGGAGGAACGCCTCATCGAAAGTAGATCAGTTATTTTGAAGAATGATATGTTTAAAATAGTAAAATATTTTCCTGATTGCCTGTATTATTTTCTAGCTAATCGCAGTGGTGAGAACTATAGTTCTAATGGTCATTATATCATTAACACTGACTTCCCATTTACAACATGGTATGTACAGACTTATACTAAATTCTAATTATGTGGACCTAGTCAAATTATCATTACTTTATCAATAAATTGTTTAAATGCATCTGGTTCACATCCATTCATCAATATAAACCCCATTTTCAGACACTTACATTAACCCTACTAGTGCTGACTAATTGTTAGTTTAAAATGCTAGAGATAATTTGAAAAATTCCATCCCAGTGTATTGTAAAACGGGCATACCACTAATTTGTCTACACCGCAGTGCGGTGTATCATAGGCTACTAATATTTCAACATGTTCGACAGGCGCTGCCTTTTTTCATCAGAGAAAATTAATAATTACTGATACATCAATACAATGTGATGTACAAGTACAGTGCATCACTGACTTATACATCGCACTGCGGTGTAGATGCACTGAGAAAATTAATTTCGAAATTTCATTATTCGACAGTTGTATGCAAACCGATCGTACCCAATGTTTCAATCGATGTATACCACAAACCGGACGCACGTGGTATAGTGGTACCACCGCCACCACTTCCAGCCGCTAAGGCAAATCAAAGTAAGTCCATTAACAAGTGTTTTCAAAAACACTGATATAAAGTTACCATCACTGCAGACTTTCTACAACTAGAATGCGAATTATATTGATATCATTAATTCTATGTTTCATTGCAGATATTCGTAATGCCTAAGTTATTCAGATTACATCATGTCAGATTATATCATATTACATAGTATCGGTTCTGGGTACAGCTTTTAATTGAATTAAATAAAATCATTCATTGAAATACTAAAACTTCATTAGTTGTTTATGCCATTGAGAAGATAGCAGCAGCAGTGACTGAATCTCAATTTTTTTCGGAAGGGAAAATCATTTATTTAGATTTTGGTTTTTGGCATAAATGAATGTTTTCATAATCTCAAAAAGTGTCGCAAGAACATGAGGGAAGTGTGGAATTACCACTCACAGTATGCAAGAGTTCTGAGCATTTTTTTCCAGAAAATTCACTCCTCAAATCTTAAAGGTTTCATAGATAAATCTGATACAAGTTGCTTGGGTTAAGCAGTATTCATGGAATATGACTGATTCTATCTGGGAGATTTAAAGGTCCTGAGAAGGACCATTGATTTCAGGGAAATTCAACAGTTCAGAAGTCTCCATCCATCGGATCTATCGCCAAACAGAACTGTCTAAGTTCATCCATCTCTTCAGCTTTCTTCCTCGCATATTCATAATAGACGAATCTCATTCCTTCCAGAGTAGATATCTGTATTTTATAACTGATGAAACTGGAACGTAGACTGTCGTATTCAGCTCTCTTCATTTGAACGTCGAGACGAGACAGTTTCTGATCGATGACGATGATTTTATTACAAGCGGCTCGAAAACGTTTCTCGGTGTTGAAGAAGTTTTCTACAGCAGTTTCGTAATCCATGTTTGAATGTTGTGTATCGACAGTGAATGTGATACCAGTTGTAAATTGTCTCCGCATTATATACGGTAGTCAATATATGACAGTTGACATAATAGACATAGAACTTGTGAGGAGGGCATCTCATCTTATGACAACCTGTCACTAATTAATGATCACTAATTATTAATTATAATTAAGCCAGAATTGTCATCAATCTCATGATGACGCTTTAATTACTCGTGATCTCATCAATTAAATTAATTCATTGCTGTGTATGAAATAATAAGTGTTATATCACTAATGAAGTCCCGCAAAGAAATCAATTCTGAAAGTGAATTTTTCAAATGATTTCGTTTTCAACCGAAGTGGTGAATGAAATGTAATAACATTTTGACTTCAATTCTGTTTATGTAAATCACTAGTACAGCTTCCTTTTAGCTGGTGGATGTTTATCCATGTTACCATTTAAGGTTTATCATTATGTTCATTATAAAGATTGCTTCAGTCTGAATAATCCAAAAAATAAACTTAAGTGGAGTCTACAATCATCTTATCATTTACAACGCATCACTGCTGCGATCTTCAAGTGTTTCTACTTCGGTCTGATGTTGATGGAATTCCTCAAAATTACTCCTGATTGTAATTAGCGAATTAATGCTAATTCGCTTAAGTAGCTTTGATTGTCACCAATGGTAACCTTATTAATTACCGATTTTGAGTAGAAATCATAAGTTGGATGATAATTAGTGATCAATAATTAGTGACAGGTTGTCATAAGATGAGATGCCCTCCTCACAAGTTCTATCTCTATTATGTCAATTGTCATATATTGACTACTGTATATAATGCGGAGACAATTTACAACTGGTATCACATTCACTGTCGATACACAACATTCAAACATGGATTACGAAACTGCTGTAGAAAACTTCTTCAACACCGAGAAACGTTTTCGAGCCGCTTGTAATAAAATCATCGTCATCGATCAGAAACTGTCTCGTCTCGACGTTCAAATGAAGAGAGCTGAATATGACAGTCAACGTTCCAGTTTCATCAGTTATAAAATACAGATATCTACTCTAGAAGGAATGAGATTCGTCTATTATGAATATGCGAGGAAGAAAGCTGATGAGATGGATGAACTTAGACAGTTCTGTTTGGCGATAGATCCGATGGATGGAGACTTCTGAACTGTTGAATTTCCCGGAAATCAATGGTCCTTCTCAGGACCTTTAAATCTCCCAGATAGAATCAGTCATATTCTACAATAACCGCTTAAACCCAAGCAATTTGTATCATATTCATCTATGAAACCAAATAAGGGTTTCTGACCAACATTCCTTGTTGATGTGAGCGATGCTGTTGTACACAAACATGTACTTCCGCACAAATCTGAGACGCCTCCAAAAATTCCTGATGATGCCTATAGTTGCAAACACACTATGTTTTCAAAACATTCTAAATCTTTTTGGTGACCATTCCAAGAATGCACCGATTGTTCACACTAACAAATAGTCTGTTCTAAATTGGTCTGTTCCATTTTAGAATGGACAAACCCAGACTGAATAAAAAGACCATTCAACGTCAGCTCAGATTTGTCCAATCCATCCCTGGCCAGTTTGACGACCTATTATCGTTCTACTTACTCCATCCTTGTAAACGATGTGATAACCGACGTTGCGTCGCTGCATCAGAATCAACGATCCTTGCGCGTACCGCAGAAACTGCTGCGCCTCGGCGTCGGACATATACAACGCGACGCTGATCGGGCCTTCCCAGTGTTCGCAGATCGATTCGATCATCTGCAGACGATCCATGCTGAGCTGCGTGACGAGCGTCACGTCGTCCGTACGCGGCTCGTAGTCATACGATATGTAATACAAGTGCGTACGATGTACGAGCACTTTCTCGCGGCGGAAATCGTAACATTCGTCCTCTTCGTTCAAAGCACTCAACTACAATCAAAAACATTTCGAGTACGGTTTATATTCTGGACTATTTTTTTGTAATTACTTGGAGTACGGATCTATTAAATCTCCCAGATAGAATCAGTCATATTCTTCAATTACTGCTCAACCCAATCAAATTGTAGATTCATCTATGAAACCAAATATCCGACTTCTGAGTATGGTTAATATTCTGGACTGTTTTTTTGTAATTACTTGGAGTAGGGATTTTTCAAGAAAAATTCAGAAGGGATCATACGAAGGAATCAACGCTCATTGAAAATGACAATCATTTACTTTTTATGGCAATTTCATGAATAGAAATGAAATGTGATATCTGATTGGCAATGCTGGTTAACTACAGTAGACTATGTACTAGCCTCCGAGCTGATTGCCATGGATTATCACATGTCCTCGACAGAACGTTAAAAAATTTTCTAGTCGAATTCTTGCGATGACAACTCATCATTGCTACGACTGCCCGGAGCCAGCGGGACCCAAGTTAACTGAAGTGAACTGTATATAGAAACTGAGTTTATTTGAACAGAGATCTATGCTGTGGTAGGATCTCTATGGCATTCGGTCCACCCAGGGAGCACGTATTGGTTCAATAAGCGAATTCAATATTTTCACTTTGCTATGTAAAACGTGCTGTTTCGACTGACCTGTTCTTTAACGTCCGTGTTCTGCGTAACTCCACAACCGAACAGTTCACGCCGCAGCAAATTACCGTCGTATTCCAAAAACGTCAAATACAAATTACGGAAAAATTCGATGTGTTTGTTTTTGACGTTGCGTTTCTTCGGTGAATTCCAGTGAATGATCTACAAATTCCGAGAAATGTGGATAGAAATTTCAGTAAATATTTCACTGAGTTGAGAATTTGGCAAACAGATGGCTGCCAACCTCTGAAATGTATTATCAGTAGCAAATTGAATTTTTTTCAATAACATTTCATTGAAATATGAAAGAAAATGTTCAAATTAATCAACAGTAAGACCCTCAGTAACATCTTTCATATTTCCGTACAAATTAATCACTTATCAAGGGGGGTAAAACCCTCTGTAAAACCTTTCATTTTCCTTCCTTTTTAAATTAATTACTAATCAAGGGGGCAAGACCCTCAGTAACATCTTTTATATTTCTGTTCAAATTAATCAGTAATCAACAGTAAGACCCTCAGTAACGTCTTTCATATTTCTGTTCAAATTAATCAGTAATCAACAGTAAGACCCTCAGTAACATCTTTCATATTTCTATAAGCATCAAACAAACCAAATCATAATTTCTCATCATTAAAGAGTAACAAATACTGAAAATCAGGAACAGTTGGCAGCTCCGCAAACGGAAGGTTTGTCCAAATAAATTCTAGCAGATTTCACAGAGTTAAAAATTTGTCAAAACGTAAGGTTTGTTAGAACAGATTCTTGTGATTTAACGTTTACCTTTAAATCGGAGACTTCGCTGTAACACAACTCGCTGCGAGTATTATCACTGAGTTGTACGTTCCACTGACACGACATACGATGCACGAGATACGGATGTTGTTTGAGTGCCGCGTTGAAGATATCCTGATCGGCGAGCGACGTACTCAACATCGTCATCAGTTCGCGTTCGGCGATCAGCTTCCACATCTGCATCCAGTTGACCTCGCGAGCTTTATTCAGATCTAACAGTATCACGCCCGTATTGAACCCGCGACCCTGAAATATATATCAATCATGAATAGCTTTAGTAACGTAGTACTTGAAAACCCTGAAATGATTAACAACCACCATCACAATAATATCAAAGGCTAAATGATACAAAGCTTTCCAACTCATTCATTAGAATTATCCATTGAAAATTATCATCGTTTTTTTTCCTAATCAAAATCAAAGTCTGCCCTGCAGGATCAGAAGAAGTTATGTGCAAAGACGAATTAAGCATTTTGCAATGCAAGATAATGAAATGCATGCATCAATCGGTAACCCTGAACCACTACCAGACAATTCACCTCGGTTCAGTGAAGTCTTGATGATCACTTTCTAAGTATAACAATAAAGTGCCTAATCTTCATGTTTTAGTTCACCGTCAATTCAAAATCTCCGGGAGTTTTCATCAAAACATGTGAAGAGAGGATGATTATAAATTGGAGGAATGGTGGTAATGCAATGAATATCCAGAAGTGTAAATGCATGCTGCAGGATGACACCTGCATTAAATGTACACGTCTTCAGATAAAACTCACCAGCGCTGGCCACGGTCGATGATTCTTCCAAAGTTTACCCAGATACCAATCGCTCTGGTTCTCGACCAAACCGAGAATTTGTTTATCTTTCAAACGTCGGAATATCTTCCACAATTCGGCGATGTCGGTCGCCAGGATGATGTCCGTATCTAACACTATAACCTGTCCACGAAAAAATACACAACTCTCAATTAACCATCCATTCAACGCGCTGAATATCTTCAAAATTCATTTCCATTTCAACGATTTTCCACTCAGTGAAATATTCATAGTTCCATCGCTACTTTATATGAAATATTGTATCTAATCTAACCTACCCATGCAGGACATCAGACATTTTGGTTGTCTGTATTAAAGGAAGTTAAGTTCGACTGGTGTTGCTTCTTAATTTGCATGTACCGGTATTAGGAATCATTATTCCCTTATTGACTGAATTCAATAAGACTTATTGATCAACATTGATAATCTTAGAAAAAACATAACACACATAAACAGTGACAGCAATTGACGCGATTTCTTACCTTTTCCAGGTCAGAATTGAGAGTCTTTGGCAGCAATAGTTTCATCAGGCCATAAACACCGGAGTAATGAGTGTTCGGTATCCAATCTATATCTTTCTGTAAGTTAAGAAACGTAAGCAAAAATTTCAAACGTCAAAAATAAATTCCAATTGTTTTCATCGTGTACATCTACTGCAAGTAAATACGGGTAACTAACTAAACAAGACATTTTTGTCTTAATGTGATTGATATTAAACTTACTTTTAAATTATCAGCCATATAAAAGCTCACATCAACTGAACAAATGAAAATATTAAGTGTTAATTTCAACGGAACAAGAAATTCATCAATCTAGGCAGGTTGAGAAATAAATCTCAGTAATCAGCTACCTAGTGGTAATCTAATGGTCTGAAGGCCTTCATAACATAAGCGTAGTTGTAATGTTGGGATGTAGAAAAATCAGAGAAGGATTGTATGAAATACCGATATAGATTGAACAGATCTCACCTCCGGGAACGTTCCACGTTTTAAACAACGTTTTCAGCGTTAACTCGGCAGATATGTCGGATATGAAGTGAAACTGTAACGGATTCTTGCGGTAGAACAGTATACTCTTAATCAACGTGACGACATCGCGTGCGGCACCGTGACCGGCGCAAACTATAGCTATATGTATTACCTGAAATATAATATCAAATGTCTTTAACACTCTGGATGAACTATGTGTACTTACAATAGATATTCTGGTTACTTCAACAATTATCTACAGGATCCAGTTCAACAGTTGCCAATAAACTTTTGAGTAGTTGAATTCAGTTTATTTCCAAATGAGCGAACTCTTGAGTTAAATCTCAAGAGCTGTGGAACTGGGACCAATAGATTTTCTCCTTACTACAACTAGTCAAGGTGGTTTTTAGTTTTATAATTGGAAGAACATAAACCGGTCAACAAAGTTCACTAAGTAATTGACTCTAGCAGCAATAGGCCATTTATCATCTTAAGTTTACACACCAACTTCGGGAATAGGTCCGAATCTGTAACCAGCACCCCCGCAGACAATCTGCTGTCTGTACCATCCCCTCATCAATATTGCATGTACCCTCTGAGAACCCACTTTGTTTTCTGTAACCATGCACCCAAAGACTATTGCCATCCGTATAAAAACTGACCATCAAGATCCACCTGTTCTCCTGTCTTGTTCACGCTGATGGTTACAGGCAGCAGATTGAATAACTGCAGACGTTCAAAAGTGTTATATTTACCTCACATTTAGGCACATCAGGTTCGGTGCTGATACATTTCACTCGAGAGCCATCGACTCCCGCAACGACTCCTGGAACGACTCCCGCAACGACTGAATCCAACTTGGTTTTATCGGTTTCGTTCTCATCTTTAATCGTGTACTGAAGACTCATCAACTGATTCTGCGATAAACTATTCGAAAAACAAGAAAATATTCTACTTTCCTCTCAAAACCTGAGCATTTATTCCTACATTTTTGTACAGCGGTGAAACCAACATCGCAGTCTGTCATAGCAATGATGGATCTCCATGATTTGAATTTTCGTAGGGAAACTCTTGATATTCTATTTGGGACATGTGATAATCCAAGCCAGTAACAAATCAGAGACAATCTGCTCCGTGGCAAGCAGAGTGTGAAGCCCGTCAGAGGCAATGTGCTCCCTGCGGCAAAAAGAGTGGGCTCATGATAATCAGAGGCAATCAGCTCCGTGGCAAACAGAGTCTGGGGCTCATGATAATCAGAGACAATCCGCTCTGTGGTGAGGTTGGAGTCTACCATCATTCGCTCGTTGTTTTTACCTTAATTGTCGTCGTAACAGTTGGTTTTGTTCTTCGACTTCACGGACTCTCTGAGCTAGTTTAGCTTCTCTGTGAGTGAAACCCATCACATCATTAGAACGTATTCCTATTGAAAATATACACACAAAACTTGTACGCTTCAGTACCTATCACACCAGTAACACCAAAGAAATGCCTTCCTCTTGTGGGGTCTCAACAACAAAATCACTCTCTCTCTCTTATTCAACTCGATTAAAGGAGACTTCATCGGCAATCCTTGTTATTGGTACCGAACTGGTATAATATTGCGATTTTTGTAGTCATGTTAAGAGCAAAATGAGGTAGGCCTTTGTAACCCAAAAAAGAAAGCAAAATGTCCGAGAAAAACAAGTCTCATAAACGGACTAGAGACTTTACTCATAAACTGAAACGGAATAGTCATTTTCAACCCACCTTCGCTCCACCAGTAAGCATAGCCGAGCAGGACTAGTATAATAATAAAACCACTCAATAAAACGCCGACGAACTTTCGCCGAAGTCGAACCATTCTGACCTTTTCAATAGTGATACATTATTCTCTCAGATAGAGACTGAATGTAACTGGTTTATCAGTACTATTTGATACATATCTGAAATTAAAGAAACCCTATTTTTACCGAAATTCAGCTGATCAATACCACACATCTGATCGACTAGATATAGGCCTAAGAAATCTTGGGTGGTGTAATAATCAGTAACCTGTCAGGGGTTTAGTTTCACGAATTGGATCATTCTTGCACATTGGTATAAGGCAATTGAATAAATAACTTCTCATACCATAATAAATAAAACTGTTAATTAAAAGTCTACCACCACCAACCATATAATATGGCATTAGCCACGTAAACTAACTACAATCAAAACCCAGCAAGCAAGTATGAATAGCAGGGGCCATACAACCAACAACATTATGTTGTTGAAACTAGGCTTCTTAAAGAAACAGGACTAAAAAGGAAATTTATTATGTCACCGTCAAATATAATTAATTGAATTGATCAGGAAAAACTAACTAGGCAGACGGATTAAAACAGTTTTACGAATGTTTCAAACTCTAGATATACATTCTACATTCTATACTCATTCATCATTTTCTAAATTCTTACTTAAAGCTTGAACAATATCGAGTAAATCTATTTATAAACACTTTTTAAGCACGGCGACCTTTTCAATACGACAACAAAGCGAATTGGAATTGGAAAAGTAAATTACCGACCGAAACCGCCGAATACTGACCAGAACCGTCCGATACCGACCAAAAGTAAAATAAACAGGGGCGGACCCAGACCGTATTAGCCGTATTGCCCAATACGGTCTAGAATTGTTAAGTGCCCTTCGAAATTTCACCGGCAATATTTTTGACGGCATTATTTCAGCAACCGCTAATTCCGTGTCCGTAATCCGGGCATAATTATAAAATTAATCGGTATATACTGCTGCCGAGAAAGTGAGGAGAGATAATCATATTTGTAAAGCCTTTAATCATGATAAATTAAATAGGGCACTCTCCTTTTGCAAGGGGCACTCATGCTTTAGATGAGGGCACCTTGTCCTTGCCTTTTCAGGGAGGGCTAAAGGGGCACTCGTACTTTAGAAGAGGGCACTATACGCGGAAAATGTTGAAGAAAAGGGCACTTTTTTGCCTAATTTTTAAAATTTTAGGGGCACTTTTGGTTTGGAAGATGGCACACGACATGAGGATAAATGTGAAGACGAGGCAATTTTTGCCGATTGTTAACAATGAAGGGGCACTTAGCCGTATTCTGTATAATTGTTAAGGGGCACTTTTAAAGATTATAGGGGCACTAGGCGAAGTTGGCGACAACCATTCTTTTATGGGTTCGCCAGCTTCATTTTTTATCCGCATCTGTTGAAATCTTGTCTCGAATTCGTTTATTCTGGATTGCTCTGCTAGCCTCTAGAAGCCCTCTAAAAGCCTTTAAATGGTACCATATTTTCAAAATTTTCCGGGGGTGGGCCCCCAGACCCCCCTTTAAGAACTTCGCGCCTTACGCGCTCGCTTTGACTTGGATACTGGGTGTGCCCTAAGATCAGAAAGGTGCCCTTCAATTTCCTTCCAATACTGTCTACCCATCCCCCTGGATCCGCCCCTGAGCCTCTTCCACTGTTCTCCCCCATGGTCTTCCCCATGGTCCGCAGGCACTAAAGAGAGTCTCTCCCTCAGGAGGTAGCTAGCAATTCACTCATTGTTACACAAGGAAAATCAATAGAATTATCCGAAACATTAAAAAGAAATTTATTCAAAAAGAACAAAATTATTACAATGACGATTGAAAATCGATTAATTTATTAAAATCGATTACAAGTATATAAAAACAATACACCATGTAAATGTTTTAGCCGAAATATCAAGAGACTTCGTCTGGGACTTACATGAACATTTTTACTAATAAAACATGAGCTAACAAGAGTAATTAAAGCCGGGGATGAAATCTTAATCGCAATTATTTCTAAATAAGGTTTCAAGTTATTTTTGAAAGTGTTTGGTTGGTATCGGTTCCAGGGACGGATCTAGGCCCAAATTCAAGGGGTAGCAGTCATTCAAGAGGGCACCTGTCCGGATTTGTATTACCACGACGAGGCGAGCACCGAAGGTACGAAGCCACCAAGGGGTTTAGAATCAGTTAAAAATTTGAAGACCAGCTATCAGAGCATCTGAGGCATCAAAATAGCAAAAATACCCTTGTCTGAATTTTAGGCAATAACAAACCACTCTTAGTATTTATTGCAATTTGAATGTGCCCCTTTTAGAATGTGATAGTTATTAGTCATTTTTTTGAGCCAACTATTTTTGAGCCCTTTTCTGAATTTTTATGAACGTGCCCTTTTGGCAATACAATGTGCCTTTAGGATTTTTTTGGCAATTTGAACGTGCCGATAGTCACAGAGTTGTGCCCTGTCAGAGCACATCAGTACGGTAATATGATTGAACACATGCGCCCTCATTTTGGAGATTAATCGTGCCCATAACAGGATTTTTCAAACTATTTTTGGAGCACTTTTCTTAATTTTTTTGCAAATGAACGTGCCCTTTTTCGCAATATATGTGCCCTTCTTGACAATATAACGTGCCTTTTGGCAATTGATTCAATGAAACGTGCCATTTTTTGCAATATAAAGTGCCCTTTTCCGCAATAATTCAAATTCTAATTAATTTCATAGGTCCGGACGTCGGATTTTGCTGGCGCTGTATTTTCATGAGAATCTTTTTGAAAAGGGCACTTCACAAATTCAAGGGGTCGCACGAGCCGCAGGTGCAACCCCCTGTATCCGCCCCTGGGTTCATAGCCTAGATAGTGCCGATGGCCGATACGCAGTCCGCGTTCAACGTTTCATCCGGCCCCTGGCAATCGAGGATGATGTGAGTTGTTTGGTCGTCGGGCGTCCGTAAAATCTAAAAAAAATCCGATACTGATATTAAAAGATCTACGATATAATCATTTCTATTTCTATCGATAGTCGAATTGATATTTCGATACATCAATTGAAATTGATAATGATATATCATTTCGACGGTTCGGTTATAGAATCCGTATCCGAGTGCCGCCGATTCAAACACACCACGTGGTCCGGCATCCGATAGTATCCGTTCCGTTGATTGGATCCTATTGTTTCCGTCACGGTGATTGGCTCGCCCGTTGCGCGCATTATCATTCATGCTAAATCGAGCGATGTAAGTAAACGTGTTGGTGATTTTTTTCGATTTAAATCTCTTTACATCCGTTAAATCGGATCGTTTTGCGGTAGATTTTACGGCCAATATAACAGAAGAGGTCGTTTGGACGGCGTAGAAATAGTTTTTGACGATCATCTATTGATGTAAACTGATATTTCAGACGATGTTTTAACTCGATATTCCGTCGTCTGAAATGGCGCCACTTTCCGCACCCATCCCGCTCCTCAATCCTGATCGCCGCCGATATTCTTGAGGCCGATCTTTTTGAGATCTCAAATTTCTGCAGGAGAATATCATCACAGCAGCGACTGGTTGAAAAAATGAGATGGTCGAACGAACGGCAGAAGAAAACTGAAGAAACAAAGCCCCGTCGGCGGCGATCCCTCTCCCTCCTACCTCTTCAGCCCGGTGGCCATTTTTTGTAAACTAGGCCTAAGTTTTTGAAGTGAAGTTTTGATTTTAGACCCGAGCTTTATACGTAGCTAAGGGTAGAAAATAAACAAAGCTTCCAGGTTGTGGTAGAGCTAGCTGAGTTCATTTTTGTCCAGTGTTAAGGGGTGTGAAATTAGTCCTAAAGATCAGAAATTATTTTGATAAGAATTATTCTGAATTGAGAGCTGCATCTGAAAATCAGCATTCGATCTCGGTTTCATCTTTGGTTTACTTTGAGTTAAAATTAGTTCATTTCAATTTGCTTTAAACCTGAACTCTAAATCTGAGTTCAAAATTGATTGTAGTTAAAACATTGAAAATGAACTCAGTTAGCTCTAACTTACAACTGTGGAACTGGGTCCAGAACTGTGAAACTGGATCCTGATAGCTGCCTATATGAAATATACGACCCTGGGTACATTTTCCCAAAACGAAATTAATCCTAAATCGATTCAATATGCACCCGTGTTGAAGTAATTTAAAAGCGATTTTAGAGTAAGATTTTCTTCACGTAGGGCCTAGTCTAATTAGGTCCAGGGGTCAGTTTCACAAAAAATTTATTGGTGAGATAAACTGAATTAAATGTAAATATTTTTAGAATCGATTTGAAAAACTTTCTTGCCAAGCTCATCTGCCAGCTGACAATTTAATCCGATAGACACTCATAATTCATAGTATCCACTAGATGGCGAACTAGTCAAACCCTGGCTGCTCAAAATGTAACGGCATGTCTTACAGTTGTTTGAATACAATACAACTCACTGAGACCTTAGATCACTATTAGCTGTGGATGATGTTGATACAAATCAACAAATACTAGGCAAAATATGATTATATTCTAGAATTATCTATTCTCATAAAATACTGAGCCATGAAATAGATTTTGGTGTCAAATTTATGTCATGAAATTGCTTCCCCGATTTTAGTTGGCCCTGGTTTTACAAGATTTTTGTATCCATTAGTGTTGGTAAAGAATATTGTTTTTCGATTAATTTCTATTTCAACTAGATTTGGCCGCACATCAGGTGGCCTAGCTCAGTCAGTTTTGGTAGTACGTAACCTGTTATAAAGGTCTCAAATGAGATGGCACAGATAGGCGGCCAACCTTAAACTTTGATATTTAATCCATTTTACGTTGTATTGAAGATCATTTGAGTTAAAGAAGATTTAGGTTATCCCTCAATGCAGTTTAAATGGAACCGATGCTTTTAGATCAGCTGCCCATCTGTGCTTACCCTTTTGACCCGTTTCTTTAATATCAGGTATATACTACCTAAACTTACTGAGGGGCAGTCGTTTTTTAATCCATTGCACACTGTATCAAATGATTACAAAAAAGCCTTAGCAACTGAAGTTTGCTATGTAGGCATGGAAATAAATTGTTAGAATTTAATGTTAGAATCATAGAGCCACTTTTCTTTATTTTAACTGTTTTCAATGAAGACTTTATTGCAATCCTTAAATACAGTGTAGAATGGATCAGAAAACAATGTTTTTCGTCAACTGCCAGTCCTTTCTGGTCCTAATAAGACTTCTATCAGGTATATACCACTAAAACTGACTGAGCTAGGCCACCTGATGTGCAAGTCAAGTCGAAATAGAAAATAGCTGTACAATTTTCGAGAAACTGACTCTTGGACCCAATTAGACTTGGACCCACTTAGATGAAGAATATCTTAGGCTAAAAAAAATTGATACCTTGTTTCTCCGCTCTGCTGAACTTAAATGTTGACCCGGCCGGCCGCCTATCTACCCTTTACATTACTTTTAAAATCGTGATCAATTTTACCATAACAGACCCGGCCGCTATAGAAATGAACTGTTTATAAATTTTATCATATTTTACAAAAATGACCCGGCCGCTGCGGAGAAACAAGGTATCATTTTTGTTTAGCCTTACACTTAGCATCGATTATAAAATTTCATCATTAACTAAAGTTTATCTCGCCAATGAAATTTTTGTGAAACTGACTGTTAGACCCAATTAGACTAGGACCCACTTAGATAAAAAATATCTTACACTTAAAATCGATTTTAAATTTCTTCATTAATGCAGGTGAATTTAGTGAATGTTGAATTGATTTACAGGGTTTTATTTTTACGTTCATGAAACGGAATGGACCGATGTCTTCATAATTTTTGCATGACATCCGTTACTTTGTGATATTTCTCTTAACCCTTTCAGTGCTGACTGATCAATAGCTTATAGTGCTGGAGATAATTTTAAAATTTTGAAAAATTCTGCCCTAGTTTGTTGAATAACGGGAATACCACTATAGCGCGTCTACACCGCGGCACGGTGTATCATTAGCTACTAGTATTTCACTATGTTTGACAGGTGCTGCCATCTTTCTATAGAGATAAAAACTAATTAAGACACCGCAGTGCGGTGAACGAGCAAAATCCATCACCGATTTATATACCACACTGTGCTGTAGACACACTGAAGGGGGTAAACTTTTGAACACACCTCAATTTGGTCTCGATACGACCAGAGTGAAAATGTGCAGTCTGAATAAACAGTTGTATTTACATCCACTTTACACCATATTGAAGAATTGCCAAAAAGTCTTCATTTTCTCATGTTGCAATTACAAAAGATCAGCCATTTTTGAAATTCTAACAAAATGTTTCTTGTGTTTCCATGCCTCTGAAATATGATTTTTGATGATTTGAAAATAATTTAAAATGGTAGGCATGGAACATATTGTTAAAATTTATTTAGTTCATAAAATGGAGTCTCTTTTCTCTGATTCAAATCAGTTAAAGACGATTTTTTGACAATCTTTTGAAAACAGTGTCAGATGGATATAGAAACGATGGTTTATCTGGACTATACAGTTTCACTGGTCCTGTTGAGACCAAGTTGAGAAAAGTTTAAACACGAAAATAAAAAATTTAGTGTGTATTACTTTGGATAACTGATCTGGGATTTTTGGCACCCTACACAAATTTAATTTCTTCAACAAAAATGTCAAAAAGATTTCATTTAAAGCGGCTATCAGGATCCAGTTCCACTGTTCTGGACCCCCCAGTTCCACATTTCTTGATCAGTTTTTTAGATTTAAAACATTCTGAAATAAACCAAATTTCAACTGGTAATGAAAAATGGTAGGGAATCGTTGGTGCCCTCAAAATGTCTTCAACAGAAAATATCTTTAGGGTCTTATTCATTCATTAGCCTTGCCGTTATACCATTGCGTCCAAAACTGTTGAACTGCATGTATGGCCTGATGGTTTACTGAATGAAACCCTAAACAAAATATTTTGTTGAAATTTTAAGGTGCGTTAAGCATTTCATTGAACTAATCAATACTCGAAAGTGCTGGAGATGTAAAGATTTAAAAAATTCCACCTCAGCACTTAGATAAACAGGCATACTCATGGTTCCCACAGAACGCGGAAATTGGGAAAAACTTTGGAATTTTGAAATGATAATTCCTAGTTTGGAAATATTTCCAAAAATAAATTTCGGAAATTTTCCTAAAATCAAGGAAATATTTGGGTAATTCATTTATATTTTGTGTATTTGCCAAGTGCAACTTTCGTCAGCAAATTCCCTTGAGAATCATCTGTATCAACCAGTCACCGCTAAAATGTTAACTGAAGCATGATGATATCGGTTCAGTTCCACTTTGGAAAATTGAAAAATCACCCATGAAATACTTAGAAATTTTTAATCCATGTAACTGTAGTAACCACGCATACTGCTATAGTGCGGTAACACTGGGGCCAGATGTTAATGTGTTGTCTCTGAAATTGTTTCTATTAAAACCCAAGGGCTACCCTCCATAGCACTGACTGATTACAGATCTGTCATCTGGCGGATTTGTTTACAATCGATATGCCAATTTTCAAATGATGATAAGTGTCGTCGCTCAAATGTTTATGATGTCTCTATTTTGTTTTCTAGAAATATGGCTCCAAAACGAAAGCAGATAGTAAGTATTCATTTTTTTTGTTCCAATAATATGTCTGTATCTACATTGATACCTAGTATACTTACCTGAGTAGATGTGCACTACGTCATCGATATTTTTGAGATAGTGCGCACTATTTCATTGATATATCGGAGCTAGATTTAAATCCCCCGCCCCCACTCCCCCTGGTGTTAGCGTTCATACCAACCCATCAAAGATACCGTCCACTCCACCTCACTAACCATCCAGGATACAGATGGAATAATGAATTAAATGTGCAATTGAACCCGGGACCGGTTATCATTTGATGTTACAATCAAGATTCAAAACTGAAACATTTTCTGGGGCCGGTTCCATAGTCAGGTCTTAGACTTAAGATCAGTCTAAGACCAACTTGGTTCTATAGCCAATCTAACAACTTAAGACCAGTCTTAAGATTTAAGACCACTTTCGGACTTCAGTCTCGATTGACGTGCAACCACCCCCAGATGCTTACTTTTCAAATAATTCTAATGAATGTGAATGTTATTGTTCTTTTCTAACAGCCAGAAGTCCTGGAGGAAATTCCGCCGCCAGTAAGTTTAGATTTCATGATATCATTTTATATAAACCTGTTTTGTTTAACCTGGTCCTCTGAAGCCGGTTAGACTGATATTATCTTTAACCCGTGCTCAGGTAACTGAATTCACTTTTAATCAAGTTAACCCAGATTTATTAAAGTAAACATTGGTCTCCATAAAACTGGCGCTTAGATTCATTGATCATTTAATGAATGATTTTTACAGATATGAATGTTAATTCTCTTTTCTAGATTACGATTGAAGCGGAAATTCATTTTGTAAGTTTTCTATTAATCTCCTCGGTGGAATATGATATCTACCATTTTCGCTGAGAGTCATTGAAACTTCATAACTCTTTAAGCAAGTTGTAACTGATTTCGTCTTCAGTTTGTGCGCGCGCTCACTTACACATACGCTTATATTTGCGCATGTAGTTCATAATTATCATCAAACTCGTAGTAATAACGATAATAGTAATGATGATAATTACAATTGTCATTTTTAAAGTGCAAATATCCCGATGAAAGGAATTATCAAACTGATTTATCGCGTGGTGTTTTTGGTTTTCTCTCATTGTAACAAGTTTACTCTGATGAAATCTTTTTCCAGATATTAAACCTGTCTGGTATTCGTTTCAATCATGATCTCTGTTAAATGTGTGCTACTCAATATGAAATAACAATGCAATTAATTACTTTTCTTTCATCGCGACAGTTTGCTGCTGCAGCAGCAGCAACGACAACAGAAGTTTGAATTTTTCTGTTTCATGGACTCTATATCGTTTGAATCAAACTGTAAAACAAACGAATACAGAAATATCAAAGTTACAGAGATCAGAGTTTTAATGCAAGAAATTAATGAATTCTCTTTTCTTTTATTGCAACAGAACAGACAAACAGCGACGAATACAGTAAGTTTGAATTTTTCTGTTTAATGGACTTTATATTGTTTAAATAAAACCCTAAAACAAACGAATACTGAAATATCGAGGTTTTTCCGAATACAGATATAAAACTTGTCTTTTGTTTTAATTATAATATGATCTCCTGTGTTTATTAATGTTTGCTACTGAATATGAAATAATGCAAGAAATTCATGAATTCTCTTCTTTTTTTTTTATTGCGACAGAATTCGACGACGACAAGAACAACAACAGCACCAGAAGTAAGTGAGAAGTTTTCTGTATCATGGAATTTCTGTGGTGTTTATTTCTTTCTGACAGACGATGATTTGTTTGTGATTTTCATCGTATATTTCATACCGGGAACAAAGTCATGAAAATAATCCTGCTTTCAATGAAATAAAATTCCCGTCACTTAGAATTATTTTATAATCAAGTTTTTTTTTATATAATATTAGCGCACACAGTAAAATCTGGAAACATTTGCTCACGGATATATGTGCATATATTTTATGTATCTCTTTTATTGATGTATTTATATTTACTGTATTTAATGTGTGAACGTGAAATAACAAAACTAAAATGAATTCTCTTTTTTTCTTTCATGTCATCAGCGTAAACAAACAGCAGCAAATCCAGTAAGTATTAATTCTTCTGTTACCTTGAAACAACCGATTCTTATGAGTTTTTCATCAGAATTATCATCAATTACAGAATTTAATCGGAGTTCGATTCCCTTCGTAACTTATCGTTTTTGACCTGAATGTGAATGTTATTGTTCTTTTCTAACAGCCAGAAGTCCTGGAGGAAATTCCGCCGCCAGTAAGTTTAGATTTCATGATATCATTTTATATAAACCTGTTTTGTTTAACCTGGTCCTCTGAAGCCGGTTAGACTGATATTATCTTTAACCCGTGCTCAGGTAACTGAATTCACTTTTAATCAAGTTAACCCAGATTTATTAAAGTAAACATTGGTCTCCATAAAACTGGCGCTTAGATTCATTGATCATTTAATGAATGATTTTTATAGATATGAATGTTAATTCTCTTTTCTAGATAACAGTAGAAGCGGAAATTCATTTTGTAAGTTTTCTATTAATCTCCTCGGTGGAATATGATATCTACCATTTTTGCTGAGTCATTGAAACTTCATAACTCTTTAAGCTTACAGTTTACAGTTTATTTGACAAACTCAAGGTCTACAAATTAGACAATATGAGTGAAAAATAGAACATTATACAAAATAACATAGCAGCGAATGCCGTGTTTACACAAATATTTTAGCAATTTTACTTATAAAGATACATAAATTATAAAGTGTTCTGATGTTTTTTGTCTGCATAAGGGAGGAGAATTTATACTGGTTTGGATAAATTGAAAATTTTCTCTCAATGTACTTGGTCCTTAAAACGTCAAGGGTTGGACAACATAATATATAATGATATTCGTCCCCTATAGCACTGTTGCAAAGAGGACAGGTCCTGTTTTCTCTGGGTACTTTCATCCATCTACCAGTTTCAATTGGAAGTTTGTGGTTACACGTTCTAAATCTACTTAAACTATATAGCAGGTCATCAGGAATGTCCGACGTGTAAATAAATTCCAGGCTATGATTATCTTTGAATAGAGAGTAATAGTCACCTTTAGGTGATTCCCTTATGGATGCTCTCCATTCTTGGAGGAACTGGTCCATTATTTTTCGTTTTAAAGTAGATTGCAGCCATCTAGTGTTTGGGAAGGATTGATCATCCCATATATTGTTTAAACCTACAGAATACAGAATATCTTTTACATTTCTAATCCATTTGAAATTTGGAGCTATGCCGTTAATGTAAAAAGGTCGCATAACTGATTTATACAGAATGCTAGAAAGTTTGTTCTGAGAACTAACTAAATTAGCCCAAAAGGAGACAATTCTAGATTTAATTACTATAGAAAGGGGGAATCTACCAGTTTCTCCGTACAACATGAACGTTGGTGTACTATTTCGCGCTTTCAGTACGTGTCTCAGAAAACTTAAGTGAACAGACTCAATAGAATCTATGTTAGAGAACCCCCAGACTTCACAGCCATATAATAAGACGGGTACCACCGTCTGATCGAATAGTTTTAACTGACAATCTAGAGGAAGATTTAGACTATAAGTCTTACAGTATAGAGCGTGTAGTGCCTTTTTTGCTTGTGAGACTAGGTATTTCTTAGTCGACAAAAAACCTCTATTTTGATGTAATAATAATCCCAGGTACTTATAGCTGGTAACAACCTCAATATTTTGATTTCCCATGTGAAACTGTTCATTTCCTAAGCCTCTAGAACCAAATATTATAATCTTTGTTTTTCTAGTATTGACCTTTAGTTTCCATACATTGCAGTATTCATGGAAATTATCTAGGTTGCGCTGAAGTTCTTGCGCATTCTGCGCAAAAATTACCGTATCGTCCGCGTAGAATAGAATTACCAAGTTTGCATAAACGATGACATCGTTATGATCGGACAAACTGATCCCATTACTGGCTCTATTATGTAAAAATTCTTCTAAGTCGTTTAAGTACAGGCAGAAAAGAAGCGGTGACATATTTTCACCTTGTCTGACACCTGTCTCACAAGGAAAAAAGGCAGATAGGTTACCATTAGCTCTCACACATGATTTAACATTGTCATACATGTTCTTCACACAGTTAAGTAATTTACCGTTTATACCATTTGTAAGAAGCTTTTGCCATAGTCCGGCTCTCCAGACTGTGTCAAAGGCTTTGGTAAAATCTACGAAAGCACAATATAGTTTCTTCTTCTGAGTTTTAATAACTTCAGCTAAAATATGTAAAATGTAGAGGTTGTCAATTGTCGAGTAACCACGACGAAATCCAGCTTGGTTGTTATGGAGGATGTTGTTTGTTTCAATATAACATGTTAGTCTATTATTAAGTATTGCTGTAAAAACCTTTCCCAAACAGCTTAAAATAGTGATGGGCCTGTAGTTCTCTGGTAGTTTGTCATTTCCACCTTTAAAGATGGGACAAATGACGCCCTCTAGCCAAGATTCTGGGAGTATCCCAGTATCTAAAACGATATTAAAGAAGTTTACATAAACTGGGAGCATGATATCCTTAGTGGCTTTTATATGTTCGTTTAGGATGCCATCACTTCCAGCTGATTTACCATTTTTGAGTAGTTTAATTGCCTTTAAAATTTCCTCCGCAGATATAGCATCATTTAGTGACTCGTTTTCATTGATCATATCATTTGCTACATTAGGTAATTCTGATCTATCATCTTGCTGCTTATTGGCATCCCGGAAAAATTCATACAAGTCCTCCAGTGGTACTGGAATATTAGTGTTTCTAGGGGTGTTTCTGTTTAAAAGCTGCCAGTATTTTTTAGGGTTATGAAGATTAAGGTTTCGAATTTCTCTTTGCATACGCTTTCTGTGTAAATTCACGTGCTTTCTTATAGTTTTTTTATAACTACGACTGGCTTCGGCAAGATCTGTATGAGTACGGTCGGTTCGAATCCGATTATTAATGCGCTTCTTAATATGGTAGTTGTTACTGATTTCGTCTTCAGTTTGTGTGCGCGCTCACTTACACATACGCTTATATTTGCGCATGTAGTTCATAATTATCATCAAACTCGTAGTAATAACGATAATAGTAATGATGATAATTACAATTGTCATTTTTAAAGTGCAAATATCCCGATGAAAGGAATTATCAAACTGATTTATTGCGTGGTGTTTTTGGTTTTCTCTCATTGTAACAAGTTTACTCTGATGAAATCTTTTTCCAGATATTAAACCTGTCTGGTATTCATTTTAATAATGATCTCTGTTAAATGTGTGCTACTCAATATGAAATAACAACGCAATTAATTACTATTCTTTCATCGCGACAGTTTGCTGCTGCTGCAGCAGCAACGACAACAGAAGTTTGAATTTTTCTGTTTCATGGACTCTATATCGTTTGAATCAAACTGTAAAACAAACGAATACAGAAATATCAAAGTTACAGAGATCAGAGTTTTAATGCAAGAAATTAATGAATTCTCTTTTCTTTTATTGCAACAGAACAGACAAACAGCGACGAATACAGTAAGTTTGAATTTTTCTGTTTAATGGACTTTATATTGTTTAAATAAAACCCTAAAACAAACGAATACAGAAATTTCAGGGTTTTTCCAAATACAGATATAAAACTTGTCTCTTGTTTTAATTATAATATGATCTCCTGTGTTTAATGTTTGCTACTGAATATGAAATAATGCAAGAAATTCATGAATTCTCTTCTTTTTTTATTGCGACAGAATTCAGCGACGACGACGACGACGACAAAAACGACAGCACCAGAAGTAAGTGAGAAGTTTTCTGTATCATGGAATTTCTAGTCGTGTTTATTTCTTTCTGACAGACGATGATTTGTTTGTGATTTTCATCGTATATTTCATACCGGGAACAAAGTCATGAAAATAATCCTGCTTTCAATGAAATAAATGCCCGTCACTTAGAATTATTTTATAATCAAGTTTTTTTTATATAATATTAGCGCACACAGTAAAATCTGGAAGCATTTGCTCACGGATATATGTGCATATATTTTATGTATCTCTCTTATTGATGTATTTATATTTACTGTATTTAACGTGTGAACGTGAAATAACAAAACTAAAATGAATTCTCTTTTTTTCTTTCATGTCATCAGCGTAAACAAACAGCAGCAAAGGCAGTAAGTATTAATTCTTCTGTTACCTTGAAACAACCGATTCTTATGAGTTTTTCAACAGAATTATCATCAAAATTACAGAATTTAATCGGAGTTTGATTCCCTTCGTAACTTATCGTTTTTGACCTGAATGTGAATGTTATTGTTCTTTTCTAACAGCCAGAAGTCCTGGAGGAAATTCCGCCGCCAGTAAGTTTAGATTTTATGATATCATTTTATGTAAACCTGTTTTGTTTAACCTGGTCCTCTGAAGCCGGTTAGACTGGTATTATGTTTAACCCGTGCTCAGTTAACTGAATTCACTTTTAATCAAGTTAACCCAGATTTATTAAAGTAAACATTGGTCTCCATAAAACTGGCGCTTAGATTCATTGATCATTTAATGAATGATTTTTATAGATATGAATGTTAATTCTCTTTTCTAGATAACAGTAGAAGCGGAAATTCATTTTGTAAGTTTTCTATTAATCTCCTCGGTGGAATATGATATCTACCATTTTCGCTGAGAGTCATTGAAACTTCATAACTCTTTAAGCAAGTTGTAACTGATTTCGTCTTCAGTTTGTGCGCGCGCTCACTTACACATACACTTATATTTGCGCATGTAGTTCATAATTATCATCAAACTCGTAGTAATAACGATAATAGTAATGATGATAATTACAATTGTCATTTTTAAAGTGCAAATATCCCGATGAAAGGAATTATCAAACTGATTTATCGCGTGGTGTTTTTGGTTTTCTCTCATTGTAACAAGTTTACTCTGATGAAATCTTTTTCCAGATATTAAACCTGTCTGGTATTGTTTAATGGACTCTATATCGTTTGAATCATACTGTAAAACAAACGAATACAGAAATATCAAAGTTACAGAGATCAGAGTTTTAATGCAAGAAATTAATGAATTCTCTTTTCTTTTATTGCAACAGAACAGACAAACAGCGACGAATACAGTAAGTTTGAATTTTTCTGTTTAATGGACTTTATATTGTTTAAATAAAACCCTAAAACAAACGAATACTGAAATATCGAGGTTTTTCCCGAATACAGATATAAAACTTGTCTTTTGTTTTAATTATAATATGATCTCCTGTGTTTAATGTTTGCTACTGAATATGAAATAATGCAAGAAATTCATGAATTCTCTTTTTTTTATTGCGACAGAATTCGACGACGACAAGAACAACAGCACCAGAAGTAAGTGAGAAGTTTTCTGTATCATGGAATTTCTGTGGTGTTTATTTCTTTCTGACAGACGATGATTTGTTTCTGATTTTCATCGTATATTTCATACCAGGAACAAAGTCATGAAAATAATCCTGCTTTCAATGAAATAAATTCCCATCACTTAGAATTATTTTATATATCAAGTTTCTTTTATATAACATTAGCACACACAGTAAAATCTGGAAGCATTTGCTCACGGATATATGTGCATATATTTTATGTATCTCTTATTGATGTATTTATATTTACTGTATTTAACGTGTGAACGTGAAATAACAAAACTAAAAGGAATTCTCTTTTTTTCTTTCATGTCATCAGCGTAAACAAACAGCAGCAAAGGCAGTAAGTATTAATTCTTCTGTTACCTTGAAACAACCGATTCTTATGAGTTTTTCGTCAGAATTATCATCAAAGTTACAGAATTTAATCGGAGTTCGATTCCCTTTGTAACTTATCGTTTTTGACCTGAAAAAAGGCGGCTCTAAATCCAATTCGGTTACAGATATCAAACCTGTCTATTTTTGGTTTATTTGTATTGGTCATCAAATTCAATTCTTGGCGCACATTTTTATGCCCATAAACTGGTGCTGATTTTCATAAGCGCAACGATTGAATAGATTCCGACTCGTTTTTTTCTTTCGCCTGGTAGATTTTCTGCAAAACAAGATGATGTTTTCCATGGTCGATTTACCAATTCCTAGGCTTTGTATTAATGAATTTTATTCTTTTACAGCATCACACTGGAACGAGGTCCACGTTGGCGTCCCCAGACATCGAAGTAAGTTTAGATGTATCCGTTCTGTTGGCTGGTTATCAATTGTAATATGTTGAAACTTGAGATGAAAATGATTTGTATTGTGTTAGTACATGAGGTTAAAGCCTGTTTTTTGTTATGCCGTGTGCGGGGAAGGCAAAACACAAAACGCCGAACAGCAAAATGTCGTGTCCGTTGAACATTTTATTGTTTGTGGGCAAAACGTGTTCTGAAAAGTGTGTTTTCTGTTTTGGCGAAACAAATGTTATGCCGGTGCGGCGGGCTTAAGGCGAGTGAATAATTAGGGTATATGAGAAAAAAAGCGGGAATATAAATGAAGAACATTCGTAACTCTTTGCCTGCCACACCTATTTTTCAGGCAATGCTGCGTTTTGCCAGGATTTCCGTGTTTTTCAGAGATTCATAAAACAAAAACAAGAAGAGATATCTTCTCATCAAATTTGTTTTATATCTTTGATCTGGTCTTGCATTTTCATGTAAAATAAGCGGCATTTCTTCTAAGAGTGATAAAATCTGTAGCGATAACCAGTGCAGAGGGAGTATTTTGCAGAATATATGCTCGTTCATGCGTGTTCGGCCCCCATTTCAATAGATGATGTCACTCGCACACTGTATAGAACAACTGATGAGTTTGTTTAGTAGTAAAAGGCATTAAACTAACTGGTGTTGTGCGATGAATTCGCCATCTATCGTTAGAGTTAAGAACCAAGCCAACCGTATCGGTACGGTTTTGAGTTAAGAATCAAGCCAACCGTATCGGTACGGTTTTGAGTTAAGAATCAAGCAAACCGTATCGGTACGGTTTTGAGTTAAGAAACAAGCCAACCGTATCGGTACGGTTTTGAGTTAAGAAACAAGCCAACCATTTTGCCAGTACGGTTTTGGCAGGAATGTGATGGGAGATAACGAACATACGAGTACGTGTTTGGGTGGAAATGAGTTAAGGAGCCACGTCGGATCAACCCACCTCCCAGTATATATCATCCAAGGGCATAACTCTTTCAGCACTCACGGGTGATTTGATAAAAAAAAACACTCAGAGTGCCCATCATTGGTAACATAAAAGTAGGAAAATCGATAGAAACTTTCGAGCTCCATAGAGTGAAAACTGTAAGAGATGAGCTTAATGTTAATTGAAAGGTTTCTAGGGTATGACTGACCCTTAGAAAAGATTGGTAACAATTTTTTGAAAAATGATCTAATTTGCACGAATTATAGCTCTTTTTAAGAGCCTCAAAACGCTAAGCGCCACACATGGCATTATAAGTGGATTCGTTGTTTAAGAGACCAGAGAAAAACATTCGACTAAGAAACTCTGTCGTCACAAGGGTTTGAACCTAATTTGCACGAATTATAGCTCTTTTTAAGAGCCTCAAAACGCTAAGCGCCACACATGGCATTATAAGTGGATTCGTTGTTTAAGAGACCAGAGAAAAACATTCGACTAAGAAACTCTGTCGTCACAAGGGTTTGAACCTATAAACCCTGGATTGACGAGACCAGTGACCGGCGGCTTAGTCCACTTGGCCACTGCGCCTCTCCAATTAATTATAGCTCAGCGACCAGTTTATTTGCTAACTCCTTAAATTTCAGGTATAGGATAAACAACCCAAGGGCTTAACGACAATTTATTGAAATGTCGTTTTTGAGATGCTCTCACGATTCAATCTTTTGATGCAATTTTTTGGTAATTCGACTGTATTATCTAACGGGAGGGAGTGTTAATAGCGAAGCAAATATCGCAACTTTTTTGATGCCGTAAAAACCGGAATTACAACGATGTTCATATACATTCATACCTGTGCGTTATTTAAAACAGGTTCTCATAGGCGTCCCCAGGAATTTTCATACGGGGTTCGAATAAGCATCAATCCAGCATCCAAGCACAATGTCTGGTGTTTGGGGGGCCTCCCCCAAAAAACTTTTTTTTAAATTTGAGGCTTTAGAGACGTTTTCCAGGCTCTAAATGAATCACTTAGAGTTAAAGGACTTAAGTCAAATTGGCAAGAAAAATCTTGAACATTGATTACATGTTAACTTGAGAAGTTAGCTATCTTGAAAAGGGTCCGCTTCCCCTGCACCCCTCGGGGACGCCTATGGTTTTGTGTGAGTCAATGTGCGCTACGTCATCAATATTGGAGCATTTCAAAATAACAATTACAATTGTGAATGTTCGCTTATCCATTTTGTAATATAACGCTTGCCAGGGGTCCGGTATCACTCCAGAACTCGCTTCCACCAGCCCCCTGGCCTCATGAAGCGTGATTTCATTACTGGCGCTGTTGCGCGTGACGTCATATATCGATTTGCGAAATACTTCCTTGTTCGGTAAAACGTTCGCTGATTGGTCTATTTAACGGGAAAACCAACATAAGTCTACTGACGGTTTGTTACAAGCGCTGTGATTGGTACGACCGGATTCTGGTCGGCTAGTAACGACTCCATCGACTCGTGAGGTCAGGGGGTTCGGGGAACAGCTTTAGCGTAGTGGGTTCGAATCCCTTGACAGGTGAAGATTTCAATATTGAAGCATTTCAAAATAACAATTACAATTGTGAATGTTCGCTTATCCATTTTGTAATATACAGTGTTGCCACTTCTCCGGATTTCTCCGGAATTCCGGATTTAAAAAAAATCCAATTTCATTTCCGGATTTTCGGGAGAAGTCAAATAACCACAAAAGAAAACATCGCGAAAAAAATAAAATCAATTCGGGATTCGACCCTAAACATCAAAACGTGACGGCTCCGTAGAGGGTTCGAAAAAGCCGTATTGTGCTGCCACGTAGTGGCAACAACCCCGCGCGCAGTACACGATTAAACCAAGATGACGCGACGATCGAAATCGACTGACGCTTCGTTTGTTTTTTGGCTCTGGTTTATATATGAGGTGTATTTGCCGGAGCCAATTGCTATTTGAAAAAAAGATCTATAGGCGGTAATGAAAGTGAGGCCTATAACGCGTATTGCGCCAGAACGCATCTCCTGGCGTTCTAATTTAAAAATTTTTTTGGGGGGAGGGCCCCAGACCCCCGACTTATTTTCCGGATTTTTAGCTTCACATAAGTGGCAACTCTGAATATAACATATTTCATTCTGTATGTTTTCTGTTCGATAAATTTTATATATGTCTTATTGGCAATAGACATTTGTGTACCGGTATTACCTCGTTGATATATCGGGGCTAGAGACTAGAGATTTTGCCGGTCAGTTCAATTCAATCATCGATATATTCAAATTCAACATATATTTATTGATCCTGCTAGTAGTCACACTGATTGACTACCCCGACTCATCGGACGGAACAGGAACACGGAGAACTTGAAGAATAAAGATGTAACTGACATACGACAACACTGCTTTCGTAACTTTCATTCCTATGAAAGGAAAATACAGAATTCGACCCCGATTAATTCATATATCGTCAATCGTTGACAAGCAATTCATGTGTCATTCAAGGTGTCAATAAACACCTCTTTCAGTTTTCCTCTAATTGATATTTATGGAGATGTAAAATTTTTCATTTATATTTCAGGAAATCGAAACAGTTTTCGAATTAAAGTTGGGGACGTCGCTCAGGGCCTCGTTCCAGAAGACGCTGACGCGAAAACATCCGGTAATGTGAAAAAGATTGATTTCAAAGGAAGTGCAGCTTACCCTAGGGGGAGCCACTTTGATTACATAAATTAAACAGTCAAAGGGTGAAAATGCTCTATACATTTTGTATTCAATTCATTACTTTCACGTTAAAATGACTTTGGATATAACGACTTATCTAACTATTTCTTAGTTTTATTATAAACCTGAGAATTCCGTCCAAAATAAAACATTTTAATAATTTCATATCGATTATAAACGAACAGATTACTGAAATTCATTGTTGTATATAACGAGCTTTCAGTGAATGACGTTTATTTCTCATCACTTTCAAACTGCTACTGATTTAAAATGCTCATACAGTCTCTTTTGTTCTCTATTTACAGCAAGTGATCGTAGATACGCCGAGGGTACACGCCATTGTGGTAGTTCGTGGGCCGAAAGTAGCAGTTGACAACTGCTACGAGTACGCCCACGAACTACGCGACCGGCTCGTCGCGCAGGAGGTAAGAATAATAGTGTTAATAATATCCATACTTGATTATGACAACTATAATATGAGAGTATATTAATGTTTCTTCGGTTGTGGGGGCCATCTAATCTTACTCAGTGTGTGCAGTCCCAGCATCATCCAGCCTGCAATCCTCGGTGCGATATAGGGCACACGTTAACCCCTATTGAAGGATGTCATCGGCGGCCATCTTGAATTTATTTTTAGCGCGACAAAGCCTGGACGAACTTTGGTTATCGCAGTTAGTCGACTATTTGTGAACTAAGTGCAACAGAATGTCAGTTATGACTATAGTCAGAAATGATCGACTGTGGTATTGAGCACGGTCGCTGTAGTTCGGACTTCATGATTCCAAGATGGCTGGAATATGTTTCGACTGAGCTATCGCGCGTTCAGTGATTTCCAACCATTGGTCGACTAGCTACGAAAAACCAAAGTTTGCCCTGTATTTCTCGATGGATTCCCGTGAAACTTCGCTTTAAGACGGCTAAGCTTAATTCTTTCGAAGTCAATAACAAATTAAGTAAACTCTGTCGTTTTTTACGAAGACTGCAACATTCTTTACCTGTCTTCCAGTTGTTGCCACTTTGCTAAGTTTTAGTTTCTCCTCATTTTAACAGCTCAGCTGATACCAAACAATCACACAATAATTTCTAGTTTATCGTCGCCGAAATTTCTATTGTTGATTACTCTCATCACTCTTGAAAATAGAAAAAGAATTTAATTGAATCGTTTTTATTTAATAGACTCTGAAAGAGAAGAGAAAAATGGAAGTAAGTAAATTCTTTCGAATAATTACAGGCGGATTTAGGTCACACAGTTACTGAGTCTGAAATAACAAAACTAAATAAATTAATTCTCTTTTCTTTCCAGAGGGAAAGGAAAAAAAAAGCATTAGAAGTAAGTTTGAATTTGTCTGTTTAATGGACTTTATATCTTTTAAACCGTAAAACAAACGAATACAGAAATATCAATTTCAAAGTTACATAAATATCAGAGTTTTTCCAAACACAGATAAAAAACTTGTTTTTTGTTTCTTTTGTTTTAATCAAGATATGATCTATGTTTAATGTTTGCAACTGAATACGAAATAACGCAAGAAATTCATGAATTCTCTTTTCTTTTATAGCAGACGAAAGCAGCAGCAGCAGCAGCAGCAGCAGCAGCAGCAAAAACAGCAGCAGCATTTGTAAGTTTGAAGTTTTCTGTATCATGGACTTTTTTGTCCGTCTGTTCATCTCTCCATCTGTTCACTTGCGACATTTTCTATGATAGTGACGAGTTTCAAGGTCAACGGTTTTTGTATATTTTCACCAGGGGGCGTTGAATATCAAATAAGTCTGATTATCAAGCGTCCAAATCATTTTTCGCGTGGGATTGGCGACTGGACCACAAGTTCATTGATAATATTAACCAACAGATATATGTAAACCAATGATCATCAAATAATATAACAATCGATTCTTAAAGAGCTTTTCATCAGAATTTTGTCAAAAGTTACAGAATTTAATCTGAGTTCGATTCCCTTCAAAATGATTTACCATGTGGCATGTTTGATTTTAACTTAATGTAAGAAATTTATGCTAATGACATCAAAATCATTTTTCAGATACAGATATCTATATGAACCTGTCCAGTTTTTATGTCTACTGTGTTTATTAACGTTTGCTGCTGAATATGAAATTTAAAACAAAACTGAATTTTCTTTCTTTTATTGCAACAGAAACCACCAACAACAGCTGCAGCAACAGCGGCCGTTCCTGCACGAGTAAGTTTCTATTTTATAATTACGATTTTATGATTACGTTCATTTCTCTAACCGAGACCGAAACTTCTCGCACCTTACACTTTACATCCCTATTTCGTTACCTGATATAAGCATTTCATAAGGCTGTGGTAAACCTCTTGGCCTATGGGCAATTATTTTTTGCGATTTTCATCGATTTCCAGACACAGATATTAAACCTGCCCAGTTTTTGTGTCTTCTGTGTTTAACGTTTGCTGCTGAATATGAAATATAAAAAAAAAACTTACTGAATTTTCTTTCTTTTATTGCAACAGAAACCAACACCAACGGCAACAGCAGCGGTAGCGGCCATTCCTGCACGAGTAAGTTTCAATTTTATAATTAAGCGTCATTCGTTTCCCGTGTATTCCCTCGTAGATGATCCTGTCTTAACATCAACTTTAATCCATTAGCACTCAGGAATTGCACTTAACTTAATGTAAGATATTTATGCTAATGACATCAAAATCATTTTTCAGATACAGACATCTATATAAACCTGTCCAGTTTTTATGTCTACTGTGTTTATTAACGTTTGCTGCTGAATATGAAATATAAAAAAAAAAAACTTACTGAATTTTCTTTCTTTTATTGCAACAGAAACCAACAGCAACAGCACCGAAGGAAGTAAGTCAGCATTTTTCTGTATCATGGATTTTCTGTCGTGTTCATTTCTATCTGACAGCCAATGTATTTCATACCGGGAACAAAGTCATAAAAATTCTCCTGTTCGTTTTATTAAATAACGATACAGAATCAAAACAATATCTATAACGAGGCATCCGTCGCTTAGAACTCATTTATTACGTATATTGATACCTACGTGTGGTACTGAACATAAAATAACAAAACTAAAATTAATTCTCTTTTTTTCTTTCATGGCATCAGAGCAAACAAACAATAACAACAACGAAAGAAGTAAGTTTTGGCCATGTTTTTAGTTTTCGCTCATCACTGACATTACTGATATCTTTCCTCGCAGTCTTAAATCGGCTCCACTCAATTTCTCTCATGAAATGCTTTCCATGTTCGAACTACACGTGATCATGAACTTGAAAATGAAAAATGATTAAATCTAAATGTTGCTCGTTTATTTTATAGGTCACCAGAAAGCGATGCCGATCCGTCGACGAGGTCAGTTTGAATTCTATCGAATCGTTCTCCCGTTATTACTTTCAATCTGTCTTTTCGTCCATAGATAGGATCTCACAATCGCCAGTGGTATAGGCATTGTTCAGCAATTCAAGGGTGCTAATGTCCTAGAAAACCTGGCAATCTCATTGAATTGGTCGGTCGGTCGGTCGGTCGGTCGGTCGGTCGGTCGGTCGGTCGGTCGGTCGGTCGGTCGGTCGGTCGGTCGGTCGGTCGGTCGGTCGGTCGGTGATGTTCACGTCTCTGAACCCACAGCTTATGGTTATTCATGAAGACTTGACCATTATTTCCTGTTTTAAGTCGTGTAGATTATTATCAATGTGTATCAAAATTCTGAATGTTGATTTCAACTTTTTTTTAAATATTTTACAGCAACCCGTAAGCCCGCCGAAGATTCCGCGTGACGAGGTAAGTTTCAATTTCATTAAATCATTTTCGATATCGATGTTAAATATTGATAACCTTAGCCCTGTTTCATAGACTGTATATCAATAATACCCTAGAGGTATTTCTTCAACCTGAGCCCGATTTTGTAAACCGGATATCAATGTTACCCAGAGTTGCCAACCGTTCCTGATTTTCGGTATTTGTTACTCTTTTATGACAAGAAATACTGATTTGATTTGTTCGATGCATATGAGAAGTATGAAAGATCTAACTGAGGGTCTTACTGTTGATTACTGATTGATTTGAACATTTATTTTCATATTACAATTTGTTACTGATAGCACTTTTCAGAGGTTGGCAGCCCTGTTGGTTGCCGATAGGTAAATCTTCAACATAGGTGACAACTTCATAATGAAAACCTTGGTAATAACTGAAAAATTTCGAAATGATCCCAGCTGGTATTATTTTTTCCCAACATCTATGAAACTTGGCTCTGGTGAACGCCTAGCCTCACTGGCAAGCAATTGTGATACTATCGTGACCATATGTCACTTGTGATCAGTAAGTGTCATTTACCAAAAACATACGTACATTTTATCTTAATAAATTTTTTGTATTCTTTTTTATAGGACATCAATTTATTCGACGACCTTTGGGTAAATATCCTTTTGATCGCCTACTCGTTCTCAGTGAATTTGGAGCCATCCCTTTCATTAGTGGGTGGCTCCATATATACTCGCTTTTAGGGTTAGCTAGAATTTTTCATGATATTTCATGTTATTTTGATTACTAGAATGATGATTTCCCAGAGCCGCCGCCGCCGGAGCCCGAGGCTCCTACCATTATCGTAAGTTGTAAAAGATAATTATTTTCGTAGTTCACCAGATTATTATAATCTGATATTGATTTTCCTGCTGAAATATCCATGTTCTAAGAGATCCCATAGCATATCTCCACCAAGGTCAAACTTGGCTAAAGCTACGACCAATTTTGCTCGTAGGCTAAAGGCACCTAGTTTTTGCTAGCTTATTTGTTGTTGGAAAACATAAACACTGGTAATTGTGACCGATCTGTTTGCAGCGCTGCAGCCGCTATACGGTATCATGGGTTCAATTCTAAAATGTCATTACTTAGGGGCAGTTCCGTGGGGGGCTGGTGAATTTGGCTATATTCCTTAAAGATATTTTTTGCCTGACCGCTGCAGCTGCCGCAGTTTAGGGGTCCTAACCAATAAAAATTTTGAAATATGTTCTAATTTCCTTGTATCTGGGACATTCTGTTGGATCGAGTTACTTTTAAAAAAAAATGTTATTCTGACTATATTCCGGAATACAATGGAATCTAGTTTGGATCGGCTACTGATTAAGCTATATAGAGTAGTATCTTCGGTCCTAAATTAATCACAGCTGAAGCCAGTTATATCTAAAGAGTGTTTGAAAGTAGTCGCACTCGGTCACAGTTTGTATCGATGCGAATATTCATCTTACCGAGTTCATATTATTCGTAAAATTGGCATTGATAATAGCGTGAAGCAATGTTTTTAAGTGAAACTAAGAATGTTTAAAAGTTGCGGCTCGGTCACAGTTTTGTATCGATGTGAATATTCTTCAGACCGAGTTAGTAGAATATTGAAATCATGTCACGCAGCATCCATCGGTTCAATTATCCTCAAAATAGTCTCTAAATCGAGGGTCAACTAAGAATTTCGATCATGGAATCTTTCATCGGTGGTATAGTTATTCAAAACTTGATTTCAGAATTTTTTTTCTTTACATTTCTAGGAATCGGAAATCGCGCGTATTGTGCAAATTGACGTAAGTTTACAATAGACAATTTCAGTTACACATGTTGACACCCAGTGACTTTATAAATACCACCTGCCTGCCATCTACTGACAAAAACTTGAACTTTATTCCATAATGTACACTATACCGTTGTGGTTCTCATAAATCCGATCATTAGTAACAACCTATAACGTAATAATAACTATTTTTGATGGTTCACCAGATGAGGCTTTTTCTTAAATAGCTTGGTTTACGGGAACCGCCTCCCGAAATTTGAAGAAAAGTCAAACAAAAGTAGAATTTTTTTTTACTCCCATCTGTGGAACAAATTCAGTGGAAAACGAGCGAAAAAGTTTTTCACCTTCGCCGAATGAGAATCCCGGCTTGAATGATGAAAAAATTGAAAAACGCGCATTTATTCTTTTTTTGATCACATTTGTGTGCAGAATTCGAACTTTCCAAGGATCATTGTTTTGGACATATGTATATTGCCCTATCGATAGTTCCCTCTTCCTTCAAAAACTGTGTTTATCGCGCTGAGCGAGTTCTTTTTTTTTAAATTTTCCGAAATGATATTTAAATAGTCTTCCCTGTCAACCAAGCTATTAAAAAAATGCGAGATTTGAGATAATTTATTCTGATTTTCATAAATGCTAAATTGAGCTCTTGTTTTTCTTTTTATGTAGAGAAATGAATTCCACACGTGCGTGAATGTGCCGGTAAATATTGTGAACATTTCTATTGAATTTACAGTTGAACACAAACGACTGCAGATGAAATATGTCTGAATTTTTGTTGACGTCGTTAAACTAAAGTTGATTTTTTATTTTATAGAAGAGGAAGCTCGAGGTACCGGCATCGGTGAGTTTGAATTTCATCAAATCATTTTACAGTCGGTTCGTCTGTGTGCCTGTCTCTCCGTCTGTCCGCCTGTCTCTCCGTCTGTCCGCCTGTCTCTCCGTCTGTCCGCCTGCCGACGGGATCTTGTGAAAGTTTAAGCTTACGACAAGTATGATTTGTGATTGCGACGAGAGTTTGTCGATGCGAAAAAAACCACTTTCCAAGTGGCTTGAACATCTATTTTGGGCATGGAAAAAAAGGCACAAGATTTTCGCGATGGTAGTACGTGCCTCTTGTGATTGTGGAGAGTTTGTTGAAGCCCTTTTTGCAAGTGGTGTTGTCGTTTCTGCACCCGCAGTTCATGGTTATTCATTTCCATTTTTTAGTTGTGTAGATTATCATTTTCGTGGCTCACCAAAGATTATTAAGATAATCTGAAATTGAGATTTCCTTCAGAAATATGTTTGAAAATTCTGGATGTTGATTTCAACTTGTTTTTATTTTATAGGACCCCGTTAGCCCTAAACGGGCACGCGTCGGACCGGTTAAAGTAAGTTTGATTTGAGTCAAATCATTTTAAGTGAAGCTAATTTCAAATAAGTTTATTGATAATCTGGGCAGGGTTTTATAGACCACATCATTTTCTCCTAGGGGTAAATCCTCAACCGTGGCCCGATTTCATAGACCGGGTTTCAATGTTGCCCCTAGCGGTAAATCCTCAACATAGGTGACAACCACCATTGTAACAATGATAAACTATGGTAAAAACTGACAAATTTTTAAATGTTTCCAGTTGTCCGAGCGTTCAAACCACTTTTCAAGTGATTTTCGCGTCTCTGCACCCACAGTTCATGGTTATTCATGAAGACTTGACCATTATTTCCTGTTTTAAGTCATGTAGATTATTATCATTGTGGTTCACCAATGATTATGAGGATATTTTATTGTTTTCAAAATCTGCATCGGAAAAAGAATTAAAATAGTGTAGAATTCTTCTGCTTTGGATCTCGTGGCACCAAAAAATCGAAACCAAAAAAAAGTAAAAATACCTAATTCTGGGGCGGCGGGACAGGGAGAGATCTAGAAATTGATGACAATCGGCTTGATGACCATCGCACGGAACTAACTGAATATCATTGGCTGGAAAACTAGGATCCAGCATCGGTATCTCTTTACTAGATCATAACTTCAAACTGTGGAACTGGGTCCAGAACTGCGGAGCCAGGTTCTGTAACTGTGGGACTGGGTCCAGAACTGCGGAGCCAGGTTCTGTAACTGTGGGACTGGGTCCTGAACTGTGGAACCAAGTTTTATTATATTAAATTGAAATGAATCATTTTCATGTTTTTATAACCAATGGAAATATCGTTTTTTTACTTTTTAGACTGAAACACCTGCGACGCCGCCGCCGCCGCCGCAAGCTGATGTAAGTTTGAACTATAAGTGAAAATAATTATAATGCATCAAATACACTGAATGTGTTGATCATTACTGACACGTCAATGAACAGGAAGACATACAGAATCCCTGAATCTCTCTGGTCCTACTGAGCTATTCACATGTAGAATCCCTGAATCTCTGGTCCTACCGAGCTATTCACATATAGAATCCCTGAATCTCTCTGGTCCTACCGAGCTATTCTGATACCGAATTCTCCAATCAGTAAGAAATCATTTAATGTTTCGATGATTTAATCAATGTTGATTGTTTTGTTTTTTCCAGAGAGACGAGATACCGCCGCTGAGGCGATCGCCGCGGCTGAGACGCCGAAGAGTAAGTTATTAGAGCCCTTGCGCTGTCATATATTCAGGTGAAAACTACTCAAATTAGAGATATCAAATAGTCGGGTATTTTTAACCGTAATGATATGATCCAGTGCTCACTATTAATACAATAAGAGATGCGCGAAAAAATATCGATGCTCTAATTTGACGACGACTTGTCGCACTTCTTGTTCACTTTCTGTCCCATTAGATTGTCTCACATACCTAAGCGGTGCCATCTGAAGGGATAGCTGGCGTGCCAGTTCCCTACTGTTCAAATTTCATTAAAGCGATGATGAAAGGATTATCCAATGGACCGGAACTGCTATACATAAACGCCGAATGTACTATAAAGAGAAATCAAGAAAAACTTTGAAATTGTGATTTCTTGGTTTGTTTGGAAACTTTGCGCTGCATTAGTTGAGCTCTTGAAATGCTCTTGTTTGCAGGCTCTCTTTCAGCTTTTGATTTTCATATAGGGAATTGGCCCCATTATCTCTCTAATTACGATTCGTGTTATCGAAACGCTAGTAAAAACTGCATGAATTTTGACAAATTTTTTTGTTGTTTTCTTAAACCTTAACATCATGATTGTTATTATATTATAGGCAGAAAATGCAGCTGCCGCCCCCGCCGCCCCCGTCGATGCGACGGAAAATGGTAAGTCTGCACATATTCATGATCCTATTTAGATATGTCCGTTTGTAGCCAGACATTTTTAGCAGAGCTGCCCAAACTGTTACTGATTTTCGGTATTTGTTACTATTTTATGACAAGAAATACTGAATTTGTCTCTGATTTGAACAGAAATATGAAAGATGTTACTGAGCGCCTTACTGTTGATAACTGATGATTAATTTAGTTAACTGTAACTCACAACTGTGGAACTGGGTCCTGGATCCCGAGTTCAGAGTTAACTTTAACTCGTAACTGTAGAACTGGATCCTGAGTTCAGAGTTAAATCTAACTCATGTGTGGAACTGGATCCTGAGTTCAGAGTTAACTCTCGCAAATGTAGAACTAGATTCTGAGTTCAGAGTTAACTCATTTGTGGAACTGGATCCAGCACGTTAAAATTCCCATAATCATGTCACTCCTGATGGAGTATGGCGGCAGTATAACGGACTTTGACTGTATTGTCCACGTCGTAAAACTCCTATTGATCGTCCATGATTTAATGAAATACTAATAATTTTTCTCATTTATTTATTTTACAGTCATCGAAGAGATAAGGCGGAATATCGCCGCGGATCCGCGGTACTTACTTAATTTTTTGACGCGATGTAAGTACAACTTTTTGCATTTATACTCTCTCCTCTCTCTTTCCACTGATCACATCATTTTTCATCCCCGCCCCCCCCCCCCCCCCCCCCCCGCTCGTGTTGAGATAAGTATCCTCAACGTACATTGAATAAGGTACTGGCTGCGTACAGATGGCGCAAAAATACACTCGTTGATACGCGATGAAATTAGTTCATTTTCGAACTCGATTTTTGCTTACAAAATTCAAATATAATCAAACGAATTTTTGTTCGAGCAACTTTCGCGTTGAGGAGAGAATCCCACAATGATAATAAAAAGTCCAAAAATGAAACTTCGAGATAGTAGTTTATTTCAACGTTTCGACTATATCCTAATAGTCATCTTCAGGAATAATTCCTGATTATTATGAAGTTTCATTTTCGGACTTTTTATTATCATTGTGGGATTCTCTCCTCATCGCGTCAACACGGATAAAGTGTTCTACCAATCGTGAACTTTCGCGTATTGATAAAGCGATGAGTCGGCTACAGTTCAATCGGGAAGTGTCGACGAAATTGAAGCACGGTTATTGAGGAGTAACCACTAGCTGATCCTCGCTTGCCACAGTAACGCAGCCACTGCCTCATCAAGCCCCGGGTCTTATTGACGGTACATCCTAGAAATAATTGAAATCGAAAAACGAGATCATTGTTCCCCTTACAGAATTCTGTATAACAAAAGCCTATTTATTTTCGTGCGGCGTCAACCATTTTCAGACACATCGTGAAATATCAGTAACTAACGATACACCGCGCCGTGGTGTAGACGCACTGTAGTGCTATTCCCGTTATTCAACACACTTGGGTGGAATTTTTCAAAATTTTCAAATTATCTCCAGCACTATAGGGTATTGATCAGTCAGCACTGAAAGGGTTAATAAGATAAAAAACCAACTTTATTTACAAATTAAAAGAATTCTAAAATCGAGAATTTATTTATGGAAACAATCTAAAACATAAGAACACGATGTTTCGATCTCACCCTAGAGATCATCGTCAGGTGTGAGATATTGACTAAAAACGGATTAATTATATATATATATATATATATATATATATATATATATATATATATATATATATATATATATATATATATATATATATATATATATATATATATATATATATATATATATATATATATATATATATATATATATATAAGAACAGGTTAATTGAGTGATTTGGTGAGTAAGTAATTAGTGTTTGGCAAGGCATGAAGTAATATACTCCATATACCATATGTCGCTCATTGTTTTAAACACATACCGCATCAAATTTGGTTTAAATACGACCAGTGAAACCGCGCGGTCTGAATAAACCATCGTTTTTGCATCCATTTTACGCTGTTAATTGAAGCATTGCCAAAAAAGTCTTCTTGAACTGATTTGAATCGGAGAAAATAGACTGCATTTTATGAACCAGATCAATTTTAACAAGTTTCCATGCCTACCATTTAGAATTATTTTCAAATCATCATGAATCATGGTTTGCGGTTATGGCAGGGGTTCACCTGATGGTTAAGTGATGGTTCGCTGATGGTATGACACCTATTTATTTGTTCATGTGACTGAACAATACAATGATACAATGTTTAGTTACTTCTGTGCTGTACTGTAGTAACCCTGTCCCGACAACCCCTAAATTCTCAACCAGCCCATCAATGTCACTCATCGAGACTGATATTGTATTCTTTCCGCATCCAACATTCTCCTGCATGATGATGTCACAAATTATTGGCAACCAATCATGCTTCAAGTGGAAAGTCAACCATTTTGTATTAATGAGATTACTAGCTACACTGGGTTCACTGTAAATCTACAAGGGCTGAGCCAGGATTTTTGGAAGGTTTACTGAAGGGCACATGAGCACTCGTGAAGGGATGAAAGGGGTCTTAAGTGTTTCTCCCCAGAAAATTTTGAAATTTTGTTGCCCGAGGCTATTCGATAGCCATCATGAGGGAATACTTGATATTTCTTTATAAAATGGAAAAAGAAATTCCTAAAATATCTTGAGGGCACCTCAAGATATTAAAGGCGGGGGACTGGATCCATCCTTGATATATTAATTGTTTCTCCTGATTGTTAATGTATTTCTTTCTATTTTATATTTTACAGTGGAACCAATATTAATTGAGACGGTGGAGGATGGTCCGGAGGACGTGAAAGAGGCCATAGACCTCTTTCACTTGAACCTTGGTCCTGTCTTGGATGACCAGCTGGCAGACCCCGTTCCAGCTGCTGCCTCCCCGGATAGGCGCCCTAGGCAGCGGACCCTCCGGCAGCCGCACCCTCTTGCACAGAGGTGGTCCCGTCGCGTGGACGGGCGGCTGTGGGAGGGGGAGTTACGGGAGGTAAGCATCATCTCAACATTAACTGTTTTTTTATATTTCTCTCAGTTTTGATTTCGAATGTCAATTTCTCTCACACGAACAGTTTTTATGAATCACTTATAATATCTTTTCTTTAATAATACTTTCATTTTCAGCGAGCCATCGTCATTTTTTTTTTTTGCTTTATTTTCTAACCCTTTAGAATATTGTTTCCCAGATCGCGACGATTTATCTCTTTGTTTATATGTAATCAATTGTTTCATTATTTCAGCTCGGTTACTGATCCGAAAATTTTCTGTAAAAAATCACTTTTCAACCGATCATTTAGTAAATGAATGTTTTCTTTTTTTTGTAGACGGGCACGCGCACCGCTCGGCATCGAAGACGACGCCGTCCGGCGGTTCGTCGCGGTGGTGTGGCGCCTCCCGAGGGGGAGCGACGCGGTGGCGGAGGGGAGGAGATCGGCGTCGTGGCAGTTCCGGAGGTGGTGGAGGCGGTGCCGGTGCCGGAGCCGGAACCGGAACCGGAACCGGTGTTTGAACCGGTCCCGGAGCCGGAGCCGGAGCCGGAACTGGTAGAAGAGGAGATGGTCGTGGAGGTTGAGGAGGTAAGAGGGGTTCCTCCTGCCCCCGTGGAGCCGTTGGCCGCTGCCCCGGTTTCGGCGCTGGACAGAGTTCTGTCCAGCGACCGATGCCGCGCCGAAGTGCGGGTGGTGGCTCGCGGTTCCGTGGGACCGTGGGAGGAGCTTCTATCTTCGGATAGATCAAAGGCTCTTTTACATGATTTAAAATCGGTCTTGTTTAGGCGTGGGTACAGGGAGTAGATGAATCGTAAATGATCCAGTAACGAGGTAGGCTTGTTTGTTCACTGCTTCACTGGGTCATTTACGATTCAACTGCTTCCTGTATCCGGGTAATCAGCAGTTCAACGAAACAGTTTTTTTCATCGGTCATGGTAGTCAGTTAATCAGCAGTAGTAGTGTAGTCATTCAGTCAAGTTACGCAGTCATACTAGTCATTTTTTGGTTAGTAGTAGTCACTAATTTGTAGTCAGTGATTCGTAGTAGTCATTTTGTCATTAATAGTAATAGTATTGGTGACTCTGTAGCAGTCACTCAATCACAGTAGTCATGATCAGTAGTAGTCAGTAAGTCTTTATAAGTCAGTTGTAGTAGTCATTTTTTGGTTAATAGAAGTCACTAATTTGTAGCCAGTGACTCGTAGTAGTCATTTTGTCATAAATAGTAATAGTATTGGTGACTCTGTAGCAGTCACTCAATCACAGCAGTCATGATCAGTAGTAGTCAGTAAGTCTTTATAAGTCAGTTGTAGTAGTCATTTTTTGGTTAGTAGTAGTCACTAATTTGTAGTCAGTGACTCGTAGTAGTCATTTTGTCATTAATAGTAATAGTATTGGTGACTCTGTAGCAGTCACTCAATCACAGCAGTCATGATCAGTAGTAGTCAGTAAGTCTTTATAAGTCAGTTGTAGTAGTCATTTTTTGGTTAATAGTAGTCACTAAGTTGTAGTCAGTGACTCGTAGTAGTCATTTTGTCATTAATAGTAATAGTATTGGTGACTCTGTAGCAGTCACTCAATCACAGCAGTCATGTTCAGTAGTAGTCAGTAAGTCTTTGTCAGTCAGTGACTCGGTCGTAGTAGTCAGTTGAAAGTCGATCAGTCGATAAATTGATAATCAGCTCAATTGAGTTCAGATTATTCGAAAAACCGTCAATCGATATCTTGGCATTTTTTTGAACCGATTTTTTCTAAAACAATATTTTGCGTGTCAAACGTTTTTTCGACGTGTTCGCCTCGTCAATATTTTCTAATTTTCAACAATTTGAGTAAAAATTACTCTGCGAAAATTGCGGTCAATTTTCCAAGTGCAGATACTATAAGGTACAGGTGCAGATCCTTTTAGGTACAGGTGCAGATGCTCTCAGGTACAGGTGCAGATCCTTTTAGGTGCAGGTGCTGTTAGGTGCTTGGTACATATGTATTCAGGTACTAAGTATGCATATGACCAGTTGTGCACATGGCTGGATGTACTCATGACTAGGTGTGCACATGGTTGGGTGTGCACATGACTGGATGTACGCATGGCTGGATGTACGCATGACTAGGTGTGCACATGGCTGGATGTACACATGACTAGGTGTACACATGACTAGGTATATACGTGGCTAGGTATTCTTGTGACTAGTCAGACTCTGTATTCTGTTTTACTAGTTGCTATCATTGTTTCTATGGTTGGGCTACCTCTCGGAGTTACTAGTCATATCTCGATATGAATCGTACGGTGCTGGGTTGATTGCCGCAGATCCGGGCCTTCCGGAGATAAACTCGCACAAAACATACATCCCATTCTTCCATAGCTGGCAATGGCGTATTTCCGTCGGAAGTGACGGAATAGGAGGTATAAAATCTCCCTAGGCTGTAGCACGAGGCATAAGACCTCCCGAGGCTGCAGTAGGAGGTCCTCCCGAGGTTGCGGGAGGGTGGTCATGTACCCTCCTAGCGAGCGCAGGATGTGCACTAACCCCCCTGGCTCGCTGTGCCGAGATCTTGGCCCCCCTCTTCCCACCTTTTTTTTATAGTTTAGGTTTAGTGATAATTTAGGCTTTATTATTACAATTTTAAGGAGTTCGGTTTTTTTTCTTTTTTTTTCTTATCTAACATAAGTCTTATATTTTTCTGTCTGTGGTAGATTTTTCGGGATAATTTTCTTTTGAACGCATGCCTCGAGTTTGGTCTTGATATGATAGTGAAACGGTGCAGTCTAAATGAACTAGCTTTTATATCCATTTTATGCTGTATTGAAAGATAGAAAAAGAATCTACTCTAGTTGAATAAGAGAAAAGAGACTCCATTTTTTTCATTTCTAACAATGTGTTTCCAATTTTTTCAAGCCGACAAATTATAATTTTGATCATTTGGAAAATATTTCAGTATTTAGGTGTGAAAGGTGTAGGCTAATTTCTGAACTTAATTTATTTTTGATTTATTTAAAAAAAATTGAGTCTATTGTTCTCCCTATTAGACTTGTTGACAATTCTTCGATACAGTGTAAAATGGATTATAAGAAACAATGTTTTATTCAGAGTACGCAGTTTCACTTGTCGTTTAAGCCCAAGTTGAGGCAAGTGTTCAAATGATTCAAGGAAATATCCGAAAAAATCGATCCCAGACAAAATATATTAGGTTAAATTAGGTTTAACTTAGGCAAAATTCTAGGCAAAATTTTTTCTGCGTCGGGAACTACTGAGAATGTTTTGATATTTTAGAAAATTTTTGAAATAATCATTATTAAGATTGGTCTTCTTTTGTTTTTTCTCAGAAGAACGTAATTGAAAATTTGAAATAGATTTGGAGTTCGGATTTCATAACAATTCGTGATGTTTCGATCCTAGGCAAAGTTAAACAAAAACGTTTGGAAACTCGTTTAAGGAGTTGATACTTTTTTGTGAATCCATTAATTGAATGAAATATTCGAAATTAATTTCAACGTTTCAATTACGAAGCTTCTCTTAGTATATGTGTGTGCGTGTGTGTGTGTGAATGTTGTATACAGTGAATGTTGGTTCTGTTTTTGCGAGAATGATTGTTAGTTCTTCACGCGTGTCGTCTGAACCCATTAAACCCTGGGATGGGGTGTAGGGACATGGTTGAGGATGGGTTCGGGTTGTGGGGGTGGTTGGTAATCCTATGTGGGCCCAGTTTCACGAAGATATTCAGTTTAGGATTGAGTTAGAACCAATCATTGTCAAATTATACTCCGTGAAACTGGGTTCGTTGCTCTTTAGACCATTCTTAAAAATCATATAGCAAAAATATTCAAAATTTGTCACAATATTTTCAGAAATTCCTGATTTTTTTCCAAACACTTTTTTAGGTATTTCGTTTTCTTAGGTTTTTTTTTCTTAGACTTTTTTTTGTAGGCCCTCCCCATTTATCTTGGCACGTAAATTCTTGGTATTTTCACTTAGTATAACTGGATATTGCATCCCTAGTTTTGGCTCCCTCTTTCCTCTACCCTCTACCCTGCTCCTCCTCTCTCTCTTCTTTTCCTCCTCCCTTCCACGTTTCTTGCCTCTCTCCTTTACCATCCTCTCCTTACCCTAACCCTCTTCCTCTCATCCTCTCCCATACCTGATCCTCCCTCTCTCCCTTTCCTCTTCACATCCTCTTCCCTACCCTGCCCTAATCTCTTCTCTCTATGCTCTGCCCTCCTCTTTCACTTCCTCTTGTCCTCCCTCCCTGCATCCCTCCCTCCCTCCCTGCATCCCTCCCTCCCTCCCTCATATCCTCCCTCCCTGCATCCCTCCCTCATATCCTCCCTGCATCCCTCCCTCATATCCTCCCTCCCTCCCTCATATCCTCTTCTCTTTATACTCTGCCCTCCTCCTTACCTCTTTTCTATCTCCCTCTTACTCCCATTTCTGCTCCCCTCCCAAATTCTCCCATAGTCCTGCCCTATTCCCTCCCTGGTCTACCCACTCCCCTCTAAATTGTTGCTGAGCTTTTACTCAGGTCCACGTTGCCGGTGCAGATATCAAGAATTTACGCCCAACACGCGCCGCGAGCACGCATTCAGCCAGCAATATGGGAAGATGTAAGAGGGTTTTCAAAAGCGGGTATTCTGGTTGGTCTGGATATGGTCATCTTCCTGGTTAGACCGCTACGATTCACGGGATATGTCCAGTAACTCCCCAGAGGTTTCTCCAACCCTCTGGAAACAATGATAACAACTATTAAAACACGAATGCAGTCTCTGACTAGTCACCTGAATACTTAGTCATGTGTGTATCTAGTCATGTGTGTATCTAGTCATGTGTATGTCTAGTCATGTGTATGTCTAGTCATGTGTATGTCTAGGCATGTGTATGTCTAGGTTTGTGTATGTCTAGTTATGTGTATATTTAGTCACATGTATACTAAGTTATTCTTATAAAGGTACATTCTCAAATTATAGACACCAAATTATTTTTTCGATTTTTGCTATGCATCCGTTTACGATGTGCGGATTATACCGTATGGTTCCCACAGAACAGGGAAATTGGGAAAAACTTGGGAATTTTGTAATAATAATTCCCGGTTTGGAAATATTTGGGAATTTGAAAAATTTTCCTTATATCAGGAAAATACTTGGGAAATTCATTATATTTCGCATGTTGTATTTGCCAAGGGCAACTTTCTTCAGCAATTTCCCTTGAAAATCACCTTTATTAACCAGTCACCGCTAAAATGTTGACTGTTGCATGACGATATGTGTTCATTGCCATTTGGGAAAATTGAAAAATCACCCATGAAATACTTGGGAATTCTGAATTCATATAACTGAGGGAACCGTGATACCGGCATGAAAATGTTTTTTGCTTCTCACTCTCAAGTTTTGTCAGTATTTGAGAAAAGGATTTCTTTTGATACATAATCTTCTGATTATTGGTCGAACAGGAAAGTGTAATTGATAACGGATAGAGCAAGATAGTTTTACACCATTACAGCCAGTACTTTATTCAATATACGTTGAGGATATTTATCTCAACACGAGCGGGGGATGAAAAATGATGTGATCAGTGAAAAGAGAAAGTAGAGAGTATAATATAAGTGCAAAAAGTTGTACTTACATCGCGTCAAAAAATTAACTAAATACCGCGGATCCACGGCGATATTCCGCCTAATCTCTTCAATGATTGTTAAATAAACAAATTGAGATGATGCTTACCTCCCGTAACTCCCCCTCCCACAGCCAAGGTTCAGATGAAAGAGATCGAAAAATAACCACAACTAGAAATCATTGTGATCTTGAAAGTATTTTGATATTTCAAAGCTCTTAAAAATGGAGGCACTACTCTCAAAGTCGTTATCAGGTCTGGAATACCACTAACTCAGTAAACAATTCAAACTTACTCTACGGCGTCGAAGCCGTGGGGAGCGCCGTAACGGCATTTCGTCTCTCTGGAAAAAACAAAACGATCAACATTGATTAAATCATCGAAACATTAAATTATTTCTTACTGTTTAGAGAATTCGGTATCAGAATAACTTGGTAGGACCAGAGAGATTCAAGGATTCTATATGTGAATAGCTCGGTAGGACCGGAAAGGTTCAGGGATTCTATATGTGAATAGCTCGGTAGGACCGGAAAGGTTCAGGGATTCTATATGTGAATAGCTCGGTAGGACCGGAAAGGTTCAGGGATTCTTATATGTGAATAGCTCGGTAGGACCAGAGAGATTCAGGGATAATTCTTTTTCCGATGCAAATTTTGAAAACAATAAAATATCCTCATAATCATTGGTGAACCACAATGATAATAATCTACACGACTTAAAACAGGAAATAATGGTCAAGTCTTCATGAATAACCATGAACTGTGGGTGCAGAGACGCGAAAATCACTTGAAAAGTGGTTTGAACGCTCGGACAACTGGAAACATTTAAAAATTTGTCAGTTATTACCATAGTTTATCATTGTTACAATGGTGGTTGTCACCTATGTTGAGGATTTACCGCTGGGGGCAACATTGAAACCCGGTCTATGAAATCGGGCCAAGGTTGAGGATTTACCCCTAGGAGAAAATGATGTGGTCTATAAAACCCTGCCCAGATTATCGAACTTAAAATGATTTGACGCAAATCAAACTTACTTTCACGGCACCAACGCGGGCCCTTTTCGGGCTGGCTCAGGTGCAGGTGCGGCGACAACTGCAACAGAGCTGCATTTTCTTCCTATAATATAATAACAATCATGATGTTAAGATTTAATTGATTAAAATTGAATACGTCCTAAGATGTCATGGCGGCTGCAACATTTTCATTATCAGCTAATGAAGCGTGGGATCGCCATCTGGTGGCGTAACTGGTGGGATCGCCATCTGGTGGACTTTGAGAATCTAGTTAAACTTATCAATTTGATCACAATCGAAATGGATATTTTCGATCATTTAGTTATAGAATTAACTCGTTTTGATGTTTTAACTCTACTGAGTCAAATCTTAACTGGAACTGGACCGCTTGGTATGCGTGTATTCAATATGTACAACTGAAAATACGAACGTTTCAGCTCTTATTTAGAATTCTTGGTTCCGCCCGGGCAAGTGAGATTTGCCATTTTTACATAAGTATATATAAACCCATCCACCAAAAATGTCTGGCTACAAACGGACATATCTAAAATAGGATCATGAATATGTGTAGACTTACTATTTTCTGTGGCATCAGGGGCTACATTTTCTTCTCGACGATGTTGAGATTTAATTGATTAAAATCGAATATGTCTTACCTTGAAATATCACGGCGGCTGCAACATTTTCGTTATTAGCTGATGAAGCGTAAAATTTCCATCTGGTGGCATAAATGGTGGGATCGCCATCTGGTGGTTTCGGTGACGCGATCGCCACCTGGTTAGTACAATATCAAATCTCATTGATGTTGAGATGATGCTTACCTCCCGTAACTCCCCCTCCCACAGCCGCCCAGGGTGCGGCTGCCAGAGGGTCCGCTGCCTAGGGCGCCTAACTGGGAAGGCAGCAGCTGGAACGGGGTCTGCATTCGTTTATCTAGAGATCTGCATCAATTGGTGACATTGAGAATTCTTTCCTTCAGGTCGGCCAATTTTAAGTCTGCCGGCCTTTTCCTATTATAACTTTGTTACCCGCACCCAAATTTTTATTAGGGAATAGAGAAGTGTATCTGGGCTCTTCCCGGTGACCATTGAGTCGTCTCGGCTGTGTTACAAATAGCTTAGTTTCTTCTGTCATTCAACGTGCAGAAGTTGCGAGCGCGATAATTAGTTAAAACAAAGCGTAAAGAGGAGGCAGCCATATTATAACGTAGGAAGAAAAAGTATAATTAGACTTCGATAATTTTGCAAAATGATTTATTTCATTAGAATTGAAATGGAGACATTCATTACCAATTCGGAGCAAACTTAGATTAAAATCTAGCAAAATTAGATTACGATTGAAATGGACGTTCATAACCATATTTCCAAATGGGTTTTACTTCCCAGAATTTAGCTGTGTCGTTATCAAGACTGTCGTTAAAACTATTGTTTTCTGTATGAATTCTGAGCCCTTTACTATTTCCTCCGTGAAGGGCGGACAACGTTATAGTTCGATTCAAATGCAGTAGAATCTTATGGTTTTTGTGTGGTGTCTATAATTTTAGAATGTGCGTATCTAACACTTACTTTTGTATCAATACCCGGTTAATGATGCATCGGTTATTATCATACGAATCTTTTTTCACTTTGGGATAAGTTGAATACCGCCCCAGTTTAGTAATACAAGAATTTTCTTTTTGAAGTAAGATAAACTGCACCTGTTGGAATCACTTTGGGGTAAGATTAAAGCTCTCAACCCCTGTTTAGCAATACATGAATCTGTACTTTGTGCTAATATAAGCTTTTCACTTTTGACCTATATAAACTGCACCTGTAAAAATATTTCCACTTTGGGGTAAGATAAGCTACCCCTGTTAGAATCTCGTCTCTTTAGGGTAAGATAAATTACCCCTGTTAGAATCTTTTTATTATTAGGGTTACTACCCCTGTTAGAATCTCTTTGGGGTACGACAGAATACCCATGTTAGAATCTCCTTTCTCTTTGGGGTAAGATAAACTACCCATGTTTATTTTAGTAATACAAGAATCTTTTTGGGTAAAAGATCAATATACTGCTCCTGTAAGAGTAAGAATCCCTTCTCTTTTGGGGTAAGATAAACGCTACAAACCTTGTTTAGTAATACATGAATCTTTTCTTTTTGGGGAAAGATAAACTGTTCATGTAAGAGTCTATTCTTACTTTGGGGTAAGATAAACTACCCCTGCAAGAAACTTTTTCCGTTGGGGTAAGATAAATGTAACCCCTGTAAAAATGTTTCACTTGGGGTAAGATAAGCTTGATGTATGTTAAGTACCCTTGAGGAGAGGTAAGGCTAACTAGATGAGTTCAAACCCCAAACAATCCTCTCTTTGGGGTAAGACATACTTCCCCTGTCAGAATCTTTGGGGTAAGATAAGCTACAACCCCTGTTTATTCAGTGAATCTTCTCTTTGGGGTAAGATAAGCTACCCTGTTTATTCAGTGAATCTTTTCTTTGGGGGTAAGATAAGCTACACCTGTAAGAATCTCTTTTCTCCTACGGGTAAGATAGATAATTAATAAATGAATAAATAAGCTTGGTGTATGTTATGTATAGCTATCCTTGAGGAGAGGGATGGCTTACTAGTTTGAGCTCAGTGAGTTAAAACCCCAATCTTCTTTTTGGGGCGAGATGAGCTTCCCCTGTAAGAATCTTATTACTTTGGGGTAGGTTAAGCTACAAACCCTGTTTAGTAAGGCATGAATCTGTACTTTGTGGTGATATATGCTTTTAACCTAGATAAACTAGTCCTGTAAAAGTGTTTATTTTTTACCTTTTGGGTAAGATAAACTACAACCCTTGTTTATTAATACATGAATCTTTTCTTCTTTTTGGGGAAAGATAAACTGTTCATGTAAGAATCTATTTTTACTTTAGGGTAAGATAAGCTAACCTGTTTATTCAGTGAATCTTCTCTTTGGGGTAAGATAAGCTACCCCTGTAAGAATCGTATTATACTTTGGGGTAGGTTAAGCTACAAACCCTGTTTAGTAAGGCATGAATCTGTAGTGGTGATATATGCTTTTCACTTTTGACCTAGATAAAATAGTCCTGTAAAAGTGTTTTTTTTACCTTTTGGGTAAAATAAACTACAACCCTTGTTTAGTTATACATGAATCTTTTCTTTTTGGGGAAAGTAAACTGTTCATGTAAGAATCTTTTCTTACTTTGGGGTAAGATAAACTACCCCTGCAACAAACTTTTTCCGTTGGGATAAGATAAATGTAACCCCTGTAAAAATGTTTCACTTGGGGTAAGATAAGCTTGATGTATGTTAAGTACCCTTGAGGAGAGGTATGGCTAACTAGATGAGTTCAAACCCCAAACAATCCTCTCTTTGGGGTAAGACATACTTCCCCTGTCAGAATCTTTGGGGTAAGATAAACTACCCTGTTTATTCAGTGAATCTTCTCTTTGGGGTAAGATAAACTACCCCTGTAAGAATCTGTTTATTTTGGGGGAAAACAAACTGCTCCTGTAAGAATCTCTTCTCTTTGGGGTAAGATAAGCTACCCCTGGAAAAATGTTTTCACTTCGGGGCAAGATAAACTGCTAAACTGCTCCTGTTAGAATCTCTTTGCCCTGTGGGGTAAGATAAACTACCCCTGTTAGAATCTCATTTCTCTCATAAGCAGCAACATTTCTTAGAAAAATATCTATCGTAAAAATACAAGACAAACTGCTCCTGTATCTTTTCTTCACTTTGGGGTAAGATGAGCTACCCCTGTAAGAATCATATCACTTTTGGGTAAACTACTCCTAGAATCTCATTTCTCCTACGTGTAAGATAAATATAACATTATTAATAAAAGAAAAACTTGTCAGAATCTTTTCTTCACTTTGAGGTAAGATAGGCTACAACCCCTGTAAAAATGTTTCACTTGGGGTAAGATAAGCTCGGTGTATGTTATGTACCCTTGAGGAGAGGTAAGGCTTACTAGTTTGAGCTCAGTCTGTGAGTTCAAACCCCGATCTTCTTTTCGGGGTAAGATAAGCTACCCCTGTAAGAATCTGTTTACTTTGGGGTAAGATAAACTACCCCTGTAAGAATCTTTTACCTTTGGGGTAAGATAAATATAACCCCTATTTATTTAGTAATACATGAATCTTCTCTTTGGGGTAAGATAAACTGCCCCTGTAAGAATCTGTCTTTGGGGTAAGATAAGCTACCCCTGTAAGAATCTCTTTTACCTTTGGAGTAAGATAAGCTACCATGTAAGAATGTTTTACTTTGGGGTAAGATAAGCTATCCCTGTAAGAATCATTTTACTATGGGGTAAGATAAACTACCCCTGTAAGAATCTTTTACCTTTGGGGTAAGATAAGCTACCCCTGTAAGAATCTTTTACCTTTGGAGTAAGATAAGCTACCGTGTAAGAATTTTTTACTTTGGGGTAAGATAAACTACCCCTGTAAGAATCTTTTACCTTTGGAGTAAGATAAGCTACCCCTGTAAGAATCTTTTACTTTGGGGTAAGATAAACTACCCCTGTAAGAATCTTTTACCTTTGGAGTAAGATAAGCTACCCCTGTAAGAATCTTTTACTTTGGGGTAAGATAAGCTACCCCTGTAAGAATCTTTTACTATGGGGTAAGATAAGCTATCCCTGTAAGAATCTCTTTTCTCTTTGGAGTAAGATAAGCTACCCCTGTAAGAATCTTTTACTTTGGGGTAAGATAAGCTACCCCTGTAAGAATCTTTTACTATGGGGTAAGATAAGCTATCCCTGTAAGAATCTCTTTTCTCTTTGGAGTAAGATAAGCTACCCCTGTAAGAATCTTTTACTATGGGGTAAGATAAGCTACCCCTGTAAGAATCTCTTTTCTCTTTGGAGTAAGATAAGCTACCCCTGTAAGAATCTTTTACTTTGGGGTAAGATGAATATAACCCCTATTTATTTAGCAATACATGATCTTCTCTTTGGGGTAAGATAAACTACCCCTGTCAGAATCTTTTACTTTGGGGTAAGATAAACTACCCCTGTGAGAATCTTTTACTTTGGGGTAAGATGAATATAACCCCTATTTAGTAATACATGAATCTTCACTTTGGGGTAAGATGAGCTACCCCTGTCAGAATCATTTCACTATGGGGTAAGATAAGCCATACCCCTGTTAGAATCTCATTTTTCCTACGGGTAAGATAAATATAACATAAGAAATACAAGACAAGCTGCTCCTGTAAGAATCTTTTACTTTGGGGTAAAATAAGCTATCCCTGTAAGAATCTTTTACTTTGGGGTAAGATAAGCTATCCCTGTAAGAATCATTTTACTATGGGGTAAGATAAACTACCCCTGTAAGAATCTTTTTTCTCTTTGGGGTAAGATAAGCTATCCCTGTAAGAATCATTTTACTATGGGGTAAGATAAACTACCCCTGTAAGAATCTCTTTTCTCTTTGGAGTAAGATAAGCTACCCCTGTAAGAATCTTTTACTTTGGGGTAAGATGAATATAACCCCTATTTATTTAGTAATACATGGATCTTCTCTTTGGAGTAAGATAAGCTCCACAAGAATCATTTCTTCACTTTGGGGTAAGATAAACTATATCCCCTATATATAAAAATGCCGAGATATTCGTTTCATTAATTGGTAGTAATTGTTAATGAGTTTACAGTACGATGCAGTTATTCATGTTAAAAGTTCAGGCATTAGCCTTTCTCTATGTATGAAGTTGCACTCGCTTTCTGCATCTTATCCAGGAATATTTTCAATATTTTTGATGTAAGTATGTTTACAACATACTCACTACAACTAAACCAAGCTTTTATCTTGGATGTAAAACTAAGCGTGTTCGTTAGTTCAAAGAGTATGACTACTCATTCGTTAGTTCAAGTATACGACTACTCATTCGTTAGTTCAAGTATACGACTACTCATTCGTTAGTTCAAGTATACGACTACTCATTCGTTAGTTCAAGTATACGACTACTCATTCGTTAGTTCAAGTATACGACTACTCATTCGTTAGTTCAAGTATACGACTACTCATTCGTTAGTTCAAGTATACGACTACTCATTCGTTAGTTCAAGTATACGACTACTCATTCGTTAGTTCAAGTATACGACTACTCATTCGTTAGTTCAAGTATACGACTACTCATTCGTTAATTCAAGTATACGACTACTCATTCGTTAGTTCAAGTATACGACTACTCATTCGTTAGTTCAAGTATACGACTACTCATTCGTTAGTTCAAGTATACGACTACTCATTCGTTAGTTCAAGTATACGACTACTCATTCGTTAGTTCAAGTATACGACTACTCATTCGTTAGTTCAAGTATACGACTACTCATTCGTTAGTTCAAGTATACGACTACTCATTCGTTAGTTCAAGTATACGACTACTCATTCGTTAGTTCAAGTATACGACTACTCATTCGTTAGTTCAAGTATACGACTACTCATTCGTTAGTTCAAGTATACGACTACTCATTCGTTAGTTCAAGTATACGACTACTCATTCGTTAGTTCAAGTATACGACTACTCATTCGTTAGTTCAAGTATACGACTACTCATTCGTTAGTTCAAGTATACGACTACTCATTCGTTAGTTCAAGTATACGACTACTCATTCGTTAGTTCAAGTATACGACTACTCATTCGTTAGTTCAAGTATACGACTACTCATTCGTTAGTTCAAGTATACGACTACTCATTCGTTAGTTCAAGTATACGACTACTCATTCGTTAGTTCAAGTATACGACTACTCATTCGTTAGTTCAAGTATACGACTACTCATTCGTTAGTTCAAGTATACGACTACTCATTCGTTAGTTCAAGTATACGACTACTCATTCGTTAGTTCAAGTATACGACTACTCATTCGTTATTTCGTAGGTCAAATTAGTTGACTACGTGTGTTTTGCTGCTGGTTACCCTTTTTTTGCCTTCGATCTATCTGAAGATACCTTCGCCTCTTCCATGCTCTCCTCTGTCCGTGCTTCACTGCTTCTGCGCTGTTCCACGGTTTATGCTGCGGCGCTGTGATCTGAGCCTCTGTCGACTGTATGCGTCTGCTTTTGCCAGTAAGTACCCTTTTATTTTTTTGGTGGGTCCCGGGATGTTTTTTATCGATTTTTTTCTCCGCTGCGGTACATTGCCAAGTCACTTTTTTGAACTCGATAAATTGGCGTGAGCCTCGGGATAACGATGATAATTATTATCATCCGAATATGTGTTGCAGTGTTGCGACACTTTAACTGTGGACCGTTGATGGTCTTTATATATATTATTACTGATCTTTATGTGGCTTGGCAATTAGATCTAGTTGGGGGCCCTTGGACTTCAATATGTTTTGGGGGGCCCCACCCACCCGTTATAACAATGTGATGATGAGGTCAACTATATATATTTTCATCTATTTCACAATGAAATAGATTGCTAAAGGTTTACGGTTTTCCTGAAACCATATTTCATTAGCAGTATAACTGCCATCTTATGTAAAAAGTTTTAAAATCTGATCTAATGTTGAATGCAGAGTTTTGCTGTACTCTGATATTTTGCGATGAAATAGATTGCTGATGGTTTACAGTTTTTACTGAAACCAGATTTCATTGAGATTTTTTTCCCTTCGATCTATCTGAAGATACCTTCGCCGTTTTTTTACTGAAACCAGATTTCATTACGCAGTATAACTGCCATCTTATGTAAAAAGTTTTAAAATCTGATCTAATGTTGAATGCAGAGTTTTGCTGTACTCTGATATTTTGCGATGAAATAGATTGCTGAAGGTTTACAGTTTTTACTGAAACCAGATTTCATTGAGATTTTTTTCCCTTCGATCTATCTGAAGATACCTTCGCCGTTTTTTACTGAAACCAGATTTCATTACGCAGTATAACTGCCATCTTATGTAAATAGATTCAATAATACAAACTGACTTAATGTTTAGATCAGTTGTAACTGAGGGCGTAACCTTGGTATTTTTACTGTACATGAAAACATTCCTGTGAAGAAATGTTTTACCCTGTTAACTTTTTAATATTGATATCGCGATAAACTTATTGATATCGCGATAAACTTGTTCCTCTCATATTATCACATTTTACCCGCCCAATATAGGATTCTTGTTTATTTGGTTCAGGGATATACCACGGGTTAGTTGAGGGATTTTTATGCCGCAGTGGAGCTTTATTGTAATCATAAATGGTTTTTGTTCGATTATATTTCGTAAAAGGCTTTACCCGGACCATCCTTTTACTTGTCTCGATTCGTCGTCGTCGTCGAACCCGGATCCGCTACCATCGCGATATTCCGCTTATGATCGTTTACGTTTTGATTAAAGTAGCGATCGACTGGCTCTGCTATCATTTACCGTCAACGCGCGGTGGTCAACTGAACCTAATGTCAACTCACCGCGTGATAAACTGGCTCTGCTATCATTTACCGTCAACGCGCGGTGGTCAACTGAATCTACTGTCAACTCACCACGCGATCGACTGGCACTGCTATCATTTACCGTCAACGCGCGGTGGTCAACTGAACCTAATGTCAACTCACCGCGTGATAAACTGGCTCTGCTATCATTTACCGTCAACGCGCGGTGGTCAACTGAACCTAATGTCAACTCACCGCGTGATAAACTGGCTCTGCTATCATTTACCGTCAACGCGCGGTGGTCATCTAACCCTGCGATCAACTCAGTACTGTCAACTCAAACTGCGGTCAACGCTACTCTCGGCTAAATGTCGACTCAATGGTCAGATCTAATGTCAACTCTATCTTGGAGTCATTCAGTCTTATTACTCCACCAACATTCAACGGTCAACTGGGCAAACAACTCAAGCAAATCAGGTAATTATCTTTCTCATCACTTCTCACTTTAAAATTTGTAGTTTTGTGTAATATTTTGATGTGTTTGAAATCTGTATTTATATTTTGTTTTATCATTTCAGTTTCTCCAATTTGCTGTTGTTACTATGAACCGGAAAACACTGCTTCGCAAAAACAACGTCGTACAGTGTGAACAAATCTGATCAATCAAAATCCACTATATTGCTATCAGTTGCATCTCGTGGACGGTATCGCTATCAGTTGCATCTCGTGGACGGTATCGCTATCAGTTGCATCTCGTGGACGGTATCGCTATCAGTTGCGTCTCGTGGACAGTATCGCTATCAGTTGCGTCTCGTGGACAGTATCGCTATCAGTTGCGTCTCGTGGACGGTATCGCTATCAGTTGCGTCTCGTGGACAGTATCGCTATCAGTTGCATCTCGTGGACGGTATCGCCATCAGTTGCGTCTCGTGGACGGTATCGCGTTCAGTTGCGTCTCGTGGACGGTATCGCTATCAGTTCCATCTCGTGGACAGTATCGCTATCAGTTTCGTCTCGTGGACAGTATCGCTATCAGTTGCATCTCGTGGACGGTATCGCTATCAGTTGCGTCTCGTGGACGGTATCGCGTTCAGTTGCGTCTCGTGGACGGTATCGCTATCAGTTCCATCTCGTGGACAGTATCGCTATCAGTTGCGTCTCGTGGACGGTATCGCTATCAGTTGCGTCTCGTGGACGGTATCGCTATCAGTTGCGTCTCGTGGACGGTATCGCTATCAGTTGCGCCTCGTGGACGGTATCGCTATCAGTTGCATCTCGTGGACGGTATCGCTATCAGTTGCATCTCGTGGACGGTATCGCTATCAGTTGCGTCTCGTGGACGGTATCGCTATCAGTTGCATCTCGTGGACGGTATCGCTATCAGTTGCGTCTCGTGGACGGTATCGCGTTCAGTTGCGTCTCGTGGACGGTATCGCTATCAGTTCCATCTCGTGGACAGTATCGCTATCAGTTGCGTCTCGTGGACGGTATCGCTATCAGTTGCGTCTCGTGGACGGTATCGCTATCAGTTGCGTCTCGTGGACGGTATCGCTATCAGTTGCGCCTCGTGGACGGTATCGCTATCAGTTGCATCTCGTGGACGGTATCGCTATCAGTTGCGTCTCGTGGACAGTATCGCTATCAGTTGCGTCTCGTGGACGGTATCGCGTTCAGTTGCGTCTCGTGGACGGTATCGCTATCAGTTCCATCTCGTGGACAGTATTGCTATCAGTTTCGTCTCGTGGACAGTATCGCTATCAGTTGCATCTCGTGGACGGTATCGCTATCAGTTGCGTCTCGTGGACGGTATCGCGTTCAGTTGCGTCTCGTGGACGGTATCGCTATCAGTTCCATCTCGTGGACAGTATCGCTATCAGTTGCGTCTCGTGGACGGTATCGCTATCAGTTGCGTCTCGTGGACGGTATCGCTATCAGTTGCGTCTCGTGGACGGTATCGCTATCAGTTGCGTCTCGTGGACGGTATCGCTATCAGTTGCGTCTCGTGGACGGTATCGCTATCAGTTGCGTCTCGTGGACGGTATCGCTGTCAGTTGCATCTCGTGGACGGTATCGCTATCAGTTCCATCTCGTGGACAGTATCACTATCAGTTGCGTCTCGTGGACGGTATTTTAGCGTATATAGTCCAATACGTCACGATCGCGAGTAATAACGAAACAGGTCGAATCACAAACGTTCCAGTGCACAAATTACTCGCTAGCGTTCCTTCTCGCTTGCGATCTCGAGATATTTTCCAGAAAGAAAAATTTGGTTGAAAGTGTACGTTGTGTAATCGGGTAGTGGAAGGAGTTAAAGGAGCTGAATCGCCTCGTTTGTTCGTTACTACGTTTGGTTACTTCGCGTAATTAGACTGGTTTTAAAATTCGTAAACGCTTCATCACCATCGCGATATTCCGCTTATGATCGTTTACGTTTACGTTTTGATTAAAGTAGCGATCGACTGGCACTGCTATCATTTACCGTCAACGCGCGGTGGTCAACTGAACCTAATGTCAACTCACCGCGTGATAAACTGGCACTGCTATCATTTACCGTCAACGCGCGGTGGTCAACTGAACCTAATGTCAACTCACCGCGTGATAAACTGGCTCTGCTATCATTTACCGTCAACGCGCGGTGGTCAACTGATCCTAATGTCAACTCACCGCGTGATAAACTGGCTCTGCTATCATTTACCGTCAACGCGCGGTGGTCAACTGAATCTACTGTCAACTCACCACGCGATCGACTGGCACTGCTATCATTTACCGTCAACGCGCGGTGGTCATCTAACCCTGCGATCAACTCAGTACTGTCAACTCAAACTGCGGTCAACGCTACTCTCAGCTAAATGTCGACTCAATGGTCAGATCTAATGTCAACTCTATCTTGGAGTCATTCAGTCTTATTACTCCACCAACATTCAACGGTCAACTGGGCAAACAACTCAAGCAAATCAGGTAATTATCTTTCTCATCACTTCTCACTTTAAAATTTGTAGTTTTGTGTAATATTTTGATGTGTTTGAAATCTGTATTTATATTTTGTTTTATCATTTCAGTTTCTCCAATTTGCTGTTGTTACAATGAACCGGAAAACACTGCTTCGCAAAAACAACGTCGTACAGTGTGAACAAATCTGATCAATCAAAATCCATTATATTGCTATCAGTTGCATCTCGTGGACGGTATCGCTATCAGTTGCGTCTCGTGGACGGTATCGCAATCAGTTCCATCTCGTGGACAGTATCGCTATCAGTTGCGTCTCGTGGACGGTATCGCTATCAGTTGCGTCTCGTGGACAGTATCGCTATCAGTTGCGTCTCGTGGACAGTATCGCTATCAGTTGCGTCTCGTGGACGGTATCGCTATCAGTTGCGTCTCGTGGATGGTATCGCTATCAGTTCCATCTCGTGGACAGTATCACTATCAGTTGCGTCTCGTGGACGGTATCGCGTTCAGTTGCGTCTAGTGGACGGTATCGCTATCAGTTCCATCTCGTGGACAGTATTGCTATCAGTTTCGTCTCGTGGACAGTATTGCTATCAGTTGCGTCTCGTGGACAGTATCGCTATCAGTTGCATCTCGTGGACGGTATCGCTATCAGTTGCGTCTCGTGGACGGTATCGCGTTCAGTTGCGTCTCGTGGACGGTATCGCTATCAGTTGCGTCTCGTGGACAGTATCGCTATCAGTTGCATCTCGTGGACGGTATCGCCATCAGTTGCGTCTCGTGGACGGTATCGCGTTCAGTTGCGTCTCGTGGACGGTATCGCTATCAGTTGCGTCTCGTGGACAGTATCGCTATCAGTTGCATCTCGTGGACGGTATCGCTATCAGTTGCGTCTCGTGGACGGTATCGCGTTCAGTTGCGTCTCGTGGACGGTATCGCTATCAGTTGCGTCTCGTGGACAGTATCGCTATCAGTTGCATCTCGTGGACGGTATCGCCATCAGTTGCGTCTCGTGGACGGTATCGCGTTCAGTTGCGTCTCGTGGACGGTATCGCCATCAGTTGCGTCTCGTGGACGGTATCGCATTCAGTTGCGTCTCGTGGACGGTATCGCTATCAGTTTCGTCTCGAGGACAGTATTGCTATCAGTTGCGTCTCGTGGACGGTATCGCTATCAGTTCCATCTCGTGGACAGTATCGCTATCAGTTGCGTCTCGTGGACGGTATCGCTATCAGTTGCGTCTCGTGGACGGTATCGCTATCAGTTGCGTCTCGTGGACGGTATCGCTATCAGTTGCGTCTCGTGGACGGTATCGCTGTCAGTTGCATCTCGTGGACGGTATCGCTATCAGTTCCATCTCGTGGACAGTATCACTATCAGTTGCGTCTCGTGGACGGTATTTTAGCGTATATAGTCCAATACGTCACGATCGCGAGTAATAACGAAACAGGTCGAATCACAAACGTTCCAGTGCACAAATTACTCGCTAGCGTTCCTTCTCGCTTGCGATCTCGAGATATTTTCCAGAAAGAAAAATTTGGTTGAAAGTGTACGTTGTGTAATCGGGTAGTGGAAGGAGTTAAAGGAGCTGAATCGCCTCGTTTGTTCGTTACTACGTTTGGTTACTTCGCGTAATTAGACTGGTTTTAAAATTCGTAAACGCTTCATCACCATCGCGATATTCCGCTTATGATCGTTTACGTTTACGTTTTGATTAAAGTAGCGATCGACTGGCACTGCTATCATTTACCGTCAACGCGCGGTGGTCAACTGAACCTAATGTCAACTCACCGCGTGATAAACTGGCACTGCTATCATTTACCGTCAACGCGCGGTGGTCAACTGAACCTAATGTCAACTCACCGCGTGATAAACTGGCTCTGCTATCATTTACCGTCAACGCGCGGTGGTCAACTGATCCTAATGTCAACTCACCGCGTGATAAACTGGCTCTGCTATCATTTACCGTCAACGCGCGGTGGTCAACTGAATCTACTGTCAACTCACCACGCGATCGACTGGCACTGCTATCATTTACCGTCAACGCGCGGTGGTCATCTAACCCTGCGATCAACTCAGTACTGTCAACTCAAACTGCGGTCAACGCTACTCTCAGCTAAATGTCGACTCAATGGTCAGATCTAATGTCAACTCTATCTTGGAGTCATTCAGTCTTATTACTCCACCAACATTCAACGGTCAACTGGGCAAACAACTCAAGCAAATCAGGTAATTATCTTTCTCATCACTTCTCACTTTAAAATTTGTAGTTTTGTGTAATATTTTGATGTGTTTGAAATCTGTATTTATATTTTGTTTTATCATTTCAGTTTCTCCAATTTGCTGTTGTTACAATGAACCGGAAAACACTGCTTCGCAAAAACAACGTCGTACAGTGTGAACAAATCTGATCAATCAAAATCCATTATATTGCTATCAGTTGCATCTCGTGGACGGTATCGCTATCAGTTGCGTCTCGTGGACGGTATCGCAATCAGTTCCATCTCGTGGACAGTATCGCTATCAGTTGCGTCTCGTGGACGGTATCGCTATCAGTTGCGTCTCGTGGACAGTATCGCTATCAGTTGCGTCTCGTGGACGGTATCCCTATCAGTTGCGTCTCGTGGACGGTATCGCTATCAGTTGCGTCTTGTGGACGGTATCGCGTTCAGTTGCGTCTCGTGGACGGTATCGCTATCAGTTGCGTCTCGTGGACAGTATCGCTATCAGTTGCATCTCGTGGACGGTATCGCCATCAGTTGCGTCTCGTGGACGGTATCGCGTTCAGTTGCGTCTCGTGGACGGTATCGCTATCAGTTCCATCTCGTGGACAGTATTGCTATCAGTTTCGTCTCGAGGACAGTATTGCTATCAGTTGCGTCTCGTGGACGGTATCGCTATCAGTTGCATCTCGTGGACGGTATCGCTATCAGTTGCGTCTCGTGGACGGTATCGCGTTCAGTTGCGTCTCGTGGAATGTATCGCTATCAGTTCCATCTCGTGGACAGTATCGCTATCAGTTGTGTCTCGTGGACGGTATCGCTATCAGTTGCGTCTCGTGGACGGTATCGCTATCAGTTGCGTCTCGTGGACGGTATCGCTATCAGTTGCGTCTCGTGGACGGTATCGCTGTCAGTTGCATCTCGTGGACGGTATCGCTATCAGTTGCGTCTCGTGGACAGTATTGCTATCAGTTGCGTCTCGTGGACGGTATCGCTATCAGTTGCGTCTCGTGGACGGTATCGCTATCAGTTGCGTCTCGTGGACGGTATCGCTATCAGTTCCATCTCGTGGACGGTATCGCTATCAGTTCCATCTCGTGGACAGTATCACTATCAGTTGCGTCTCGTGGACGGTATTTTAGCGTATATAGTCCAATACGTCACGATCGCGAGTAATAACGAAACAGGTCGAATCACAAACGTTCCAGTGCACAAATTACTCGCTAGCGTTCCTTCTCGCTTGCGATCTCGAGATATTTTCCAGAAAGAAAAATTTGGTTGAAAGTGTACGTTGTGTAATCGGGTAGTGGAAGGAGTTAAAGGAGCTGAATCGCCTCGTTTGTTCGTTACTACGTTTGGTTACTTCGCGTAATTAGACTGGTTTTAAAATTCGTAAACGCTTCATCACCATCGCGATATTCCGCTTATGATCGTTTACGTTTACGTTTTGATTAAAGTAGCGATCGACTGGCACTGCTATCATTTACTGTCAACGCGCGGTGGTCAACTGAACCTAATGTCAACTCACCGCGTGATAAACTGGCACTGCTATCATTTACCGTCAACGCGCGGTGGTCAACTGAACCTAATGTCAACTCACCGCGTGATAAACTGGCTCTGCTATCATTTACCGTCAACGCGCGGTGGTCAACTGAACCTAATGTCAACTCACCGCGTGATAAACTGGCTCTGCTATCATTTACCGTCAACGCGCGGTGGTCAACTGAATCTACTGTCAACTCACCACGCGATCGACTGGCACTGCTATCATTTACCGTCAACGCGCGGTGGTCATCTAACCCTGCGATCAACTCAGTACTGTCAACTCAAACTGCGGTCAACGCTACTCTCAGCTAAATGTCGACTCAATGGTCAGATCTAATGTCAACTCTATCTTGGAGTCATTCAGTCTTATTACTCCACCAACATTCAACGGTCAACTGGGCAAACAACTCAAGCAAATCAGGTAATTATCTTTCTCATCACTTCTCACTTTAAAATTTGTAGTTTTGTGTAATATTTTGATGTGTTTGAAATCTGTATTTATATTTTGTTTTATCATTTCAGTTTCTCCAATTTGCTGTTGTTACAATGAACCGGAAAACACTGCTTCGCAAAAACAACGTCGTACAGTGTGAACAAATCTGATCAATCAAAATCCATTATATTGCTATCAGTTGCATCTCGTGGACGGTATCGCTATCAGTTGCGTCTCGTGGACGGTATCGCAATCAGTTCCATCTCGTGGACAGTATCGCTATCAGTTGCGTCTCGTGGACGGTATCGCTATCAGTTGCGTCTCGTGGACGGTATCGCTATCAGTTGCGTCTCGTGGACGGTATCGCTATCAGTTGCGTCTCGTGGACGGTATCGCTATCAGTTGCGTCTCGTGGACGGTATCGCTATCAGTTGCGTCTCGTGGACGGTATCGCTATCAGTTGCGTCTCGTGGACGGTATCGCTATCAGTTCCATCAACTGGACAAACAACTCAAGCAAATCAGGTAAATATTTCTTTCTCATAATTCCTTGTATTCGAATTACTTTATAGATTTGTAACATTTTGATTGGATTGAAATCTATATTTATGTTTTGATTATTTTGTTGTTTTTCAGTTTCTACAATTTGCTGCTGTTATGATATGGGACAGTCGAAGCGCAAAGTCGATACTCAAGAGAAATTGATACTCAAAGAATTTTGGATATCAAATCTGTGAAATTGAGACCAAAATGATCAAATGTGCGTCTCAATCCTATGAAATTGAGATCAAATGTTCCATATTGAAATATCAAATTGTCTATCAAATCTTTGAAATCGAGACCAAATTGATCCATGATCCGTGAAACTATTATTTCCTTCAGAATTTAAATAAGGAATCTCAGTTATTTGCCTAATTCAATTTTCTTGCCAACAGGATTTGAACCTGTAAATGGATAAATCATTCTCGATGATAATGATGTATTACTAAACGGCAGGACGCAGTTCTATAGGGTTCTGAGTTCAGATTTAACACAAAAAGTTAAATCATGCGTAAGCAATGTACTAATTACTAATTCTAGTTGATTGATTTGATGATTTGAGTCTTCGAACTCACGAAGCTGAACTTAACAAAGGAAACTTCTATGATTTCCAATGAATTGCCTTTTGAAAAACGACCAAATTATTTTGAGGCATTCATTATTCGGGAATTTTACCTGAATAGAATCCTATTTTTATTGAAATGAAAAGCTCAAGTGAAACACGTGAATAAGATCTCGTGTCTACGTTGGAAACACTTTGTGAAATTTTTCGAATTTCAGAAATTGTCATCAGGAATCGAACCTGAAACTGCACAGATTATTATATCTGGTTTACTCTTACCAATGAGCCAGATGGTGAACTTTAAACAACGTTGAGCAACAGTCAAAATGCTCTCTAAATCTGGATAATTTCTTCATCATTTTTGATTAAATTGCCATTTTTGACGTCAAATTACTTTCATTTTTAGCAAAAAAACGACTACAGTATCAGTTAAGTCTTATTCATAGATTTTCATGATCTGGACCTGATATTGAACTTCTGAAATTTGGCATTCGTTTTTCTTACAGTTATCGTCATCAAATTATTGAAACTGAAAGGATTTTCCTGTTGGAATTTCTTTTTAGTTTCCATGTTTTGTATTCGATGCTGGTTTTGAACAAGTACAAAATTTTTAAGGAGAAATCTCTAACATTTCTCGGCTTACAGGGACCGAACCTGTCACTATAAAATTACCAAGTTTTGTGTGATATCAAAATCTGCTATTTTTGGTATCAAATACTTTCATTTTCAGCGAAAACTACAACAGTTATGAAGTTGTCTTATTCATAACTTCATAAACTGAACCTGATATCGAACTTCTCAACTTTGGAAAATTTGTTGGGAAGTTTTTGTGAAATTTATTGTCATCAAAGTAAAATCCTAAACGGAGTTTCTTATTCATGGAATCATGTATGTTTTAGTTTCCATGTTTTGCATTTGATGCTCGGTTCAAAAGAACCCGAAGTGTTTAGAAATGATAAAATCTTTAACACTTTTCAGTTTAGTAGAAATAATGTGTATCTTCAGGGACCGAACCTGTAAACATTATTTCAAGTCTCATGTGACTTCATCAAAATCAATTATGAAAAATCTCGATGTGATACGATTATTTATTGTTCGACATTTCAGTCGACTCGAGTTCAAACAAGGGAAAAAAAAACGTTTGTGTAATGAAAGAAAAAAAATCATGTAAGAAAAAAAATATATTGTAAGAAAAAAAAATATATTGTAAATCAACAACGACGATGACGACAACAACGGGAATGGCAACGATGGACAACAATAGTAACCATAGTAACAACTAATTGGCTCCGTTAACTCCTGATACAACATCCACTCTATGACCACACGTTCAGTGGTCAACTTACTCCAAACCGGTAAGATCTAATGTCAGTGATCAACTCCGTGCTATCGATTGATTCGCTCTGCTATCATTTACCGTCAACGCGCGGTGGTCATCTAACCCTGCGATCAACTCAGTACTGTCAACTCAAACTGCGGTCAACGCTACTCTCAGCTAAATGTCGACTCAATGGTCAGATCTAATGTCAACTCTATCTTGGAGTCATTCAGTCTTATTACTCCACCAACATTCAACGGTCAACTGGGCAAACAACTCAAGCAAATCAGGTAATTATCTTTCTCATCACTTCTCACTTTAAAATTTGTAGTTTTGTGTAATATTTTGATGTGTTTGAAATCTGTATTTATATTTTGTTTTATCATTTCAGTTTCTCCAATTTGCTGTTGTTACTATGAACCGGAAAACACTGCTTCGCAAAAACAACGTCGTACAGTGTGAACAAATCTGATCAATCAAAATCCACTATATTGCTATCAGTTGCATCTCGTGGACAGTATCGCTATCAGTTGCGTCTCGTGGACAGTATCGCTATCAGCTGCGTCTCGTGGACGGTATCGCTATCAGTTGCGTCTCGTGGACGGTATCGCTATCAGTTGCATCTCGTGGACGGTATCGCTATCAGTTCCATCAACTGGACAAACAACTCAAGCAAATCAGGTAAATATTACTTTCTCATAATTCCTTGTATTCGAATTACTTTATAGATTTGTAACATTTTGATTGGATTGAAATCTATATTTATGTTTTGATTATTTTGTTGTTTTTCAGTTTCTACAATTTGCTGCTGTTATGATATGGGACAGTCAAAGCGCAAAGTCGACACTGCGCATATATTAGTAACTGTCAACTTGCTCAATGGTCAATTCAAATCTACGGTCAACTGGACAAACAACTCAAGCAAATCAGGTAAATATTACTTTCTCATAATTCCTTGTATTCGAATTACTTTGTAGCTTTGTAATATTTTGATCGGATTGAAATCTATATTTATATTTTGATTATTTTGTTGTTTTTCAGTTTCTACAATTTGCTGCTGTTATGATATGAACTGTAAAGCAGGATGTGCCGAACAGAGTGAAAAATCGCATTCAGAAAAAAATGTACCAAACCTATGTGATTACAAAACATCAATCTTGCGATGTAAAGTAACATGGAAACAATTCAATCTATCGAAACATCAGGTTTGCTGTTATCAGTCAAGAGACTATCTGATATAAATGCGTGAGAGTCACCTGCTATGCTATCCAGTCTTACGGGACCGTCTCATACAATGCGATATCGAGTATGAAAGTTGAATGATACCCACAGCGAAAAGGCTTATATGATACAATACGTCATATTCATCAGTAACAAAGAAACGAGACGAACTGAGTTGAGACACCAAGGATCAAGTAACCCGCTATCTGTGGTGGATCCAGTAACCCGCTATCTGTGGTGGATCCAGTAACCCGCTATCTGTCGTGGATCCAGTAACCCGCTATCTGTCGTGGATCCAGTAACCCGCTATCTGTCGTAGATTCAGTAACCCGCTATCTGTCGTAGATCCAGTAACCCGCTATCTGTCATAGGGCTGTCGTATATAGTCCAATACGTCACGATCGCGAGTAATAACGAAACAGGTCGAATCACAAACGTTCCAGTGCACAAATTACTCGCAAGCGTTCCTTCTCGCTTGCGATCTCGAGATATTTTCCAGAAAGAAAAATTTGGTTGAAAGTGTACGTTGTGTAATCGGGTAGTGGAAGGAGTTAAAGGAGCTGAATCGCCTCGTTCGTTCGTTCGTTCGTTCGTTCGTTCGTTCGTTCGTTCGTTCGTTCGTTCGTTCGTTACTACGTTTGGTTACTTCGCGTAATTAGACTCGTTTAAAAATTCATAAACGCTTCATCGACGATGACGACAACTTCAGCAACGACGACTACAGGATTTTAGTGGTTGAAAAATATTTGTATTCGAAAAAAAAAAACTTGGATTGATATTTTAGATGATTAGAAAATAAATTGTAGGAAACATAAAGAGAGATATGTTAAACATAAAACATATTTTGAGAAACCTAAAAGATTACATAAAAGCTTGAATTATCGAAAAAATATATTATTGTAAGAAAAGAAAAGATATATTATTGTAAGAAAAGAAAAGAAATATTATTGTAAGAAAAGAAAAGATATATTATTGTAAGAAAAGAAAAGATATTTTATTGTAAGAAAGGAAAAAATATATTATTGTAAGAAAAGAAAAAAAAATTCTAAGAAAATAAGGCATAAATATCTTAGACAATTAGAAAAGAATATTGTGAAGAAGCAGTTGAATTAACAGATTTGAATAATACAAACATAAATCGAATACCGGGTAGTTAACAGTTGAGTCAAGTTTAGAATAATTTAGTGCAGGTTTATATGTGATATTTGATAAGTCACTGAAATAGGATTTAGACAAACGTAGATGAATTACTGAACTGTTGATCTGTCAATAATTTGAGTTTAGAGATTGTTAGGATATTTGGTGAATAATTGAATTGTAAATCAGTAAATTTTAGAAGTTAGAATATTTATTATGATGGACTGGACATAGAAAAGGTTAAAAAACTGAATTGTCGAATTATGAATACGATTCTATTCAAGAGATTGATTTAAAGCGTATCATGTTGTTTTAGTGTGGTTGAATATCTATCAAATAATCTTTAATGTTTGATCGAAGTTGATTGACTTTAATTCTTGAGTCGATCTGTGAAAAACTGCTGAAAAATGAAGAAACCTAGATAGAGTAATAGAAATTTTGAATAGACTATAGAAATCTATGGTATAGATATTTCATTGAAAAGGAGATTATGAGTTACTTGTGTGAAGTTTGTGTTGGTCGAAAAATGTTTTGTAGCTGTAAGAAAAGAGTTGACAAAAATTCTGATAAACACAGTGATATACGATTAAAACTGTAAAATGAAGAAATGGAATAATCGTTGAAAGAAATTTTGATACAGATTTTGATAAACTGTTGTGCGTGAAAATATACGAAACATTTTTGTGAAACAAATAGATTTAGATACTGTGTTAAACAGTGTTAAACCATGAAGGAAGAAATCTAATGATTTTGGAATATTCCTGTTTTTCCAGTGGTGTGGCATAAATAGATTTAAATGCGGAAGTACTATGATGATTTTTGTGATTATGAAACATTCCCGTTTTTCTTGTTATAAGAATTTTCCTCGGTTAAGGTTTCAAGGTCAGGTTACGAAAGTCCGCATAGGAATATGGTTTAGGTTACAAGAATAAGATATAGAACAGTGAGGTGATTTTGTTGAAAAATGTTACTATTTTGTGAATTGCATTCCGTGCCACTAGATATTTTCATATATCTATATATATATATATGTGCTGATATATAATTACTCAGGTTGTTCAAGCGATAAAATAGAAGTATTTGATGTGGAAATATACGATGAATTTTGTGTGATTTTTCTTGTGGTACAGAAAGATTTTGATAAACTGTTGTATAATGAATACAGTTATATTAAAACCGTAAAGGGAAAAATTTGATGATTCTGAAACATTCCTGTTTTTCTAGTGGCTTGATGTTGAAATATTATGATTGTGTTTTTGTGATTGTGAAACATTCCAGTTTTTCACAGTCCAGGTTTGTCTAGGTTACAAAGATAAAACTTATAAAAATCGTGAGGGTGATTTTGTTGGACGATTTTATCAGTATTTTGTGATTTGCACTGATACTGATGATGGTTACTCGGGTTATATATTCAATCTATTAAATAGAAACTAGCAGTGATAATAAATAGCTACTTGCGATTTCATATGATCTCATTTTTATAATATGTTAAACAGGCAAAGTCTAATTAAGTCATGTAAACTTTGCATGTTTTCATTTTCATTGAAGAGTTAGAGTGTATATAATTTTGAACACGATTACATATAAACATGTGTGTTCTAAAAATGTAGATAGAGATGTATTTATATGTTTAAATTCATTTGGAAAAACATGACCTTTTATGATTGTTTGATATTTGTTGTTTGTTCATTTGGATTTTTGTTCTCAAAACAGGATTTTATTTGTGAACAGCAGAAGGTGAAAAATGAATGAAAGAGGATAAAAGCCAATAGCTATGAATGATCCAACCCCATGAATTTCTTTTTATTCATTGGTTTTATCTTGGAAAAGTGAAGAAAGAAGATGTAACTCCAGCACTTCGGGATATAGACCCCAAGCACCTCCCTTCTCTATAGAGCTTATTCTGAATTTCCTCTCCCTTGTTGATCTATGGTGAACTGGTTGAAATGTTTAAAGTGAAAAAAAATATAATGCTAAAACCATTTTGAAAAGAAGAGTAGTTAAAACCAGATCGCCAAGATAATTCCATTACTCGCCTACCATTTACATGGTAAATGGGGAAAAATAATTTTGTTAATCGAGATAGAAATAAAAACATTTTGAAAACATTGGTGACATGAAAGTTATTGACAAAATATACAGATACTTTACTATACACTACTGGAGGGATCTATACATGTATGACGATATCTAAACCATCTTGGATCAATTTTGCCGAGTGGAAATTTGAAGCTCTAAGTAATGTGTCTAAATTTGGAATGTTTTCGCAAGTTTAGCAAGAATTGGTCACAATCAGAGAGACAATGTAATAAATCCCCAAAAATATAGGCCATTTTTGGAAATTCATTTCCTCGTAAATGAAGGTTTGAAAGTCTAACGAAAGATTACAATTACGATTACGATTTTATTTACACTCCAACCATTTCCATGGTATATGGAGGACAACTATTTCACATGTATATACAAATATTTACATAACAACACTGAAGTGATTAAAATTTAGAGAATGAAAAAGTTTACAAAATATATACATTAACTATTTACAATACATCAAAGCCGGTTTTAGATAAGATAAGATGATAATGAGATGATCTAACCTCATATTCGTAATCAGCACCCCAAAAAACACGTCTGCACAAAATTTCATTAAAATTGGGCCAAAAAATATTCTGACTTTGTACCCCATTTTGGGGTGCATATTTTGGGCATGAAAACCCTTATTTGCCCATGCAGATGAATTCCGATTCAAAATCTGATTTCGGATCCGGAATCTACACCTCAGAATACATATTCCTACCAAATTTCGAAGGAATCAGAGAAAAAAAAGTTTTCGCCGAAAAAAAACACCTTAGATTTTTGCCATTTTTGGCCAAAAAACCGAATCTCTTCGATTTGCTTGAAATTTTAGTCCTTTATATTTTCAGGGGTGCTAATTCCAAATCTGAAATCAGATTTTGAATATCTTGAAAACTCTGGGATCCAAGGCCTTTTGAAAATTTAGGGGTCCCCCAAAAAATTCGAATTTCTCATTTTCTGGGCAGCGGATCCGAAAAATTCGTTCAGATTTGCGATCAACACCCTTTAATATATGTCTGAACGGAATTTCATCAAAATCGGAGACAAAAAATATTTTACCCCTGACACTCATTTTGGGGAGTAGCCTACCTTAGATTGCCATTTCTCTGATACACCGGTAACTAGACTTAACTCTAACTGTGTATAACTGATTGGTGGCATCAAATTTATTAACTTTCATTTATATCTTTTAGGATGTTTGTCATCATTAGGATGGAATTATTGACTTTTTGAGTTTGATGATCAGGATCAGATGAACTGGATAAATATGTGCGGGCAGTGTTAGAACTCACCGGGAGGATAAACAAACAAACGAACAAATATTGGGAGAACTTGACTTCAAATTTACTCTTAAGCATTATTCTTTAATAGTTTCTGAGCATTATTTCTGGTTACAGTGTTAGTGGTAGTTGAATGCACTATTTTAGAGAATAAAATTAAATTTTCTTGAAGTTCTTCCTTTGGCATGTGAGCCTACCGCTTTACCGGATGCTAATACATACCGCAGACAAAAGAGTTCTATCAAAAATGGTTTAAAATTCGTTTTAAAAAGATGATCCCCTTCGAAAAACCTTAAACGATAGTAGAATTAGTTATATACAATGGAATCGTATTAGATAATCAACGAAATTCGGCTAAGAAAAATATCTGTATTGCTCGCATGCCACAGTAAGATCGCAAGGCTGAGTTAGATATTTACCGTACAGTGCTGCCCCTATGAATAACGATAGCGGAATTTCTGCGAACTAAAATAGCGCATATTTACCGCCGGAATTTAAATGTCCTTATTACGTACAATACCGACCAGTGTGTCGTCTAATTCTGATTTAATATGATACTATGAATACGTTCTGAATTTTGAATATTTTTTAGGTATCATATTTAATCATTTTTAGCTAAAATTTACTTACTTATCAATCAATATAGTATTTGTATACTGAATAAATTATTCATTTTCATTTTTTAATGATAATTTATCATCAGAATTGACAAAATGTCCATATTTTTTCTTCGATAAAGTCTATTTGCGCGCAAATAAACAGGGAACATACAAACACCTATCGCTCTCTCCCAGACCATACTAGAAATACCCCGATTCATCTTAACTCTTTTAAGGCTTATTCTTTTATAGAAAAATTGTTTGGTTCGAACGTTTCAGAGCAGTTTTCAGAGTTTGAGAATTTTCCTCGGAATCCGGCCCGCAAATCGGTAATTAGTTCGTCCACTCCTGCCGTTCGAAGACTCTGGCAAGCGAGTATTATGTTAGTTCACATTTTCCACGCTATCGTTATACAAAGCGGCAGCACTAGACGGTCGAGATTGAATTGGTCGCGCTATTTTACTGTGGAGCGGGCTCAATTCGATCGCTAATTCTTTATTTACAACAGTAAACTATTCCCTCAATTGATAAAGACTTTAAAGCCGCGATGATTCTAAATGTACGAATTTTGATATTGGTAAAAAAGATAAGAATTCATTCACGATGTTTCATTTTCATGTCCTCAGGTACACACACTTTAGGTTTAGGGGGACCTCACTCACTCCAGACCCACAGTGACTTTGCAGACACTTCGACAGTCAGTGACTAGTGAGGCCGGGACCTACTCAAATTTAGTCTGAATCAGTCAGTCGTTTTTACTACGGGTTCTGGGTTGTTTAGGGAACGACGGCTAGGTGCTAGACTAACAGGGACCTCACTCGGTGTCAAAAACCACTTTCTAGCCTACACGGGCCGCACTACCCTAGCCGCTTGCATTGCACATGGTGCAGCAGGCGATAGTTTCACAAATCTTGATGAACTGTTCTTCAACTTCCTCCGGCACCACATCTTGTTCAGCAGGTTAAGACCAGCTGACTCGACCATTTAGTTACACCAGCTTTCTCCCACTGCCACAGGCTGGGCTCTTGTGTAAAACGAGAATCTGTTAATCCAGTGTGACTGAAAACTGCTGAAAACTTTTGTTTAAGCCTTTACTTTGTCAGAGTAATTGTACTGTTTTGCTCTCTTTTCACCCATCCTCCCTCAACCTCTCACCCGACCCTCCCTCAACCTCACAAACCACCCTCTTCAACCTCTCACCCCATCCTCCCCAACCTCTCACCCCATCCTCCCTCAACCTCTCACCCCATCCTCCCCAACCTCTCACCCCATCCTCCCTCAACCTCTCATCCCATCCTCCCCAACCTCTCACCCCATCCTCCCTCAACCTCTCATCCCATCCTCCCTCAACCTCTCACCCCATCCTCCCCAACCTCTCACCCCATCCTCCCTCAACCTCTCATCCCATCCTCCCTCAACCTCTCATCCCATCCTCCCTCAACCTCTCATCCCATCCTCCCCCAACCTCTCACCCCATCCACCCCAACCTCTCACCCCATCCTCCCCAACCTCTCACCCCATCCTCCCTCAACCTCTCACCCCATCCTCCCCCAACCTCTCACCCAATCCTCCCCCAACCTCTCATCCCATACTCCCTCAACCTCTCACCCCATCCTCCCCAACCTCTCACCCTATCCTCCCTCAACCTCTCACCCCATCCTCCCCAACCTCTCACCCCATCCTCCCACAACCTCTCAGTCAGTCTTCCTGTTAATGTGATTTCAATTTTATATTTCAGGTTTTCCTCTGTCGGGCTGTGGTGTAGTACTCGACGTGGTGGACTTCAACTGAAATTTATCACAGTTTTACTTCTTCAGTCAACTTCTTCCGGACTACTAGTGAACTAACTGGACTACTAGTCAACTAACCGGACTATTAGTGAACTAACTGGACTATTTGTGAACTAACCAGACTATATGTGAACTAACTGGACTATTTAGTCAACTAACCGGACTATAAGTGGAGTGATACTCATAAAAATACAGTGTGGAACTCTGTATGTGGATTTGTGGAACTCGGTGGACTACCATTACTGCTAGACAAGGGCTAGTGAGTGTGTGAGTAGAATTTCTTATAAGTTTCCAAAACAATTATGAGAATATGTATTCATCAATTTTAATTTGTGAAAATAAATTATATTATGTTCATTTCTTGTATTTTGTTTGTTGAATTGCATAGAGTTTTGCGTTTAAGATTTTGATTTTATTCGGGCAGTTCCTACAGACCGGTCATACCGGAATATAAGGAGTTTTAAAGGGAGAACTTTTCATATTTCGAGCAAGTGTCTGCTTCGCTTGCCCAATAACTGTAGACTCTCCTACAGTCGTTTCGTAAGCAAATTTTTAGAATCGACTGAATTCATGAATTTGCAAGTAAGACTTGCAAATTCATGACCATGACCGAATGTTTTCATCTATTACTACATCATATTTTTCAGGTTGGAGGCGCAAGGCGTTGGAGGTGCATATATTTGAAACAATATATCTCGTCGCGCTCGACTAACTGGAGCCACGAGCCTTTTTCCTGTTTGGCGTAACAGTATTTCTCAGCCGACTGAGGGCTATCACCATTCACTTCTTACTCTTCACCATCAGAATACATTACCACATATTTCCTGAAGATGAAAATTTGGCCAAAATGACTGTCATGTCTGTTTTTAGGATGTTTGTCATCATTAGGAACTATAGTACCGGTATTTACAACATTTTTGTTTGTTGATCAGGACTACATCGAACTGGATGTTGGCAAGCGTTAGAACTCACCGAGAGGATAAACAAACAATCGAACACATATTGGGAGAACTTGACTTCAGTTATAGTGAACTTTACGAGGACTAAATATGTGACACTACCGATTTGCTTTTGAACTAAAAACAGGGCAACTGAAAAAAAACTGCGTGGCTTCTAGAACCTGTCGTTCTCTCCCAGACGAAACTAGGAATATCCCCGATTCAAATTTACTCTTAAGCCTAATTCTTTCATAGAAAGTTGTTCCTTTAATAGTTTCAGGGCATTTTTTCTGGTTACAGTGTTAGTGGTAGTTGAATGCACTATTTTAGAGAATAAAATTTTATTTGCTCAGAATTCTTCCTATGGCATGTGAGCCTATCGCTTTACCGGATGCTAATACATTCCGCTGACAAAAGAGTTCTATCAAAAATGGTTTGAAATTCGTTTTAAAAGGATGATCCCCTTCAAAAAACCTTAAACGATAGTAGAATTATTCATATACAATGGATTCGTATTAAACATTGAACGAAATTCGGCTAAGAAAAATATCTTTATTACTCGCATTCCACAGTAAGATAGCGAGGCCGAGTTAGATATCTACCGTACAGTGCTGCCCCTATGAATTACGGTAGCGGAATTTCTGTGAACTAAAATAGTAGCGCATATTTACCGCCGGAATTTAAATTTCCTTATTACGTACAATACGGACCAGTGTGGCGCCTAATTCTGATTGAATATGATACTATGAAAACGTTCTGAATTTTGTATGATATTTCCTAATTTTTTAGGTAACATATTTAATTCTTTTTAGCTAAAATTCACTTACCTATCAATTAATGTAGTATTTATATACAGAATAACTTATTCGTTTACATTTTTGAATGATAAAATTGACAAAATGTCCATATGTCCAAAATGTCAATATTCTTTCTTCGATATATTCTAATTACGCAGAAATAATCAGGGAACATACAAACACCTGTAGCTCTCTCCCAGACCATACTAGAAATACGCCGATTCAAATTTACTCTTTCAAGGCTTATTCTTTTATAGAAAAATTGTTTGGCCAGACGTTTCAGAGCAGTTTTCAGAGTTTGAGAAATTTCCTCGGAATCCGGCCCGCAAATCGGTAATTAGTTCATCCACTACGGCCGTTCGAAGACTCTGGCAAGCGAGTATTATGTTAGTTCACGTTTTCCACGCTATCGTTATACATAGGGGCAGCACTAGACGGTCGAGATTGAATTGATCGCGCTATTTTACTGTGGAGCGGGCTCAATTCAATCGCTAATTCTTTATTTACAGTGAACTATTCTCTCAATTGATAAAGACTTTAAAGCCACGATGATTTAAATGTACGACTTTTGAATTGGGTAAAATGATAAGAATTCATCATATTTTATGTCCTCACGGGCTCAGGGCCCGGGACGCACAGGGAGACCTCACTCCAAGTCCAATTGACTTCGCAAACACGTCACGACACACTAGTGAGGCCGGCCAGGCCCTGACTCGACCAGTTAGTTACAATGGCTTTCTCCCGGCCACAGGCTGGGCTCTTGTGAAAAACGAGAATCTGTTAAACCAGTGTGACCAGGGGACTGAAAACTGCTGAAAACCTTTGCTGAAGCCTTTAGGCTACTATGTCAGAGTAATTGTACTGGTTTGCTCCCCTTTTCACCCTGACCCATCCTCCCTCAACCTCTCACCCCATCCTCCCTCAACCTCTCACCCCATCCTCCCTCAACCTCTCACCCAACCTCATCATCCCATTGTCCCCAACCTCTCACCCCATCCTCCCTCAACCTCTCACCCCATCCTCCCCCAACCTCTCACCCCATCCTCCCCCAACTTCTCGCAGTCAGTCTCCCTGTTAATGGGATTTCAATTTAATCGTGACAATGTAAATAAAACCCGATCAAAACTGTATATATGTAAGTGTACAAACATGTATTCAATATTCACGTGTCTGTGCCGCTTTCTTACTGACGGTCTATCAATACGCATAGCACTGTCCGTTTGATTGCGATACATTAACGGACCTAACTCACTGTATATTAGAAACACATAACTGCTCCCAGTGTAAAACTTATACTTTTAGGCAAATTCAGCACCAGATGTGAAGTACCAACTGCGCACCCCTTGACGGAGAAACCCATCCTAATCGGAGCTGCACCGTCGATGTCATACAACTACACTTCGGATACCCCAGGGCCATACTCTCATCTGGAAAATTTGCGTTTGGAAATGTGCTTTCTTCATATCTAGTCAACACGCGGGATCATCAACTTAGAGGACTTCTACATCAACATCTACCCGAGGAAAAAAACCACACTAAACTATCGGACTATTTACACGTAGAAAACGACCAAAAAATATAAAAATGGACAAAATGATCTTGTAATATAGCTATTTCCAGAATCTCATTGTATTAAATTAGGCAGCCAGAAAAATTCATCCCAATCAGTCGCTTGCCTGTTCAGACTGAATGGAAGATTGTTTGAATGAACCGGAACCGAATTTCCAATTATGTACTTCGATTTTAAAATATTCTGTTTACTCGACCGCCGATCACACATCTATATCTGTACTTCGATTTCCGATTTCAAAATCAAACCCCCTGTTTCGCTCCCGGCAGGTGTGGTGGGTCTGTAAGGGACACTCAATCGAAAAATCAAACAAAATTTACCAGCCAAATAAATAAATAATGGGGACAATCCCTATTTTAAGATAAAAAAAGAAAATGTGATTTCAATTTTATTTTTCAGGTTTTCCTCTGTCGGGCAGTGGTGTAAACTTCATCACGAATGCTGGACGTGGTGGACATCAACTGAAATTTATCACAGTTTTACTTCTTCAGTCAACTTCTTCCGGACTACTAGTGAACTAACCCGACTATATGTGAACTAACCGGACCATTTAGTCCATTTAGGACCATTTAGATTGATACTCATAAAAAACAGTCAGTGGTGGACTCCAGGAGGTGTTGAACTCTGTATGTGATTTGTGGGATTCGGTGGACTACCATTACTGCTAGACAAGGGCTAGTGAGTGTGAGTAGAATTTCTTAAAAGTTTCACAAACAATTATGAGAAAGCAGTTTATCTGTAAACACTGTTCACTGCATTTCATAAGAATTGTCAATGTGGTTATTTGAAGCAGCCTGTAATTGTGTTGCAGGAATTATAATTCAGGGTTTTTAGTAAGAGCATCAATTTCTACCTTAAAAATTAATTGAATATTTGACATCATTGAATAAAAATCGTTTTTGGACCGAATTTCGCGGGCGAATTTCATCAAAATTTGTGACGAAATTAAGGGGGTCAAAACACGAAATCCTGAATATCTCATTTTAGGAGCCTCGGATCCTAAATCTAACCTCATATTTGTACCCAGCACCCCAAAAAACATGTCTGCACTAAATTTTATTAAAATTGGGCCAAAAAAATATTTTGACTTTGTACCCCATTTTTGGGGTGCATATTTTGGGCATTAAAACCCTTATTTGCCCATGAAGATGAATTCCGATTCAAAATCTGATTGCGGATCCGGAATCTACACCTCAGAATACATATTCCTACCAAATTTCGAAGGAATCAGAGAAAAAAAAGTTTTCGCCGAAAAAAAACTCCTGGACTAACACCTTAGATTTTTGCCATTTTTTGCCAAAAAATCGAAACTCTTCGATTTGCTTGAAATTTCAGTCATTTATATTGTCAGGGGTGCTGATTCCAAATCTGCAATTAGATTTTGAATATCTCGAAAACTCGTGGGTCAAAGGCCTTTTGAAAATTTAGGGGTCCCCCAAAAAATTCGAATTTCTCATTTTCTGGACCTCGGATCCTAAAAATTCGTTCAGATTTGTGATCAGCACCCCAGAATACATGTCTAACCGGAATTTCATCAAAATCGGAGACAAAAAATATTTGACCCCTGACACTCATTTTGGGGAGTAGCCTACCTTAGATTGCCATTTCTCTGATATACCGGTAACTAGACACTCTTACACTGTGTATAACTGTTCGGTGGCCTCAAATCTATTAAGTTTCATTTATATCTTTTAGGATGTTTCTCATCATTAGGATGGAATTATTGACTTTTTGAGTTTGATGATCAGGATCAGATGAACTGGATAAATATGTGTTGGCAGTGTTAGAACTCACCGGGAGGATAAACAAACAAACGAACAAATATTGGGAGAACTTGACTTCAAATTTACTCTTCTTTAATAGTTTCCGAGCATTATTTCTGGTTACAGTGTTAGTGGTAGTTGAATGCACTATTTTAGAGAATAAAATAAAATTTGCTTGAAATTCTTCCTTTGGCATGTGAGCTTAGCGCTTTACTGGATGCTAATACATTCCGCAGACAAAAGAGTTCTATCACAAACGGTTTGAAATTCGTTTTAGAAAGAGAATCCCCTTCTAAAAACCTTAAACGATAGTCGAATTATTCATATACAATGGAATCGTATTAGATAATCAACGAAATTCGGCTAAGAAAAATATCTGTATTGCTCGCATGCCACAGTAAGATAGCGAGGCTGAGTTAGATATTTACCGTACAGTGCTGCCCCTATGAATAACGATAGCGGAATTTCTGTGAACTAAAATAGTAGCGCATATTTACCGCCGGAATTTAAATGTCCTTATTACGTACAATACAGACCAGTGTGTCGTCTAATTCTGATTAAATATGATACTTTGAATACGTTCTGAATTTTGTATGATATTTCCTTATTTTTAGGTAACATATTTTATTTTTTTTAGCTAAAATTCACTTACTTATCAATTAATATAGTATTTGTATACAGAATAAATTATTCATTTTCATTTTTTAATGACAATTTATCATCAGAATTGACAAAATGTCCATATTTTTTCTTCGATTATAGTCTATTTGCACGCAAATAATCAGGGAACATACAAACACCTGTCGCTCTCTCCCAGACCATACTAGAAATACCCCGATTCAAATTAACTCTTTTAAGGCTCATTCTCTTATAGAAAAATTGTTTGGTTCGAACGTTTCAGAGCAGTTTTCAGAGTTTGAGAATTTTCCTCGGAATCCGGCCCGCAAATCGGTAATTAGTTCGTCCACTCCTGCCGTTCGAAGACTCTGGCAAGCGAGTATTATGTTAGTTCACATTTTCCACGCTATCGTTATACGTAGCGGCAGCACTAGACGGTCGAGATTGAATTAATCGCGCTATTTTACTGTGGAGCGGGCTCAATTCAATCGCTAATTCTTTATTTACAGTGAACTATTCCCTCAATTGATAAAGACTTTAAAGCCGCGATGATTCTAAATGTACGAATTTTGATATTGGTTAAAAAGATAAAAATTCATACATGATATTTCATTTTCATGTCCTCAGGTACACACACAGTTTAGGGGGACCTCACTCCAGTCCAGTGACTTCGCAGACACTTCACGACAGTCAGTGGAGGCCGGGACCTACTCAAATTTAGTCTGAATCAGTCAGTCGTTTTTACTACGGGTTCTGGGTTGTTTAGGGAACGACGGCTAGGTGCTAGACTAACAGGGACCTCACTCGGTGTCAAAAACCACTTTCTAGCCTACACGGGCCGCACTACCCTAGCCGCTTGCATTGCACATGGTGCAGCAGGCGATAGTTTCACAAATCTTGATGAACTGTTCTTCAACTTCCTCCGGCACCACATCTTGTTCAGCAGGTTAAGACCAGCTGACTCAACCATTTAGTTACACCAGCTTTCTCCCACTGCCACAGGCTGGGCTCTTGTGTAAAACGAGAATCTGTTAATCCAGTGTGACTGAAAACTGCTGAAAACTTTTGCTTAAGCCTGAGTTATTGTGTTTGCTTGTCTTTTCACCCATCCTCCCCAACCTCTCACCCCACCCTTCCTCAACCTCTCAACCCACCCTCCCCAACCTCTCACCCCATCCTCTCTCAACCTCTCACCCCATCCTCCCTTAACCTCTCACCCCATCCTCCCCAACCTCTCATCCCATCCTCCCCCACCTCTCACCCCATCCACCCCAACCTCTCATCCCATACTCCCTCGACCTCTCACCCCATCCTCCCCAACCTCTCATCCAATTGTCCCTCAACCTCTCACCACATCCTCCCCCAACCTCTCATCCTATCCTCCCTCAACCTCTCAGTCAGTCTCCCTGTTAATGTGATTTCAATTTTATATTTCAGGTTTTCTTCGGGCTGTTGTGTAAACTTCATCACAAATACTGGACGTGGTGGACTTCAAGTGAAATTCATCACAGTTTTACTTCTTCAGTCAACTTCTTCCGGACTACTAGTGAACTAACTGGACTACTAGTCAACTAACCGGGCTATTAGTGAACTAACTGGACTATTTAGTCAACTAACCGGACTATAAGTGGATAAAAAAACAGTCAGTGGTGGACTCCAGGAGGTGTATGTGGATTTGTGGAACTCGGTGGACTACCATTACTGCTAGACAAGGGCAAGTGAGTGTGTGAGTAGAATTTCTTATAAGTTTCCAAAACAATTATCAGGGTTTTAGTAAGAGCATCAATTTCTACCTTAAAAATTAATTGAATATTTGATCGTTGAATAAATTTCGATTTTGGGCCGAATTTCTCAGGCAAATTTCATCAAAATTTGTGACGAAATTAAGGGGGTCAAAACACGAAATCCTGAATATCTCATTTTAGTTGCCTCGGATCCAAAATCTAACCCCATATTCGTAATCAGCACCCCAAAAAACATGTCTGCACTAAGTTTCATTAAAATTGGGCCAAAAAAGAATTTTGACTTTGTACCCCATTTTTGGGGGGCATATTTTGGGCATTAAAACCCTTATTTGCCCATGAAGATGAATTCCGATTCAAAATCTGATTGCGGATCCGGAATCTACACCTCAGAATACATATTCCTACCAATTTAAGAAGGAATCAGAGAAAAAAAATTTTTCGCCGAAAAAAAACTCCTGGACTTACACCTCAGATTTTTGCCATTTTTGCCCAAAAAACCGAATCTCTTCGATTTGCTTGAAATTTTAGTCCTTTATATTTTCAGGGGTGCTGATACCAAATCTGCAATCAGATTTTGAATATCTCGAAAACTCTGGGGTCCAAGGCCTTTTGAAAATTTAGGGGGGTCCCCCAATAATTCGAATTTCTCATTTTCTGGGCCTCAGATCCGAAAAATTCGTTCAGATTTGTGATCAGCACCCAAGAATACATGTTTATACTGAATTTCATCAAAATCGGAGACAAAAAATATTTGACCCCTGACAATCATTTTGGGGAGTAGCCTACCTGAGATTGCCATTTCTCTGATACACCAGTAACTTTACTTAACTCTTACACTGTGTATAACTGATTGGTTGCCTCAAATCTATAAAGTTTCATTTATATCTTTTAGGATGTTTCTCATCATTAGGATGGAATTATTGAAGTTTGTGTTTGATGATCAGGATCAGATGAACTGGATAAATATGTGTTGGCAGCGTTAGAACTCACCGGGAGGATAAACAAACAAACGAACAAATATTGGGAGAACTTGACTTCAGTTATAGTGAACTTTATGTCCACGAGGACTAACTATGTGATGACTTTGCTGCTGATGGGATAAATATCTGTTTGAACTAAAAACTGTAAAACTAAAACTACTGACGGCATCTAGAATCTGCCGGATAGAAAACAACGAGGAACATAGAAGTTCAGGTGATATACAATCCCCTCTCTGTCTCTCTCTTTCTATCATCTCTCATCTCTCACTCTCTCATTCTCATCTCTCATACTCATCCTCATCTCACTCTTTCATCCTCATCTCATACTCATCTCTCATTCTCATCTCATACTCATCTCTCATTCTCATCTCTCATACTCATCTCTCATTCTCATCTCTCATACTCATCTCTCATCTCACTCTTTCATCCTCATCTCTCATCTCTCTCTTTCATCCTCATCTCTCATCTCTCACTCTTTCATCCTCATCTCATACTCATCTCTCATTTTCATTGTCTCATTCTCATATCTCTCATTCATCTCACTCTCTCATCTCTCACTCTTCTGGTCCTCATTCCACCATCTACCGGGTTGTGATAGGAACTAGTTCCTGTCTCGCCCGGTAGATGGCATCATTTTTTTGATAAAATTTGCTTAAGCAATGGATAAATATGAGTTCCCCTGCACGCTGTCAGTACGTCCCTATAGCGTAGTGGGTAGGGTGCTGGACTGCTAGACCAGTGGTTGGTGGTTCAAATCCCGTATTTTTAAATAATATTTTAATATTTTATTGATTAAATAAAATGTTGAATTTTGATTTGTTCGTTTCAATAAAATGTTGAATTTTACTTTTGCAAACAAGCTGTAACAAATTCCTGCCTTTGATTTGTACTTTGCGTTTGTCCTTTCCTTTTTGACTTTGTCCTTTCCTTGAACGTGAGAAGTTGTAAGCGGAAGAGTCCTTTTCCGGGGCAAGTGTCGAGAAGTTGAGAGAGGGAAGAGTCCTTTCCGGGGCAAAGTGCCCGAGACAAAGAGATTTTATTAAAGAGAGCATTTTATATATGGACGTTTATTTATTTACGTTACATGCGGCAAAACGAAATAATGACGAGTAGAGTCTGCGTCTCGAGGTTTGAGGATGGTACTGTAGTCGGAGTAGAGTCTGCGTCTCGAGGTTTGAAGATGGTACTGTAGTCGGAGTAGAGTCTGCTTCTCGAGGTTTGAAGATGGTTCTGTAGTCGGAGTAGGGTCTGCGTCTCGAGGTTTGAAGATGGTTCTGAAGTCGGAGTAGAGTCTGCGTCTCGAGGTTTGAAGATGGTACTGTAGTCGGAGTAGAGTCTGCGTCTCGAGGTTTGAGGATGGTACTGTAGTCGGAGTAGAGTCTGCTTCTCGAGGTTTGAAGATGGTTCTGTAGTCGGAGTAGAGTCTGCGTCTCGAGGTTTGAAGATGGTTCTGTAGTCGGGGTAGAGTCTGCGTCTCGAGGTTTGAAGATGTTGCCGTCACTCAAATATTGCCAGCTGAAAAACAAATCGGATAATCGTCAAGCTAATGAAGAAGATTGAATATGCAAAATGCACGGATGGGTATAGTTTAATATAATTACCTTATCTTAATGTAAAGATACCGAAACAGCAAAATGTGAGTTGATGCGGTTCCCAATGCAGCAGCAGCAGCAGCAGCAGTAGCAGCAGCAGCAGACTAGTTCAGGACGTTGCGACAAACGAATTGTGTGTACATGTAGTTGTCAGTAGTAGCGAACTGGTTTCGGTTTAACCCTAAAAAGACACAATATTCATAATGTATGAATGTGCGCGAAATAGAACATCGGAAATCAGCGACAACAGCAACTAGTCTTCATCACAGCAAATTAGTCGTCATCTGTTTGTAGTTGAAATCCGACATCAACAGCAGCAGCAACACCAGTAACAGCAGCAGCAGTATCAGGATCTCCTCCGCGATCATCTGCACCATCAGCCGCCAGTCTCATCTTGCGTTCTCAATCGCTAGGCGTCACAAATTCCTTCACGTTCCAGTCTCTCCTTACATCATCAGCCGCTTATTAGTAGGTTGTTCGCTTGAAGCCACACTTTCTTCACGCCTTGTTGCAGAGCTCTTATGGGTTGACCTTCATCGCTGGACATCAGTTCTCGGACTGGCATCGGGCGGCTCGAACCGCGCTTCTAATACCTACGTCAACCAATCAGCGACGGTGCATCATCGATGCGACCGGATTGGATCAATCAGAAAGCTCGATCGCGCATTCCTGTGACAGACCCGAGTCCGTGACGCTAATCCGCAAGAACCATTCAATTCGTGCCAAACATTTTCAATGGGGCCTACAGGTCATCGAGTTTAATTCGACTATTCATAGAGGCACATATTGTTAAAGATAGAAATATCGAATGCTACGATTTTAGCCTAAAATTGTATGCTGAAATTTTATCTAATGGTTTAGATAAACTCCAACAAACTTAAGTGTAGATTTCCCTTCTATTTAAGTCTGGTTTGGAACTGTAATACCGGCTTAATTTTACTTTTTTCGAGTTTTGCTTTAGGATATTGAAGTTTGCTTAAGGGTTTGTGCAGTGACGCGGCACTATTGTGTAGTAGAGCGTATGGCAGGTCTCCAGAGAGTGATTCTCTATTGGATAGAGTCGTTTTCAATCCGAATTTATACACAAGTTCACCAGACATCGCCGCGTACATATCTTCTTTAACTGAAATCTGGTGACGTTAAAGAATTATCAAAGTTTTATCATCAGTTGAGAAAGAACTGTGATTGATCACCGCGCGCGCTGCTTGCACCGAATAGTCGCTTGGATTTCTTCAGTTCGAGGAATTAAATAAATATAAAAGTTTCCCAAACCCTCACCACTCAACTTAAAATAACAAACTAATATTGTAAAAAAGTCGAAGCCCCTGGTGGAATTACTCCGCTGCCGGGACCGGTATTGTGGGATAAATAAATAATTCAGCCAGAAACGACTGAATTAAACATAATTTACCCCACACCAGTTATTTTGTAGGACTCACGCATTAGCAACCTCATTCCAGGGAGGACAGTGCTGCGCGTAGCCACCGTCCGCTTACCGGAGCTCATTGCCACATCCTGACCCGCCTCCTCCGAGACTCGAACCTGGGCCACAGCGGTGACACGCAAGTCGCCTACCGACTACGCCATCCGGTCCGCCCGATTGTGACAGGAAAACATTCGAACATATTCCACGGCCATTCACATTCGGACGCCACAATGGTCAACGCCGTGACGATGTCGACTCTGACTGAAATCGTCCGTTTCTGACCAAATTTGAATTTCGCAGCTACGGTACCACCGGGGTACACATCACTAGATTTCTAGGAATTCATACAATGCTTTCTTTGAAAAAAAACATCATACTCATTTATTCAACATTTTTAGACGCTTAAAATCTAGACGATAAATATAATTCAAATGTAATTTAAACACCAACACGAAATCCGGATTTCTCTACGCCCCACGCCCGGGACGGAGGAGCGCCAGCAGCGACTGACTAAACAAAACAGAAAGTCATCTCTGACCAAACGATATAAGGCTGGTGATCCTTTCATTCACGACGATGTTGGCTACGACAGTTTACCACCTGTACAAAACATAGAATTTCCTGAGTTTGATTTAGATGTAGACAGTCTACCAACTGTCGATACAAACACTGATTATGACATCCACGGATCCAATATCGATGTAGACTGCCTACCAGATTTCGATACGCGGACTAACTCTACCGGTGACGTCACATATGTTGATACGAAGGAGGTCTCTTTCTCCGAGGAAGAACAGACTGAAGAAACTTCAAATATCGAGGAGGAATTGTTACAGAATTTACCACCAGTTTTCGTGATTATAAAATTGAATATGATTAACACGCACTTTTAAACAGAGCATTAAAGCTATTCTCTATCATAATAAATGATCGTATTTTGTTGGAATGTACAGTTTTCAGATGAGATCATTGTGATTTTCAATAATCGTGGATCAAGTTCAATCTGAATCATTGATTGTAAGATACAATAATTTTCGCTAACTTCCAAACAATGATAAACAACCCGGATTTGAGTAATATAGACATTTACAGGAACCGTTAAAGCTGAGAGATATAGCAATCCGGGATACAACAATTTTATGCAGCGAACAGTAAAATCAATCAGACACTTATGACTAATTAGGTTCTTGGTGAAAATGGCTGCTGGATCCATGGTCATTAACAGATTGCTGCATATAGTAATTTCTTATTTCTTGTATTGGTTCGATACCTGGGTTTTAATGGCTATTTAAAAACACGTTAGCACTCAGTGCACGTTAGTGTATAACTTATGATTGAATCTCAACATTTTACCCTTGAGCAAACGGTCTACCAACCTTACTCCCAAAAAATCAATTACATTTATAGTAAATGAATAATCAATTATCTTTCAATATCACTATAATCAAATTTAATATTTTGGAAACTTATAAGAAATTCTACTCACACATTCACTAGCCGCTGTCTAATATTAATCTAATCTAATATTAGCAGTAATGGTAGTCCACAGAGTTCCACAAATCCACATACCGAGTTCCACACCTCCTGGAGTCCACCACTGACTGTTTTTTTTAGTATCAATCCACTTATAGTCCGGTTAGTTGACTAAATAGTCCATTTAGTTCACATATAGTCTGATTAGTTCACTAGTAGTCCGGAAGAAGTTGACTGAAGAAGTAAAACTGTGATGAATTTCAGTTGAAGTCCACCACGTCCAGTATTCGTGATGAAGTTTACACATCATCAAACACCTCAATGGTTCCATCCTTATGAGTTTGAATGTACGAGTGATTCCTAGGTGAATAACGTTTTCCGAATACAGGAATCAGTTTACACACCACAAACAGGAATCCAACTTTACAACCGCGGTTTTAAAATAAAAGATATCAACCTCGCACGTCTTACTAACAGTAATGTAACATAAGTCATTGTTTCACTTCAAAGAGCGATCGCATCTGACTATTATTCCGATGAACACGTATTGTCCGATCAAATGTCTTTAAGAGTCTCACAATGAGAGCGGAATGAATAAAACAATGATAACAACCAATATAAAATATCAATTATGATTTATATGTTTATTTTTGAAAATGGTTACGAACAGAACAGGAATCCGACTCACCTCACAGTTTTAATATCATGGAATAATTGAATCCTAATCAACGCTTATAACACTATCACTTAGTGGAACCTCGTTACAGCGAACTCTACGGGACCGGAAAATATGTTCGTTGTGACCGATAGTTCATTAAGGCTTTTATCAATTAGCGATCACATTTGAAAACTATTCCGATCAACATTGTTCGAACTTATAATCCCACGAGAATACACACGTTTATATTCTATGATCAGTTCTTACATTGATTGCTGCAGTTTTCATCCAGATGTGAACGATGAGTTTGAATGTACGAGTTAAATACAGGAATCAGTTTACAAACAACAAACAGGAATCCAACTTTACAACCGCGGTTTGAAAATAAATCATATCTTATCAATCTCGCACGTAATCTAACATAAGTCTGTTTCACTTCAAAGAGCGATCACGTATGATTATTATTCCGATGAACTCGCGCATTGTCCGATACACTATCAGATTATTATATCCCGATATTGCACTAGTTTATTCCTTACAGATTCGTCACAATCTTCAACGAAATCGAGCATTTATTCGGCGAGTATTCTGCGATAACAGTTTTGACTGATCGTTTCAGTTTTGTAAATCCAGATATGAACGATAAGTTGATGGTTCAGATGAACTCGTATTCCAAAAAATGAATCCCATATTGTTTAGTTGCAGCTGCTTTGAGTCTCTGGGCTCGTATTTGAAGTTTGACGGTGAACAGTAGCGATCCAGTCTCCCGCCCTGTGCTTTGAGCTAATACTCCGGAATCGATACAACTAAAACGTAAGCCTGGCCCAACTTCGATCATCTGGGCAACTATATAGTCGAACTTAGTGAAACCGAAACCGTCAGTAAGTCGGAACTATATTCCGGAAATAGTTCGGAAATAAGCCGCATTCGGTTATTAGTTCCGACAACCCGTCGAATAGATACGAAAACCGAATTTGGTCCTATCCGTGTGTCGTATGACATATATTTCCAACTGATTCATGTATCGGGTACACAATGTCACGTCCCAGTCACGGTCGTTGTAAAGTTAATCCTGCGCGACGCTGGGCATTGATCTTAATCACGCGACCTGTAAACTTCTGTACTGAAAAATATGATTTATAATTTGTTAATACATGTCAAATAAGTGAAACCTGCTAGATTGCGACAGAGCATAGATTAAAAAATCTTTGATCCATCAAATCAAAACACTGAAATGTATATGAAAATGGAAATAAAGGCAAATGTAAATCTAGTGTACGCGTTGTATGGCAGGAATATTGGGTGAGGTCGTTTTCGATATTATTGAAACTGAATGGGGACGGGTCTGGGCAATGAGTTTATTTTCCTATGAACCTACGTTTAGTTCGACCCTCCATAAAGGTGTTGAAAATCTGATGTTCAGATTTGGCCCCCCGTCAGGTTTCATCATATCAGATTATCAACTTAGCTAGAAACGACTGGTTGTTGTACAGCACAGATCCCGCCTGATACCTGTCAAACTGAAATCATACAGTCGTTTCTATACAAGTTCAACACGTTTGAGACGTCAGGTTTCATCACATATAATTATCAACTTATTTAGAAAAGCCTGTTTCTCTTGTTGTATATCCCAGATCCCGCCAGATACCTGTCAATCAGAAATCATACAGTCGTTTCTAAATAAGTTCAAACACGTTAGTAACTAATCAATTACGTTGCCCAATTAACTAATCTAACGGTAGTTTGATCAAGTTTTCAATCCATGAATGCATTTAAAGAAATCATCTTTCATGGGTTTATCATATTGGCGGATTTCCGGCGAACTATAACCCAGTGAAAAAATTTATAGCAATCTTCGATATCTGTTTTGGAAAGGGTATTTTATCATACCTTGGGCCCAGGATGGAGCAAATCAGATTAGGATATAATCCTCAGACCAGATGAATGACCCCTAGTGTCCTTTTCTGAAGCAGTGTCTTGAAAAACCTGGCATCAACCCATCCAAAAACAACAACAGCACAATGAAATTTAAATCAAATTTTCATATTTTATTTTTCGAGAAATTCAGCACAGTATAAAAAACACCTGGAATGCAACACATCCAGTAACAGCAGAAATGTCGTTCAGTTAGTTTTAGTTCTTTTGGAAAAACCGGGGAGGGAAGAACAGAGACGACAGGGTGGCATAAAATCAACGAAGCGCGTCGGAGGAGAAAGACAGCGACCTTAGCTCAACTATAGGTTTATAGGAAACAAACTCATTTCACCCGAAACCAGCTGCACAATTTTCAGTTCAAATTTACAATCAAGTTATCAATCTGTAGCCTGCATCCTGTAGCCCTACGCTTCAGATAATCTACACACTCAAATTTTGCAAAGTAGTCTTTAGGATAATTCATTACGGTACATATCTGAAGTCGTCACTATTTTTGAGTCTACAATTAGAGTATTTCCAGTTCAATTTGAAAGCCTAATTTGTCATTTAGATATAAGTCATCGACATAATGATCGTCCCAGCTAGGATGACTCAAGCCAATTTGACTGCAATTTCTTTACCGTTGCAGCCTCTTCCCTGGTGTCTGCTGAAAGGGCTGGTTCCGGGCTACGAATTGATAGCTGCATGAAAACAATAACTTATCTCGACTACTCAAAGATAAACTGACAACACTGTGCAACTGGGTTCTGGATTTTACAACAAAAATGAAATCGATATAAATATATATCTATATATACATAGTATGGCTGAGTTGGTTTTTGTTTGAAGTACTTTCAGTACGAGTATCTTAAAATAAATCTCAAATAAAAAAATTTTCCATATTCCTAAAAATATTCCGTCCACATTTACGGACATCGAGAGATCGATAGCTGAAATGTGGCTGCGAACGTTAAAAGCATCTGCCCTAAAACTGAAAGATCTATTCCTTCTAAAATCATTAAAATCATTTTAGAGGGTTTAAATAAGGTAAAAAGTCTCTCGTGAAGAGGCGCTGAATTATAAATTTCAACCGAATAAAACTAAAAGGTAACACGGTTTATCACAATTTTTTCGTATCTCAGAACAATTTCGGTGCCACTGACAATAAATGACCCACGGGTAAGTTTTAACTTTAAAACCACAGCCTCAGTATTTCATTATTATGTATACTTGAAATAGAAAAAATCTGTACACGTTAAATGCTTTTTTTCGAGAAAGGACGACAAGATTTCACAACTGACGCATTATTATCATTAACAATTACGAATATCGATTTTTCTAAATAGAAAAATTCTCGCTCATTAGAGTTTACTTTATATCAAAGAATAAAGAACGCTCTCATTTCAAAATATTCTCAATAGTCATCTCGACGTAAAAAGTCGAAGATGAACAGGCACAAATTTATCGGTAATATCAAAATCCACATTTTCCAAATCATTTACCGTACTGGCACAACTTAACTATCAGTATTAATATGTTCTGAAATGGCAGAAATCGTGTCAAAACATTAATGATTTCATTTTATAAATATTCAGCTTTTTTATCTGCATGTAAATGGTAGAAAATTAACGAGAAAAACATTATTATTATTATTATTATTAATACCATTGTAACTATTAAGATCTCGATATCTCGCGGGATTATTGCCGTTTTGGTTCGCGTTGTAACGATACGCGATAATTCTCTTCGTCCGTTTTGTATTGCGCGCGCAGCAGGAACTCGCGCACGGCGTCGTTCTGCGCGTAGTTATATTCCAACGCGGCGATCTGATAGTGAAATAACATATCCTTCGGTTTCATGCTCATGAACGCCGGTTTTTCCTTCGCGACGCCGCCGTCGTCGTCCGACAGGTCGTCGTCGCTGAGATCAAATATCGATAGTTTGTGATGTCGACTGCCTTGACTCGTGTTACGACTGGACGACGCGTCGACCGTCTGCTCGTCGTCGTCGCTGTCCGCGTTATTGTTCGGATCGAAAGGTTCGTCTTCGTCTTTCAGTAAATGCAGCAATTTATTCATTTTATCTTTGGCATGTTGGTAAACGGACGTTCTGCGCGATCCGGTCGCCGCATGATCACTTTCCTGGTGAAATAATAAGACAATATTTCTATTAACTGATTAGAAGTGTTTCGTAGTAATCCAGTGTCTATAACTGCTCCGGAAATTCAAGTAAAATCATCAGTTGAGTTGATTTTCATGTATATTACAAGCTTAAAGTTACCAACTGGGTGGCCAGTTAACCGCCCATTTATAAATCCTCTGGGACTGGTTTCATAGACTGTTATTACCTTTAACCCAGGGGCTAACTCAATTGATACTGAATTGAGTTTGCCCCTGGGTTAAAGGTTATACCAGTCTTAAAAACTGGCTCCTGAGTTTTAACTGATTTTTTCTAGATTTTATCCAGATTCTCCAGGTCAGAGGCCACCATGATTTTGTAGGTGGAGAGAAGTGACATTCTAGGTACCAGTGCCCAGGGTTGTCCATTATTTTCTCAGTGAGACTTGAGTTTATCACAAATTCATAATCGATACTTACAGTCGTTTTCTCATCAACATTTGGCTTCTTTTTCTTCTTTTTGAGTCCACTAACATCTTGAGCGGTGTCTAACGCCATCACAGTTTGTAGAAATATACCTGTTTGAAGGTGAGGAAAACATTCTCTTATGAGTCCAAGACTATTGTTCAAGTTATAGTAGTTTGTAGATGTTTTTTAGGGAAATTTCACAGAATTTTTGGAATATACCAAAATGTTGATTAATAATTCAGTGGCGTTGGAAGTGCAGTGACTACAGCGGCTAAAACTGCGGCAATAATTTACTGAATGACTTTTTTTTCCATTGAATACGTTTTTGAAGAAATTAAGTAAATTCGCCGCGACAATATTTAGAACCTGTCCAAAATCGGCATTTGGCCGCAGCAATCAAAAATTGCTTCCAACGCGCCTGTAATTGTGGGTAATATGAAAACGTTACCTACCAATGAATGGTAAACATGGAGGATTATCTAATGCTTTCTCAAGCGCTGTGCGATACTCTGAATAGTTATTTTCGTGACTCATAAAATCGGACAAATAAGCAAATCTCCTGAAAATTGAAACAACATCACAAAATGAATTCTCGACGGAGAAAAAAACTCAATGGGAGAAAAGTTTGAATTTGGATGAACTATAAGCCGCGTGATCCCACAGCATGGATCAGGTTGAGTCGCACACAAATAAACCACTCACTCCGTACTAAACAATTCTCTTAAACAGTTCTGGAACCCTGTAGCAATTCAAAGGCAATAATTTGACCCACCCTAAAATTTGACGCGGGCCCGATCCAATGGTTTTGGTCGGGCCAAACAGGCATGGGCCCATTTGGCACACATGTGAACAGTTGTTCCAAAAACGCTTACAATAAAGGGTCCGAATGCTAAGATAACTTACTTGTATTTTCGAGGTGATTTGTGCATTACGTGGTTCCACGTATCTTCTAACCGATAAATCGGAGTCAACTGTAAACCACCGAGAATAGCGCGTAACGAATTATAGTTCTTCACGCTGTAACAGCGATCGGCGATCTAGAAAAAAACAGAACATTCAAACATGAATTCGTATGACTGATAATGGATTAGAAATCAATGTTATAGTTCAACTGCCCGTTCATTCTCGTCCTATTAAGACCTTTCAGGTATGTGCTACTAATTTGTAAATAGACAGTCAAGACTATTTTCATTTTGGTGTCTGTGATGTTGAGATTTACTTAAAATTGTGAAACGTTAACAATGAATAAATATATCTACGAAATTGTGGGTTCATTTATCAAAGGATTTGTATCATGAAACCGTCATAGCGCGAGCTGTAGAAATAAGTCGTTCGTTACAAAATTAATTCCGTTTTTCAAATTGAAAACTAATCCCTGCTCTGGGATGTTTGTTTTTATAGACCGCAGGTTTCAAATAGACTCGAGTCACTATGGAAACTATGAGGAGGCATTAGAATAAAACGATCTGGACCGATCATCTACCAGCGCCACCTGGAAGAACTTCGCTTGCGACAAGCGGAATCTTCTATCGCAATACAAGCTGATCGACGTTCTACTGCACATCTGGTGGATCCTCACAAGTGGAACCCGCAGTATTTGATGTCCTACTGCATACAAGGATTCCTGAGCAGGTACTCGCTTGCCCCAAGTGGAATCCCCATTGCTACAGCAGTGATTTCATTGACTACATTACAAGATTACTGTTTTAACCTGGCACCAGTTTCACAGTTCGACTCGTGACTTATGAAACTTTAAGAGGCGTTCTATGAATAGACAGAGGGTTCATTCAAATACTTACAGCGATGAATAGATTAATGAGTTTCGCTCGTCCCGCGATCGTTTCGTCCAGTAGAATACACGTAGCGACTAGATTCGCTATTCGTTCGAAAAAGTCGATCAAATTCATTATATTCGGAGCTTTCATATACTGCAATTAAAACATGATTAATGACAATTCAATTAACGTGAAATAAGGCAGGTGCACGCGCGTGTTGACAGAGAACTGTTTTAGAGTAACTTAGTAACGAAAAACAGCAGAATTTCATCCTCTGATTGGAGCCACGTCTGCTCAGTTTTCGCTGGTGCCCCTACATAGCGATGATCTAAAAACTAAAAATCCAGCTTCAGGCAATGATTTTCAAGAAGTTTTCTCATTACAAACCAACTTTAATCATCTTAACAAATTGATTTTAATCATGAACATGACTGCAATTCAATCATAGTTTCAACGATCGTGTGCTGTCAGAGAACTGTTTTAGAGTAGCCAAGAACAGCAGGATCCTCTTTATCCTCTTATTGAAGCCATGCCACCTCAGTTTTTGCTGGTTCCCCAGATGGCCATGGCCAGCATTGCACTAAAAATCCAGCTTCAGGCAATGATTTCCAAGAAATTTTCTCGTTATAAACTAATTTTTATCATGAACATGGCTGCAACATAACGAAACAACTCGGACTCCTTTCTCTCACCTTGTCGCGTTTCGTCCACGCGCAGTCGACGAGTTCCGAACTTGGAATGTTAAAGAACAGACGTTTATCGATCATCGTGAGTTCCTCGGCGACGATCGTCGGACTCAGATTCAACAAGAACGCGATCACCATTCGGTCGTCGTCTTCCGGGTCCAACACGAGTCCGCTGCAAAATACATCACACACAGATATATTCAACTAGCAAAGTTCAAGTACCTGATGTTGTTGCTGTATTAAACTGCTGATTAAAAGCAGACAATGAAAGCAGTAACGAAGTTGATATTTAGGGTGACCTTGGTTACAAATGATATCAGTTAAAAGAACAGCGCGCGAGGAGTGACGTCACGTAGAGGGTCCAAACTTCTCTTAAAAAATCTTATCTTAACTTTATCGTATCGGGACAAAATAGACTTAAAGGGACAGTTGCTCAAATGTTGTATACAGTCAACAGATTCGAGACATCGAATCAAATGAAGATTCCTTTCAAAATTGACGCTTCAATCATTAATTATCGCGAGAATTGTATAAATTGGGTTGAATTTTCCAAAGAAATGATAAATAATTAGTCAGTTAAACGATTGTGGAAAAATTCATTCCCTAAGCCGGGCATAGTTGGCCTTTGCATCGCGAGTGGAGGCGTAGGGAAGAGAGGGGAGAGGGGATTGACAGCGATGGTGTGACACTAGTCTCTATCAGTGACAAGAGCAGTGTATGTCGGTTACAACTGGAAGAGACGGTCGTATCGCAGAAAGTAGAACATGTGACTGGTATCGCTGGCAACGCAATTCACAGCAACTGCCAGCAAACCATCACAAGGCCGACCTTCACCCGCCGAAAAACTCTTAATTTCTTACCATTTCGAGCTGAGTCGTCGTTGTATAATATCAAATTTCACTTGACCCAACATTCTGTTTTCGTCCGCAGTAGACGATGCGTCGTCTTTCAACGCTTTGAATTTCAGCATTTTGCGAAGTTTGTTGCGTAATTTCGTTCGTTTGTCGTTCGACGACGATTTGTTCTGGAATTTGTAAATCGATTTCGCAGAGATTCGTTGAAAGATGGTTTTCTTGCCGCCGCCGCCGTCGACCGGCGTCACGGCTGCTGATGAGGTAGGGCTGGTTTTCGTGACCGATTGACTGAATATTGGTTTACGCGTGAACGTCGCTGGTGGTGGTTGTTGAATACTATCATCTCGCTGTCTCGCTGTAACTATAGACAAGACAAATAAAATAAGATTTCGAGAACAAAAAAAGAAAATGGACCCAGTTCCACAGTCGTGAGTTAAGATTTGACTCTAAATGAAAATGAACAAATTTTAACTCAGAGTTAGTTCTAACTTAGTACTGTGGAACTGGGTCCAGGGTATACACGTTAAAAGGGCAGGTTACCTAAAATACATCGATACAAATAACTGTACACTCCATCTTACATGGTAGCATTGGGATTGAATATGTCACCCGAGTTGACCGGATTCTGGGTTGGAAATGAAGGAAATTGAAAGTATTGTCGAATGAGTGTTTGTAAAATTCACTGACTTGAAATAGTCGACCAAATCAAATTGAGTAAAGAATCCGGGAACTAAGGATCCTAGATTTTCTACCGAGTTTAGAATCAGACGACCTCAGGATCATCGAGAATCAGGGAGCTCGGGTAGAGTCGGGACTGCTGTAAATATTTCGCCGAGTCGATGAACGGAGAGATTGAAAATCTTTCCAAGAAAATGTTTGTTTGTAAAATTCAGACTTGAGAACAGGTTTGCCGAGTTGACCGACACAGAGTAAGGCTAAGTCTACTGCTCTACTGTAACGGAGCTATTAGTAGAGACGAGTGTTTTCTTACAATTAGTCAGATCAATGGTGACAATTTTCCAATACTAACAACAACCTATCTAGCTAACATATCCAGATAACGAAATGACCTTCGGTAAGATTGATTCTGTTATACAAACGCAGTCATTACGATATAAATAAAGAAAGATGAAAAGAAATGAATCGCAATAAATACAATACAAAATATCTCATGTAGGATCTCGGTTAGTATGAAAGCTTAAGCGTGATTTCTTGATGAAATGTCTGATTAATTATCTAGACAGCGATGACGTCCGAAACATACGTCAAATTTAATCTGACGAATCGTTTGAAGTCGGTCGTGATTAGATTGAAGACGTTCGTTCGTTCGCTCGCTGCAGTTCTACGAGAAAATAAAAGCTGCTGGATATAGCCGCGATCACACGGAGATGATTTGGCCCCGGGTTAAAGTTGTTCGGATCAGGCTCGAGTCAAATTTGGCCCGTGCCTAATCAAAGGGCGCATTCACATTTAAACCACTCACTTGATACTAAACAATGCTTAAACAAAGCAAAGAGAATCATTTCTGGAACCAGTTGCAATTCGCACGCAATCATTAGACCCTGCTAAAATTTGACTCGGGCCTAGTGAGGCCTAATCTGGCACTGTCCAGATTTGGCTCGGGCCAAAAACACTTGTGCAATGGCGGCTTATAGCAGGTTTTGCTGCTTTCTTACCAGGGCTACTGTCGGGAGTGACAGACGATCTACGCACATCCTCTACAACGTCGTTAATACTTTCCAACGACGAACAACTTTGTATCGTTTCCAACTCGTTCGTAGAGCGTATTAAATGCATCGACCTGCGATAAAAAAAAGAGGCGATCGTTAGAAATATGCAATTTTTGAAAATAAGATTTTGTAGTAGATTTTTAACAAAAAAATATCAGAAGAGTCTATCTAAACTGGTGGGAATACTGATCTGACAATCAGAATTCTGCCAAAAACATCAGATGAAATTATCAAAAATATTTTCTCTGTATTTTCATCATAATCATAGTGATATTTTTTCTCTTTGCCCTTCCTTTCTTTCTTGGCAAAAATCTGTCCACCAAGTACAGTCAAAGTTCATTATAACTTTTTAATGCAACTGTTCTCTTAACGCCAACATTTTTCAGTGAACAAATTTGCTCCTGACTCAAATTCAATGAACATATATAATTCTTTATGATGCCAAATTCGTTATAACACCATATTTTTTTCATGTCCTAAAAGTGGCATTACAAACGACTTTTACTTGTTAAGATTAGGTTAAAACACTTAGACAAACAAAGCATACCTAGATATTCAATAATGATCAATTACGAAAATATGAATCCACGATCCGAAGAAAAGGCAGTGAGAATGTTCACGAAACGACCTATCACGAGCTGATGATTACAGCTTTATGAATACGATGAACGAATGACATATATATATATATATATATATATATATATATATATATATATATATATATATATACCCAGAACTACACTACCGGTACTAGTTAAAATTAATCAACCACCCACAGATTCTAAATCCGTGACAATCAACAGATTTACGGAGGTGAACATTCGTCGGTTCATTTGGTCGTGAGGTTCTACTTACAGGCACGGTCATTTTCGAATGGATTGATCAGGACTTTCAGTGAACATCCTGACAAGAGATTGTTGGCGACGTATTACGTATGCGCTTTCTATCAATATGAGGTCATTATTTTCTTACTAATAGTTGCGATCACACGATGATTTGCCCCGGGTCAAATTGGCACGGATCATGGCGGAGTGTCAAATTTGGCCGGTGCCTAATTATGGAGCGCGTTCACAAACCACTCACTTGATACTAAACAATGCTTAAAACAAAGTGAAGTGAGTCATCCAGAACTATTTGCAATTCACACGCAATAATTTGGCCCATGTTAAAATTTGGCCCGGTCCAAAAATGCTTGTATGATCGCGGCTAAACACGCGTATACATGTTTTTGAACTGAATTTTTTCATTTTTTTTAAGTCTGTGAAGCTAATTTGTCTAACTTGCACTAAGTCAATGACACAATGTGTGTACTGCATACGTCAGGGACAAACTACTCAATCAGACTGAATGTCTAATTTATATAACAACTAATCGCATTACAGACCGATGATGATCATAATCCGTAATCCTCTCACGATGGTAAATAAACCGGCGAGGCGCGGCGTGGCTTCACGCACACCGGGATAAACAACAAGCCAGATCTCCTCAGAGTATTGACTCCTCCGCGTGATGAGTTCATCGAACTATACGTACCTGGAAGTTTTCTGGACCGTGCTCGGTCGTCTGTGCGTGACGAATTCGACGTGACCCTATATTATAGAAAACAGAACGATCCAATCAATTTAACATTTGATGAAAATAAATACGCGATGTACGTGACGATTGGAAGCAGACGTCGAACGTGCGGCGCGCAATTCAAAATGAATTATTAATGTCATTTAATTCAATTTATATCTCGACTATCCCTCCCGGTAGAGATACGCGGTACAAGCGCACTGCAGAATGTGGCGCATTGAAAATCAGTTTATTTCATTGAATTCAGATCATCTTATATGATTTCAGCTGAATTTACGTCATAGAAATGAGATTGTCCAGCAGTGCGCGCATGTTTTACAAACCAGAATTAGTTTACATTCAATTCAAAGCTCAAATTCACAAATAGAATAAGATCTAGGTTGGTTAAGGGTCAAGGGCAGGGATAAAAGCATCAATTTAGGGTATACATGCTAGATGTAAGGACCTCGGCTTGACAATCACAATATGATTTCTTAAGTCCTCAGGACGGCCACTTGTATTTGACTTGCTTTTCCCCAGACTATTCCCTTATGCACGCAGTTGTTTTCCCTGTCTTGTCTGCTGAGAATCCAATCTAACACAAGTCAAATCAGTCAGACATAGACGGAAACTGTTTTGATTTTATGGTGATCTAGCAATCTCAACAAATTTCCCTGATTTTTTAGGGTTTTAAACAAAATACTAATGACTTAAACCCTGATTCCGTGGTCAGCGGCGCAACCCTGTTCACGCACTTAATGATATTAGTCAAATCAATTAATCAATAGTAAAGTAGCAGCGTCGTAAAAATAGTTCATACCTTCGTCGAGACGGTAGCAGACGGCGAATCGACGCTGCTGAATACGATCGGATCACCGTCGAGTAAACTCGGTAGCGAATACCACTTCAATAATACTGTTCGGTCGATGAAAGCTGCCTCCGACATGTAACGGTTACAGATAAAATGCGGACTCGCCGCGGCGAAGTCCGACATCGATAACGCTTTGCGTAAACGCGCGCCACCACGCGTGGCGCGCACCGCTTTCGGTTTTTCCAAACCGAGGATGTTAGATATTCCGAGCGACATGCGACGTATAAACGCCGCCGGCGCCGACGTCTTCAACGACGTCGCGCCAAATTTCTGAAATTGTTCGTTTTTAGAGACGGTAGTTCGCTTCGATAATGGCGTAACCCATGGCTCCGGTTTCATCTGCTGCTTCGTCCGCTGCGTCTGCCGTTGCTCCTCCTCGACCTTGACTTCGTCGTCGTCTTCGGTGGCAACAGCTGAATCGCTTGAACCATGGGTTGTTGATCCGTTTTTTGAATCGGTGGTTGAATCGTCGGAATCATCGTTTTTTAAATCGAGTTGTTTCAAGTCGGCGATCACCGCGTCTAAATCATCGTCATCTTCTTCGTCTAAATCGTGGTCGGTTTTACTGCCCGCCGTTTCTAACGGCAACGTTTCGTCGAGTTTAGTTTTTAACTCGCCGTCGAATTCATCCCCGACGTCATTTTTATCTTTCTTCGTTTTATCCGCCGCGTCTTTCTTCTTTTCTTTTTGCTTTTTGTCTTTTTTCTTTCTACCCCATCCCGATGATTTTTTGTCCGATGTTTTGTCGCTGGTTGCGGCGTCGTCATCGTTTTTACGAAGCGACTGCACTTTATTTTCCCAATCGTTCCAGACGTTCGCGTTGTTAGCGCCGCCGTTTTCACGCAATTCCAAATAAATCGTTTCATTGTTGAGCAAATTCACCTGTAATTAGAAAACAAAGCATTTATTAGAAAAAGTCGTAATACAGTGCATCTACACCACTGTACGGTGTATGAATCGATGATGGACTTTGCTAGTACACCGCATCGCAGTGTATTGGTGTAACTAGTAATTTGTGAATATCTCAGATGGCAGCACCTGTCAAACATTCTGAAATATGAGTAACTAAAGATACATCGCACCATGGTGCAGATGATCTTCAGCGGTATGCCTGGTATACAGAGCACTGGGGCCGAATTTACAAAAATCTTCAAATTATCTCAATCAGTCAGCACTAAGTAGTCTACTGTACCATCCAACTCGGGTATCACTGTCAAGTCAAAAGGTCAGACTTAAGCAGAGTCTACTGGTATCATAAAAAACACATGTCCAGAGCTACCTGTGGCAAGCGAGCGTGCGAACGACCGGCGCCAGAGTCATTTTCAAAGTACGGGTGTACAATGTATCACGTTAAATGTACATCAATTTAATGTCGACATATGTTGAGGTGATTAAGATATGGATTTTATTCATTGATAAATGTAATCGGAGTAGGCGACAGAGAGAGAGAGAGAGAGTTGTCACAGCAGAACGTATTTGAAATATCAGCATACATGAATAGCATGCATGCGTTCATGTATAACAACTACTCCTATTACTAATGTATTTATGGAATTTGAAAAATGTTTGTGAAAAATCGAAGATTGCTGTTAACGAGAAATATTGAAAATGGTTTTAATGACAGATAATCTGAGAAATCTGATTGCGGTTAATGGTGAATTAAAGGCATCACAAGAAGAGATCCTGTCTACAACGTTAACACGGGGACCGCCCGGTGGTTCATGGCTTCCGAGTCCCGGTTATGGCAGCCCTGGAGTGTTTTGGTCATAAACCTTTGGCTTATAGAACAAATAGAATTAAACTATAGACCTGCTGATAATGTCCCGAGCAATACTCTGTGGTTTATAGGAAAAAAGAAATCCTTGAACCTGTTGATGATACCCTGAGCAATACCGATTGGTTTAAGGGGTTAAAGACAATCTGCTGTTTATAATGCCTGCAGTGGTACTTGGTGGGTTGGAAGGTAAAGAAGGCTCTGCTAATAATGTCCTGAGCAATACTCAGCGGGATGAAGCAAATATAAAAAACCTTGAACCTGTTGATAATGTGCTTAGTAGGGTTCAGCATGTCAAAGAAAAAGGAAACCTTGAACTTGTTAATGCCTTGAACGTACCCAGTGGTTTGAAAGTGACTAAGACAAGTCAACCTGTTATCGACGTCCCGAGTGTCTCTCTGCTAGTCGAGGGGGGAAAGGTAAAAAGGTAAAATAATTGTAACCTACTGATGTCCCGCGAGTGGCGCTCAATGGTTAGAGGCATGAAAAAAGAACGAAGAAATTCCGTGGGTAACCTTAGCAGGGCATAAAACGCAACAGACCGAGGCAGCGTGACATGGTTTATGGCGCACGGCGGGTTTTAATGGGCACAACACACGTTCCTCCTCCTCACACCTGTACATTCACAACTTTATCGTTATTTTGATGATGATGCTCGGCAGTGTGTGAAGGTTATACAGCTAGAAATACTGTTTTGATAACGCTATAAAACAAACATATTCAATAACTACGGGCAACTAGAAGAGAGTAAGATTATATCACACCGGGTGCCAACACTTATAGGTGAACTGATATACTATATACATGAGCATTAACTGATCGAGATTCCATGAGAATCTACGATTCCGTATACATTTCAAGCTAAGATTCGAGACCTCTCAGTTCTCTCAAACTGTCTTTGATTTTAATTCTTGATAAATTGAATTTCATTTTTGATCTTCTATATTTGTATTATATCGTGGGTTTTCACGATATTACCTCCACTCGGCCTTATCCTTCACTTATCCTGTGGCCTACACTACCATGAACCTACTCCATCCTTAGAACACTTAGCCTACTCTAAATATAGGCCCTACCCAATACCCAAACCCTCATTTCAACTAGTACTGATACAAAGGTAGGTTGTCCTGAGAAGCCGATAGACACCATTAAATTGACAATTGTGCATTTGAAGACTCGCCCCTAGGGGAAAATTTGATATGCAAATCTATGACAACAGACCGACGTCCAGGATTCAACCCTTTGATATCCCCCAGAAAACTCGCTTTGCAGATTCGAGAAAATCTTCAACGCATAAAACTTACATATTTCGCGTATCGAGTCAGTTTACAACGCTTCGAATCACCGTCCAACAATATATTAACATCCCACATGTTTAATTATCATATCCCTTACTGCGTACAAAATATCTAACAATCATCTCTCACATATCTACGCTTTTCTCCGTTTTTTTCTATCATAAGCGTCAAAATGGCGAAAAATATAAATCAATTCCGCGTGGTTTATTCGTGAATGATGAAAACTCAAATGTTGTCACAAGCGAAAATTGCAAATCTATTGCAAACGGTTTATCTATCCGTAAATGATGAACTCTCTGATGATGTGATTCATATTATTGATGTAATTGACACCTCGAATTGCGTTTGAAGTTGCGACTGTTATCGTGCTAAAACGCGATGCTCCATGCTCGCTCTGTCACATGGCGTGCAGTAGTCCTCGGTCGGACGTTCATTGTTCTCTAATACGCCGAACAAATGAATACGGGTCCCTTTTATTAAATCACAGCCCGGCGTTAGTGGGGGGTAGGGAGGCGTTTAAAGCTATTCCGTTAAACGTTGCTTTTTACGAATAGACGCGCCGAACAATCTGTTAACGTAAATCGTAACTATAGAAACTATTAGTTCGGTCGACGAATTCGGCTACGCGAAAATAAAGAAAACAAAAAAGCATTTTATCGTCTGTCGATAAGAACGGCTTCCGATTTGACGTGGCGACAAATTCTAACGAATCTCTCCCCCTCTCTCTCCCTCTCTCCGAATCGCATTACGCATTATCTCGAGGACGAAATGTGTCGTTCAACGAAACACAAAACCACGACAGAAATCCGCGCGCGTAGGTAGCTTTTTTTCACGTTTACCGAGAAACGGGGTACAATGCGTCGAGGTAATGCGTCGAGTATTATTAAATCGAATCGATTTTCGTCGAAAACTAATATCCCCCATATTTTCACACTGTTTAATACGCAGTTAGCGCAATATGTCGGATGTGTTTGTAACGACGACGACGACGTCTACAGCGCGTCGATAATAATCCGTAAAATATAAATTTCACAATCCGCAATAACGTTATCTACTCGCTTCGAGATCGCATCGGCGACTGAGCAGCTTACGTAGCGACATATCAACAAAATACAACAATTCAAAGTCGTTCCTCGTGCGCGTTCAAGTTAAAATAGTTATTTGAATCCGAGCAATAGCGGAGATATCTGTCTCTAGTTTCCATATCCCATTGTATCTATCCCGTTGTATCTAGTTTCCATTCCCGTATCCCATTGTTCGATTATCCTCTGCTCTGTCCTCGGATCTCCAATCGCCATAAACGCCTAATTACGCGTGAAACTGGATGATTATGTTGGACGTAATGAATACGAGATGGAAGATGAAGACTCGCTCTCTTCTAAAAGGCGTATCTCGAAAATCTGATCAAAACAAAAAACAAAACGTCAACTGCGCGCTATCTCCAAAACTATTCACAAACCATTCATTTTTGAAACGCTGTGTCCGACCATAAGCAAATAGTTCAATGGTTCAACGGCATATTTCCAGATATAACAGGCTGCACACATGCACATTGACGTGTACGCGTACTAATTGCTGCAATAGAAGTACTACTAATTCCGATCCGAACCAACTGAATATGATATAATTCAAATGAATTGAACGAACGAACGAACAGCACGAGAAGAGTGTGTACGTATACAAACAGTATCACATGTGACAACATCGCATTGTTTGTTGAACGAATTGATCGAACGACCGACGACTAGAGGGGTGGGGGTGACTCGGCGACAGTGTCGTAGGGCGGGAACTCTATAGCAACCGTAAAACTAGACGCCGCTCGCTTTTAACGCGGCACGTATCAGATCTCAACACATCTTCACTCGATTCACTTCATCTACAGTTCCGGTGTCATATACCGTGGTGGTTTCCACACGTGAGTGCCGGTCGTTGATGTATGGTTCACTCTCATTGTGATCCTACAATTAAACCTATGCCAAAATAGGCTATCGGAAGGTCATTTTATCATTCAGCTACTACTACTCTTTCGCAGCTAGGTGCCGCACCGGGCCACAAATAGACATGTGTATTGCAAATATGTATTGAAAATAGTATATTACGTAGCTCGGTTTATTAAGTTTAAAAAGCTTTTTACTAAGTACAATTAAAAGTATGACCTGACGATGATGATCTCTAGTGTAAGATTGAAACGTCGTGTTTTTACATTTTAGAAATAAATTCTCGATTTTAAATTCTTTTAATTGTACATATTGGGTTTTTATCCTATTATCCGTTCACCACGTTTGAGTGTGACCCACAAATGAACATCGTACCCAAGTTGTTTCCAAATCGACCCACTATTAATGAAGCTAAGTAACTAAAAGACAGACACACAGATAGACAGTACGAGAGGGTCTCACCATCCTCCCCCGGCAGGGATTCGAACTTGATGGCATCGAGATTGCCACGGCACGAAACCCTGCCATAATCGACCGTATGCGCAGATACATGCGCAGTTCAGATGATGTGATTTTTAGCCAATCAGAAATCCCGTTTTATTTTAGCCCAGGTTTTCCCATTTATAGTTCTTCCTTGAAATTTGCCTCAACGATTATACAACGAGCAATCTGATTGGTGCCGCCAGTTTTCGTTCGGAAAGCTGCGCATGTACCTGCGCACCCGGTCTACGGATGCAGGGGTTCGTGCCGTGGCTGAGTGTAGCGATGCCATCAGGTTCGAATCCCTGCAGAGGGAGGATGGGGTCTCACAGAAGCCGGAGAATAGACAGGCACTGTCCGGGTTGTGATGTGGAGTAGTCTAAAGCAACTATAAAACTAGATGCTTTAAACAATGTACACATAGACCTAGACACATCTTCACTTGAATCACTTCAACAGTTGTGATGTTGTAAACCGGTTGCGGCTGGTTTCTGCTATTAATCGCGGTCGCTGTCAGCTTTAACCGCAACGAGATAATCTCGTACAGTGACACATACTAATGTCGTCTAAAAACAACTCCTCAAATGATGGTGAAGTTTTTCCTATTTATCGCGTTGAACTATGAAAGGAGATATTATCCAGTGCCGCCTAATGGGAAACCTGTTTGGCACGGACCAAATTTGGCCCTTCCAAAAAGATTGGACCGTGACCAATTATTCTTAGTGAACCCTAATTAGTCGTGGCAGTAACTCACCTCACTTGCCATAGCATTGTTTTGATAGTATCTTAATAACAAGTGACAGTTTTGACTCTGCCTGGTCCGGCCAGTTTGACCCGGGCCAAATCGGATGGTCTTTTTAAGTTGGCCGAAATTGATCTGTTCTAGAATGGAACAGGACAATTTGCAATAGACTGGTAGCTGCCGCGTGGCAACCCGCGTGGCAACCCGTCTGCCTGAGAAATCTTGGGTGGTGTAAGAGCAATGAAGGGTTTGCAGCCAGAGTTTGCGTTGGCATGAACTACAGCCAGAGGCAATCAAATCAAAATCTGGCAAGCGAGGATGAAATACCATAGTGTGAAGGTGGCTAACGTCACTGCGTGATTGTGGCTTACCCTTAAAACCGAAGAGATGAGTGTTTTTATTCGTTTTTTAAATTGGTTGTTATTAATGAACGCCCCCTCATCAAACACCGGAATGAATCATTACCCAACACGCACACCCCACGCACGGCGAGTAATTCTTCTGATTTCGTTTACGACAAATTTAGCGTTAATTAAATAAAGTTATCGTTGATTCTATAAACGGACGACGTCGCCCGGTGTCGTCCGCGGTGCTGTGAGTAAATACGATTCATTAGCCAGATTTCACGGAATCTATGATTCCACGATTCCCATTCAGTGTTAGTCAAATACGCACTCCACCACACTCACTGCGTACTCTTAACTGCGATTATTAAATATCATATCCAATATTGTTCGCTTTATCGAAACCCGTCAAGAATCAATATCACATGAACTTAAGAGCTTTTAAAAGTGAAAGGTCCTCTCTCCAGTGGAGAATTTTGAATAGTTAATTTAAGAACCCCCGCATTCAAGTGGCTATTTGATTGGCCGATTCATTATGTTTACATCTACTCGGATTTCTCTTTTGCAAAACGGTTCAACTTTTAAATCGATTTGCGATGAACAGAAACTGAATTAATGAGGAAATTAGATTGACTAGCACTAGTGACTATTGACTAATAGAGTTATATCATATTTGTGAAGCGATCGTAAATGGCTCACTTGTGAACAGAAAGGTGATATAGAAATTATCGAGACACATCGCGATTGATTGTCATTGACCGCACTATTTACGCTCAAATTCATCATGAATCATCGGCTACCGGCCCCTCTTACCGTAGTGGCCCCCATTCAAATTATCAATTTACAAAATCCCAGAGTTTTCCCTGATTTTTCCATGCGATTACACAAAATACTCGGTGAATCAGAGAAATTTGCTGGTTTAAAATGTTACGATTTATTCATTTTTCATTGAATCGTGTATCGACGAAGAAACACGCGGTCAATAATATTATCCGAATTCCCTGAGTTTTCCAGGTTTTTGGTAAAATTCGTCAGTTTCTCTAAGTTTTCCAGGTTTTCCATGTCAGTGGTTACCCCCTGTTGCTACTGATTACTGGGTTACCACGCTCTTAATTCTTCTACATTTCAATTAAATTCAAATCAACTTAGGTCCATTAAGCAAATCATTAATTTTCAGTGAAATCGATACGATATGAAAATGTGAATCTTATCTATTTGATGACTCTAATTGATTGTATTCGGCCTGAAAATCCGATTTGAATTTCATTGAAAATGAACTTATTCTTTCGTTACGAATAACAGTGTATTATTGCGCCATCTGGTGTGTGCTGGTACTCCTTAGAAGCAGTCGCCCCATCCTCACTGCTGTTATATTCTATTGACGCACACAGCCGCCGGCGGTATTTCTTTGCCACCGATATTCGGTCAGCTTTTTCAGTGAGCAGAATTCCTACGGCATTTTCGATTTCAGTTTCGCGACAAGAAAATTATACATCATTATCAGTGACAGTTTGTAGACGCGGACAGACGGAGGGGAGATTGGTGTCGTCTGCAGGCGGTTTATTAACCCGGTGATAACCGAGTGAAGCGTACACCCATTATACGCACTGCTGTCACGCACATTGAAATAACTACATCATTTCGCCTGACCAAAAACGTCGGACCAGTATAGGTTTTTTTTAAAATCATCTTCGCTGGCGAACCAGACAAGGATCCAGACTATATGTAACAACCCCAGAATAAGCTAACTATAAAATCTATTTTCCTAACTCGCTTGATATCATTGACTAGGCCTATGCCATAGTAAGTAAATTTGATATATTTTTGTAGCGCTGAGTTTGCGCTATGTACTTGACATTAGTGTGCGGGGAACAGAGGATTGAGCTACGATTCAACCCTTGCCATGGTCTACACTGCAGTGCGGTGTATAATCGATGTTTGACTTTGCTAAGTTGATGTTATTAGTAATTAGTTTTAGATTCAATGAAAAGATGGCAGCACCTGTCAAACATAATGAAATATCAGTAACTAACGATACATCGCACCGCGGTGTAGATGCGCTAAAGCAGTTTGCCCATTATTCAACGCAGTGGAGGAATTTTTACAATTTTCAAATTATCCCCAGCACTTTCGTGTATCAAATAGTCAGCACTGAAAGGGTTAAAAGAAAACTTGGTGAAAAATTGATGAACTTGTGATTGAACCAGCGGTTACTAACCTGCAGACGCTTTCTTTGTTTATCGATGATCGAGACATCTAAAAACGGCAACGGCACCAGTTTAGCGAGTTCAAGGTCGTTTCCGCCATCGACGCGGTCGTCAGGCGGTAACGCTATAATCAGTTTATCGTTGGTCAACGCGGCGTGCACGTTCTTCGTACCGTGGCTGCGTTGAGTGACCAGAACGAACGCGCTTTCGATCAACACGAAATCGCTGAAGTCTTTATACTCGTCCGACCACAGCAATTCCTGTATGTTCGTCGTCATGACGACGCGTGTGTCAGGTCACATGACTAGGTCCGAGCGAAGTGGTGAACGTGACGATTTATACCTGTTGAGAAAAAAGAAGAAAAAGGTTGTAGTGACCATTCAGGCAAACGCTTAGATTGAGGAGTGCAAGACATTCCAGATCAACGTCAGCCCCCATCATCAGTTCATATAGCTGACCCTACGAGCAATACCTAACAACTTAACACCCATCTTATCTTTGAGCCGAAGCTTATCAATTTTAGAGACGATCTCGGTTTTTTATCCGACCTCACAACTTTACACCTGAAGAAAATCACAATATGGAGAAAAACGAATAGAGAATTTGACGTTTTGACTCAATTCTATGAGCTACAGTATTTTTTCAAAGCAGCGTAGTTGTAACAGATGTCTTATGGTTACAACTGCTTATATTGAGTTCAATGTGTAATACATCTGTTTTAAAATCGCTCCAAAATTGAGTCGAAACGTCAAAATACACGCTTAGTTTTTCTTCATACTGTGGCCGTTTTTTGTTCGACCGAGTTAAAGAGTATTTTTTTCTATGAAAATCTACTGAAGTTTTGTATGACAAGTATCAAAAGACTGAAGATCTTTTTTGGACTTATGCTTAGAATACAATGAAACTTTGAGCGTTGCTGTTTACTAAGTCACACCATGTACAGATACTGTTCCACAATTCTAGAATAAACCCGAACCTTGAACTATAAGACGAACATTATCCCTCAAACACGACAGGTTTTTTCTAGGCTTACACTTTTTATCTGTTCCAGATCTTCCTGTTTTGCTTCTACTCGCATTAGTTACTGTTGCTACGACGCTCTCATCATCAATAACAACAGATTTCATTATCAACGGTTGCCAAGTAAGAAGAGTCAGGCTAAAGAGGCTAATGAACACCCATAGAGAATATCTTATCTCTTGCTCTCTCTTCTTCAACTCTTTCTCTCTAGTCTCTTGCTCATTCTCCCCTAAATCACCCTCTATCTCTTCCCATCTCTCCTATCCTTGGACAGTGCACGACCACCACCACCACCTTCACCTGGAACCAGGTAGGGGCAAAACAACATTGACCGTGATATTTTTTGGATCGACCCTCAGCCAATCTCGCTGGATTATTACGAGCCAGATTCATTTCACGGTCCTGATAAACGATATAATAGGTCTATCATGTATGTTGGTGTAACTCTCCACTGAGCCCTAAACTGACAGATAACACATCTTGTGTTACGTTAAGTCCAATGCACACGACTTACAGAAAAAGAATATTTCCGAGCGTTTCCCTGTCTTGTGCGTTTACAAGAAACACAGTTTCGGGGAACAATGTTTCTAAGATCAAACAAGTTTGATTCAGTGTTTCTGAGTTTCCCAGCCTTGTGCATGCAGGGCTTAAAGAATCATGCCAATCGTTAAGAGATGATTTTAGCGAGTTTAGAAGCAGTCGAAATGCATCAGATTATCCAAAGATTTTTGTGTATGTCGGTCCAGAAGCAAAAGTATGGAATGCATCAGATTTTCCCAAAACGTATCTTGTTCCGTCCAATGTTTGCCTCATGTGTTCAGGCACCTTGTTAGATAAATAGCCTAAGGGTTAACACTGCTGAGGATATTTATATTTTCAACTGTTGTTATAATGATGATCATGGCATGTTTGTCTGTTCCCCCCACCCCCCTTCCCCCCCAAACCTTAGAACCTTCGAGTCTGGCATGCTGGTGGTTGTTTGTTGATATTTTGTTTACATAATAACAATCAACCCAACTCATTTTAACCCGATGTTTGACATCGAAGTTTCTATACTGATTATATATAATACATATGTAGGCCTTTCAAGTTTTTTCTATCATCAGGGGGAACGACCGAGAAGGTTTCTAGACCCTAGACCCTAGGACTGAATACATGGTAAGATACGAGGGATACTCATCCCCTCAAATCATAACAAACAAACTGTAAGACATCAAAACAATCCAAGTTTCAGGCTAGCCAGCCATATGGTTGAGGGTGTAACTTTCTTTGTGAAAGTCCTTTTATGACTGATGTAAAAACAGCCACCAGGTGATACATTGATTATAAGAGATTGCAGTTAAATTTCGATCAGTTGCGACGACGGATGAAATTCATCCAGTTTATCAGAAATTTAAATCTTACATCATATTTTTACATACATTATACATTTACGTATAAGTCGACCATGTGGATAAGATCGCGATCCACATTAAACAGATCCACATTCAATGACTGTAATGTATTTTCTAAAAAACATTTCCTGACGTTTTTGAAAAAATGACTTCGCCATGAAGTTGAGATACGTCGATCCGTGGTTCTTTATATCTCAGAAACTAAGATAGATACAATCCTGATTTTTGGTACGGATAAAGTAGGCCCTATACACACCCTTTATCTTAGTTGTCGAATAAACGCTATAATCCGTGTAAACTGTAGATAAATGAAAAAAATCCCACACTTCGAATTTGAAATTATACTATCAAATTTATTATTACGAAACCACATTAGCATAATTTCAAATTCGAAGTGTGGGATTTCTTCATTTATCCTTTATCTTATTAATCGGTTTAACTTAAAAATAAATAAATAGATAAATTAGATAGACGTCAGTTAGTGAAAACAGTGAAAACGAGGTTATGGTATATATATATACTGAATTGCTATATATTCGAGCAGCCTCTGTTCACTCTTTACCTTGATCTGTTACGGCTTATAAGTGGAAGTTGATTCAGACAGCGATGAAAACCTTCAATCTGATCAATGAATGAATGAATAAGTTATGACCTTTATATATATCTGTATATATTAAACAGCCGCTGATAACTAGAGTTACTAAACCGCAAACCGCAAGACGAGGTTAAACGGTTACTTACGCAGAAATATCGTATTGAGTCAATTGCTACCGAGTAAAGAGTTAATCATTCCTACGCGAATCTGTGCGAATCATGTTGAAATCTGAATCTTTTTTTTCTAATGAATCTATCATATCTTACACACACCCACACGATAGCGGAACGGTTCAACTGATTAATTACAACACGAAATCCGGTGATCAAACTTACAGTTTTTAGAATAAACGAAAGAATGAATCTAACGAACTGTTGTACTGTTGTGATTTGAGATGCGTATCATTGCGTCTAGATCGACGCTGAGATTGTCTCGTACAGAACGCGATTACATCAACACCTGAACCGTGCGAAACCATGGTGAGATTTTGATCATCACAGAATAACAATGGAAATAGAGAGAAACAGAGGGGTGAGAATAGAGGGAGTGAGGGAGTGAGTGAGAGGGAGGGGGAGTGAGAGGGTGAGGAGTGAGGGATGGGAGAGGGAGTGAGAGATGGGTAGGGCATTGGGGCATGGGGAAAATGGGGCAAACAGAATGAAGAGAGTTAGATAAATACAAACTGGATGGGGAAAGAGTGAGAGGCAGATACGCTTGGAGGATTGGATCAGATGAACTGAGGCAGATAGGCTTGGAGGATTGGAACAGATGATCTGAGGTAGATAGGCTTGGAGGATTGGAGGAGATGAACTGAGGCAGATAGGCTTGGAGGATTGGATCAGATGAACTGAGGTAGATAGGCTTGGAGGATTGGAAGAGATGAACTGAGGTAGATAGGCTTGGAGGATTGGAGATGAACTGAGGCAGATAGGCTTGGAGGATTGGAGATGAACTGAGGCAGATACGCTTGGAGGATTGGAGGAGATGAACTGAGGCAGATAGGCTTGGAGGATTGGAAGAGATGATCTGAGGTAGATGAAGGAAAGTGTTAACAAGCACCGATAGAAGACCGCACGACAGAGACAAAAGCTGTCTGATGGAAATGAATTACACGACGATGAAGAGACATGTCGCAAGCTCTCTCAGGGGATCTAATTTATAAATCAGTTTGCGTCTGCAGGCAACAAGTTCCCATCGCATTCGCTTAAATCGATAATAATTCTAAAAACGAAAATAGCCTCTTTTACCATGTATATTCATAAACATTAAAATCGAATTCTATTTAAAACGAAGTCGACATTATTCATACGATAAAATATAACTATCTACATAGTCTAAAATATAGGGGGGTCACCTCAACTGACCATGAATAGCTGAATTAAACTGTATACTTCAACAGGGTGGCCACTTTCATTCGACTTGCTTTATGACTATTCCCTGATATACATGTGGGTTTTTTCCCTGACTTGATCTACTATAAGAAATTAACACAGTCAAATACGTGAGACATAGACGGAAACTGTTTGATTTTATGGGCGACTTTCTCACCAAATTTGCCTGACCTCCGCTTTTAGCTTTTTCACAAAAATCCCTAACTATTGCCTGACTTCTTTTAAAGTGAAAAAAATTCCCTGACTTTTCCCTGATTTCCAGGTGTGACGCCCATCCGTTTGAGTTAAATCTGTTGACTTATCTAAAAACCTGACCCCCCGACCCTCGGCTTACTAGCTTCTCACAAAATACAGAATATCTAAAACTTACATTTATGGTAAAACGTTACTCTATATATCCTGTACTCATGTACAACAGAAACCAGTTTCAGACACGTCAATACAACGGTGAATTTGTCACTGAAGAAATTCGTTCTTAGTTCAATGAAAAATTTTACCAGACGACGAAGATTTGTGTGTTTTACGAGTGAAAATAAACAAACGTCAGGCGATAAATCTAAACATTGAGTATATGACGACTTGAATAGAGACAATCGAGCTAACTTAACACCTGAGGAAACTATGAGAAGATACATGTTCGAAAAATGAGCACGTATCGAACCCAGTTAAAACCTGGGCCCAGTTTCACAAAAAGGTTTATCTCTTAAATCGACTTAATTTCTTCATTAATTCAATCTTATATCGATTTAGGCCTTAATCCTTTTCTTGAAACTCGATCCTGGGGCTCAACTCAATTTGAGTTAACCCACTGGCTGAGCCACTGGAAGAAGTATGTGCACCCCTAAATCTCCAGATTTGAATGATTGGTTTCTACGACGTAAAAAACAGGCCTCTATAGTGCGGTTATTGTTTAGAATTAAAATTAGTTAATTTCCGATGTTTCATCTTCGTAGTGAAATCTTAACCAGAACTGTAAAAATGTGGTCTCGATTGTGGATTTTGGTTTTTCGATTTCAAGTTTTAATCAAGAATGGCGGAATTGGCTTCAGTATGTTTAGAACATTTTAGAAATCATAGTTCCCAATTGATGACATATCGTTTTTATCAACATCTATAACTGAGAACGTACATCGACCTCTGAATCTATTCGCTTCGATATGGATTGAGTTACGCGCAGCCTTCGAAAGAAAGGATAAAGAACCTGAAATATAGCTTCTAAACAGGTACATACATCTCTGTGCAGCTGAGTGCAGCTGCGTTGATATTACGATCAAGATCAAAGAAGAACTAGAGTATAATGTATAATGTCATTAGAATCACGAGATATTCGCTGAAAGCAACATCATACAGAAAACGCGCAGCACGGCACTGATGACTTTCCTGTTACATTAATCCTATATTCAAGACATCAAAGTTGGAACCCCCTGTTCAGTGTATAACACAGGTACTCGAGTGCAATCATCACTTAACAGGTTTCATTGTGGATATAACTGTGAAATAATGCCCATTGAAGAAAATATCCCTCAAATTAATCAGTAATCAACGGTAAGACCCTCAGTAACATCTTTCATATTCCTGTTCAAATTAATCAGTAATCAACGGTAAGACCCTCAGTAACATCTTTCATATTTCTGTTCAAATTAATCAGTAATCAACGGTAAGACCCTCAGTAACATCTTTCATATTTCTGTTCAAATTAATCAGTAATCAACAGTAAGACCCTCAGTAACATCTTTCATATTTCTGTTCAAATTAATCAGTAATCAAGTGGGTAAGACCCTCAGTAACACCAAGCAAATCAAATCAGTAGGGTCCGTACAAGAAATTTGGAAGAGCTTTGCTAAAAGAACCTACATGATTTTGAGCAAACACTATACAGTTTAACAGTTTTATCTGAAAAATGCATAGTACTCGAGTATTCAAACAGTACTCAAAGAGTAACACGTGTAAAATAATCAAATAGTTCTCAACGAGTAAATTACACAACACGGCAAAAAAACCGCTCCGTGAATCAATCCATCACACTTGGCGCTTCTGATCTTAAAACAACTATCAACAACTATAGAATTTACAAACATTCCGCTGCTCACCTACCCCGAAATATCTCGACGGTCCAGTTCCACACGTCTACTGTTAACCCTTTCAATATCAGACCGCTATTAGAAAACTTATCAAAGGTTGATGCGTCATGAAACACTTCCCATCATTTGCCTTTAATAAGTTCCCAGCGGGCGGGTCAACAACCGGTATACTACCGGGCAGGGACGACAGAATTCATATTCAGAATGGATCGGGCCTAATTCACGACTACCTTCATACTAGATGTTGACTCAAAAAGAGTTAAACTACCGAAGCTAGTTGTGTGTCATCGTCAACCATAAACCATCGTTGTATGAGCATCATCTCATATTAACGATGGATTTGTCCTAATTCAGAATGTTTTACACTCACCGCGTAGCCTAGCGCGTAGATAGATAAAATTCATGTTTCATTTACACGGACGACGACTGACTATTTGAATAGCTTTTTAAATTTATTGTACACGCGTCCTGTATTGTTGTTCTCATGGCCGATCTAGAATCGATCGGTTCTGTGTACAGCTGTTTAAAAGTAGTAAGGATCTCATTTTTTCGCTCTCGCATCCACCTATCGTTCTATATGCCTGAACACACGCACCGTAAGGGCCTATACTAAAATGTACAAACGAAAATCAAAAGCCGTTTTTGGAGCTATTATCAGGAGCCAGACAAAGAGCATGTGCTCCCATCGTAATTTTCTCATGCCCTTCTGATAATACAATGGCAATATTTTTCAGGACACTTTTTCCGCAACTGCTCCCTCAAGTGCCTGGAAATTGTATAAAAAATGCACCGAAATTACAATATTTTCCAGACCCTTGTTTTGGCTGTGGGGATACTTAACTTTTTTCTCAGCATGTATATGACCTTTCGATTCTTTTAGCTCCAGTCAAAGACGGCACCTGATAAATCTAGTGGTAACATCATCGAGTACAAAAATGGTCTTCTTGGTCTAATCTAAGCCTTGAATATGCTACTGACCCCTGGATTGATAAGAGCAGTGAAAGATTTAAGATGACTTACAAGAAATCCATGCCAGTAACCAGACAGAATTTCTGGACCGAGTGGTTAAGTCGCGGTCTTACGACTGATCTTAAGTAGTGAGATTGACGATAGAACCAAAATTGTCTAAGGCCTGCTATTTTGTCCTCTTTAGTTTCTAAATTGGACTTCCGGAGTTTTAGTCTTCCTAAAACTGAACTATAAAGAATAGATATTTTTAGATCCAAGATGATCAGGAATAAGCAAATACATAAGATTATCAATAACGTATTATCAATATGATGTTAATAACGTCATCAATAATAATAATCTTAATAATATGATATTAACCCTTTCAGTGCGTCTACACTGCAGTGCGGTGTATAAATCAGTGATGGATTTTGCTAGTACACCGCACTGCGGTGTATTGATGTAATTAGTAATTTGTAATTATCTCTATTGAAAAATGGCAGAAAGTGTCAAACATAGTGAAATACTAGTAACTAACGATACACCGCACTGCGGTGTAGACGCACTATAGTGGTATTCCCATTGTTCAACACACTAGGGTGGAATTTTTTAGAATTTTCAAATTTTCTCCAGCACTATAGGGTATTAATATTAGTCAGCACTGAAAGGGTTAACACGTCATAGATAATGAAAATAATCTAATGTATCTTTATACTGATAATCAGAGAAATATATACAAATACATACGATTATCATTATCAATAACATATTATCGATATAATATTAGTGACGCCAATAATCTTAATAATATGATATTAACAAGTCATAGATAATGATAATGATGATAATCTAATGTATCTATATATTGATAATCAGAGACTTGTAATAAGAGAACAACCTTAATGTGTTTGCATTAATTACGTTGTAGGACATTGAAACAGCGTGTAATTTCCTGTAATTACCGGCCCTATCACCGGCAATCTAAACGACAACCACTTAACCAACAACCTATAAAAAACTCTACCCGCAAGTTGACCCTATTTTTTTTATTATACGTATAATAGTTATGCAGCGATTATTGCGCGATCTAAAACTCGATAAAGAAATGCTCGCTTACCGGAATCAATTCGTTTCCGTGGTAATGATATATATACGTACTTCAAAGTCATCGTTGCTTGATACGCGTTTCGGCGAAAAAGAATTACTTAATACGGTTTCTTCGCAATCGGCGCCGATTGCGATTTAATCAGCAATTCGATATAAACATCAAACACGACGAACGTCTTTTGAAATTTAATAATGTCGTCGGTATAAATTCGAGATTGGAGTAAACCGAACAATTTCGAAATTCAAAGACTTCGCACCGTTCCAAAATATCAGAAGAGATTTCTCAAAATTGAAAGAGTTTGATGAAAATTTAAAGACATTCATTGATCATATTGAAATTACCCGTAACTTTTTTTTCTGGCCCCAATTTTTTAACGTTTGTTTCATCAATACATTCATAGTTTCTAAGTTGCCATAACACGCATAATGCAAACAGATGCCCTGAAAAGTCACTAAAATAAGTCCAGATTTTCAAAATTTCAACACACAGCGCCGGCTATGAAGGAAAATTGCCCTTTTTTCTGCACCCTTTTGAAGAATTCCTAGATCCACCCCCGAAAACTCAATGCAAGATTCCAACACTTAGATCAAAATTCAAAAACTCGATCGAAATTCACTGAAGACAATCGCTGAATGCCTCATAGTTAGAAATCCACAATAATTACAACAAGTACATAACAGTTACTTACCAATAATTAGATAGCGAATCTAGTTCGGTCGATTCTAAGACGATGATTATCCGCTGACTGCATTAATTGATTAGATTCACCGCGACGTTAATTCCATTTTAACGGCGATTCGAATAACCGCGGCAGAATAGAAAACGATATTCTCCTTCTCCATAACGACGACTACAACAATAGATCGCTGCTGCGAGCTCTGCGAAATCCTGAAGACAAAAAAGAAGATAAATCGCGCCGAGCTGTGAACAGATGCTACACTATACTACACTATATACACGAGTGTTCAGTACACCAGTGACACATATATACATATATACACGCACGCACGAAGAGCACAGCGCAACTGAGGAGAAGAGTTCATCATCGCGAAAACTCTGCAGTTCTTCTTGGCACGTCTTAATTTCCCCTGTTGCCTGAAAGTCAAAATTTTAAATGATATCAGATATACACCAGTAGCAGACGCGGATCCAGGGTTGAAGACAATATTGGAAGAAACTTTTAACGGCATGAGACAAGAAGATACACAATATCCGAGAAATGAAGTAACCAAAATACACCAAAAATTTGAGTTAATTTTTTTTGTGAAACTGGGAGGCCCTGAACTGCTTCTTGTCTGTAACATACTTTATTGGCCTACATCAATCTATATTTCACTAAGATGCCGTTTAAAACGTGAGAAATCCCACAATAAATTCAGCCAAAAATGAAAACTTCTATATTGAAATGATCAATATTTCAAGCAACGTTTCGGCTAAATACTATAAGCCTCTTATCATCAGGCGACCTGATGATGGCTACGCCTGATGATTGCTAGTATTTAGACGAAACATTGCTCGAAATATTTATCATTTCAATATAGAAGTTTTCATTTTTGGCTGAATTTATTGTGGGATTTCTCACGTTTTAAACGGCATCTTTGTGAAATATAGATTGATGTAGGCCAATAAAGTATGTTACAGACAAGAAGCAGTTCAGGGCCTCCCAGTTTCACAAAAAAAATTAACTCAAATTTTTGGTGTATTTTGGTTACTTCATGTTTTCGATGAGGACAACAATTCAAACTAAACTGTTTTAGGCTTAAACTTATTCGTGAAACTGGGCCCTGCTGAGCTCTGTTTCATGAACAGAGTTCAACTTTTAGTTTTCATTCGAATTAGTTAATACACGTTTTTAAAACAGGGCATTGAAAATTAACCTTATGATTTTAATTTTCATACATACACTAGCAAATTATTGCCAGTCATTTTGTTCTAGAATCACTCTAATAATTCCTGGAACCACACATGAATCTAGGCGGCAAAGGAAAAATTTTTTGGACTCCTTGCCCCGTTCGTTATGCTTTTTTAATTTTGGGTATCAATCGTCAGCTGATAGTGATACTGATGTGATACTCTAAGTTACTTCAACTCAAGGCTGCTTGATGCCAGTTTCTACTTTTTCTATTTATTATTGCAGAGAGAGGGCCTATCTTTATTCCAGTTCCTGTCGCTGAAAGGTATCATATTTTGGTTATGGAAATCTGGATTATCTTAACGAACACGCGGCCAGTCAATGCGGCCGACACGCGGTGTGATAAAATCCCGCTCAAATCACAATCAACCGATATGCCACCTAGCGGATTACAGACAAAATGAACCACGTCATAGCGCTGGTTTTTCTATCAAGAAAATATACGGATCATCAATTTTACATCAATGCGTTTTGAAACATGTTAAACAAATTATAAAACATCAGTTTATTTGCAAATATTATTTTACTTAAATATAATAATTAGTTAATTGAATATCCTCACTTGCCAGAGCCTCGCGTGCCAGGGCTTGGTCATTATGAAACTTTTTTCATGGAAGCGCTGAAGGGACATGACATTTGCTAGTTTGCAAATTACCCGGTATCAGTTGGGTCCTATCAGTCACCTGGGTGACTCAGAATCATAGTATCGACCACAGGGCTCTACGGAAGAATTATTTTTGAAAAGTTTTTAGGCCTCCGTACGACAACAAGTCCGATATTTTGATAGGACTTCTATTTTGTCGGACCTTGCTCTATTACAAACAACAACAGAGTATTGTGTTTAAAGTCAGGCTTTTTAGGACAGGCGGAAACATCGGTACATATCACAAAATTCTATTCTGACGGACCGCGCTCCCATACGGACTTCGAACAGAGCGGATCAAATTTCGATGTGCCTTGATAAAAAAAATCTTGACGGACATTTCTCTGGTTCCTTTTTAAGCAGTTCAGTATTGTAAATGTAGGTTTTTATTATATGCGATTAAATTGAATTAAATTGTTCAAATTATATACCGTAAAAGCCGTTCAGAATAAAAGATAACGACATTTTTCGAAAAACTATATAATAGACTCCCATATTTCATTCCGTACAAAAACACGGACGGAAAAGAGAGTTCTGCTCTCGCGAACTGAGAAACTGTGAACACATCATCAGCGAAGGATTGTAAGTAAACATTGCTAGCGTACCACATCACGGTCTACAAGCTACAGGGAGGAATTCCGATCGTTTTCAAATCAATTTTCCGAGCAATAGAATGTTTCGATAGAACACGTCTGATGCACCATCGGCGTTCTATTTTATTCAGCGCCGAGGCGGAGTTATATCCGCGGAAGCCCTGGATCTGTTTGAAATATTCGACTCTTATACCAGAGGCAACTGTGGAAATGGTTCCTGGTAAATCTCTTCAAGTTGAAAATGCCCGTACAAAACTTTGCAAAATGGTTAAACAAGGTATCTGAAGTTAGTACTGAACTGCTCATTGGGTGGAAACTGTTTCGTAGATTTAAACCCAGGGAACCCCGTGAAGTGGACGCTTGGCTTGGTCTCGGATAAAAAAAAATCAAGCAACTGGGGTTGCACCAGAAGCTTATCTAAAATAACTATCTGGGCCGAATTTCCCAATTATCTTCTTCGAAATAAACACAAAAAATGCTGTAAATTCGACCGCCGATCACATGCACAACTATATCTGTACTTCGATTTACGATTTCAAAATCAAACCCCATGACTCGATCCCGGCAGGTGTTACTGGTTTGTTTGTAAGGGAGGCTCAATAAAAAATCAAACGAAATTTAGCAACTAAATATAAATAACAGGGACAATCCATATTCTAAGTAAGATAAGAAAAACAAAAGACTGCAAGGCGTAGCTTAAACATTTTCGAATTTGCCCGCGCCGGGATTTCGTTAGAAAGTCACCGGTAACACGAGAGAGTAACGTTACGTCTCGATATTCAATGTTAATCTATGTGTAATTCCTGTCTGTCTGTGTGTCTGTGAACCTGGATGAGATAAGGTGTGTTGTTGTAATCGGGCTGTAAGGTGCGCGCGCGTGGTTTTGGCGCACCATTCTCTGTTCTTCAGTCCACGTTCTTCACCAGGGAAGAAGCAGCATCGCCTGGTTGGTGGTCTCTCGTTTTGTCGCACTGCAGGATTTTACGATTACGGGAATCAATTTGTACACGTTTTGTAGCCGTTAGATATTAGGTGAGTATGACCACGAATAAAATTCGCGTTGACCAACAATAGCTAAACGGTTTGGGTAATGCCGATTTTAATGTTGATAAATTTTTTGAATTTTATCCGTTTACTTAAAAAAAGCGTAGTTTAATAATATCGTCGTTTTATCTAACGAATAGAAGATTCAAAAACATGATTTTCCAATCTCGGGATCGGGATCGGTGGTATATATAGTCTTTTATGATATGCATGTATAGATGCTTAATCCCATAAATTTTCATGCCTTAAATTCTGAGTCGAATTTTCGTACCAAATAACAAAATTTCTGTTTAAATCAGACGTCAAAACGATTCTCAGGAGCACGATTAACAAATCGATGATTCGCTATGCTCAAATAGAATTTAGTCGCGGGCCTTCACATTATTTTAAAATGGGGCGGGGAGCCAAACAATGCTATGAAATGGCCGTTAAACCGCAGACGCAGAAGGTCGATACGGAAATAGATAGTAAAGTTCACGATCCCTGTAAGAAGCGTCTGATTGACTCAATCTATCGCTATTTGTGATCGGTACTTATAGTGCTTTCAAATCAGCTTCTTTTGCAATAACACACACACGATTCACAAACAAAATTTACTTTAATTCGCTAAGGACGAAATACAGTACATTCTTATCATTTTAAAATTATTTTGCTATGCAGGTCTCCTTGATAAAAAAAAGGTCCTTGTTACAGCTTGTTGCGAGCTAGGAAGTGAATAATTCGATTATTAATTATTTCATACTAGATGAAATAAACTGTCGGTTTGAACAAACAGATTTCCTGCTCTTCTGAAGTTCGCTGTTACGAAGTTAAGGTGTATTCGTTGCGCGCGCGTCAAGACATAAATGAACGTAATACGAATTTAATAAACACACCATAAAAATCAGTTTAAATGTTAAAGAGTAAATATTTGTAAGTATTTGTAAATAAGCGAACTAATGAACCCAGTAAAATCAAAAGAATTAATGATAACTTATTACTTATATTTTCTAACGCTGGTTGATAAAAACAAAGATTTTGAAACCAACTGCTTTGTAACTTACAGCTCAAATCTGAAAATGTTTTGCCCGTCATTATTCTCTAATTTCTATGGTTGTTACTATACGAATGAGTTTACGGTTTACTCTACGAGTCTTTAGACAATGAAGAAGAAAAAAAAAAACACGAAAAGTTCGCATTCTTTGGGGCCCTAAGAAAATTAAAAATACATAAATCTTTCAGTAATGATTTATTCGATATGTAACGGAAACAACAATATACCTGTCGTCTCGCTATGAATTTGGACAGTTTTATCGTACAGGTTATGTATACTGTTGTCGAGAAGCGTAGAAACAATATCGCGCCGTCTGCAACAAGACGGTTGATTAACGAGATCTCTGTAAATAGATCCCTTCAGACTTTACTACACGGACGATGGTGCACCGTGGGTTTCCATAGTTTTCCATCGTTCATCGAATTGCAAATTGTCAGGACCAATTTTCCTTTGCCCCGCCCGCGCCTGTTGAAACTATGGAACCACACAGTAGTCGTCTGAGGAAATTATGGACGTACACAGTAGTCTGAGGGTGAACCTTTCGAACCTGTGAATCGTACGGGTAAAAGTGCGCTGCTCTTTGATCGTGATAGCGATAGAAGCTGTTTAGTCTAAAGAAGCAAATACCGTGTATCAACCCGTGTTTATTCTTCGTTTTTTATGCCGTGTTGTTGTTCTTAAATTTGAAACCTTTTCTTTTGCTCTCTGAAACCTGACATTTCGGTGACCACGCAGGCACTGATGTTACTTGTATATCAACGGTATAAGATATATGTTGGGGTGCATGTATTATCGGGAACCGGATTTCAGGTAGCGGCTTCTTACATAATATGTTATGGAATGGCGTATGCTATGGAGCGTCCCGTAAAGATTACCATTTCCTAAATGCCATGGATTTTCATCAACTGTAAAACGGAATGGTGTTTTCCGTAACCCCAGTCAAAAATGAGGTCGTGGCACCTCTATCACTGAGTGATATCATGTTATGTGACCCAATCTGTGAGATCGTGCACAGGTCGAGACGGCGAACAAACCTCCCAGTGACCACTCATGCGCAATCTATAGATTGACCAAATACGACGGATTATGATTGTTCTGTTACGAACCAGTTTGGCATGTACGACAAAAGGTCACGTTATTGTTACGGTGTTGACGCGGTTCTGTGGGCTGTTCAAGTACACGAGAATTCTTGCACGAACCGACGGAAGGAATGCTCCGTTTTTTCCGGTGTTGTAATGGAATGGTGTTTTCCGTGAACGAATAATTATCTGACTCTCTGAATTACCGGCTTATCTATTCTCGCGATTAAGCAACTCATTAATAATAGAAAGAGCTCAACGATAGAAATACATTCTACATGGAACTCTAGGGTGTTGGGGCTACAACTGTAAGAGGGCATTATGATAAAACCGACCGGGCGAGTAACCAGTTCCTCTTTGGCAAGGATGTTTTGAAAATTCCACGCGACAAGCATTCGCAGGCCCCACGACCCATGGAAACAGAGAAAGAAATATGTTTCCGAGCGTTTCCCTGCATCATGTTTGTTTACAAGAAACATGGTTTCGCGAAACAATTTTTCCCCGATATCAAACATGTTTGATTCTGTATTTCCCTGTTTCCCAGCATCGTCTGCGTTGAGCGTTAGCAATTTTAGTCTGTGTATAATACCTACGGGAATGAAATTTAGCTAGCAATGAATTTCTGAATTTTCTATTTGAAAGTTTTAAACGGTTCGCACGTCCCTGGATCTGCGCCCCTCAGGTGTTCTGATCATGTTATTTTTTAATAGATATAAAGATAGTTGAAACCTATACTTAAGTGTTTGGATAACTCAGCGGGAGGTCTGTCGGAAATACAATAAGCTTAGAATTGTTTCGTTCTATTGTCTCTATATCTATCCCTGCCTGCCTACGTAGAAATAGTCAAAACTAAATTGCAGGTGCCGGTTGCATAGTCATGGCTTAGACTTAAGACCAGTCTAAGACCAACTTAGTCAATAGTCTATAGCCAATCTAACAACTTAAGACCAGTCCGAAGATTTAAGACTATACTTTTGGACTTAAGTCACGACTGTGCAACTGGCCCCAGGGACCTAACGCTATACAACGTCTCAAATAAACTCTCGCAAGTCGGAATTTGCAAAAATCCGCGCGGATAATCTATTCTGGCGGCCTAATGATGTACAGTAGAACGGTTTTCCTCTTGCGGTATCTACCTAAAAAAAAAATGCGTATACCGTAATCTAATTTCGCCTTTCTCGATGCACAACCGCGTTCCTCGCTTGATGCTGGTTTCATATCAACTTCTTCTCCCCTTATCTTGATTTTTCGGTACAGTTTTGAATCAATTACAATAAAAATCGTTGTTACAAATCGAAACATTTATGTGCAGCAAACAATAGCAAGAATCAAAAACCATTTCTAAGGAATCCTTCAAATTTGGTTTTTAGCTGGAAACCGAAAATTCGGATTCTTAATGAATTTTAACGTTTCGATATTTCACGTTTTTCGACTTTGTGATACCCTAACTGAGAAGGTCGTGGTTAGTCTAACCCGGGTGGCTACAGAATGAATGTTGATACAGTGGATTTTGTATTGAAGATACCGTTTAAAGAATCAGGAATTTAACAAATTCATCAGGTTTGATCCGATGGAAAATGCAAAAACGTTTTTATCGGTATCTCCCCCTTAAAGTTTGTTGGTTGCAATGTTTTTACTCGTAGAAAAACCATTAATCTCGAGTGTCGGATTTGAACTAAATAAAACTGAATAAGATATTTTCGTTATCAGCAAACATACGATTGAAAACGACTTCGACCAATTAAGAATGAAGTTGTTCTACTAATTTTTTTACCAGAAATATTTGGGTGTACAACATCGCGTACAGTACGAAAAAGAATTAACAAATACTAAAACTGTAGTGAACTGATATAAATCTCCGTATAGTTAACAAATAAAAAACCAAACAAATAAAACAGTAGATTTGTAGAGAAAGTTTATCTTAAAAGATATCTTAGTTTCTCTGATGATGGAGTTAAGAATTAATCCCGAAACTGTTAGAAAATAAACTTTCTACTGTTTTTATTTGTGAACAAATACTAAGATACGAATACAACATCTCGCCGTACACGTGTTTACCGCGTCTATAGAGCCCGCCACAATCGCCCGAACATCACTGTCAAATTCAACGCCGAAAACTGTTAACAGTTTTTCGACGTTGTTTGAAAGCATCGGGTATAGTTTTCCCAAGTAGTAGAATCTCCCCAACTACTGGCTTTTTTAGACGTCTGTTAAAAGATCTGCGATGTAGTTTATTTTCTGTTTGCTCCATCATCACCACGTATCGGTAAAGCACAGAAAACCACGTCCATGTAAAAATAAGTTTCTTTTTTAAATCTAGAAATGTATCAACGGTGTAGGCCGATGAGTTTAAGGTGGTCACTGACAAAGTAGAATTCATGTATATACATCTCAGTATTGGAAGGGATACTTTCTGACCGACCAGAGTTTACACTTTCGCAACTGTTTCATTTGTATATTCCCGACACCCTGAGGCATATAAACACACACGCACATACTGCACGTATAACACATTTGTGGTCAGTACTGAATTAAGTTAACCAGATAACGAGCTGGTTTAGTCAGCCGAACAGCCAAACTCACCGTCAAAACCAATTATCTGCAGGTACTATAGATACTGAATATGGCACCCGCTTAGTGGTAGCCATTTGAAGTAAGGCATTAGGAACATTTTTCTTCGAATCGAAATTACTTTATGTTGAGATGATATCCTATCTGTAAAAATGGTTAATTGTTCTTTTAGAGATACTTATTTACAATGCGAAGTGATCACGTAAATGCCTAACAATCTATAACACGAAGTTGATGATTCGGTCTGATTTATCGGGGTGAGAATTTGTTAGAATTATGGGACCAGAATGACAGCTCTAATGCTCGCGTACTTCTAACACCCTGGATTCGGTTCCTCAGTTATAAGTTAAAGCTAACTCTGAGTTATCATTAATTGTGAATATATTTCATAAGTCTAATTATCTTTGAGAGGATGTGCATTACGTCATCAATATATCGGGGCTAGACTGGTTGCCGGTAGATAACTGTAATTCATATGGTATCATATCATTTATTGTCGCCAATATTAGCAATATATGCGTTACTTTTCAAAGCGTCTGAATAAACTTTCGAGATAGTTTTCTCGTTCTACAGCCTGAGAGGAGTAAGTAGTACTGGTTATTTAATAAAAGATGGTGCGGTAGATTCTAACGTTCAACGGTTATTTTTAAACAGCGCTGATTCTGTACAGCAACGACTGTAAGACTAACACCTTTCGCCGCCGTGATACGACGTTGTTCGATTACACCGTGCTCACCAACACTGCGCACACAGGCCCCACTTTCTAAAAACTTCGAAATCCTCAAAATTAATGATTCGTCCTTTAAACCGGAGCACTCTTTATTCAAAACGACATCAAATCATCGCCGCATAACTTTTCAAATTACTTCACTTGTCTCCATGTATGGTCAACATTAAGATAAATTCGATTAGACCACGGCATATTTGTATGCTTTGGGTAGAAATAAATTTGAACGTGAACTTGAATTTCTTTCACTTTTCATGTTTTTTCAGATAGATAAAAGTGTGCACGATGGCGGCTCTACCGCCCCAGTTTACTGTCAAACCGCAACTCAGACAAGAAGCGGGTGGAATCATATTCTATTGTCAACTGCAAGCATCCCCGAAACCAGACGTACAATGGTTTCGCGGACCGGATAAACTGTCGCCGACCGACCGACTCAAGATGAGCGTCGATAACGCCGGCGTCAATAAATTCGACGTGAATTTGAAAATATCGAATGTAGCGGCTTCGGACGGCGGTAGTTATCAGGTCGTGGCGAAAAATAGATCGGGCGAAGTGAGAGCTAATGTCAATCTGAACATCGGAGGTACGTTAGTTACACCTGGCACAAGCTCTATCGTAAATTCTTAAATTTGGATGCGTCCAAAAGAAGCGCTCCATTTCGGTCGTATTCCCTTCACGATCCGGGAGGGGTTAGGGGGTCTGAAAGAAAACCCCGAGGGAGGAACCCTACTTTGTAACGTCCTTCGATGTAGCTTCCTTACCCAAGAAATACGCTTCCTTTTCTTTTAGAGCCTCACTCCGAAAGCACAGGGGCTCGTATCATAAGTTTGGGGGTGAACTGTAGCTTAGATCATCCAGTATCCATGGTACTATATATATATAAAAGAAACAGTTTTCTGTGATTCTGTGATATTTTTCGGTGTGCCGCCATGGCTAGTTCGAAGGGGCCTTTAGGCAATCGCACCTCAATAAATCTTTTGGCACTTTTAAAAACCCATGTCAAAACACCAGCGACTGTTGGGTCGGACTTTCCTGTTTATAAACAGGTTCTTGCCATGTGTCGTACGGTACGGTACGCTGACCCACACACTTCGCCGGAGGCACCCTATTACTGGTATCAGTATTTCGAGTACATCTTCAAGATGTGTGACGATTTATTACAGCCGCTATGAATATGGAACACATCGGCGGTGGTTTGAACTTCCATTCAAAGCACGGAATTTACCCAATTTACCATATGAATAGCTTCGTTGACGCCCCTATATACAATTGACAAACATGGTGATTACACGCATGACCGCTATTCATATTTCAACGAAGCGCCACACCTTGTTCAGACACGAGTGACGTTATTCAATAAAAAGACCACCACGACACGACCACGGCACCGTGACCGGCCTCGCCTCCACAGATTACATGACATGTCACTTCCTTAGACCCCTCCTGTTACAACTCATCTAGTCAGTTACCTAGTGTCTGTGGTCTGTAGTTTAGTTTCTCGATCGGATATTTTCACAAGCCACAAGCCCATCCGATTATTGATTAATTGAAGCTTACCACCAACAATTAGGGACAGACTACTCGACTGCTCCAACTCATCTAGACCTTTAACTTAGTCTTAATTAGACCAGTCTTTCTCGATGATAATGATGAGATTAAGAACCTGACCCAAAAAGGCCATCTTTGCCTGTAGCGCGGGGGGGGGGGGGGTTAGGGGATTAGAATGAACCAAAAATAAATTTTGCGGTCTAATCTAATTCAAATATTAAGCAGAAACGAAATGTACTCCTAGAAATATCCGAACCTACCCGCCTGTAACTTGGATGTGTTGATAAAATATTCAATGTCTAGTAATGAAGAATATATTTTTTCTGAGAAGCCTACTGTGAAATCAATCTCCATTATTCTCCATAAATTGTTATATACATATGATGTATCTAACTATGAATATATATATTTTCATAGTTTTCTAAATCTTTCATTTTCTTTATTTTCAGGTGGAGAGAAAAAGTAAGTAACGAACAAGAAATTTATAATCGAAAAAAGGATGTCACAAGATTAGAAAATTGAGCCAGTTATGGATGTACTTTAGAGTGTATTTCTGTTACGTCAACACTTCTTCCGCTGCGTTCAAACGATAAAGACCTTGGATGTAATAATAGGCTTGTTTTCTGCTATAATTATTACTGTAAGGTTGCACTTTCAAAGTCGTTAAAAAACAGTTAAAACAACACGCGGTGAATAGGAAGGTGGTGCCACTGTAGTCAGCAACCTGTGTTGTTATTCTATCGTTGTTTGTGCCGTTGATATTCAGAGAAATTTCGTATTTTGAAGTGCATATTTATAGGCTAGATATATTTTTGTTGATTCTTAAATTTCTCAAATTCGGTTAGATTTGCTTAGAGTTAGCTTAGTTTATTTTTGGGCGGAAATCAAAGCTCATCTGTAAAAAACCGGTCCAGGGATTAACTAAATTTACTCAACTCTTGTATTGAAATTTGAACTGTATAAACCTGGTCTTGACCTAAGGGGTTTGGCTAGTATTTAATTACCAGTTTATGTTAGGTTTGAAAAAAACTCGGTTCATAAAAACTAAGCTTAAAATGGTTAAGTTTGAAAAGCTGAATTCAATTGAAAACAAGAAGTGACCAATCGCGACTTAAAAAGTTTTACTTTTTTGTGACGCTGGACTCAAGTAGTCACTATGACTTCATAATTGTTTCTTAGATTGTTTCTTGTTGTACGTCGTTTACTAACTATTGGTTTGGGTTGCAGATTTATTTGGAATTTTACCTCAAAAACTAGATTCAAAATATATTCGATAGAAATTAGCAGTTCAAATCAAAAGTTTGATTTGTTCTAGAACGCCTTTTCTTTTCGACGACGGTAGCACAAACTCTCCCTCTCTCTCCGCTCTCCGCTCTCATCTCTCTATGCTCCTCAGGCAGCAGCCGATGATCAGATGATAAAAACATCGAAATTCTTTTCTTCTCTACGAGAAGTTGAACGGTGTCTCCATATGCGGAGATCTACTACCGAGCGAGGAGTGAGAGAGAGAGAGAGGGGGGAGAGGAGAGAACGTTTTACTATAACTACCAACCAGCTCGAACCGGTTGCTGCTGCATTATTGCTGCAGTATCATATAGCCGGCAAATTCTAAAATAAGTTTTGCTGCCAGTAGTTGTTACTCTTTACTCGTCAGTGGTTTTAGATACTGAGTAATCATGCAAATAGAAATATATATATATATATAAATATATATATATATATATATATATACGTATAAATATATATGTATATATATACTGTTCATATATCTTGATATTTTATATGGTAGCTAGACCTATGGAAATTACAGGGGACTCGTTCAGACTTTATAAAGACTAGTTTTAACCTATTGGTTTATTGATTCAGCTATCGATTCCTTTGTTTATTAACTAGCTACTAATTTCGAATCCCTTTGACCTAAACGTCAACAGTTGAATTTCTAGATGCGTTTCTTGATATCCTTGTACGGGGTTTATGAATTCGGCTATTAGTCAACACTTTTGTGGAGAATATATATATAATGCCAGTTGTGAATTTGATTAAACCATTTTGTTTCAATATGAAAACCCAGACTTGGGTTTTTACCAAACAAAAACGGTTGTTGCTATATTATATGGCCTGTTAGGGCCACTGACCTGGAAAACCTTCTAAAAATTCAAAAAAGATCGGGGAAAACTCAGGGAATTTGACAAATTTTACCAAAAACCTGGAAAACTCAAAGTGGCGGAAAGTGGCCACCCTGCCTATGGTTGTTTCAGCAAAAGACCATCAAATCTCTGGCGAAATAGATAAGTCTTAATCTTCGGTCACCTTGAATTCAGCGTTGATAATGTATTCTAAAAAATCCCGACCGAGGCATTCGCACGTAACGCGATAGAAAAAAACACCGGTTGAATGAATGGTCACGGGGTTAAAACTTGTAGTAGAAGCAGATAAGAAAAAGGATGGGTAGATTTTCATAGGAATCATGTACGTCGAAGACGTTGATTGAAGATAGGCGGAGATCGTTAGTTTTTCGAATTTTTCCTCGCATTCTCGAGAGACGGTTGAAATTCGCGATGAAAGTCGTCTCGTGTTTCTACATCGTTGTAGATCGTCCTCTAGGGCAACAACCCACTGAAACCACGGTGTTTGTAGCCCTGATTGGATGGTGTTTCGTGAGGCTATTTTGACTTCTGGGTCTGCTGTGCTGTGTTTCAAGCCAAATCATCTCTTTGTTGATGTAGATTTCATCTAAATGAGAAAATGTTTGAATAATCGGTTTAATTGATAAACGAGCGATGAATTTGATGTTCGATTTGCGATGAATTTCCTTTGATAATTTCATAAGGTAGTAATAAAAAAACTGCTGGCAATTTGAGTCTTCACTTTGTGCCACCGCAGCGACCACCTGTCATCTATAGGGGGGGGGGAGGCAAAGCATATTCGAGCATATTTCAAACCAGTTTTCGTAGAACTGTTTTTTCATGTGCGCGTCGAGACGTTTTGTAAGCTTCCCAGAATAATACGACGAATTTCAGTTTGATTTCCTGTAGATATTGAAGATATATCGTGTATATGTAGGGTGGTTTACCGAGCTTCAATTTTTCTGGTATATATACAATAATGTATATATCGTTCAGTAGACTTTGACTACTATGCGAAGCCGAGCGTTTATTTTTAGCTACTGCCACGAGCTCGCTATGTATTGGTGTTGGTAGCTGTGTTGTGCGCCAGCCATACGTACCAACTACCATTCACCGCAGTGGCGCAGATTTGAAGTATTGATAGACGCGCCACTCGGTACCGGAGGTGCTATACCGTAATGTAAACTGTAGTTTACTCCACGCACGGCGCTGGAGTACCGAGCGACAAAAACAAACGATTTATAATCATGTGTTCAGATCATTCAAATATTTACCTCAGAAAGTACGCATTCGTCGGATATTCTTCTCGGTGATAGTTGAAAAATTTATTTCGATCCCCAAAAATTGTTTCTTTATAGAAAAGACCTTGCGTCGATGTTGTATTCAGCTGTGCATATTGTCTGAAAGGACATATTTATTGATTACGGATGAAACGGCTTCAGTTGTGAGGGATAATAAATATACCTCAATATTTTCCCACAAAAGTGCCCTTATCCGCAAAAGGCCATTTAGAATTGGTCTGTGGCCACAAAAAGGTGTGGCCATATAAAGAACATAAAGAGCCCTTCTAAATCTGAGATGCAGTGGAAAATGGGTCGTGGATCTGCCCCCGTATCTTGTAGGTCCCCTCAAAATACCCCTGTAATTCAATCGTAGTTTTTAATTTGATTTCAATGTTGTTTACCGTTTGTAATTAGTAATTAACAAGTTCAGCTATCATAACTATCAAATTTCCCACGGCGCAGAGAAATGTGAAAATCCTGCACGTAGAATAAAACCTTGTGAAGAGTATATCTAAAAAGTAATGTTTAAATCGAATGTGGTAAAAATATCGTTCGAATAAGAAAGATATCGTTTGCTTTTCATCCGCTTCATAAGTGGTACATTGAAGGCCTTGTTATATCAGATTGATATTTTTCTATATAATCAAATTAAACGTTTAAAATGTTCAAACATTTGTCTCAAATATTAAGTAATTTTTGTCTAATGTTATCATTTGAGATGTTGAAGAAAATTAAAACTTCTAGATGATGAATTGTCAGCAGAGGATCTAGGAAAATTGGAAGGCCAGGGTCCTGAAGAGAAGATTAGGCATTTCTGGAATGAAGCAGCCGTGTCAAAGGTTACTAACAGGGTCCCACCCTCGGTGTTAAGGTGCAAATTCCGAGACGATGAAAGCCAAATTTGCAGGTTTTAACTATCGTTGTCTTGACGAAAAAGGCAACCTTGAATTAGCTGGAACCTTCGGACCTCCGGGACCGCCCTCCTAAATCTGCCCTTCGTCGTACTAGCAGAGATTTAAACCTTGGCGAGAAAATGAATTTTTATATCGTTGAAATTTTTTTGTTTTATACGAGATTTGGTTTTTCGGAAAAAAAATGGAAGTCGTATTTTTGTAGTTAATTTCATCCTTTGCATTCGAATGGGAATGATAAAATCGGCAGTAGTAGCATCGGCGGTCCCTTAGTAGTAGTAGTATTAGACATATCTCCGTTATGTAAGTGCTGATGTGAAGCCGCGAAATATAAAAACCGAACGCAAATATTTTTAGAACAGTTTAAGAGGCTGTGGTTGTCTTAGATAATAAGAGCGCTGAAGAGTTGTCTTAGTTATGATGTTGACCCAGCCGTCACTGTGTAGTAATATCTGTGCCTGAGGATACCGCGCACACGCGTCAGTCGTCCTGCGTTCAGTTCCAGTCGTTTCAACGGTTTACTACGCTTTTTGCCCGCAGGTAAAATATTGATGAATTCTTCGTTTACGGATTGATTTCAGAAATTACGAAAACGATTTATAATATCATCTCTTAACAAATATTTTCGTTTGAATTTCTTGTTATGAAATACGTATTTATATACATTTTTCGGGTTTATTGGCATATCAAGGTTTGCTAATATAGGTTTTTTAGGGTTTCGACGAAATTACTAGAATTTTCCTAAGAATTCGTTTGATTTACAAAAAATTTTAATTTTTAGGTTTGGCCAAATTATATCTTGCATTTCATAGGAATTGCGTAGAAATGTGGTTTTTACGGAATTATTTAGTATCATATAGGAATTTAGTAATCATAATTATCTGTAGTTTATTGTATGGATGTATAGAAATAAGAAAAAAATTGTTTGAGTTGAATTTCGATGAATTTAAGGATTATCTTCATATAAGAGATTTGCAATTCCAGATCGAGGATTCTGACATTGCAACGGGCACAGAAATTGATAAATTTATGAAAATGAAATATTTCAAATGCTTGAATTAATTTCTTGAAGAATTAAGGTGTTTTATATGTTCTTGGTGACGTATGTTGTGGAAATTTTTCATTGGAAAAACATTCAAAATTGACCCTCAAGAATGGAATACATGTATGCAAATCTGACGCTCCTGTGTTAGAGATCATGGTTTATAAATATGGATTTTCAGACTACGTCATCAAATTCTACCTAATTTAGGTCTTTTAAGGGCACAAATGATTTTAGGGCAAATTGGTTATTGAAATAGGGCACTTTGACAACGGCGCCCTCTACCGGAATGATACCCTTTCCCGCATTTTTTACGAAAGTGTGTCTTCGTTTTGCTGAAAGAAACCTTTTCGTTTTTTTCGGGTCCTTTTTGACTTGAACACCTTTCAATAAATGGGGCATTTCAAGGGTCAAAATTTTGAGGGTCTCAATCGGACGTCTCGTCAGACCACCCCGATCGATACGGCCTTGAATCCGTAGATTTTTCTCTGTTGCGATTGTAGTTTTGAATTTCGTTAGATTTAATAACTCACGTGTTTTTCAGGCCGGAAGGAGTTGCGCCGACGTTTGTACAGAAACCAGCGATTAAACAGGAAACCGGGCGTTTGGTATTCGAGTGTCAGATACAAGCAGATCCCGAACCGAACATCTCGTGGTTCAAAGAAAATTCACTTCTCAACGAAGACAGTAAGTTCGGCAATTTTCATGATTATTATTTTAGCATTTCTCGGGCGAGTTTTATAGACGGGGTTTTTGCTTATACCCGAGGTTGAACGCAATTTGGATTAAGTTAAGTTAACCCCATATAGGGTAACACTGGTCTATATATAACTGGGCATTTCGGATTCTTTGCTCTGCACTTTGGCCTCATATTTTTCCAAATGTCTATTCTACGTCTTTCCAAATTCAATTGTGGCCCCTTTTGGCATATATGTCGCTAGTATACTGTTCAGTGACCCAAACACTCAATAACTACCTCGAAATCAAGGGCTGCATACTGTACAGCAATTTAGTAAACCAGTTTATTTTACCAGTCATTGAATCAACCTCATCAACCTTAAAGGGATTGAGCTAAATCGGGTCTTTAAACTGGGGCTCGGCTACTGAGAATGCGAGTTGGCATTTGACTGCGGAGTTGATTTGAAAATGAACTAGTTTTGATTGTAGTCAAATTCAACCACTGAGGATCTGGTTCGGCACAGTTAAAATCAGTTCATTTTCAGTGAGTTAATTCCGAGTCAAATCCGAACACACTGAACTGCAGCTGAAATGGGTCCTGCATGAAATGGGTCCGAACATTAACTCACTTCAATTATAGGTGAATTATTAACGTTTTGGATTTAAGTTGAAACTGGCTTCTGAAATCTGTAAACGATGTTGTCGTTTCCTATAGTCGTTTATATCATCAGGGATATTCATCTCAGCCGCTAGTTTTCATAGTCGGATTTTGGTTAACGGGAGTTACACCGCGTATCCTGAAGTTGTTGTTGTTGAAAATAGCATTCGGCCAGGTCTAGATATGAGAGATATGAAAACTATTTCAGTTCGTGCATATTTCATGTTTTTCTTGCCGACACCATTATCTATATCCAACCGTCAGGAGGGAGGGGTATAAAGTTAAAAAACACTGAGCTGTATTCTCTACTCCCTCAAGAGAGGGTGGGAGAGATGAAGGAAAGACTGGCTGTGGGCGATTGTCAGGTCGATTGCGCGATATATCATTTCCCCTGTGAAGATATACCTTTCCCCATGTATAAAATTTAATGTTTCTTCTCTCCTGAAGTTTATCTGCGCGTGTATAAAAATCCCCCTACCCCTATAGCGAACTAGACAAAGGTTGCGTAATCGAGCTTCCATTTTATGATAGATTAATCTCTTGTTTCAGTCGATAGCCTGAAACGACTGTCTCGTTTTTGTCTTGCCGCCGTAGCTCTCGGGGTACCTCTCAGATCGTCTGCGATATTCTCTGGTTTTCCGTAAACGTCCACAGAAATGCACCTTCCCCGCATTTTTCTATTATGTTCAGTAAAAAATGCTATTCTAGTTCAGCGGCTTGTACTTTAAACGATGTCGTAGATTTATGCTTCTGATGTTGAGCTAGTCCAGAATCCAGTTCGATGATTATCTATAGACTTATGTATCTCGGTATGAAGCAATCTAAACTCAGCGCTCATCTGGGTCCTGATTATGAGTTAGGTATTTTTAGCTGTGCGTACAGGCTCGAAACTGGGGTATGTGTTTCTAATGCCGGGTACATCTTTCGAAAATAAGGTGGCCACTTTTTATTGGTACGCATTCATTGGCTGTAGCGCTTCAACATTTCCCTCGCGATAGACATCTAGGCAAGGCTGTTTACAAACTTTAAACAATTCGAAACTTCTAAATGAAAAGCGTTTTCTTACAGTTTCCGTAGTAAAATCGGCGTCTTTCAGTCTACGCAGACAATTTTGCAAATTTCAACTTTTCAAAAATGTTTCGTATGATGTTATCGTGTTGCGTGTAGAAATAGCTTTCGACGGGCGGGATTCGGTGCGAAGTAAGGCGCTAATGTTGCACCGACGAGTTATGTTTAGTTATTTTTCGTCGGCAGATTCACCTCGCTCTCGTATACCGGCCGCATATATGAAATAATTGGTTCGCGGTAATAATTGGATTATCTACGATTAAGCTGCTGCTCCTCTCATTGGGAGGAAAGAGATGCTCGCATCACCATCTTCGCTTGTCGAAGGAATACCTGATGATTACTGTGGTGTATGTGTACTGGGTCCGTCTGCCGGTATCTGTGTATGTGTGTGTGTGTATGTGGCATACAGATGAACTGACGTTTCTATATTTACTGGGAGCTAGAGCAGGCGTACATTGTTGTTGATAAAACCGACAAGAATTTCAGCTCTTATGATGTACGTCGCTCTTTGAAATGATGAGAATGGGGGGAGAAGTCACTTCAGGGGGTGGGGGGGTGGGGGCTGTCAGCCTGGCACGCTTGCAGCAGATTGCACTAGATAGCCCCGAAGTTTAATGGACGTACCCCTAATTTGAAGGATGGACCAGTTTTCAGGACCCTGTTCCACAGTCCACATTCAATATTAAGGTCCTGGGTCCGGTTCAGTCATGGCTTTGATTTAAGGCCAGTCTAAGACCAACTTAGTTCTATAGCCAATCTAACTAAGACCTCTTTTGGATTTAGGTCTATGGAACTGGGCCCTGCAGTCTTCGGCTTACCATTTCCAAATACCGGCGGTAATGCCTTAATAGATTATGAAGAATGAACTTATGGAAGATGTTCCAACTGAAGACAATCTAGACCTCCACATTCCGTTGGATATCAGTGATTTAGATGATTAACCTAACTTTGAAAAAAGTCTCCATCGTTCTTCTCTTCCTCTTTCTCTTTTCTTTCTTCGAGGTCTTCATTAGCTTATGCTTGCGTTTTAATCTATTCAAACAAACAATTAAAACATCTCTTTTTCCGACTTCTAAAAAACACGGAATCTCTCTGTCAACATTTTATGTTCCAGTTTTCCCCTTTTTGTGTTCTGTTTGTGTTTTAATACGCGCAGCGGGGTGATTAAGACTTCAGAACAAACTCATTAATTATCCGAGTTCCAAGTTTTACACCGACTAAACCTTATTTACTCTTTTTTACTCGCTTTATGAATGTTTTAATTTTTGTATGAAATTACCTCCGTTTCGAGCGAGCGAGCGAGCGTGGGGGGGGTCGTGTACTTTATGAAGGCGCGGTATCCTGCGTGTGTGTTTATGATTGAACCTGTATGAAGACGTTGCCGGATGAAATGTTTATCTACTTCATAAAAAATAATCAGGCATTCTTTTGTTAGTTACAATATTGCCGGCTGCTATCGTCGTCTCAGACCTGCGTCTGCGTGAAGCTTAAACATCTAATTCTGGTATCAACTTCGTTTCATCAAAAAAAAAAAAACCTCGTATTCATTTTAGTGCTTCCGGTTTTCACAGTTCTGTATCCGGTTCCACAGTTGTGTGATATGATCCAACCCGACTCTGAATCCGGTTCCACAGTTGAGTGGGTTAAATTTGACTCTGAATCCAGTTCCACTGTTGTGTAGGTTCAATTTGGCTCTGAAATCAGTTCCACTGTTGATTGTTGGCTCTGAAATCAGTTCCACTGTTGATTGTTGGCTCTGAAATCAGTTCCACTGTTGATTGTTGGCTCTGAAATCAGTTCCACTGTTGATTTGGTATAATTTGACTATGGATGAATCCAGTTGAACAGTTAGTGTGAGTTTAATTTGACTATAGATCCAAATCCACAGTTGTGTGGGTTCAATTTGACTGAAACCAGTTCCACGGTTGAGTTGGTTTTTGATTTGACCCTAGACCCAGTTCCACAGTTGGGGATGGGTTTAATTTGACCCTGAGACCAGTTCCACTATTGAGTATGGGTTTGATTTTACTCTAGACTCAGTTTCACGGTTAGAGGTGGGTTCCACAGCTTCCAAAGTGTCCAAAAACTAGTTCCTGGACAAATCTAACTTCTTAGTTCCAAAGTTTGATTTGTTTGTTAATTTTTTTTTTTTGGTAAATGATTACGATATCGATATAGCCGTGAAATATTATTCTAAGCATTTGATTGAAACCGATTTTGAGCAGCTTTCGAAAATGTATTCGAGGCAAATTCAAAGAAAGAAATAATATGTGCTATGTGCTAAGATGTTCATCTTACGTAAGCAGTTCACTGTTTCGTGGTATACTGGTATACGTATGTCTATGAAAAACGATCTTCTTGAATAAACAGTTAATACGCCAGGGATCTTGTTCCCGACTCTCGAAAACCATTTTTCACCTGTTTCGAAATATCAAATTGAATTCTCAGCCAGCCGTAAAATGTTTCATGTTGAAACTGGACCGTAAATTTTCCGAGAGGTTTTTGCTATATATTGTTAGATACAGCGTTAGGTGTGTGCCGACAGTGGTTGGTTCAGTGTTTGTCGAGGGTGGAGCTGGTTGTATCGAATAGAAAACCGAAACATTAAAAACAAATTCTTGAAACTGAATGCATCGGAATTTCAGCGAGACATTATCTTTTTATACTCGTGTATCTGTAGTTGCTGTATTAGAGATAAGTTGATTTAGAGAACAACAGGGCTGAATGTGGATGCATGTATCCGATGTACTCAGCATCAGCAACATCTACCTGTTGAAGTTCCAATCTATCAGTAATTCTGGTCAGTTATGCAGCAGTAACACAATCATCAAAGCTGTGCAACTACTGTATTTTGAAAATGAGAAATACTGATTTGATTTGTTTGATGCGTGCAGAAATATGAAAGATGTTACTCAGGGTCTTATTGTTGATTTGTTGATCACTGATTAATTTGAACATTTTCTTTCCTATTTCAATGTGTTACTGATAGCACTTTTTAGAGATGGGCCACCCTGAATCATCATGGTTTATTCCATTCTTTTAGCCCATATCGGTTCTTTAGCCAAGACCAGAAAAGTCTACTATATTTTGGTGCTGTGCAATGATTTGTGAATCATGCTGAAATGGTATACGCTTTTTACTCATCGGCATCAGCAAATCGGTCGAACCTTAGATATGAAAATTGTGAAATATATGGGGTATTCCTTTATCTATAGGGCCTTTCGAAAGACTTGGTTTTGGTTTCGGGCAAGAACTTAATGGCAATGACCCTGAACTTCCTGAACTTTTGGTGCCGCGGTACCATATATTCGCACTCACTTTACCACCACTTCACCACTACGGCGCATTTGTTCAACTAAACATCAACAGGTGGCGCTGGTTAACTAACAATTTTTGTTTATGTACGTAAGAAAAGAACTGAACATCACCATCAGCAGCAGCAGCACCAGCACCAGCAGCAGCACCACCAGCAGTAGCAGAGCTGATAGAAACAGCGCGGCTGCTGCAAACACTCCAGTTTAACTGGTATTGACACATTTCACATACACTTGAAGATACTATAACAACTTGCTACCCAGAACCCTCTACCAGGAGCTTGTTCTTCATCATACACCAACTTGCTACTCAGAACCCTGTACCAGGAGCCATCCTACACTTGAAGATGCTACAACTTTTCTTCCTAGATTTTACCAATTCTGGAACTACCCAGAACCCTATAACAGGAGCATGTTCCATTGTTTTGGAGCAACCCAGAACCCTCTCAAGCCGTATGTCAGTTCCACACAGTTCGGCAGCAATCCAGACCCACCAGTTAAGCATCTCTTGAGCTACCCTGGACCATATATCAGGAGCAGGTTCCATAGTTCCCAGAATCTTAATGTGATGGAAGCCAAAATTGTTAGCGTTATTCCTAGCTGTTGGAGCCAGTTCCACACTGTGTCGGTTACAGGCTGGCTGTTAGGATTAAAGGACATGGAGGGTAAATTTTGAATAACTGTACAAGCGCAATAAATATGCCAGCAACAGTTTTGTTCATGAATTCGTGGCCCCTTGACCCCGAGGCACGATTAAATCAACACCTGGTAAAACGGTATTATAGAATATTCCAACCCAGTCGTAAAGATAAATGGATTGAAATTCAGACATGACTTCACGTTGCATAGTTTCTCTATGTTTAATGTTTGAATGATCATCTTGTTTCTCGAGTTCGTTGTAACGCTTTCTAAAATAACCACCAGCACCAGCTCAACCACCACCACCAGCGCGCCAGCACCAGCTCCACCAGCACGCCAGCACCAGCGGCGTATGTACGTCACGTATAAATACATAGGTTTACAAAGGCTTGTTTTTAAACAGAAATATCTCTTTATCTCGCGCGATAGTTTATAACACCACAACTAGCCCCGAAGGTGAACTGAATATATTTCTTGCACGCCGCGCGCGAGTAGCCGCCGTGTTTGAAATTCTGAGAAGTTTTCGAACTCTACGGTGTAATGTACGGCGTAATTTAGTATTACAAACGTTCAACGCGCAAGTTGTTTTCTGACTCGAAGGTCTAAAAGGCAAATGTTGCTAGTGTTGGAGATGAAATGAGTTATTCCTTCGAAATTCCAAGAAACGTGGCTCGACCTTTCGGGGCTCAGAATACGTTTTAAATTCGAACCCCCACACCCAGTTTTATAGACAAATTTAAGTGAAACCCCAGGCTAAATTCTCTTGAAAGATCGTTCTTAGATGTTGGTTCTCGGATTTCCATGTCAGACCCTTATTTTCATACTGTCTGTCTGCGTATCCGTCTTTCAGCTACTTAGCTTCCTTCATATTGGGTTGATCTGAATGAGACTTGGGCCCAGTGCCCCAGAATGGGCCCAGTGCCTCAGAATGGGCCCAGTGCCTCACCTAGTGGCATAACTAGGCCGTAGAGACTGTTTTTTCAGCGATAAGACCTTTAAGATGACCTCCCTGAGAAATTGGATCGAAATTTAAAAAGTTGTCCTGACAAAATTTAGCTTTTGGCTCTAGATACAACATATCCACATGAAATTTTCATGGATGCAAGAAAGGGATAAGCTGCTAGAAAGGGGGGGGGTATATCCTGGCTGTTGAGAACGCTGCAGTAGCGCACGAGGAACTGTTAATAGTTATCTATAGATAACTGTATTATATCTGACTTGCATATGTGTGACGTATTTAGCATATATGTTATTGAGGTGTTGGTGCAGTAGATGCTGTCGATAGTTGCATATCTTCATCAACATCATCATCATCATCATCATCATCATCTACTGCTCGTCTATAGCATGTGTGTACCTGGTATACTGCGTGCTGCTGATGCTGCTGCAGCTACCACTGGCTGTATTGATCTATAAGCGTCATGCTCTGTTTATTGCGCTGAAAGGTTGAAAGTTTCTAAACAGAAATAAAGAAGAATTCTCAATTAACATACCATGAAGATACTTTTACGGGTCTTGTAAATTTAGAGCTTCTTTGTGGATGGTTCTTTCACTGATCTTGTCAATACAGAAATTCTTGGTTGATGGTTCTTTCATGCCTCTTGTCAATAATGTTTATTGTTTATGGATGGTTTTGCCCCTTCCATTACTAGACCCTTACTTTCATACTGTCTGTCTTCCTGTCTGTCCTTCAGCTACTGAAACTTCCTTAATATTGGGTTGATCTTGATGCAACTTGGGTACAATATCAGTACGGGGGTCTAGTTGTGTAGTGCAAAAAACGGGCCCAGTGCACCACCTAGCAGCAGAACTATAGGCATTAAAAACTACCTCGAAGATGACCTCATAACTGAGGAACAGGGTCGAAATTGAAATCGAAAAAGTTGTCTCAAAATTTTAGCTATTGGAACCTAGATACACAACATATCCATAATGCAATGGGAACATAACGTATGGTAATTTCTGAGGTTACTGGTGCATAAATCGGAGATGACAGATTCAAATTGAGCCCGAGCCCAAGGCGTGAACTGTCATCACCTATGACCTATATATTACGACGAGAAAACGTCGGAATCATTGCGAATCCTTAAAATTCTCCTCATGTATTTCATTTTATCAATTTCAGATCGCTTGAAATTTCGCGTCGATTCGCTCGGGAATCAAGTGTACGTCGTAGCGTTAGAGTTATACAACGTCACCGCTCAAGACGGCGGTTCGTACAAAGTGACAGCTAAAAACCAGTTCGGCACGAGCAACGCTACGTTAAAACTGAACGTTGATGGTAAGTAGTGTTTCGTTTAATTTATACGAACTCCACGGTCATTTTAGTGTATTTTTATGGATTTGACATTTGACTATAACCTAATAGTCATCTTCAAATCTTCATTCATGAAGATGACTATTAGGTTTATAGTCAAACGTCAAATCAATAAATTATTAGCTAAATAAGGAAACTTTTTGGACTTCACGTTTTATTTGAGTAGGATTCTCTATATATCGTCACAACACTGAATAGTGTTTCTTTAATGGTTATTAGGCAGTATAGATATATATAGAGAGAATTCGCTAATCATTATAATTGAATAGATAGAGAATTCCATAGTGATGAAGTCTGAAAAGTTTCCTTCAAGCTAATGATTTATTGATTCAACATTTCCACTATATTCTAATAGTCATCTTCAGGAATAGCTACGCATGTGATATCCAGGGTTAAAGCTAGACAGTATCATACGATCACATGGAGACGATTTCGCCCGGATCAGGTCCGAGTCAAATTTGGCCCATGCCATAGAAAGCACCTAAACCACTCACAAGATACTAAAGATACTAGTGAGTCATTGCCGTACGACTAATACAGACTGGTTCTGTGCCTGTAATGCATCCTGAATGAGAGTAAAATGAGCAGCAGTGGTTGATCCAGAACTATCCGTGGACAGAATTAGACAAGAGGGTTGCTTCCACAGTTTGGTGCATTCTGGTGGATTTGTGCGCTTTAAAGCAATAAAACTGTTCCCTTGCCCCTTATAAAACTATTTTTATTTCATGAGGCTACCTACTCCTGCAGCTGTTCCTTCCTATGAATGTCAAGAATCAGTGAAGGAATAATCAAGAGGGATTCGTACGGTATCAGCCCACTGTCAACATCTATGCCCACAGTCCACAAAGTAAAACTATAGCCGGCATATATCCCGAGCCACATCGCTAAAATTTGGCTCGGGCCTGGTGCAAGGTTTTTTTGTTTGGTCGTGCCATTGTTGAGTGAGTGGTTTACATGTGAACGCGCTCTCATATTTTGCCCGGGCCAAATCATCTTCATGTGATCGTGGCTTTTGGGTGGGCCAAATAGGCACACATCTATATGGGTGACCCATGTGAGCAGTTGCTCCGGGCCAAATTTGGCACTGGCCAAAAATGTTCGTGTGATCACAGCTATCCTTGACTCCAATTTGGTGGATCAAGAGAAATAGCCATATGGCTGGAAAGTATTTAAAGATGAATATAGGAATGTTATTTAGTCTATTATTTATATTCTCTATTATTATTATTTACGTCTTTCCAAATTTGACTATAGTGGAAATTGTATGGATGTTACGGAATGTAACGGAAAACTATGGGAACCGATTTCCGAATTCCATTTAACTTGAAATCGAGTGGTTTAAAATGTTTGAAGAGCTTTCGCTGAAATATCTGATGCGGGAGGGAGGAGGGGGGCGGGGGCTTGGAAATATTTCGAGAGAGATTCGAATATAGAAGTATCAAAACAGTCGTCAAAAATTGTATCTACCTCGGACTGACTGAAAAACTTAATCGCAACGTTCGCGGGTTGAAAGATAAGATAAAGACCTTTCAGTTACTGATAACAGAAACATCCACCGATACCAGTTTACAATATAAATTCCATTGTTTAGCTTGAAAATATTGCAACACTTGAGTTTTCTTATTTTGTTGAGTCTGCTCCCGGTGTACCTCCCGTGTTATTACTTGTTGCTCTGATAATATCATCATCAGTTGATATTATTATTTTTTGAAGCGTGTGTACGTGTCGAATTCTCTCACCTTATCTCTCTCGCTCGATAACAATAGAAAAAACACCCACGTTTTTCTTGATATCGTTGTTTTATCTCGACTGATCGAATTCAGTCAATCAGAAGTAACCTGGTAATTTTCTCGTAACAGAGTCTTGTTCGGATTTAGGGGGTGAACCGGCTGGACTGGTCCAACCCTACAAAATTCGAATGTACCCTCCAGAAAGTCTGGAAAACATTTTTTTTAAATTAAATTAAAAAATTTTTATGAGACTATAATGAATTCAAATAGTTCATATGATTAGGGCAAGAAAAGCCCCTTTGGCACCCGTGTGAACAGTTGTTCCAGGCCAAATTTGGCACGGGCCAAAACAGCTTGTGCGATTGCGGCTGAACGCTGCCGTTTATTTTCAGACATCTTCGATCCAGATTTTATGCACGTTCGACGTATATAATTAACTACTAATTATAAATCTGATTAAGAATAGAAGCTGACGTATCATATTAATTTATCTGAGGCAGGAATAAACATATCATTTGGTTATCTCTCAGAGCTAGTCATAGCCTATAGATGTAATTTTTCATGTTCATTGTGAGCTAGAATACGATACTGCATTCGAATTAATGTCTCAACAACACTGCTCCAAATATCTAAAACATGCACCAACTCTTCGTTCCAGTCAGCATTTTTATCAACTAGTGATTAGTACATAGAAATTTTGCTAAGAGATCTGCTTCTGCTCTTTGAAATGTTCTGCCTAGTCATATCAGATCTAGTCCTACAGTTGAAAATTTTGAATCAAATCTGAAAACTGATCTTTTTGAACGAACCTATTTTGCCTTAATGTTATTAACAAATAATCTGGGAAAACTCAGGGAATTTGACAAATTTTACCTAAAAGTTGGATCTCTGTTATTGACCACATCTTTCTTTATTAATACTTGATTCATGAAAAAATGATTTGACTGTAACATTTTAAACCTAGAAATGTCTCAGGAATCATTCAGAGTATTTGTTAAATCACATGGAAAAATCAGTTGATTTGTAAATGGGTGGACAGTGGCGCCAACCTGTTTAAGGGTTAACCTATTTCCGATTGACCACATTTCGATTCAAATTGATATTGCGAAACGCGTTAAAATCTCGTCGATTTTGTTTTTCGTTTTTCAGCCGCTCAATTAGCCGCTCCGAAAGGTCAACAACCGACGTTCAAATCGAAACCGGAAATCCGTCAGGTCGGTAGCAACGTCGTATTCGAGGTAACGGTCGCAGCTGAACCGGCCCCGAACGTCGTCTGGTATTTCGGAAACGCCGTACTACAGAAAAGCGCTCGTTTTTTAATTTCGCAACAATCGACGCAACAATCGGAGTATATCATATCGTTGGAGATCGTCGACGTCACGAAAAACGACGCCGGCCAATATAAAGTGATCGTGAAGAATGATTTTGGAGAATCGACGGCTAATCTCGCTTTAAACTTAGACGGTAAGTTGTCGCGACGACGACGTCTGCCGCAGCCGTGAGAAACTTGAGTGCAATAATATCGTTTTCGTCGTTTTTAATTTAACTAAACACAATATTTCTCTTTTCTTTTCTTACAGCCTTAAAGTAAGTAACATTTTATTCGTTATTTCGAGCATGTTGTTTTATTTTTACGAGATTCAGACAGATTAAAAGCCGTCCCGGGTATTCGGCGGGTTGAACTACCTAATATGCATGGTAAGGTATGGTAAAATTGAAGTCTCATTAATTGCACCGTACCGACGTTCCATTTCGTTTTTTGCAATTCTTTTCGGGTAGGTTCCATTCGTTATTGGTTTTCCAAACATCGCGTAACTACGCATACGCGGAACTTCCTGTTTTCCAAAGTCTACATAATAGCTTAGCGATATAACGATTATAACATTTCTCATATTTGGAGTAAAGGTGTAATTTATAAAGCGCCAGTGGTAGAAACGTTTCTCTAGCTTTCGAAGTATTTTTACTCTTACCTATATTTACCGTATAAAATAATACCGGCGAGCTCCTCTTAAAGCTGATAGGTCGGATGGACATGGCGTAACAGATGGTTTCACTGTGTATTAGCTAATGTGATTGGTGTGTATTTGAAAGGTTTCCACATTCAGAATTATCATATTTCCTCACTTTTCCCCGTAAGTCTGCCTGGATATAGTTGCTGGCTGCCGCGGTCGATAGCCGAGGAGAGGAACGAACTTTCGGATCGGATCGTTAGTATAGTTAGCAGTCGTCTGGGCATCGGTCGTCCGGTTTTGATGGATCGCAACACGCGTGTCGTCGCTTCTCGAGACTTCTGAAACGTCGCTTGAAAATATCGGGACGATCTCGGTGAATGTTAGTTCACCTCACTAGTAGACAGCGATAGATTTGATGTTATTGTATCTTCATCCGTAGATCGATCTGTTATCTATCTATATCATCGATAAAACCAGTTTCTCTCTCGCTCTCTCTCTCTCTGTCTGTCTCTCTGAAGCCTCTTTCTCTCTGGTGGTGAGAGTTAAAAAGCCTCCAACCGACGAATTATATAAACGGCTTGATTTTCACCTGGTTGGCAGAATCAATCGGCAACCAAACGCACAAAGGTGTTGCATCCATTCATCCGTTCTCTCTCGTTGGTTCGTTCTCGTTCCTCTACAACTGACGGTTTCAGCTGAAAGTGTCTTCGTCGTTCGCGCTCGTCATATAACAAGGAATATTAATCATCTCAAGAACAGCCGGTAATTATTTTGGTAAACGGAATAAAATTAAACGAGGATTAATTGGATTATATATATATATTTATATTTATAAAGTGATAATTAAAGGATTACGTCGTCGTCATTCGGGATAAATATTGATGAATATCATTCGTGAATATCGTTTTCTAAGAAAAGTAAAGTAAAACGCCGGAAGTTTTTTGATTATAATTCGAATTTATTTCGATGACCTGCGAATATTTACGTTGCATTTTTTGATCATTTATAATTTTTTTTAACGTGACGAGGCCAAAAAGTTGAACACGCGGTCGAAATGGCGAGCAAATTTGGCGTTCAGTTGAAAGGGTTCGGTAAGGATAAACGAGGCTCGGACGCCGGCCCGAAGTTTCCGACCTTGAAGCCCGTCGAAAAACGCCAAAGCATCGGCGAGGCCGGTCCGAAATTCCCGTCCCTAAAACCGGTCGAAAAACGCCAGAGTATCGACGAGGGCGGCGGCGCGAAATTCCCGTCCCTAAAACCGGTCGAAAAACGCCAAAGTATCGACGAGGGCGGCGCGAAAAACCCTTCCCTTAAACCAGTGGATAATGGAACCGACAAGTAAGTATCTATTAGTATTCAATAGTTTGAGTGTGAGCCACTTTCCTAATCCGTTCGATATTTTCATTTATGGGGATATGTTTTTTTTTCTCTAACTTTTTGCGTTAGTATTTAGATTTAAGTTGATAGATTTTGTGATCATTCATTAAGATCCTTATTCTCCCAATTTGTGGCTGACTCAGTAGGGCAGGCGCCCCTTGAGCTGAAAGGGATGCACTGGCATGTGAACAGCGACTACCCTGAGAATTGCTCAGTGGAACAGGGGCGGGCGCGGTGCTAAACCCTAACAAACGAACTCGAAGATTGACCATAGTTGAGTAAAAGATAATGAACTAGATTTTGATTGTAACCCTCAACTTTGCGCTGGGTCCCGGTTTTCATGATTCAGGGAATTCTCGACTGCTTAAAAGATGTTTCCTAGGTGAACCTATACCACCAACTTTCTCCGGGCATTCTCCTCAGTGTCGATGACTTCAATGTCTATGATTTCATTGAAACCATTCAAAGGTTTTCGATCTGATTCAATTTCATTAGAATGCAAAATATAGATATTCTAGACTGATTGTTCAATCAATATATCTAATCAAAGAAGTCGCAATTTTTTATGCCAAACCTGTACGTTATGGACAAACTTTCAGGTTAAAGACTCTAGTGGTCACTTACCTGGAAATCAGGGAAAATTTAGGGAATTTTCTTTTCTTTAAAAAGTCAGGGAATAGTAAAAAAGTCAAAAGAAATTTGTTATGATTGCTAGATCGCTCTTAAAATCAAACAGTTTCTGTCATTGTCTCTTGATTTGACTGTGTTAGATTGGATTCTTAGCAGATCAAGTCAGGGAAAACAACGCCGCGCATGTCAGGGATAAGTCGGGAAAAAAGTCAAGTCATATAAATGAGGCCGGCCTATCTAGGGTTATGATATCAACTTATTCAAATTTAACCAACAACTATTGGACTGGGTCCTGAGATACTGAGATACATTCTGTAAATTTTATTCGTGTCGAACTGTGCCGTTTCGTCACGGACAGCCATTACTAACCCCCGATCGATGGCATTCTTTCTCTGACTTCGGTTTTATTTATTTTCGTCTGGATTCTTAGAATAGTTCACAGCGTGTGCCAGGTCTATGAGCTCGAAATGCAGTCAGTCGATCACCGGAGCGAAAAAATTCAAGGTTTTCGAGGTCCAATCATTCGTTCATTCATCTGTTCGTTCGATCTTCATGTCAGTGTTGTCTGTATTGAATTCGTTTATGTTTTGGCCGCAGTTGTTATCATTCTTAGCTCCATCACTTCTTCTCCCTCCTCTCTCTCATTATTTTCTTTATCATCCCTCTCCTTCCTCAGTTCTTTTCTCTCCACGTCATTCGGTATTCTTCCCTATACCTACCATTTCCTTCTCCTCTGTTCGCCTATCTAACTCCTCCACCTCTTTCATCTCTCCCACTGTCCCCCTTCTCAACTTAACAACTTACCAACTTACTTCTCCATCCCAGTATTTGTATTATTATTTTTATTTAGATTATCATTATTTAAAACTTCAACGACGCCTTTTTCCAAAAGTGCTCTAAACTGCTTTACAGAAAAAAAGGGAATACAGTTCTGATACAATATATAGTGGAACCTCATGACAACCAACTTCTGGGAACCAGAGAAAATATGTTCATCGATTAAAAAAACCGATAGTTTGTTGTATCCAGTACGAAAATTGCCAAAATTGGCTGATTTGGGACGAAACGCTAAGTTTGTAAAACTGATAATTCGCTGTGCGCGAGATCGGTATAACAAGGTTCAAGTGTAGATACAAAATACAGCGCGAAATAAGATAAGATGGTACAACATCATCGCGGTAAAAGAGCAATTTGGTGAAAATTTTTTCGGAAAAGATGAGTCTGTAGTTCATACTAAAAACTGAAAGTAATTGCGGCTGCTGTTAATCTAATACTATCTGATCGTTTCAGCGTCGGAGGTTGTTAAAAATTCTTTATTCTCGCGGCGCGCGACTATTTTTAAGTTAATACGTACATTTCATTGTATAAAAAATTCTCTTGTAAAACATTTACAGAACATTATATGATCTAAACGTCTGGTGAACATCGTTTATAGTTCTGGCGTAATTTGTTTGCCTCTTTCTCGGTGCACGTTTTCGGTTACTCCGGTAATGTGCCTGCCGGGTTCAGAAAAACCCGTTCGCCCGTTGCTACCACGGGATGTACTATATCGGTACAGATCAGTAGGGGGAACATCATTCGAGAATTACGGGTAATTTAGCCACTGATTACGTTTTCATCTCTCGAAATAGAACGCGTCGGAATGTTTTTACTAGATCTCTTCGATGACCGTTACTTGTGTGGTACTACGAGAGAGCAAGGTGAAGGTCGAAGCGATTATATACAGACCTTTCCTTAAAAGATGGCTGCTTCCTGATCACCCTATGATATCATCAATTGCCGACATTTTTTCGAGCTACAATCTCAAGTTATGACCTCAACAACTTAAAGTCGGGCTTAGATATTCAACACTGTCTTGTCACGTTTGTATAGAAGCAGATCTGTACTTAGACCCCAGTCTAGCGCCCCCTAACCCGTAAAAACTATGCCGGGTTCATTGTACCTATACGTAATCTGTTTTACATATGTGTAAACTGTTTTACGCTGCCGTAGGACATCTGTTTGATTCTTGGTTTTCAAAGATAGTTAACCGACCTTGTTATACCCAGTCTAAACAACCAGTTCCAAGATGGCACGTCCGCATATTGGCTTATTACAGGTATCGAAGCCTCGGTAGTTTGAAGTCTTTTGAACTGATTTCACAAAGATTTTTTCATCGCGAAATAAGGATTTTGCCTATTGATTGGACGATTCCATTCGATTTGGTGTCCCTGCAAACCTATCACGTATACCAGCTAATATCGCAAATGTATTTTTCCAGTACATCAAAAACTATGCGCGAATGAAAAAACCATGAAATCTTTGAAGGTATAAAACAGGGCCAGGTTCATGACTAAACGGCGATGTATACAATTAGTTACTAATGAATTGGAGTTTCATCTCATTCGTAATCATTTCAACACCTGAGATCGGAGCGTGATTAGCTTTATGAAAGTTGTTACCGAGAGAGATTGCCTCGTGAATGTTTGAAATGTGTATCAACAGCAAAGAATTCAACGGTTAGCTCCTACACGGGGATATTACGCAAACTTCAAGAATGAGCAGCATTCATGATAGAATCGAAGACGCGAAATAGAGAAGTAAAGAAACAGGAAGAAATCGATGGTGAAGTTGTAATTCATATTGGATGGAGCCTTAGAGAGTCAGGGGTGGACCTAAGGGTAGGGTTGAGGGGTGCGCCGCCTCCTAAGTATGTCGAGGTGCCTTGAAATTTTTACCGAAACTGACACCTTAAGAGTTTTCATTCATAAGCTTGTTCTCAGTATTGCCAAATATTAGGTGATGTTTTAGGTGATTAGGTGATTTTTCTTCAGCTGACAGATGATTAGAATGTTTTATTCCACTTGTACTTCACTTGGTGGATATTTCAACTGATGATGATTCGATGGAATGTATTATGTAATAACCTGAATCTCAATCTGTTAATTACACATGATCCCTGACGATGTTATAATCAAACATATGTTTATCATTATTCGATGATATTTGCTGCAGGAGTTTTAAACAGGTATTACCGGTAACTAACAGACGCACACAAACTCCCGCGCGAGTTCCGGGTTCTGAAACTGTGTTTTTCACATGTCTGTTAAACCAATTTCTTGCTTTTTGCATTCATCGCGTTACAGATCCCGCCATATAATCTAATTCAGAATTTTCTGATATGATTGACCCGACAAGGGCTACTGACCGGGATATAATGAAGGGCTACTGGATTTTCTGTTCAGCATAGCTGCTGAGAAGTCTTTCATAAGGGCATTATTACTGAGTAGTGGGTACATTTACCTGGAATCCAGGTTTTAGTCAGTTACACTTAAACTGCAAGTGAAATTGTAACGGCTTAAAATATTTTGATAGCTTTTCATCATTTCAAGGATGAGATGTACCGGTATGTGAGATGCATGTGAGATGTATGTGATGTGAAAAAGCATGAAAATTTCAGAAAACTAAATTTTTTGGTGAAAAATGTGAAAATTTTGGCAACTAAATGAAAATTCTATGTAGTTTTCCTTATAGGCCGTATTTTATGTTCTTCTAACTCTTCTGGGATCTGCTTTTACCTTAGATAGTTTATGGTACCTGAACTATGTTCATAGTCTAGTGTCAGTCATTGATTTGATCAAAGTTGTTACATTGTCTTTAACATGTTTACCTTGGCAATTCTTGCATAAAACCCCATCAAAAAGGAAGAAATTGCATTAGGCATATGTCCCTTCTGAAAAATTTAGCGGAAAAATTCTGCTTTTGTTAAGATAAAAAGTGAGAAATGTGAAGAAGGTGGAGAATTGCAATGTGAAAATTTCAGAATCTTGCATCTCATCCCTGTTATCTGTAGCTACTTGTGGGTTGACTTTTATAACCCCGTCCCGGGTATCATCGCCATTAGGACGTTAGGTGGTTTACCTTTTCGTGCTACTTTATCTATCGGATGTAATTTTTTCCCTCTGAAAATGCTGTGAATGATGTTGTGAGCATCGTTCACACACATTCGATATCTGTTTTTCTAATCGCAATGCGATGTTGACGTTTCAAACATTACCTGCACTATTCACACTCCTACTTATACCTTCTATCTACCTCTTTGCAGAATGCCGATTGGCAAGCCACCGAAATTTGTGCAGCCTCCCTCACTGAAACTCGAGGGGGGCCTGCTACGCCTGACTGGTCTGATCGAGGCCGACCCGCAACCAGAACTGAAATGGTTTCACGGAACGACCCCGTTGGCCTCGTCAGGACGTGTGACGTACAGCCTGACGAAAGATGGTCTCAACCGTTATAGGATTCTTCTAGAAATAAAGGTTCGTGCGATTTGCGTTTTATTCTTACATTTACAGCTTTTTAGCTTTGAGTCTTATGAGAGACTCATTGCCGGTCTAGGAAATTCTTGTCAAATAGAAAATTAAAGTAAATTCTAACATCTGGTGGCATGCGATGTGAGTTAAAACATCATCTATTTACCATTTTAGTGAGATTAGATTAAAGAATTTTGCTTTGATAACTATTGAAAAATATTGAAAAATTAAAATAGCTGCAAGGCAACGATATCAGGTTTTTTGCAAGTATCTGCTATATTTTTTATATCAGTTTATGGGATACTGGTTTTTGGTTTGTTTAGTGTTCCATCAACCATACACTTTTAGGGGTTTTTTTTGCAAAATGTCTTGTCATAAGAACGTTTGATCGTGTTATTTCAGGATCCCAAGGTCGAGGATGGTGGAACATACAAGTGTAATCTGAAGAACAAAAGTGGAGAAATCAATGTCAATGTCAATGTTAATGCTGCTGGTAGGTTAACGAAACGTCTGTAAACGTCAGATAACGAGCTGAATTTTTACTTCAAATGTCTAGGTTTTCACATTTCTGAGTCGGAACTTAATGGATTTAGTTGAAATTAGTTCATTCTCAATTAGTTTAACTCTGGAGTCAAAAATAACTCTGGAATGTACCGAGCCAAGTTTGAAGTTTGACAGGACGTAGATCATGTCTTTCATTGTTTTTTTTTTCTTTCTTCAGATTTGAAACTGCCATCGAAGGCCGCCGGTCAAGCTCCGGCCTTCCCGCAAAAACCAACGATCCGTTTGGACGGCCAGACGATCATTGCCGAGGTTTATTGTACCGGTAAACCTACCCCTACATTCACGTGGTATAAGGGAACAACCGTGCTGAAAGATGGTCCCCGCCATAAAATCTCCCAAAAACAAGATGGCGACTTGATTACGTTGCGCCTAGAAATTCCAGTAAGTGTTTGCACACTACCTAAAATATCATGCTTCATTTGTTTAGATATTGTAATCATTGTGTTTTGCTGGAACCAGGACTCAATTGCTGCTAAGCGGCGATCGCACGGACGATTCAACCCGGGCCGAATTGACACGTTCACACGCGAACCACTCATCGATACTAAACGATGCTTTAACAAAGCGAAGTGAATCATTTCCGGATCCGGTTTTAATTCACACGCAATTATTTTACCTGTGCTGAAATATGGCTCAGTCCTAGTCGGACGTTTTTGGTCCGGCCAAACAGGCACGTTGTTCCAAAAGAGGCCCGGGCCAGAAATGTTCGCGTGATCGCGGCTATAGAATCTGAAAAGCATCTAAAATCTTATGAAGCGAACTTAAGTGATCGATGCACAAAGAAACTTAGAAGCGATCGTTTTTGAGTCTGTGATTCAGTAGTGTTGTTTATACATGTTTCACACATTCCCCGACTACAGTATTCGAATAGTTAAGTGCATAGCGTGATATAGATTTCATCTGTAATCGCGGAATATTCTGAAAATTGCATCGGTTTAGACAGAGAGCGAGAGAGTATCGAATGTTCGATCGTAGCGCCGTAGTTTTTCTCCGATGAATTTTCTGATATTTTCCCCTCCCGCAGCAGCAGCAACCTATAATAACCTATCTATTATCATGGGCATTGTCTGCATATTGTGAGGCTTATTATACTTTCGTAAAGTTATTCCACGGCGCCGGTTGCGCGTAGAATATTTTCGCCGTAAGAAGCGAGCACCGATATTTCCCGATCGGGGACGCGATATCTCGGATTTATTATTCGCTCTCATGTTGTCAGCTCAGAACACGTTCTGTGGTCCTCCTCAAGAACGGGTTTTATAGATCAGTTTTAACGTTCAAGCGGGTTTTAAAGTTAAAATCAGGGTTGATTAAGTGGGTTCAAGTTCAAATCAGGGTTCATTCGGCTATTTTTGCCAAAATTAAAACCGTTCTATAAAACCTGCTCTTGGTTATGAAGTTCCTTATGTGAACATCCTTAAAATGGAATATAACAACAACAGAAAATTTGTCAATTCTGGCGGCAATTTCGTGGATATTTTCACTGTCGCGGGAGGAACGCGGGAGACCATTTCTATTGAGGAATAACCTCACCACCGGATTGTTTCTCGTTCTTATTTTTCTCGTTTACGATTATTCTGTAGAACTACACGAAGGACGACGGCGGTAGCTACAAAATGACGGCTAAGAACGAAAGCGGCGAAGGCAACGCTAGCGTCGGCATCAACTTACAAGAGTAAGTCTTCGATTTTAGGGGCTGAGGTTGCTCAAAGATTGGATAGAGTTAAGAGTTAGCCACTGGATAGTTGATACAGTGATAATTAAAAGTTCATAGTTACTATAGTATTTATTTGTCGGTAATCTCTAGCCTACCATCAGAGTTTTAGCCTATTTGAATGTGGCAGTTATAGTTAAAATGCTAGGGGGTTGCTTATTCATACCAGGGAATAGGACAAAATCAAGATGGGTGGAAAGATTCCACTCGAAATTTAAGGAAAGAAACAATACCAGTTAAGACATATATTGTGGTTTTTGCTCAATGACATTCAACAGTTGTTTGAATTGATATTGTTGATTTATCTCAATGATATTCTTTAAGCTGGAACTGAAATTTTAAAGTTGAATCTGATTCACTATTATGAAATGATGAATTATTTTCTCGCTCGATTTTAGATTGCAGCAGCAACAGCAGAAGGTATCCGGAATGAAAATGGACAAACCGACAATTCGTCTGGAGAACAACTACAAAACAGTGATCACCGAGATATTCGTACACTGCGCCGATATGCCGACGATGTCGTGGACGTACGGAACGACGGCCATCAAAAATGGCGGACGTTACAAGATCGAAGCGGTCAAGAAAGGTGACGGATACAATCTGATATTCAGGATTAATGATGTGAGTAAAAACAGGAAAAAATGTTTTCCCGACCAGTTAAGTGACTGTATTCGATGATTTTCTTGATGTTTCCGGTTTTGTTTTAGCTCACAAACAAGGACTCTGGGACCTATAAATGTTTAATCAAAAGCAAAAGTGGAGAGGGCACAGCTACAGTCAACCTAAACCTTGAAGGTAAGAAGAAATTTCATAATTGTGCATTTTTCAGGGCCCCTACAACTGCTTGATTCCTTAAAATCTCCTTCAAAATGGAAAGTACTTTTGAAGGTGGTCGAAACTCCTTTAATTTGAAAAAAATGCCCAAAAATCCTTTAAAACTCCTTTAATTATGAGAAATAGGCAATTAGAAAATTGAGTTTGGTTTAAAGTTGTACAGTAAACAACCTCTGAATTGATACAGCTGGGACCTGGATGTTTTTTTAGTCCAATAGGCGGTTACTGGATTAGAAATCAAGTTTTTGGTAGTGCATAGGATAAAGATTTGCTTAAAAAGCACTGAATTAATGGTTTACTGAGGGGAACAGTACCTATTTAGTAGTCGTCTGCAATTGGTATATGTAAAAACAGGCATCGCAAATTGTTTTTAAAAAGAGAAAATGTTAACCCAACAATGCAGAACAAAAGTACCTTAGCAAAATGGCGGCTATCAACTGTAAAATAATTTATCAGTAAAGTTTTGATTGTAGCTTTGAAATACTTGAAGAGATGAACTGGTACCGACTCGCGACATGAGAACCACGTCCACGTGTGTATTCAATTTCATTCATTTCAGCTCTTAGGAAAGAACAAGAAGAAAAGGACAAGAAGGCAAAGAAAGGCGACGCGCCGAAGTTTACGCAAACCCTTACCGCGAAGGTACGTCAGTCTTCGTCGACCTACTTTTTAAAGGTTGATGACTTTTGGAATTTTAGTTTTATTTATGAAGTGGGCGGTAGAACTAAGTATACCCGGGTACATGATGCAGAGGGCGGCGGCAGCAGTGGCGCGTTCGGCGCGGGAATATAAACAAATGAATTATGTCAAAAAGAGACGACGACGTATTTACGTTTAATTCGATACTCGAAAATTTATTTAGATACGTGTTGTATTCAACGTGTTCATCATCTGGAAACTACCTGTTCCATATGGTACTAGATAGAAAGAGCAGAGCTGTATACACCATACTCTGAGCGATGCTGCTGCTGCTGCTGCTGCTACTGCTGCTACTGCTGCTCTACTCTGCGCCGCTGCGTGTAGGTAGTTATATTACCTGGCAGAGTTTTCCCCAGATATGGGTTGTATCAGATCGGGTTACCTTTCGGTTATAGTTTTATTGTTGGAACATACCACAATCCGCCGATGCATTCGGTTTGTTATGTCTGAGTTATGTGTTCATCTCAGTTGCTCCCTCTTCTTTCGTTCACTATTACTGCTGCTGTTCTGCTGTTGGGATAGAATCGATTCGTTCTGCTTCATTCTCCCTCCCCCTTCCAGACCCGACCGCCATTGCTATTTGAGGATAGTTGTTAATCTTTCGAGAGCTCGATTACTGCTTAAAAAATGTCAAAATCAGTATAGTTCATTGTTCATTTGCGATGAAACTGCTGTTATTACTGTCATTTGTGCCGAATACTCCTATAAAGATGGAGACACCGAGGTAGTAGGGTCTGTCCGCTCTTTCAATGTTGGCCTGCTGTTCGAATAGAATCAGTTGGTTCTGCTCCCTTCCACCTCAGCCCTTTCTAGGGCCGTATGCAGTAGGGGGCTGGGGGATGGTGCAGTTGCCTTGCAAATATTACTGTTCTATCCAATGGAAATTTAATGTAAAATCTTTCACTTGGAACTGACAAAAGCATCTTATTGAAGGTCTAACAGAGTTAGGGCCTATAAAGAAAATTGTTATATCGGTTTTTTTCTATGGTAACTTCCCTATTTCAGGTTTCTCCTCCCGAAACATTGAAATGCTTTAGGTACAACCCTGCCTTCTTTCACTTTAACTACTGTACTGCTGGTATTAAGACATAAAATATGTTGGTTCTGTATGCCCTCCCTTTTTGTGCTACTTTCCTGCACTAGGGATAAAATTGGTAGGTTCTACTCATATTCCCTTTTGCCTCAGTACAGCAGGGATCAACTCTAATCAGGGCGGCGACTTACCTGGAAATCAGGGAGAACTCAGGAAAAAGTCAGGATATAGTCAGGGAATTTTGTGATAAGCTATTAATCAGGGATAGGTCAGGGAAATTTATTCTCTCTCCCATTAGGCCTGCTGACAAACAATTTATCACAAATCACTGCTTATTTTCACGACCGACTTTGATTTATTTTTCAGACTGTCAACGATGGAGATGCCGTCGATTTCGTCGCAAAAGTCACTGGAACGCCGCCTATCGACGTATTCTGGTACAAGGCGGGTAAAGAGATCAAAAAGTCGGCGGATTTCAAGATCACTTTCGACGAGAAAACGGGAACGTGTAAGCTGTCGATCGTCGAGGCTTTTCCGGAAGATTCCGGCGAAATTAAAGTCGAGGCCGTCAACGATTTCGGTGAAGTGATCAGCAAAGCTCAGTTAATTGTTAAAGGTAAACGATGATGAACAATTCTTACATCCGGATCAAAACCATGTTAGTCAAATTAAAATCTTGTGCACCATTTCAAATAGGGCGACTACGTTTGTGGAAAACTGGGCAAACACAGCGAACTGATTACTCTCTCGGGGGAATTTTATCGTGATTTATGTTTCGGTCCTGAATTATGTTTTTCATCTCTGTCATTACAACTCTAAAATCTTCATTTCATGCGGTTGCTTAACGGTTTAGATTCCTCTATATAAAATGTATTAGCTCAAAGCCAAATATTTACTGGGCTAGCTTAATACTTGATTCTGTTGAGATAACAGCTCTCTTGTCCTTCCTAGTGACGTACTTCAGAACACTGGGAAAGTTCTGTTTTTACCAGGAAAACCCGGGGAATTTGGAAGTGTGGTCACTTTGTAAATTGAAAATAGACTCTGTGTAACTCACATCTATATGGAACCGTATCCGTGGTCATTGAACTTATGAGATATTATCATATTATGGTTTCACGTGAGGTTTACTGATAACGATTTCTGTGTTATTCTACCTTTTCATTGAAATATATAGAGCCCAAAGATGAAAAGAAGGATCCGAAGAAAAAGGACGCGAAGAAACCACCGGTTGAAGAGGAAATCATCGCTAATGATAATGTAAGACATGAATACTGTCACTCTACGTTCTACCTATTTAGCTAGTTTGCAGTTTGCCTTTGAAATGATGGTAGTTTGCCTTTGAAATGATGGCCCTTGCACTGGAATCAGTTCAATAAGTTATGGGTTCACATTTGAATATCGGTCGAATTTGGCCTCATCAGTGAACAATATACATTGAACCTACTGATAATTGATGGTATTTGTGACGTACAATTGACAGGGATACAGTGTTTACAATTGTAACATGTCTCCGTTTACTGATTTCAGGTGAAGCAAGTTGAATCAGCAGCACCTGAAGGTAAGAATGTTTTTAAAATAGAAATACTTATGACGATAGACAAACGAAAATGATATTTCTACAGATTTCCGATGAGATGAAAAGATTCGATATCAGGAACATGTATCTGTTGAATTTCAGCTCTTTATAGTATGTCATTAATCCTGAAATTATTTCTTGAATTGAGTTACCACACCATGCGTTCCTTAGCCATTTCATAGAATTTGTGCCGGTTAGAATTCAATACCTAATTTCAATACCGAAATACCGAAATTGATACTTAAGATCCAGTTCTTCGATACCTAGTGACAAATTTGACTAATTTTGCTCCCACAAGGTACAAGAAGCTGGCTTCGCTTAGGTCCCGATTAGGATTTTATTTTTGAAAATACTGCTTTGTGTTTTTACCTTTGCTACTTCAACTTTCCTTATTTTACAACCAACGCGTGTATCCAGTTCGGAAAGTTAAAGTGCGATTTCAACCGCTCGACAAAAAACAAACGTTTAACGAATTGGACGTAATCAAAAGTAAGCCAGTCGTAACCGTGGTAATGCGTCTCAGCACGTCGTCGAAGGAAAGTCAATTCATGAAATGATAATTTGAGTCGTTGAATCAAGTGATGATTACTTTGAAAATTTAACTATCTGCTGCCTGCATTCAGCGTTCCCTCAAATATACGATCACCATTTATTTGATTTTCAATTTTCCTCGCATTGGACACATTTTCAATCGAATATCAACTTCAAACATCAGGGGCTGCAGTTGCTCAGAAGTTGGTTATAGTTAACCAGCAGATAAATACCACAGTAACAATGAACTTTTGATTGTCACTATGTCAACTATCCACTGGTTAACTCTAACCAACTTTAATGCAACTGCAGCCTCTAATGTTAGATTTCTTATCAGCACGCTTTTAAAAACTGATGATCCAGGCTTCGTACTACAATAGTGAATGTCTGAAGAGGGTAGGTTTCAGGCTTGGGACTGGTAGCGGCAAAAATAGCTCTGGGCTTTTAAGCTGTCAATTCTAATACGTGTAATATGTATGTATGTATGTGGTTTGCTAGTTTTACATCAGTTTATGAATTGACTTTCACCGAATTTCTCAGTGTCTCAATGTGGTGATACATATAAACCAACATGCACATTACACACAAAATAACCCACACTTATATCTTACGTGTACATGTATTATTGTAATATGTAATATAAATAGGAGATATTCCGATGATTGCCATCATGGAACCTGAAGGTAAGGGTTTCAACTAAAATGTACCCACTCTTCAATTATTGATCAGGCAAGAAGGGTTTTCAAGGATATTTTTGCGACCAAATCTATATATCACAGGAACATGACTGAGGCTCACAATGCCATCAGGTTCAAGTCCCTGTAAGGGAGAAATGTGGCAGCCTCACAATGCTATATCAGAGACCCACAATGCGTTCAGGTAGAGTGTGGAGAGGAATGCAGTCGTCTGACGATGCCATCTGTTCAAATCTCTGCAAGGGAGGAACTTGGCCGAGTCTCATGATGCCATCAGGTTCAAATTCCTGTGAGGGAGGAACATGGCAGTCTCATTCCACCAGGTTCAAATCCAGAGTCAGAGTCTCAAGATGCCATCAGGTTCAAATCCTTGTGTCAAAGAAACTTGGCAGAGTTTCATGATGCCATCTGGTTCAAATCCTTGTCAGAAAGGAACATAGCTTCACAATGCCAACAGCGAAAGTCTATAAGTTTATTGAAAGCAATGCTACTCTTGAACAACCTCAGCCTGTCTGCTAGACCCTGTATCTATTTCATACATAAATATATATATATAAGAGTTGTCCAATGAATATATTACGCAATGGATTTCTGTTATGAATGCCACCTGCAGCTATCAGTTATCCGACCGACCTTTAATGTCAAGTTAATAAGCATCGTTTATGTAAGATGAGATTTAGATGCATATATCAGTTATCTATATATATATGAGATTATTTCGTGTATCGTTTCGTCCTATAAAGTTGTGTCTTTGTGCTTGTGTAAAATTATTTTCCTAATTGCCACCAGCCACAGTCATATGATGCATAGCTCGGGATAAACGACCCTTGTGGCTGTGACATTCAGTCCATTCCAAGCATATCATCCGTAAATACTACACTCGGAAGTGCTCAACAAAATTTCACCCATAAGATTCCGGGTCAATTCAGTTCCGAAATTCTTCGTCCCAATGTTTGTACTCATTATCATGTGAAGGTAAGTCACTAACGCAGGCTGTACTGAGGGAGGGACTGCTGGCGTCAGAGGAATGGACCATTCAGAGATATCTGCCAGAAATCAGGGACTGGTATTAACTCTAGGTCTAACTCACATTTACCATTTTACATTTTCAATTGAGTTAGCCCCGGGTTAAAGATGATTGCAGCCTATAAAACCGGACACTTGGTATTTGTTGGATATTTATTTTCTACCATTGCATTCGCCGTGACGATTTTTCTGGTGCCACCAGTCCCTCTAGCGTCGCGTGCGGCCTGCTTTCGGAAAGTTTGGTCGACTTTTTGGTTTTGAAGCAGTTGAATCATTATAAACCGTTGCCATGCGTAGTTTTAAAGGTAAGAATGGAATGATTGTGGTTTGTATGCGGCAGTTTGAATGTTGAATCTGTTTCTGGTCTGCGTGTCTTTCTGAAAGCGAGAATAATCGTCTTTTTGAAGAATATATATATATTAATATATATATATATATATATATATATATATATATATATATATATATATATATATATATATATATATATATATATATATATATATATATATATATATATATATATTAATATATATATATTATATATATATATATATATATATATATATATATTAATATATATATAAATTGAACATCTTGTTTTAATCGTGCATTGTTGTATCATGTATATACATATGTATGAATTATTTTCTTGTAATGTTTTCTTATCGTTCATGATTTAATCTTTTTCATTGCAGTGTGTGAGCGTTTTTTTTTTGGTATTTTTTCCGACAAATTTTCTTTCGAATTTCAGAAATAACAGCAACAACCGTCACGTCAACTTTTCATATTTTCACGTCAAACGTTTAATATAACAAATCTATCTTCTATATTCTTAGGTCATGTATCCATCCGGCCTGTAAGCCAGTACGGGCGGGGGTTGGTTAATTCAGGTTAACCTTCGAGCTACTTGGCCCAAACCGTTATATTAATGAGGGCATATTTTCCACCTCAATAATTCAAATCAATTTAGACCAGCTGCACACAGTATGGTGTATATGGAAAAACCCACAATATTAATGTATAACATCTAAAAACTCTGGATCCAGTTCCACAGTTGTAAGTTAAGAGTTAACTTATTGAAAATGAACCAATTTTCCAATATTTTTCTCATGAGTTGACTCTCTAACTCATAACTGTGAAACCTGGTTCTGCTTCACTGACACTTCTTTTATCCATCTTCAAAGATTTATTCGAAATGAAATTATTTTAGGCCCCTATATACATTCTGCCAAAAAGAAACAAGTGGCTTTTAGGGGTTTTTATACTGCTGGTTACAGGTCGTCCTCTCTCTCTGAACGTATACGCACAATATATTCGAATTTATAGCTCGTCTTGAAAATTGAGTTTTTAAAAGTCTAACCGATGAAATATATATATTTCACCGCTTTTACACGCGCCTTGTGCACTTTTTGGAGAATTTTTTATCAAAATCTGCTTCAAGCATCTTGTGATGTTTTGTTGAATATATTGATTAATGTAATAATGGCGAAATTGATAAGTTGTTATCGACGGCGAATGCCGATAATTGGAAATTTTCATGCAGACAAAAAATTTCTTCATGTGTTCAGAGGGTAAGGATTTGTTAAAGAAAACGCAGAAGAAAAAACCGGGCGAAAAATCGGATAAAACGAACAACGACGACGAACCGCAAGAAGAAGTCGGGAAGTTCGGCCTGAAGAAACGAAAGCCGCCGCGTCGAATCATGCCGAGAGAAGAGGAGAAAATCGAATTCGGGCCGCACATGCTAAAAAAAACGCCGCAACAACTGAAAGAAGAGAAAGAACGAAAAGAACGCGAAGCGGCGCAACTGGAATTAGAACGTAAGGGATATAAACTGTACGAGAAACGAGAACGGCCACAACTCGAAGGTACGAGTTCATCTGTAACTAATCGGTTTTACGGCCTTCAACAGGGAGGGGGTATATCTTAGTGTGGTGGCACGTCTACTCAAAGAGTCCGCAATCGAAGCAGGAAAAATCTTAAAACCTTTTCAGTGCTGACTAATTGACACATGAAAGTGCTGGTGATAATTTGCATACTGCTTTGGTGCATCTACGCTTTAGTGCGTCTACACCGCAGTGCAGTGTATCGTTAGTGACCAATGTTCACTATGTTCGACAGGTGCTGTCATGTTTGAATTGAGATAAAACCCAATTACTAATAACATCAATACACTGTGGTGCGATGTACTAGCTAAGTCCATCACCGATATTACACGCCGCACTGCGGTGTAGATGCACTGAAAGGGTTTTAATGAAAGTCTAGTATCGTTCAAATGTATACAAACTTGTTAACTAATTGCATAGACTCATAAAAAGATTTCAATACTTCACAATGCTGATTTCTGGATTCAATTGAGCGTAATGTTACGTTCAGCTATTTCCAATGGATCGAATTGAATAAACATGTCTTGTACCAGGTGCACAAGATTCCCTGTTGAAGGCCTCTTGATTTTGATGATTTTTTCCAGTCTGCCGTTTCTTAAGCAGAAATATTCAGCGACTCCATAAACGAACCCAAAATTGATGATATGTTAATATATTGTTCTAACAATTCAAGATTTTATCTAAATCTCAGCCATAACTGGAGAAAGGTAAAAAAAAGGAATTAAAGAAAAAATTAAAAACGTTAGGAAAAATTAATTTGCATATCATCAATTGTGCGTTCGTTTATTGACTTCGTAAACTGAGCACACATCAATCTCTACCAGTCATTGAGCCACTCCTCCCACCTTTCATTTTTTAATCGTCGGTTATCAATTTCATTGGAACGACGAAAAGTGAAATGACGAAAAATTTGGGAGTAATTTTGTGTTAAAGATGAACTTGTTGTATATTGCCTATATCAGAGTATCACAGGCGACCGAGAGATAAAAATGATCGAACAACCGGTTCTAATTCCGACGATTACTCGAGCGATGAGGAATTCGCTGAAAGGAAAGCACCTGTTGAAACTGATCCACCCAGTAAGCAATTGTGGCTTCATGTTTTCATTTTTCCCGCCTTTTTGTTGTCGTAGATCGTAGATTTTTTGAAGTGTGCTTTTCTGCTGTTCTAGTACGGGGAATATTTCTTCGGGTTTCTTTTAGATATATGATGGGAATATACTTCGCTTTGAGTTTGTGATTCCGACCTGATGGCATTGCAATTCTCTTTAGCAAATCAGAATCTTCTAACGCCATCAGATTTGAGGATGGGTCTACTAGCCTTGGGTACCTTGGCAGAGTATCACGCTGATGCTATCAGACTTGAATCTCTGTAAGCGAGGATGGGTCTACTATAGGATAGGGTGTGTATCATGATGATGCCATCAGGTTTGAATTCTCTGCTAGGGTAGGATGTTTGAACTATAGACCAGACGGGTGATATGTAGATTCTAATGTTTTTTGTGTTGAAGGTTTAGCAATGATATAAAATGAATTTATAATAAAGCTCACAGTATACAATTGTATATATCATACATTCTGTTCCTTAATTCTTTTCTATATGGAATGAAGTGTTGGCAGCGTGAATGTTGGATCGCGCGGTAAATGTGTATTTTTGCGAAGTTTAATTAAGTAAATTTCTCATAAAAGAAATAATGAATGAAGTGAATGAATGTTTGATACGAGCGTCGGTCGTTCCTATTTCCGTGAAATACATTTATAAGTTCTATTTTCAAGCTGCACAAGTTGTCGTGGACTCGAGGTAAGTTCTCTTACTTTCTCTCTTTTTCTCTCACTTCTCTATCTATCTTCTCTCTATAACTTCTTTCTTTATCTTCTCAACTCTATCTATCACAAACAACGTGTACAATGGGTAAGTCCTCGGCAATATCGCGAGTCTTATTTTCTCAGATTCCATCTGTTATATTGTAATGTCTGTCTTCGTTATGTCTGTCTTACGTCATATTTGGCTCGTTCTGTAATATTTAGTTAGGACCCGGCTTTTATAAACCTTATGACCCGGTTCCCTAGTTATAAGTTGACTTAAGACTCTGAATGAATTGAAAATAAACATGTCTTAAATCAAGAATCATACTCATAACTTTGGAACTTGACACAGCTGGTTTCATAGACAAGCATTTGGAATCAAAACTATGAAATCAATATCAGCATTCAGTTATTATTTGTTCAATTCAGTTTTCATAATAATTAGTTTTTAGCGCTTTTGTTTTCGACCCATAAAGACTTTTAAGTTACCCTCATACACGTATCATTATAGCCTTTTAGTTTATATCAAAACCTGTAAATCCTTTACGTACAAATCTGGTTTTTATCGTTTTATTTCAAGATTTATCTTAATTTCATTTCATTCATAGGGTATTCGTTCGTTAGCAGAAGATATTATTTTCATTAGGTACTATTCAAATGTTTTCTTATCGGAAAATTTCTCATTTCGCTTGCAGAAAAGCCTGCCGCCCCCAAGAAGGCACCGGTAAGTGGCAGTAATGAAGTCGCATTACTTGAAATACTGACGTGCTTCTCCAGCGACAAACTGAGCGGTATCTGATTATGTTTCCATAGGTCGATGAATCGATTTACGAAGCAGAAGGCCCGAAGAAAAAGCCCGCAGGGAAAGTCGACAAAAGCGGAGATCCCCGTATTTTGGAGAAACTCGGAAACCAAATGGCCGACGAAGGTAATATAAGAAGAATCTTCCTACAGGAGATGCATTCTTTTCATTCTAAAAGATAGTTACACTTGAGCCGCGATCACACGGAGATGATTAGGTCCAGGACTAATTGGCACGGATCAGGCCGGAGTCAAATTTGGCCCATACCTAATTAGAGCGCACATGTAAACCATTCGCTAAACAATGCTTAAACAAAGCGAAGAGAGTCACTTCGAGAACCGGTTGCAATTCACACACGATAATTTGATCTGTGCTAAGATTTGGCTCGGGCCTGGCCTGAGTTATGTTAAATGCTTCTGAACGACACCTACATAGATTATAATTGAATTAACTAAGTTGAACTAAACTCAGACTCTAGAACTTAAACTTAGATATCAAAATACTCCTAACATTAGAATAATTTCTAGTTCATTTTCAAATAAGCCATAATTGATATCGAAATTACTTTCATTTTTGGTGAAGACCGCTACAATTAGAGGGATCAGGTGATCTGGTATGTTGTACCAGTGGTATGGTTCAATGTGGTAACGTGTTATCTATTCTATTTTGCGTAGGTAAAGATTTATCAGTGACGGTTCGCACGGCTGGTGACCCGTTCCCGAATATTCGCTGGTACAAAGGCGTCCGAGAACTGACGAACGACCCGCGTGTCACGATTTCATCCGATCCGGTCAACCGCACCGGTACGATCTCGGTGAAAAAGGCTAAAACGTCGGACGAAGGGAAATACCAGGTCGTTCTTGAACACAACGGAGAAGTTTACGACGCTAACAAGTTCAGCGTTTATGTCAAAGGTGCGTAGTAAGATCCCAGCATCTATCACTGGGACCACCGACCATCATGTTCTTTACAGCTTGCAGATTGTAATTTCCTTATGTCTATTTTTCAGACCCCAAGGATTCTGGAATGGATTTCCGTGCTATGCTTAAATCTAGGTTAGTATGCGTTCGATATGTTGAATTGTTAAGAAAGTTTAGTAATTTTACATAGGAAGATCTTTTCTACTTGTAGTTTATTCTGACATGTTTTTCTTGCATATGCCGTAATCATTTTGGAAATTTAGCTCTGTTTTCTCGCGCGATTAATACAATTCTTGATTTCAGATGTTTAAATCGTTACGATTGAAATTTTGAAATGAAAAACAAGGGTTTTTTATGGGCGGCAGAAGATTTGAAAAAAAAAAACCTAAGTTGTTTTTCCTTTTGAAAAGCGATAATGTTTTAACTGTTTTCATTTCTCGTACATAATATTTCAGTCAAGATGGTAAAAAAAACAAAGGGAGGTGAGTCTAGAGTCGCAGTTGATCTCATTTTTCTCTCGTCTTCTTCTATTTTAAGTCATCCATTTGTCTCTTTTTTAAATCCGAAATATTTTAACGAACTCGATATTCGAAGTACTTCGGGAGCCAGTTTCGCAGCGGAGTCTGTTTTCAAAAAAACATGCGAGATGCACATTAATGAACACTATGTTTTGCCATAGTCATTGTTTTGATTTTAATAATAGCAAAATGATTTGTCCTTGCAAAAGCATTAAATATAACATAGAACCCACCCTTATTTCAAATTGTCAAAATACTGTTAATACGAGTCCTCGTTTTCTCCTACAAACAAAACTTCAGTTGAACTAATTTTCATAAATAATCTTCTATCGTTTTCTTCTGCTCACAGGCTTTAGAATGCCTAGATTTTTCGAAACATGCCGAGTGAGGGCTTCTTGACTAGTAATCGCCATTTATTGAAAAAGGCTCCCCTGTTAATCTGGCTCTGGATCCAAGGCTGCTTTTAAAACGGAATTGAGTTGACATATTCTGATATTTTTTTTCTTTATTTACAGTCCCCTTTGCTTACCTGTCATATGTTATATATATTTATATATACCATTCATCATAGACACATTTCATGCACACAATATATATTTTATTCATAACAACACACATCTATTATCTGTTCTGTACATGCACTGTAGAAACTATATATACATGTACATGTGTATCAACTCTCATACGTGTATAGCAAGTTGCGAATGCCAAGTTGTGCAAGACGTATTTTTGCGCATTTCTTGTGCACATGCTGATATTAACCCTTTCAGCTGCCTCGTACTGAAGTGTGTACGAGATGGCTAGTTTGGCAGTTAAGTATGTATGGTTTTAATGTGGCCGTAATGAGAGACTTACTGTGGATGTTGTAAGACGCGTCGTAGGTGGTGGAAGGGTTAATCGGATGTCTGAGCGATATTTCACGAGGGCGGATCTAGGATATGTTTTGAGGTGTAGGACCTGAAAACTGGAATGGGCGATTTGGTAACGTGAGGGGTATAACTGCGAACATTCACGGGGTTCTGGTGGACCTCCCGCAGATAATTTAGGACAGGAGGGGCTTTTCTGTCCTCATCAGGACGCGTTTGGATTTATTCTACGATTTTTGAAAAAATTTCCTTTGCAAAAAATGTCCACACTTTCTGGGAGATACATTCGAATTTTGAATTGGTTGTTCTAGTCCACCGCCCTAAATCCGCCCTCGTTTCTATATTACTAATTTCTCACTAATGCTCTCAAACATTACAACATCGTCATCGCTCCATACAATGAGTGCGCTTCCGTTTATACTCATCGAATTTGCGTTCATTCATCGATATCAAATTCTCAAGTGTGGACATATCGTTTTCGTCGAATGTGTGTGTGTGATGATGATGCATACGTATATTGAAATTACCGTCTTTAAAATCTCATTAATCTTTTCCTTCTTTATGTGAAATTTTTTCGTCTGTGTTTTTTTCGACTTCGTCTTTGTTTTCAGCAACTTCGTGTGGCCGACGCCTTTTTTTATTTTGCGATCCGTAATTTATACTGTACGATCTTCTTAGTTGTTTTCAGCCGCACTTCCTTTAAATATAGCGTCTCAGTGACTTTAGGTTATTTTCCACTGCGTGCACACATTTTCCACCTGTTCATTCGTTTAGAACTGTCTTCGAACCACCACCGATCATGAACCATGTATCTTAGAGTTAGCCGTCCTTTTCATTATCATTCTTCTTCTTAACAGTTTCACGCGCTATTGCTTCGCTTCCTTCTTCTAGAACATAACGTTTCCTCTTAGTTCTCGACAAAACTTGACTTCCATCCTTCCTACAAAGTACACACTACTACAGCTAGTCCCAAAAACAAAACGAAGGCAAAAACAATGAGAAGTTATCGACGAGATGCTTCCGTACTGAATTGTCCTTTTTTTCGTGTACGTCTGACCCGTTTACAGAAAAGAGGTAGCCGAACCCCGCGATGTGAAAATTAAGAAAAAAGAACCGGAAAGTCCACCTGGCTTAGATTTTAAATTGAAAAAAGTTCCTCCTAAAGAACCGCCAGTTCCTAAAGAACCTTCAGATGACGATAGGTAAGATGCCGACAAAGTTGAACCAGTATCTAAAGCATCGATTGTCTACAAAGATGAGGTCAATGTCGACTTCACGGCAGTTTAACAGCAGGAGATCGTTCCCCTACTGGACCATTCCAAGTCCCAAATCCAACATAGCTCAACCCTGATACTTAGTTCACTAATCTCCATAGTATCATTGAAATAGGAATTTCACCCTTTTAAGTTATTATGATAATCATTAATTCAGCTTTTTATCAAATACATCCGACATCATCAGCCTATTCTATTGAATATATTGAGTTTTTGCACATTTCATTCGATTCATTCATTTTTCGTGTATGAAATTTGAAAATTGCAGCAACAAAGAGAAACCAGTGGTCGTCGAGCCGGTGGAACCGAAGGAAAAGAAGTAAGCCGTAGCGATGTTGATGAGCATGTTTCACGCATGTCATATCAGTTTTCTCTCTATCTTCTCTCTCTCTCTCTCTAGCCCTTATTTCTTTTTCCGGATAGACTTCAGTTAGTTGTTCTTTACTGCATTCTCTCCTCAGTCTACTTTCTATGTCTTTTTCTTTAAATACATTTAAGTCGGAATAGCACCGACCATTATTTGACCAATGATCCTCGTAGATTAGGAGTCAATAGCTGCACCCTATTCATAGGATCTAGGATGCACGATGAATTAGCCTACATTTTGGACACCTACCAGACTTATGTGAGTTATCCCAATAATAGCCCTTCCTTCAATAGGTCGAATATTCGCACTGAAACTAGTTTAGATTTCACAAATTGTATCAATTGATGAATTATGTAACGAAGTCTCTTAATCGAGGAAGTTGATTTCACCTGAAACTAAATGATAAACTATAAAAACTAAGAATTGAAAATGTAGATAACTTCAAATATTAATCATGATCTCTTTCAAAGATGCTATCACTGTATCTCTATCAACTATCACACATTTCTCAACTCTGCTATTTTCTGGTTTGACTTGTGTATATATGGTTCCTCATATGACCGTGGTTTGCTGCGGAATGGACTCTTGTTTTCTTTCCTGATTTCTTCTAAATGACGATGCGTTTAAGAGTATGTGCACCAGTGGAATTGTCCGTCCTACAACGTACTGTCCTGTGTCTTAATTCGAATATTCATCTTCCAGGATTGTGTCGACGATCGTAAATTTATTTCACATTTCAGGATTTTTCGCTTAGCTTCGCTGTGTCATGTGCAAGTTCATTATATTTTTTTTCAAGATGATGAACCCCCGAGTCCTGATGCAGGTTTAGATTTGTAACCTGGAACCATGCCCTCTCAGACATTCACCAATCTGATTGTGGAGTATGGATTATGACTTATTGAAAGTGTGCTGATGATTTGATATTTTATGTTAGTTAAATCAAGAATTTCTCCATGTAAAAGCCTGGATATTTGGAAATTGGAAGTATAGCATCCAATGTCTGAGGGGGATGATCTTGGTTGCGGATTGATACCGGCAAAACTTTTAATTTGATTTCTCCATCTTTTCTCGAGTGTCGTGATAATCTTCTTTATTTCATTATCGAGATTAATTTTCTATTCTCTCCATTCAAATTTATCTCAAAATATATTGAGCCTTTTGATCGCCATGAGTAGCAAATCAGTCTCGAAATCTCATCGTTTGAAGCGCGTTTTTGATTTTTGCCAATTTTGCGTTTGGTTGATTATCGTTTTGATTTTGCTTGTCGCAATGACTACGAACAGAGAAAGCAAGAAGCAACCAGATGAAGATGATGAATTGGATTTCGGTTCCCTTCGTCCAGGTGAGATTCTCTTAAAGACGAAATTAGTTCGCTTTTATCATTGTCATTTGATGGTCAAATTCATGCATGAAAATGACACATGTGTTTCAGGTCAGCCAAGGCGTCGACTGTCACAAGTTACCAGAGGCAAAATCAACTTGAAAGGAGTACCGAATAATGCCACTGAGGTTTGTAATAATCTTGTTAAACTAAGTTTTTGTTATGAAGTCGATTCAAGAGCAGATCCAGGGGGACTTATGAGACTTGAACAAGTCCATGATTATATTTTTGTGTGCCCTATCTCATTTTATCGACACAGATAATTGGTGAATTTCAGTGCTGGAGTGCATTTAGTTTGCCTTTTCGGGCCTTTTAGGTGGTGACAAGTTTGGGATGTGCCATCACCATAGAACAGCTTGGGGTGTACAGTTTGATTAGCTCCTCAGTACGGAGTGACCTAAAATTGCCTTTATGGACATCAAAGTGCCCTTTTGGGATGTGACAAGTTCTTAGAAATAGCCCCTCAGAGCGGGATTATACATAATATTGCCGAGTGCCCTTTATGGATGTGACAAGGCCTTCAAAATTGGCCTCTGGATCTGCTGTTGGATTCATTCTCTTTGACAAAGTATATCTCATTGTGATCTATCTTTATTAGAACGACGCGGACAACAAAGATCGCAGAAAATCGTCGACAAGTAAACTGCAGGTTCCCGGACAATCGTCGCCGTCGTTGGAAGATTTAGAGGAGCAACAGAGGCAACGTAAAAAATCGGAAGACCTCAGGAGAACGTCGTTAGCAGACGTCATCCCGAACTGGCCTGTACTGAAACATACTGCGAGGAAACAAGAGGTAAACAACAAGGGGCTAAGATTTCAAAATCGAAAACAGACTACAGAAAAATAGAACATCAAATTTATAGAATTTTTGGTTCAAATCTAAGCACGAAAGTTTTTGACTTAGAACGATGGAAGTGGATTTTATAAAACAACTCGAGTAGTGGTTCCGAATTCAAAGAATGTTTTTTTAAAGGTCTAGATACATGTAATTCTATGTTCTATTCAGAAACCGGATGAGTTCGTCGAGAATTTAGCCGATTGTAAAGTTATGGAAGGCACAAAAGAGGTGAAATTCAAGGGCATTTTCTGCAAACCGAAATGTAAACTTCGCTGGTACAAAAACAAACTGGAAATCTTCCAAAGTAAGAAGTTCACGTTCGTGTCCAACGACGCCGAACACGAACTCATCATCAAGAATATCGACATGTCCGACGCTGGGCGTTATACGCTGAAATGTAACGAATGTCAGTCGTCTGCTTGGCTTAATGTTGAACGTAAGTTTTTATTTTTCATCCCTCAACGGAGACTGAGCTGCTTAGCCGGTTCAAGGTCCAGTATTCCTGAAGATGACAACTAGAATAAAGTTGAAACATGGAATTGATTACTAGCTCAAGGAAACATTTTCGGACTTTATGTCTTTGGTTATTGTTGTTGGATGCTCTATAGATCAGATTCAAAGTTCCTTTTGCCCTAGACCAACTGAGCGCCAGGATTGTTGGATGCTCTATAGATCAGATTCAAAGTTCCTTTCGCTCTAGACCAACTGAGCGCCTGGATATCTTTCTCCTCATTGATGAGAAACCATATAGGAAAAGCCAGTATTACCTGGATTTTAACCCATGAACTCCCGTGATTTGTTGAAGTGACACTTACTAAAATTGAACAAATTTGAATTTCAAAATCTCAATAATGGGACGTGTGCCATTCGTTCTTTGATTTTCATGACGATCAATTTTGTTATTACAGAGAAAGAAATGAAATATCATTTCAACATGCCTCTACCGGAGGAAGTGTCCGTCATTAAACGTAAGGATATCACTCTAGAATGCAGCGTATCTGACCCGCGAGCTCACGTCAAGTGGTACAAGAACGGAGAAGCTTTAGAGGTACAAAAGTAGATCTTGGTTCACATTTAAAATTTTTTTTAATCTGCTCAATCCCCTGTTGAAACTACTCTCGAGTGTGACCTATCTTCACGCACATGACCTTGGCTATGGGTAATTTTTCACGGGATGAATTACGAAATTTTGGATTATCTGTATTCAATTTATGTTCATAAATGCTTTTATATGATGAAATGAAACAAAAATGAATCCAGTATTCAAGGTCATCCTCAGTTTTCGTGCACATTTTAGCTTAGTAACTTAAATTTGATGTATAAATCGTACTCAGTACTGGGAGAATTCTCACGATATTCGTTTCCAAGCCGTAGTTTCTACAATTGTTCCGCTACATTATCCAAATTCAAGATGTAGTTTCTATTCATACAATTGTTCCACTACATTATCCAAATTATCATTAGAAATAACGCCGAGTTTGACTGTTTTTACTGAAGGCATCGGGAGTGCACTTCAATAGAGACGATCTGCTCGACTTTACGCAAGTATATACATATATACATACATACATTACATATGAGTCAGTATTAAAATCCAGTCGCGATGAAGCAGGTATGAATCTGCAGCCAAGAACCTGTGGCCGTCGAAGACTATGGCCATTCTTCTAATTTTTGATTGTCCACACTTCACATTTGTTCAGCTTGTCTTCTGGACTTGTATTGAATACGTGAGTCATCTTTAATTGAAAATGAATTACAAATGCAACAAATATGAGACTTTAATCACCTTACTTTAAAATCAATCACCCAGACTTTACAATAAATGTGTGGGATTGTGTGCGCAGATTGATGCCTGTAATCAGTTCTATAATGCCTGTAATCAGATTCAATATGGCACCCTTGATTTCCTGGTTGATTTCACTACTCAATAACTATATTTAATACTTCTCCCAATCATGAAGGAGTTGCCAGATTATTCTATTGACTTCCGTTGGATTTGGATTTGTATACAGCGTAGAGCTATTTCTGATTAGTCAGGTGGTATAAGCCATTGTACTATAGTCATGCATGTAGAAGTAAAGCCACCTCGCTTAACAGATTAGGCTATCTTTAAATGATAAATACTTCGACATTATTTACTGAATTACCACTGATTCATTAGAAAAGTCCCGATTTGACAATTTTTCCGGTATTTTTTCCACTCGAAGACTTGTCCGCCGAGTGCCTGTCTTTCCATTGTTGCCATCTGGATTTTTTCGGTTCGTCAATGCTTTGAATCATTAGTAATTCTGCTTCATCGGGCGGCGGCACTGCCGGCACTTCGACGGCTTGGTAGAAATATTGTGGTTCGACCCCCGACGGTGCGTTACGAGGGGTGTAAAACTCGAGAGTTTGTACGAGAGCGCGATGCTGTTGAACCTGGCTGAGAATGAGTTCCTCTTTTCTGCGTCGGTCGGACTGTTCCCAGATCGGTTGATGAAAATCCCACATCGGGTCGTCGTACGATTTCTCTCTCCTCACAGTCAAAAAAGGCAATATATTCGCGAGCAGCCCTTCTTGCCGGTTGGTAATGATGAATTTACGTTGGCGTCCCGCGTACAGCGGTTGTTCGCTTTTAAGAGCAGCGTCGAATGGATGCCGAAATTCATCAGCCGTATCGTCCAAACGTAACGCACCGTCCCGACTGTTTTTACGTCTGCGCGCGTGTCTCGACGCGCGTTCGCCGTGACGATAATTCCTTTCCAAACCGACGGGCGTCGGTTCGCGGGAACCCTTGTACGAATCGTCCCACACGCTGTTCGGCATCGCGAGCCAACGCTCGCCGTCCGCCGAATCGGTTCGTTTGCGTTGCGGCGAGTTCAACATCGCTCGATACAAAAACGGCGAAATCATCTGTTTTTCGAGTTGTTTCTGCGATAGTTGCACGTAGCCTTCGAGAATGCTCTCGTCGATGTCGTATTTCGGTTTTTGCGTTTGCGTCGATATCCAGCGTTTTTTCCGCGTCGACTGGTGAACGGCGAAATCGGAGACTTCGACGTCGTAGATTCGTTCGGTGTGCGGCGTAGCTCGCGTGCCGACGCTTTTCTCCGACGTCGTGATCACGGAATCGGTTTCTTCGATCGTGTCGAGATCGTCGACGAGCGCTTGTCTCGCAGCAGCCGTCGTCGCCATTCCGGATTGCGGTTTTACGGCTGGCGTTCCTGGTGGCTTCTTGTTGTTTTTCTTCGATGCTGATTTAGGCTTCGACTTCGAATTACTCGTGTCCGTATTAATGATCTTTTCCGAACTTGGAACTGTCAATGATTCTTTATTTTCTTTGGTAGCTGTAGTTTTGGCAGGTTTTTCAGCTGGCTTCGGCGTTTTATCGCGTTTAATCTTATTGATAGCCTCTTCTCTTGTGCTCGCAGTTTCCGCAGCATCATCTTTGACGATAGAATTTGCATCCTCGCCATCTCGTTCATCTTTACTAAGCCTATCACCTTCCGTTATATCTGATATTCTGTCTTGGTTATCCGAGATTGTTTCCCGATTACTTGATTTCCTAGTTTTGCTGTCTTCTTTTTCAGTATCATCGTCATCTTCGTCGGTACCTTTTTGCTTCATTTTCTGAACCTCATCTGTTATTTGTGCACCTTCTTCCCTGTCTTTGTCTTCGTCTATTACAGATTTAACATCCGGGCGACTTGTATTCGCTGAATTTGGCTGCGATCCTTTCTTCTTCTTGACTGGTTTCGCGGTTACCTCCTGAGCGTCGAACATTTTTGGCGATTTCGCGCCTTTCTTCGACTTTCTCTTTGCTTCATCCGCGACGAGCACTAATTTTGGTAAAGGTTTACCCGGCGATGATTTCGAATCTTTGATACGCTTTTCTCGACCGAGGTGAAGATTTTTTTCCACTTTTCTATTGATGTCCTCTTTTTGTTGAACTTCTTCCTCTTGCGTCGCCGGAAAAAGTTTCGGAAATCGCATCTTTTTCGCGTATCGATCTTTTTGGCCGACTTGACCATCGTCGGTTACTTCGGGTCGGTTGCCTTCCGAGAAATAGACATGTCTTTCTTTCAAAAGTTGCGGTGACTTCAATTTGACAAAACCATTACCGGTGGACACGGCTTCCAGATGTTGCAGCCTCCACGCTAACAACTGTGATAATACCGGATGCGTCGTCATGAATATCTCCTTATGCTGCTTCAGCGTTTCCGGTATTTTCTGCATCGAGACCGGCACGTGAAAGAACAACGGGAACGGTATCGGGTCGATGCCGCAACGAATCTGCACGATCAGACGCTTCAGTAAATACTGTTGGAAGAATGTCGAGCCCATCGTTATATACGTATCGTGAATCGGTATCTGTTCGTCTTCGAGTACTTTGCCCGTGTAGAGAATGACGCAGTTGGGATTGTCGACTTCGCGACCTTTCAAGTCGTTGTTGAGTTCGGTGATGGTTTGCAGCCGATGCTCGGTCAACGAGTCGTATATTTTACCGTTCAAACGATAAACCGGGAACAAGCTATCGAGGACGAGCTCGACGGCGTCTTTATCGCGCGTTTTCAGTTCGGCTAGTTTTTGATTGTTGCTTAGGTACGATTCGCCCAGTATGAGGTCGTAGTGCGTGGCGTTCGCGAAGCCGAAGTATTCCAACTGCAGTTTCAGTAAACGCACTGTTTCTCCGATACTGTAATGTATCCATTGTCGGACGCCGTTCGGATAGCGGAATCGTAGCACGCGATTTTGCCAGGCGGTGATGTCGTTCAGGTCGGTGATTTCTAATCGGATTTTGTACCCGTTGCCGTCTTTGACGCCGATCGCTTCGTGCATCGGTTTGAATTCGTTGCCGGCGAAGAATTTCATCATATCGACCGGCATGTGTAGGTGATTCAGCATTTTCAACGCGACGACGCTCCACGAGTCGGCCGGCGACGCGCGAACTTCGATGTCGTCGTCGAAGGCGGTGTGCACGTCGATTTTCATCGTGTTGTGCTTGTCCGTATCGTTTTGTATCTTCAACGTGAATAAGTTCGTTTTGCCGGAGACGTCCTCGATGTCGACGTCGTACATATTCAAACAGTATCCCGGAGCCAACAGTTTACCTTTGAATTCTAAACCGAGTCGATTCGACGTTACGAGTTTACGGATGGTCGTTATGGTCGCGCGGCTGTGTTTGCCGTTGAATACGTGCCACAACACGGCGGCCATTACTTCGTTAACGGTGAAACAAGCGTCGACTTGAAACTTGTATTCGCGTTCCCAGAATGTCGCGACTCGTATCGACAGTTCGTTACGCGGCTGTATGATCAACGTCAATTCCGCCGGCTGCGGCAGCGTGTATTCGTAAAAACGCATGCGATTGTTGAGGCATTGTTCGTCGCAGACGAGGTCCTGTTGTCGAATCGGAAATCCTTCCGTTTCGGCGATCTTCTGCTTCAGCTGCGCGACCGAATCGACGAGTCGCGCTTCGATCGTAAACTTTCGACCCAATTCTAACAGAAGGTGCTTGTTGTAATACTCGACTTTAACGTTGAACGTTAGTTTCTTCTTCGGAATGTGTAAAACGGCGATGTCTTCGAACCAGTCGACCGTCCATTGCGTAAGCGGCGCCGGAATCGCCTGGTTTCGACTCAGGTAGTAAAGGTCGTACTCGTCGACTTTAACGTGTTTCGGAACGCCCGACTTGATTCGCTGTTTGAGATCGGCGAGCGTCTCGGCCGGTTTCGGCTGGTGAAGTAGCACGCGATTCGGATCCCAACTGAACCAAACCGGAATCTGTTTGTCGAGAAAGTATTCGACGGGATTTCGGTAGAGCACGTTTAGGTCGGCGTGATTGTACGACTGCGTTAACATTCGCTGGTACAAGCTCCCCCTTGATGTCATGATGACCTGAAGAGAAAAAACCAAAAAAAACATCTATAGTTTATTACAATTTCAGACTTTTTTTCTTCGTTTCTGTTGCCTCCTACAGCTTTGATAAGTTGTCATGACCCAATTTCTAATTGAAATCAGATATAGAATATCTTAACTCGATATGAGTTAGTCCCCTTCATATCCACAGATGTAGCATCATCAGGGTTCTAAAGTCAATATAGTTTTGTATCCCTTTTTGTAAGAAAACGTGCTATAGTCAACAGTGTTTGTTACAAGTAGTTACAGGATTAACACTTAGTTTTGTGTCTTAAACATGTGTTGCGAGTATAGTTAGGTTGCAAAAGTCTCGAAAAGAGATGACGAAAATCCTGATTACTGAATGAATTGGTGCCCAATTTTAGAATGGGCTGCCAATAGTTATTTCAATGTTTATCACATATTTATGGTGTAATCAGGGCATTCTGCTGCTTCACAGAAAGCACTTTTGAATTGTCCTGTTTATTATTCTGCTTATTCCATCTTTCCACACTCCCAACTGGACGTATTTAAGCATCTATATCATGCGAAGGCTATGCAAAACGAACACCATTCGATGAATGATATTCACAGACATGAATACATAGCGTTCTCCATATGCTGGAAGGGGCTGCATTCATTGTTAAATGTATGACATCATATGACAAGTAACAATTCCTTTCGATCCACCAAAAAATACAGAAAAAAATTAAGCTACATTTTGTGGTGATCTTCTATTTTTTACATTAGCTCAATATATATTTCAAAGCAATAATCACCATTGATAGAATATTGACATCCTCTCCCGTAGGGGTAGAAGATATTTTAGTTTTACAATGTTGTCTTTAACGACATTTGCTCTTTTTTTATCACATTCGATTGTCTTAATACTTTTGCCTTTTACACATCCATCTGCACTAGTGGAACATCCTCACTTGCGTTGATTTGAACCCGATCAAATCTTACACCAAGAGAGGATGCTTACATTACATCTGCAAATATCCTTTACTTTTCGCTCTACGCGATATCAGCATCCTCTATTCTTTTTTCTCTGCAACTTACATTTCACATGTTTATTTTTGCAATTTTTTCGTTTTTTGTTTTTTCTGCGAAAAAGGTTTTAGGGGAAAATCAACAGGCAAGTATGATATACATATATATATATATATATATAAACATGTACATGTATAAGGACTATATACAGTATATGATTGTCTGTTATACTGTGGCATTTAGTGTATAAACATAAAAAGCTATGTGAACGTCTCGGTTTGGTCGCTAGTCTTGCTTTTATTGCGTCGCAATTTATTTTTTTCAGATGATGATATTTAATCGGTCAGGCTTGGGTTACACTGAAATTGGAGATTAAAACGCTGGTGCCAATGTTTTCTTTAAAAATGATTAAAACGATCGAAACAAAATGTATCCAGTGTAACCCGACAGCCTAACCGATACCGTCGCTCAATAATTATTTCGATATCATTCATTTAAAATGCTACCTTTCGAAGAGTTGACTTTTTCGAAGCCCTTTGTTAAGAGTATGATAATGTTCGTTACTTACAAGTTGTACAATCCGTATATAGTTGAAATGTTTCGTTCAAATCATCTTCAAACGCAGCCAAATCGGTCACTGCCCTTAGCATTTGTAACGTATAAATGCAGGTATACTTTATGTGTATTCGTTGCTCAGAGGGGCAAAAAAATGAGCATAAATCAATGTTCAAAACTTTCATTCAAACAAGTTATTGACGTCGTAGACTTTTAGCCTTAGGCTGAAGAAAAATGATACCTTGTTTCTCCTAATCGGCCGGGTCATTTTTGTAAACGGCAATAAAATTTTGTAATCAGTCCATTTCTTTAGCTGCTGGGTCTGTTATGGTTAGCCTGATCTGATCTGAACAAAGTAATGTATACAGGGTAGATAGGTGGCGCCAGCTGTGTCGAATTTAAGGCTCAGCAGAAATGAGAAACAAGGTATCAATTTTTTAGCCTTAAACTAAAAAGAACCTGTTCGTTTACAACCTCTCGAAGTCTTAGACCATGAAATATGTATATATAAATAACTGCTCTTTATTTTTGCCGTAAAAAAAAAATCTTTTTCGAATGTCATGAAAACTAAAAGTGTATTTGAAATATCGTAGACACACTTCTATAGACGCGCGTCGACAATGAAACAGGTTCATTAAAATGTCATTTGAAATCGAAATTGAATACCCGCTAGAAACAGGTGACATCGCGTGGTGTCCGTCTGCTATAATGAATTCATTGGTGTTTTCAAACATGAATCAAACGACTTATAATCAGAAATAAAAAAACGGCACGAATGTTATGATCGCATTGTGTCTAAAATGCTCATTCAAACGCATTATCGCCCGATATTATTATTTAGAATATAATATATATGATATATAGAAAAGAAAGAATTAGCACGAAGTTCAGTAGACGCGATGTCTGACGAATATCGTTTTTTTTTTTTTTCAAGAAAAGAATAATTCAGCACAGCTAAACATCGCTTGATCAGCTTCGATACAATCACTAACGCCAACGCTTTACATGAAAACATTGTACGTCATAATGATGCCTTGAAAATTGTGGCAAAATAGAGCTGGATTCAGCGGGTTCTGTTTAACCGTCCTTACTAGAGAGATAATCATCAGAAGGGTCTGAGCCTTCAAACAAATAACGCGGTGATCACTTCCCTGGTAGTTTTGGGAAATTTGTTGAGATTGCGTATGAAATCTAACAGTTTCTTTCTATGTCTTGCGTATTTGACTATTAATTGATTGGATTCTTAGCAAGTCAGGGAAATAACAAGCATGTCAGGGAATTGTCATGGGAATGCTATAAAAGTGGCCATCCCGAATAAAGTTTAGATTATGACAGTCTCAGAAGCATTGCATAATTCAGCTGTCACACGTTAGAAAGACGCCCCTCTGAATCCAGCTCTTTAAAAAAATGCATATATATCGTAAAACTTCATGCAAAAAGTCACAAACATCATGAATTGTTTCATCATCATCATCAAGATGTTTCTTGACATTAGTAGATGTATCATATGTGTAACGTACGCAAAATTAACATTCATGTATATATACTTTATGTATAATCATCGCTTCAGCATAAATACTGTATGTCCAGCTTACATTTATACAATGTACATTGCGTTACAACGCTGTTCGTTTTTGATGTACGGTATACATGAAGAAAAAAAGAGATGAATGTTTATTTGCTCTTCATTTTTACCACCGAAATAATGTCCTCATAAGGAAAACTTCAATACAGATTAAGCATATATAATGTGGTACACGCAGACCTAACCCTGACTTTTCGAACCAATTTTACAAATATGCAAAAGTCTGACCGAGAAACGGAGCCCTCTTATATATTATCTATTATCTATTATATCTATTGTGTATTATTATTATTATTATCCTTATTCCTGTATAGATTACAGTTAATTATAAATATACATATATCGTAACAAACTATTCTAGTACAAGACTTTATTTTCTATCAGTAAAACATCACTATATTGACATATCTGTCTTGCTTAATTCATCCTACCGCAAACAGGAGACACTAAATTTGGCCAAGTTCAGTGAAACTGATATGATGACAATTTGTGGAATTTTTAACACGTTCGCTGCAGGCTATGAACATACCTATAATGCCAGTTCTGTCACCAGTGCCACCTAGGAATAGATTCACAGCTGATTCTTCCTATTTACAGTTTCATATTTAGGGAATGAGTTCCTGATTGGCTGGCAATGTGAACAAACTCTGCTTCATTGGCCATTTTCGAGCAAAGACTGAAGTATATTTGTTGTGGCAATAGGGGGCAGGACTGTAGTATTATCGGGGTGACAGCAGCGAACGTGTTAAATACCTGTTCCGCGATGATGTTTCGATGATCATTTCGTTTATGAATGTTTGCGTTATTTTACAGTATGACACCGGTAAAATGGCGATTCGTCGACGTGAAAACCGTTGTTTGTTGACGATCTCGCATTCGAACATCGACGATGATGGTGTTTACATGTGTATCACCGACGGCGACACGACTCAAACTGAACTGATTGTTATCGGTGAGTTTAAATGTATGGATGATCGGAAATAAAGTTCATTTCGTAAAGATATTCTTTGCTGAAGCTGAATAAAGCAGTCTGGATAAGGATGGCAGTGCAGCTGGTGTATAAATTGGCAATGGACTTTGCTAGTACACCGCATTGCAGTGCATTGATGTTATTAGTAATTAGTTTTTACCTCTGTTGAAAGATAGCGGCACCAAACATAGTGAGATTTTGGTCTCTAACAATACACTGCACCACAGTGTAGACATACTAAAGTTGTTTGCCCATTATTCAACACAACTCAGGTTGAATTTTTTCGAAGATTTTCGAATTATATCCAGCACTTTCGGGCGTTCATTAGTCAGCACTGAACGGGTAGATGCCATGATGATGATATAGATTTAATATGATTAACGATACGTTCGTATCGATACTTTCAGAGCCTGACTATGTATTCACTCGTCCACTAAAAGACGGTCAGGTCATGCTACACGATTCGATTCCATTGAGAGTTGAAGTCGACGACGAGGACGCTCGTGTTCGATGGTACAAGAACGACGAGGTACGTAGACGTTACAGGTCACGCAGGGTCCGACCCGATTGTCGACTGTTTACAGAATCTTTATATCGACAACTTGTTTAATTCATTCGCACAGGAAATTGAACCCGACGGCACAAAATATGAAACAAAATCAGAGGGTAGAGAACGTATCCTGGTCATCCGCGATGCTCTCTACGACGACCAAGCTGAATACAGCTGCGCTGTCGGAAAGAAGGGTGAAAGAACGACTTGTAAACTTTACGTAACGCGTAAGTAAAAATCGTAGCAATTCATAGCATCCGAATGCGTCTCGTCGATCGAGGATACATAAGATTTGGGTCCTAGCAAAGAAAACAACTTGTTGATTTATTCGGAATTTGTGTAGAAATTACACATGAAATGAAATTGAAATTCACGATAGGTATACAGAGGGACATCAAGAGAAGTAATTATTATTATAAATCATAACATGAATTATAGAATCAACGATATTTGAATAAGAAAACAGACTATGCACGTATAGATTATATGTACACATGTGCTAAGAAAAATACAAGTTAGAAAAAGGTACATATTTATGGTGACCGGAATGATATAGAATTGAGTTTCAGATCCTGGAGATGAACTGACTACGCCACCTAGTGGATCCTCAATTGCCACAGTAGCATTACGAGTTCCCTAATAGTGAAAGCTGACTCACTCGAGAATATCCTTAGAGTTATCCCATGGTCACTCCTATCTACTTCTTTCTATTTCCAGCCGATGTTAAATTCACCGAAAAATTGCACGAAACGCACGCGATTAAAAAAGGCCCTCTCATGTTAGCGTGTAAGGCTAACAACCCCCATAAACATCCCATCAAATGGTATAAAAATGATATCCTCCTCAAACCTGATAACCGGTAAGAAATTTTCCCGAATCTTTCTTCGATTTCAGAAACGATGGTTTTACAATTTTTGTCAAAATGGTTTTTTTTTTCTATTTCAATATGCAGCTAAATCGTCAGTGTATATCGCGTAAATAAGACTTCAAAAATTTCTTGATGTTATAATTTGAAATCATGAATCGAATTTTGTGTCGATGTTAGGAAATTCCTTTATCCTTAGAAAAACTGTTTAGATATGTTTTATCCAAGGTGTCAAGTGGGAAATCATTAAAATGAATATCAGAATCAGGGGGGCTAGAAAATCAGTTTTGTCTAATAGTTTGTTGATGTTGTATGTGAGATTAATCAAGTTTTATCGTTTGAGTAAAAATGTTAAGTTGTTCATATTCGAGGTTCGACTGTACGAGTTTTTATGTGTAATGAATTTCATCTTCTATTGTTTTATTTTGATGTTATGTGTAAATGGTGCACATACAATTGCAATCTTCTGTGTGTCGTTCTTCGAATTGTTTTTTATTAGAAACTCGTGTGAAAACTCTTTCTTTCTTTCTTTCTTTCTCTCATTCTTGGTTGATGCATTTTCACTATTACTCTTCCCCGGCTGTAGCCACTGTTTTCAATTACGTCTGACATTCACATCGTCAAAATTTCTTTCAATATTCGTTGTATATCCTGTTTTTCAACACATCATAGTTGTTGGTTTCAATAGACAGGTTGCTGTCTAATTTAGTTGAAGGAAACCTACAATATAAATGAAAAATGTGATGTTTCGACTCAATTCTCTGGAGTCATTTTCAAAAATAGCTCGATAGTCGAAATGTCACATGCTCTTGTACATTTTTCATAATGTAGGGTTTTCTTCAACATCTTAGTTTTGTGTAATTACGATGAACTAGATGATTATGATTACGCTGAGTATATGAATAGCTATGAGAGTTTTAACCAAACCAACCTTTGGTTCTGTAGCTTTCCTACGCTAATTTGGACCATGAAAATTGAATTTTCTGATTTGAACAATATCCTAGTAAGATGGTATCAATACTTCGTGTAGAGACAGGGTATTTCAACAACAGTTTTCTCAAGAGTTTTATAGTTTTGTATGTGTCGGACTTTTTTGAACCAGTTGCTTCAGCACGCTCAATTTTAATCGGAACTATTTCCAAATTCCACCGCGATGACCACAAGTTTAACGCACTTTTTTCCGTGTCTTCTTTGTAGAATTCAGTTAAAAGAGGAGGACGGTAAGATTATGTTGTGTATAGATGAATGTGAATTAGACGATGAAGGACTTTACACGTGTGAAATTGGCGACGCAGCCACTGAGTGCGAAGTTTTCGTTTCCGAAAGTGTGTATCAAATTTCTTTTTCTTTCATTTCAAATCGTGTAGTTTGTCTATATCTTTGCTCACAGATTAGTCGGGCCCAGTTTCACGAACAATTAAAGACTAGAAATATTTGTGATTGGTTACTTCATGTTTTCAATATTGAAAAAATTGTCATTGGCAGGTGCACTAGTGCGCCATCTAATTGTTTTTGTGCACATCACCCACAACAAGACGGAATTCGCCGTCTTTGGCAGTCAATATGTTAAAGCTTTCCGTGAAACAAACTTTTTTTTTGAATGATCGCTTTTTGAAAGTGTCTTCCTTGAATCTGAATTCTATCAGAGAATTGTGTTAATATATCTGTGAGTAAGATACTGTAGCTCTTTTTCTATATGTGTGTTCAAAAATTTGCTCTCCGTATCGTAAAGTTGCTTCTTGTCTCAATCCAAAATTTCTGTAATTTTCCATTTGATACGTTTTTTTAAAATATATATATATATTTTGTTACGATTCTAAGGTAGGTAGACTATCAATGAGATTATAGATTAAATGAATACCTGAATTGAAAAAATTAATTTTCAATCTGAAATAATTTTTTTTTTTTTTTTCTCAATTTCAGATAAGATACCTCCGCAAATGGATATGAGCAGCATCCCGAAGGAGATCAAAGTTCGCGCCGGTGAAAAGATTAATTGGGAAGTTCCATTCAAAGGTATCCTTCATCGTTTCATTTCAATATATATTCATCATTTATCGCGCATTCACAATAAAAATGTAATATTTGAATGCATATTCTAGCTAACCCGGCTCCGATTGCGGCCTGGAAGAAGAACGGACAAGAAATCAAGGAGTCTGATCACTTGCAGCTGAAATCCGAGAAAGATTCGTGCAGTTTAGGCATCAAAAAGGCGAAACGTGAAGATTGCGGTGACTACGAACTGGCGCTTACTAATGAATGCGGTACCAACACGGCTCCAGTGAAAATCAAAGTTGTTGGTAAGAAATTTGACGATGGATTTTTAATTGACACTTGAATATTCGTTTTCGAAATTCTGAAAATTGTTTCTTCTGAATATGTTTTACTGCAAATTTCTAAAGAAAAATTCCTCAAAGGATATTTCTACGCAGCAATGCAGTGCTGTAGGGTGAATACATTGTGTATTTCGAAGTTACAGTTACAGTTTACAGTTTATCTGACAAACTCAAGGTCTTCAATTTAGATAATATGAGTGTGAAAAATGGAACAATATACAAAATAACATAGCAGCGAATGCCGTGTTAACACAAATATTTTATCAATTTTATTTATAGAAATACGTAAGTTATACAGTATTCTGATGTTTCTTGTCTGCAAGATTGATGATATTAATGTTCTCATTTGTAGATATACCGCTCGCGCCGGAAGGCCCGCTCGAAGTGTCCGACGTGTTCAAAGATCGTTGCCACTTGAAATGGAAAGAGCCGAAAGACGACGGCGGAGAACCGATCGAATGTTACATCGTCGAGAAATACGACATGGATAAAGCGTCGTGGGTCGAGGTGTCTCGTCCGAAATCGCTCGAGTGTCACGTGCCGAATCTGATTCCGAATCATAAATACCGATTCAGAGTGAAAGCGTTGAACAAACTGGGAGAGAGTGAACCGCTCGCGACGGCTATCGGAGAGGAAATACTCGCTAAGGATCCTTACGGTAATTAGTTTGCTAGTCAAAATCAATGAAGGCAACACAGGGTGGCGCCACTTACCAGGAAATCATGGAAAAAGTTGGGGAATTTGCTGAATTTACTTTTCTTTATAAGGGAATATTCAGGGAAATTTGTAAAAAAGCTAAACATCAGGGGAAAATCAAGGAAATATGTTTGGCCAAATTTGGCCTGGGCCAAAAACCTCATGTGATCGTGGCTAATGAATTCAATTAACCCCTGAATTAAAGTTAGAACCCAACAATCATTATTTACCGGTATGTTTGCAGATGAACCAAGCAAACCTGGAAGATGCGAAGCCGTCGATTGGGACAAAGACTTCGTCGATTTGGAATGGGACAAACCGACCAGCGATGGTGGAAATCCGATCAAAAAATACATCATCGAAAAGAAGGAGAAATTCTCGAATGACTGGGTGCCAGTGAGTACACCGTGTATTAAAGATGAATTACCCTGATATTTCAAGAAAGTTTTTTGGGGTTAAAAATGGCTATAATTTCATTGAATCCAAGGTAATGGAAGCCGGTCCCGATCAGTTGAAAGCCAAGGTTACGGCCGTCAAGGAAAATACCGAGAACGAATTCAGGGTCAAGGCCGTTAACGACGCCGGTGAATCGGAACCTAGCAATCCAACCGGAACCATTATCACCAAGCCAAGATTCGGTAAGATTCCTTTTCTATAGACACTGGTAATAGACGTGGTATGAAAACAATGAAGTACTAATCCTGGAAGATTTGCGCTTGGATGGCTGCGTAAAAACTTAAAACTTGAAATGTGATGTTAGGAGATTTCTACCTTCACTTGAATGTTGATTTTATATTGTTAAGTATTCTACGACTGATTTGTTGTTATTCATTTTAGTTAAGCCGACTATCGATAAAAGTGGTATCGCACCGATTCGCGTTAAAGCCGGTCAACCGTTTAATATCGCTGTACCGTTCAATGGTGAACCAGCTCCAACTGCTGAATGGAAACACAATGATCATGTAAGCACCTCTGAGACATACTGATACTGAGCATAACCATGTATGGAATTGATAGATCTTCATTAATACGTCTTCAGGGTCCAGTTCCACAGTTGTGAGTTAAGATTTGGCTCCGAGTTAACTCATTGAAAATGAACTAACTTTTAACTCTGAAGTTAACTCTTACCTCAACTGTGGAACTGGGTCCAGTATTCCTGAAGATAACCATTAGATTATAGACAAAACGTCAAATCAAAGAACTGAAAGGCTACTTTTCAGACTTAATCTTTCTCGTTATATTAGTGTTGGATTCTCTATATACTGAAAACAGATGATCTAGCACATATTCTCAATAAGCTCTAAATAAGGTTTATCCTTGCGATATGTTTGTAGCTGATTGTACCGTCCGATACAACGAGCGTCAACTCAACTGAAACTAAATCCACATTCAACAACAAGAAAGCTTCGCGTAAAGATGGCGGAAAATATACACTGACTGTGAAGAACGGCTCTGGAACCGACTCCATCGACGTCGACGTCGTCGTTCTAGGTTCGTATTCTACGTATTCTAATAGCTCGTAAAAATACTAGAAGCAGGGCGACCTGAAAAAGATGGAAAACTCGCAGAATTAGAAAAGTCTGGAAAAGAATCAGGGAATTTGTAAATTGGCGGAAAGTGGCCAACCTGATGGGATACCATATTGAAATACTGTATTTTAAAGTGCACATAGGACGAGAGGCCTTCTATTGCGTTCATGAACCCAACGTAACTAGTATATATGAATATGTCTGATGATTAATTGCCTTGTCTTGCAGCTGCCCCAGAATCACCACAAGGACCCCTCGAGATATCGGAAATCACTAAAGAAGGCTGTAAACTGGCTTGGAAACCACCTAAAGATGATGGTGGATCTGATATTACGTAAGTTTCTTGTCAAAGCGCTGACTTTATCCCATATACGAGTGATTCGTCTGTTTTCACAAATCTGTTATATAATTCTTCCACAGCGGGTACGTTGTCGAAAAACTGGACCCCAAAAAGGGAACATGGGAGAAGGTCACCGCACCGGTAACCGGCACGAAGTGTACCGTACCGAAACTGCAGGAGGGCCATCGTTATCAGTTCCGGGTTCGTGCCGAAAATCTGCAAGGTCTCAGCGAACCTTTGTTGGCTGAAGACGAAATCGTTGCCAAGAACCCGTACGGTACGTCTGCCCATTTCATGACGATTAATCTTTTGGTTTCCATAGACGAGTTACTTTTGATGTTCTTATAAGAGTAAAGCCACAATCGGAAGAACAGACTGAATTCCCAAAATTTAATGCCTGAAAGTTTGAAAAAATGAAATCTGATGATGCCATCACGTATGGGCAGTTTCCTAACCGCTATCATCAGGGGCAATGAAATTCTAACTCAATTTCTACGAACAATCTAATAAGTGAAGTTTTGAAAATTGCTTGACGCAACTGGAAAAAAAATTGGATTATGTATTGTTTTTCCCTTTGATTGTGTGGAGATTGTTTTTCTCTTGTAGATGAACCGGGATCGCCGGGACAACCAGAGATCGTCGATCACAATCGCGACCGCATCGATCTGAAATGGGCCGAACCGAAGAAAGACGGCGGTAACCCTATTCAAGGTTATATCATCGAGAGGAAAGAACCGAAATCGAATAGATGGGTTCGCATCAATCCGGACAACTTGTGTAAGGTAAGAATGATTTATTGGTTCTCAGGCTTCCATGAGACTCTTATTCTTGTACTGTCTGTCTGGGTGTCTGTCTGGAACAATGTCAAAATTCAAAAAGTTTTCTAGACAAAATTTGGCTATTGGCCCTAGATACAACATATCCAAAATGCAATGGGAACTAATGCATAGTAATTTCAGAGTTCGGGTCTGAGCCTGAGAACTGCTGTCGCCTATGGCTTGTTCAGTTATTTGAGTTATTAGAGTATGTTAATAGTGACCATTTCACTCAGGGGGTGTTGATATTATTTTGTCTCGATACTAAAGAAACTTTAAGGGAAGCTTTAAGGAAGTTTTAAGTAACCTGTGAACATGAACTGTCTTCGTCAAAGTTTCGTTCATCGTTTTTGCAGGATTTGAAATTTGCCGATGACACGGTGAAAGACGGTAAAGAATACGAATATCGCGTTTCCGCTGTTAACGACGCCGGTCCATCTGAACCGAGCAAAGTATCGAAACCGGTCAAAGCTGTTCCCAGCAAGGGTAAGTAGAAGTAGCGATCAACTGTGCACGCGGGTTGACTCAAACCGATCAAGTCGGTCAATTTTACGTAGAACTTTTTGGACTGATTATCAGTTCTACTGAACTCACTGTCCAGAAAATGAGATGCTTCCAGCTAACATACGCAGTAAGGTTGCATAATAACATGAATGTCATACAAATCTATGCTCAAAATTTTACGCTTATGTCTTCCATCACGCAGAGGCGCCAAAACTGGATCTCAGTGGATTCTTCGGAAATCGCGAAATCAAGGTGCGCGCTGGAGAACCGTTCGAAATCGACGCTCCGATCTCCGGCGCTCCGGCTCCGGTCGTCGAATGGTCGAAGAACGGTAAACCGGTTCCGAAAGACACGAGAGTAAGTATCGGAGATAAATCAACGTTGGAAAATTAGCGTCGACGAAGACTAGTTTAATATTCACGTGATTCATTTGATCATCGGTTTCAGCATGAGATCGATACTACTGAAGAAAATACGAAAATGCGTGTACCGTGCGCCAAACGAGAAGATACCGGCAAATATACGATCGCCCTGAGCAACGAATTTGGCAACGACAGCGGCGACGTTAACGTCATTGTGCTCGGTTTGTATTGAAATCTTGTTGCGTAATCGAGATCGACATCTGAGCAGTTAATTTAGATATTTGAATTATATCTATTTATTCAGATCGACCGACCGCTCCCGAAGGGCCATTAGAAGTTTCGGACGTATTCGCCGATAACTGTAAACTATCGTGGAAACCTCCGGCTGATAACGGTGGCGCGGACATCATCGGTAAGTTCATAATCGAAAATATTTTTAAATTGGATTCCGAAACAATACAGTTTACCGGAACGTTTGCGGGAAATTTCAGGTTACAACATCGAAAAGTGTCTGGCTAACTCGGACACCTGGGAACGCGTGCCGGGACTTGTAACCGGAGAGTCGCACACCGTCAAAGATCTCGAACCGGGCAAGAAATATAAATTCCGCGTGATGGCTGAAAATATGTTCGGAAAAAGCGAACCGCTCACGACGACGAAGGACACGGAAGCGAAGAACCCGTACGGTAAGTGTCAACAACTACAATCAACTTGTTACAAGTAACTTGTTACAATCAACTTGTTACAAGTAACTTGTTACAATCAACTTGTTACAAGTAACTTGTTACAATCAACTTGTTACAAGTAACTTGTTACAATCAACTTGTTACAAGTAACTGGTTACAGTCAGAAAGCCAAAGCACAAACATAGCACAGAAGACTGCCATCTACATAACTATACTAACTGCTTTATTGAACAGGGGCTGCAGTTGCTCAAAAGTTGGTTATAGTTAACCAGTGGATAGTTGGTACAGTGACAATTGATGGTATTTTATCCGCGGGTTCTCTTTAACCAGCTTTTGAGCAACTGCAGCCCCTGGACTGAACTGCTTCTTATACATGTGACACAACGATGGTAACATACACAGGTTATAACAGAGCTTAAAGCTTACGGTGATAATTACGAGACCAACAGTACAAGATAGAAAATAGGAATTCAAAACTCGTTGATGTTTGACTTAAGTAATTGTGGTGAACATGTAACAATAAGTGGTAAATTGCGATGAAATATGAAAATTTCAATGATTGTATATTTCTAGATGCACCGGACGCCCCTGGCAATGTCGAGATCGGTGATTTCGATCGTTCTTCCGTTCAACTGCATTGGAAAGAACCGCGTAACGATGGAGGAAATCCTGTCAAAGGTTCGTTCACATACGTGACTATCAGTCGAATACTGTTTGTTTCTCGATTTTAAGAATTGAGTTTAAATCTAGCTCGAATTCTGAAACCAGTTCTATGGTTTTACGAATTAATGAACATCGAATATTTACGTTTCTCATTAGGTTACTTCGTTGAGATGAAAGAAAGTCACAGTCCCGAATGGCAACGCGTCAATGTTTTCCCCACCACGGATACCAAGTATCCGATTCTGAATCTGCGCGAAGGTCGTGACTATCAGTTCCGTGTCGTGGCTGTCAACGACGCCGGTCCCGGTAAACCGAGTAAACCGACTGAATCTCACACAGCTCGTGATCCGATCTGTAAGTTCGTTGAATTTCGGGCATTTTCTGGTCATTAATCCGAGCTTACCTCCTCAGATCATGGGGACTGATGAATCTTCTCAGGCAAGCGGATTCTGGGGCTTTCGGCATCATGATCGTTCGTGGGTGGCCACTAACCTGGAAAACTCTGAGAATTGGAAAAAATCTGGGAAAATTTAGGGAAGTTGACAAATTTTGCAAGAAAAACCTGAAAAAGTCAGGGAATTAGGATAATATATTGACCACGTGCTTGTTCATCAACATGTCATTCATGAAAAAGCGACTCATTTAGATAACTTTTTATACCATACAAAAAAATGTCTCCATCTACCAGCCAATTCACTCATAGAGAAAGATACTGTATGATATAGATATATCTATCTAAGCCCAGTTGGATATGATTAGCCTGATAAAATTCTAGGTTGAAATGATGATATTTATCATGGAAATCTTTGCTTTGACTTGTTGTGTTGTCAATCTACAGTCCCTGCTGGTGCTCCGTCTGGTATCAACGTCGATAAAATCACCAAAGACAACATCGATCTTTCATGGCCTCGATGCGTCGACGACGGCGGCGCTCCGATCGAAGGTTACGTCGTCGAGAAGAAAGGACCGACCGGCGACTGGCAAAAATGCAAACAGGTCGGACCGACCGAACTGGCGACGTCAATTCCGGTTACCGAGGGTGAACAATGCCAGTTCCGCGTACGCGCGCTGAACGAGGCGGGTCTCGGTGAACCCAGTCGACCGACGGATATGATCACATGTGAAAATCAACCGGGTACGCTTGACTCCATTGAATTTTAAAGGAGACTTTTTGGTAATCGTTCGAAACCGTGTAAAATGGATGAAAGATCAATGATTTAGTTCAACTGCTCATCCATTCTGGTCCTTTAAAGATCTGTATAATGTATATACCACCAAAACTGACTGAGCTAGGCTTCCCGACGTTCTCTCAACCAAAGTTGAAATAGACATTAGTTCTAACCTAGGGATAATTCAATTGAAGAAGCGAATAAAAAGCAGACCAGTTGACATTTGTTATCTGTTGCAAGACATTGAAATTAATTTTCGCGTAATATTTTCCAGAGAAACCGAAGATCGACGCGTCTGAAGTGAAAGATGTCGTCGTTAAAGCCGGCCAACCGTTCGAAATCAAAGTTCCGTTCACCGGTTTCCCGAAACCGACGGCCGAATGGACTCTGAGCGACGAACCGTACGAGGGAACGAGCCGAACGTACATGAAAGTCGCCGACGATCACGCCATCTTGAAAACCGATGACGCGAAACGTTGCGATTCCGGAATTTACAAGGTCGTCTTGAAAAACGCGACAGGCCAAGATACCGTCAAGTGCAGGGTCAAGGTTCTAGGTACGGTTGATTAACATTTTCACTCCTAGATAATTGTGCATGCCCTCTACCAGCTCTTATTCTTGATGATGCATGTATTGGTTGACGCCTATACAGCTGGATAGGAACTATAATGAAAGCAGACGGTCTTCTGCTAATCAATAAACACCTAAGTCCCGCATAGTAGTTGGCTTTGCAGTACTAGGACACTTTTACAGGTCTTACTTATACTGCTGACCGAAATATCGGTTGCAATGGTGTACATTAAGCAAAATAAGCAACTGGAATTCTACTCTCTATTGATAGTGAACGAGTTCAAGAAAACACCTAAATTGACAAAAGTTTTTAGAAAATTAACGGTCGTTTGTTGCGTATCATTTCAGATACACCATCAAAACCGGAAGGACCGCTCGTACCGACCGACGTTCAGGCCGATCAAATCTCGTTGAAGTGGAAAGAACCGCTCGAAGATGGCGGCGACCCGGTTAATAATTACATACTTGAGAAACGTCCAGTCGGCAGCAAAGATTGGCAGAAAGTGAGCAGTTTTATCAGCTCGCCGAGCGCGACAGTTCGTAACCTCGACGAAGGCACCGAATACGAATTCCGCGTCATGGCCGAGAATAAATACGGCGTATCGGAGCCACTCGTCGTCACTGAACCAATCAAGGCTAAACATCCGTTCGGTAAGTGTACTCAAACCCTACTCAGTAGCTTTTCAAGGGTGGATTTAGGGGGTGGACCAAAAATTAAGCACTGGTCATATTATTCTGCGTGAATGCTTAATGGTTCTGGAAATGATTCACCTCACTTGCCACAGCATCTTTTTGGTAGAATCCAACTACTTACCACTGCTGCTATTAATTACAGATAAACCCAGTGCATCAGGATCACCAGTTGTTGAAGATGTCACCGAAGATTCCGTCACGCTCGCTTGGGAACCACCTCGAAAAGACGGCGGCGCACCAATCACCGGCTACGTCGTTGAGAAGAGGAAGAAGGGCGACAAGAATTGGACAAAGTAAGTTATTGGTTCTTAGGCTTCCATTACAAGACCCTTATTTTCGTATTGTGTGTCTTCCTGTCTGACTTTAAGGGACTAAGCTTCGTTCATATTGAGTCGATCTTGATGAAACTTGGGTACTTTGTAACAGGTGATTGGATTAGGATTTTATTTACACTCCAACCATTTTATGGTACGTGGAGGTAGACTTATATAAAGTATACAATATTTACAATTAACAGAAAATATAAACTTGTCTTAAGAATGGGCCCAGTGCACCACCTAGCTGCAAAACTAGGCACTGAAAACTGCTTTTCAATGATATGACTTTGAAGATGACCTCATAACTGAGGAACAGGGTCGAAATTCAAAACGTTGTCTTGACAAAATTTAGCTATTGGCCCTAGATATATCCAGAACATATCCAAAATGCAATTGGAACTAACGCATGGTTATAATGGAGTTTGAGCCTGAGCCCGAGCACTGTTGTCACATGTGGCTTGTATTTCTCGATATTGGTACCAGCAATGTTGATGAACTTTGAAACATGCTATACTGTAATACTGTATTAAACTAACACGTGAATTATACGTTAATAATTTCATTCTTGTCTCGAAGGGCCATACCCGGTGATTGCCCCGGAACCGGTTGTACCGTCAAAGGTCTGAAGGAGGGTGAAGAGTACGAATTCAGAGTCGCTGCGGTTAACAAAGCTGGACCCGGTGATTTCAGCGAAATCACCGAACCCGTGAAATGTCGCGCTCCTCCGAGTAAGTTTCAATTGAATGTTATCGTGTAAAAGAGAACGTCTGCTAAAAGGGGTGAATCTTATTTATCTCCGGATGAAATGTTACAGGAGCTCCGAAGATCGATTACTCCGGCATACCGAATGAAATTGTCGTTAAAAAGGGCGAAGATTTCAAACTGAAGATCCCGTACGACGGTTCACCGATGCCGGAAGTTACATGGGCCAAGGTAGGATAGATTAGTTTATTTTAGTTTAGAAGAGTTTTACGTCCTAACTGCAAGTAACAGCGTAACCCTAGTGGGTGTTAAGAGATGGCCAGGATCTTTTTATAGATTGTTATGACACACAACCTGACTAAGTTAGCAGAGTTTAGTCGATGTATGTGTCTAGACAGCCAACACCTGAAGTGGTTTCAAACTAGGGAACTCTTGGTGCCCAGTCCTGCACTCAACCATCTGAGCTAACTGCACAGGATTCTTAACTAGTAGTCTGCCCTAGTAACTCGCATGAAGTACTGAGCTTGACAGCGTTTTATGGTAGCGAGAATTTCTAACCTTCGTCGTTTTCTGTTTGATTCAAGGATGGAAATCCTGTGAACCCGGACGACCGTCATGCGATCGACACGGACATGTTGGAATCGATCCTCGGCGTGAAGAAAGCGACGAAAGACGACGCCGGACGTTACGTAATACAGTTGAAAAACGAAAAGGGAACGGACACTGTTCCTATCAATGTTAAGATCGTCGGTAGGTGTTGATTTTATCAAACACTGGGTGGCGCCACTCACCTGGAAGATTTGGAAAATTCAGGGAATCAGAAATGTCTAGAAAAAATCAGGGACAATTTCACAAATTTTGCATATAAATGGAAAACTCAGGGAATTTGTATAATGCTAATGACCATATGTTTCTTTTTCAATACATGATTCAATGAAAGAGGAATAAATTGTTACATTTTAAACCCTAGAAATTCCTCTAATTCACTCATGGAATTTTCGTTATAACATGGAAAACTCAGAGAATAGATTGGCAGAAAGTAGTCACCGTGGTTTGACACCATTTCCATGGCTGTTTAAATACAGCTGAATTGTGCCACTTAGAGAAAGAAAAATTCATATCATTTCGTATTTCAACCTTTCTTACAAATCTAAGACAAGCATCTATTTATTCATTACGTTTTGACGCAATGTCTTCAAATTTCCTACAGATGCTCCTGAAAAACCAGAAGGACCGATCGAAGTATCGAAAATAACACCCGACTCCTGCACCCTCAAGTGGAGCGCTCCGAAAGACGACGGAGGCGCGCCTGTCACTAATTACATCGTCGAGAAATGCGATAAGAAATCGGGAAAATGGACGCCTTGCAGTCGTTTCGTGCGTGGAACCTCCTACGACGTTCATGACCTCGACGACGGTCATGAATATCTATTCCGAGTTTCGGCCGTGAATGACCACGGAGAGAGCGAGCCCCTGGAGGCTGAGAAAGCGATCGTTGCCAAACATCAATTCGGTACGGATCTTTTTCCCTACGAACATGAAACGCTGAGTAAAGTAGACGTATCGATATTAATCCGGTTAATTTCTGTTTTTCTTTCTCCTTTTGTTAAACAGCTACACCAGACGCTCCAGGAAAGGTCGAAGTTAGTGACGTAGATGAAGATGAAATCACTTTGAAATGGGAAAAACCAGAAGATGATGGCGGTGACAAAGTTCAAGGTACGCGTTCATTTTGATGGTTTTCTTTTTACAAGATGCAGATTGTAGTGCAGTGTAATGAGTCCTTGAACGGAGCCCGAGCATTTTTTTGAGTCCAATCCTTCCTTGAACGGAGCCCGAGCATTTCCTCGGATACAGGAATTACTACTTTCAGCTTAGAAACTTGACGTGTTCCACTTTCGTTGTAGGTTACGTTATTGAAATGAAACCGGAAGGTTCGAACAAATGGAAGCCGTGCAACGATTTCCCGTGTCGCGGAACTCAGTTCACAGTCGACGGACTCGAAAAGGGCAAGAAGTACGACTTCCGCGTTCGCGCCAAGAACCGCGCCGGATTAAGCGAGCCTAGCAAAGCAACCGGTTTGACGGAAGCAAAACCGAAATACTGTAAGTTGTCGACCTTTGTCTAGATGGCGCTCACCAAATTTAAATCTACATATTATTATTATACTTGTCAGTACTAACAGGGCCCAGTTGCACACTCATGACTTCAAGTCCAAAAGTGGTCTTAAGATTTTAAGACTGGTTCCAAGATGTTAGATTGGCTATAGAACTAAGTTGGTCTCGGACTGGTGTTGAATCTGAGCCATGAGAATGTGCAACTGGTACCTGTAGTTAAGATCCAAGTTAAGAGATATTTCCAAATACCACTAACTATGGTTCAAGCATTTACCGTTACATCAATTATGAGTTACTGGAGATTTTCTATTTCGTACGAACAGCTGTACCGAAAGCACCTGGAATGCCCGAGGTGAAAAATGTTGGAAAGAACTTTGTCGATTTGGAATGGCCTCGACCAGTGTCTGATGGGGGTAGCAGGATTACTGGCTATATCGTTGAGAAGAAAAATAATTCTAAAGGTCAGTTTTTCTGTTCTCTGAATGATAACAATAGGACATTTTGAAATGGCTCGAGACCTCGTTGTTTTCATCGTTGATCTAATGTTCCGTTGCTATGATGTTTTAGGAGGTGATTGGGAAAAAGCGAGTGACTATAACATCAGAGAACCTCGTTTTACCGTGTCCAATCTACCGGAAGGTGACGATTTCGAATTCCGAGTGATTGCCGTGAACGCTGCCGGGCAGAGCGAGCCAAGCGAGTGTTCGATGCCGGTTAAAGTTAAAGAAAAGATCGGTGAGATTTCACGTTCCAATTTTCATTCATTTCTTATTCGTTTATTTATCGTATCAATTCATACAAAAAAATGGTAGAAAGATAACACGAAGGTGTAAAGAACGCAAGGAAATGAAATGCAAAGAAATCGAAAGAAAACAAAATATCACAAGTAAAAAATAACCCAAAAAATGTTGAAATCTGATAACAATATTATACAATCAACTAGAACTGTGGAACTTAATGACTGAATCTACGTATCCCTCTATTGTAACATACATATGAAATTTACAAGTAATTTCGAAATACAGAACGCTTCGTGTATTTCTGAAATGTAAATGCATTAAATATTCTTTTTTGTTTCTTACAGAGGGAACGAAACCGGAAGTATTGAAGAAGTTAGATAACTGCTTAGCACCAGTTGGAGGTGAAGCTACGTTCACGTGTATGTACGACGGCAAGCCACCACCCACCGTCAAATGGTATGTATCACATTCAAGGTGCTTTAAACTGCATTTAGATGTTTTAATGGCCGTGTCATATCATGTATTCGATCTCTTGACACCATATGTACCACCTCGTAATGATGATTTTTGGTACACTTGGCTCTAAAAATGATCCAACGATTTTAGTTAAAGCTATGGCAAAAAGGTTATTGGAAGGTGATTTTATCATTCAGCTCCTACTACTCTTCAGAATGAACTACCTCGTAACATAAGAGTCTCCATCTTTGTCCCAGCTTTCAAATCCCGATTGAAAACATTTCTTTTTATAAACACCTATGGTGGTTAATTCTAACTTGTAGTTTTCATAATGTAGCTTTAGAACGGAAAGTGCTGTGGAAATGATTTTATAATCGCACTCCATAAGAAAATATATCATTATTTTCATTATAAATTCTGCTCAATCTTGAATAACGTTGAATTGAGATGTTTCGTTCTTACTGGAAGCATCGTTTAAATGGTTTTCAGGTATCGTAATGGTTCGGAGATTTTCCCGACGAGTCGCGCCAAGATAAAGACCGACGACGACAAAACGGTTTTGACGTTGAGTGACATCGGAGAATCGGACGCCGGCGAAATCACGTGCGAACTGTCGAATAAACTCGGACGCGACGAGTCATCGGCGAAGCTGACCGTTCAAAGTACGTTGAGATTTTATACAACTCATAACAGTATTCGTTCAAACCCTCTGAATACTGGCCTACGTTCATGGTTCTTAAGTTTTGGCAAAATACTTCTGCCCATCTCGACGGTATTTTGTATGAACTTCTGATGAAATTGATCCTCTGAAGAAGAGCAGAAATATTTCATGTGAAACTTTAGGATCACATGTTGTTTGTGGGTTTTGCTTCTGCAAACTAAATATGTTACTTATCCGGTAGATACAAATATCATTAAATAGGAATTATGATCGGGACTGAAAACTTAAATAGCTTATTCTCGTTGCAGAACCACCTCAGATTGAGAAGTTACCACGACCGGATCAGACCGTCGACGAGGGCGACAGTTTGAAGATTAAGATTCCGTTCTCCGGCACCGGGCCATTCGACGTCAAGTTGAAGAAGAACGGAAAAGAAATTCCGGACAACGCACGTCTCAAGTGTCAGTGCTTCGACGATTACGCAGTTCTCACTTTGAAAGGTACATAGATAATTACATTAAAGGCCTGTTATAATTAACTGTCATAAGCCACTATATGATGTTTAATTATAGAGAGGGAGGCTACTTACCTAGAAATCAAGGAAAAGTCAGGAAATCTTCTTTCCTTTTCCTTCTTTCCTTTTCTTCTTTCCTACGGAATATAACTGAAATCAACACTTTCAAACAGAGAGTAAAACATTTGCTTTTCTGCAAAGCCTATGCTCTGTGAATTCAGCACCACTACCTTACAAAGCGCTGGTGAACATTATTATTAGTGAAACAGGCGCTATATAAATGTGACATTATTATTATTATTATAAAAAAGTTGGAGAATATTCAGGGAAATTTGTTGAGATTACTAGTTCGCGCATGAAATCAAACAGTTTTCGTCTATGTCATAGGTGTTTGACTGTATTAATTGATTGGATTCTTAGATCAAATCAGGGAAAACAATGTGGATGTCAAGGAATAGTCTGGGGAAAATGTTAAATGATGTATATTATAATATATTTATTTGCCACATATAAAATTTACAACTGTCATCATCAATTTTGGCCAGATATTTCTGAAAATGACTTTGAATTGATGTGGGTCGGTTTTCCTGATTTGACATGTAGTAATATGAATGTTACGAAATTAGATGACATGAAAGGTTAATATTTATCATTCAGATGCAAATAAGGATGATACTGGCGACTACAAAATTGAAATCAGTAATCCCAGTGGTTCGGCAGTTGCTCCCATCAATCTGAAAGTGAAAGCCCGTCCCGGGAAATGTAACGGCCTCGACGTGTCGGATATCACTAAAAACACTTGCAGCTTATCGTGGAAAGCCCCGAAAGATGACGGCGGTAGCAAAATAACTCATTACATGGTTGAGAAAAAACTGAAAGATAAACCGTACTGGGGAACAGTGGCTTCGTACTGCAAGGTAAATCAGAAAAACTGTCCACCCGGTTTTGTAGAAATCGACCATTTTGATTTCGATATCTGAAATATGCTTTCATCATATATTGTTTTAGGAGCCGTATTGCGACGTTCAAGGATTATACGAAAACGAGGAATACTTTTTCCGCGTTTGCGCAGTGAACGCTAACGGCGAAGGAGAATATCTGGAAACGGCGAACGCTATCGTCGCTAAGATGCCATACGGTACGTACCTTCAGTCACTTCAAACTCGGCTAACGTAGTACGCAGTTCGTTTGGGGTTAAATCAAAAACCCACAATCAGGATCCAGTTCCACAGTTCTGAGTTAAGATTTGACCCTGGGTTAAAACATTGAAAATGAACTAACTTTAACTCAGAGTTATCTCAAACTCACAACTGTGGAACTGGGTCCAGAAGAACAGCTAATATGGTTCTAATGTTTCAGGCAGAATACGTCTGCCCATATTCGCTGTATTTGTTTGAAATTTCAGTTGGTTCAAAGCTAGTTCCTCCTATGTGCTGGTCAGATTTAGGTGCGGTTTCTATCTAGTAAACCCAAAATCTATTCAACTTGTTTCTTGATTTATTGCTGTCCTCATGGTACATAACAAACAACATTCACAACTAGTAAACAAATTAGTATCTTAAACTTAAAGCCCTATTACATGGCCAGTTCTTGTGTGTTTGGTAAATTTAGAATTTAGTCCTTCTGAAATGTATTTTAATTTCTTGAATGATTTTGATTGTGCATCACCATATCCTCTCCACAAGTGGGAAGCTAAGTGGCAGAGAGCTTCAGACTACGTTAGTTCTTAGAACCTCTTGGGTGTATGTTTACGCCCAAGGGTTTTCATTCAAAACAACCATGGCAGCACCACGAAAGTCGGAATGTGGGTGAAAAATAGGAATTTTGTGCAATTAATTGAAACTGTGGGAAGATGGAATCAAGAAACAATAAAAACCTTTAAGGGGTTATTTCTAATGTTGATATGCTGATGTATTTCATATATGAATGATTTTGTTTCGATTCAGACGCTCCCGGTTCACCGGGTGTCCCCGACATCGAAGAGGTCGGCGCCGATTTCGTCAGTTTACAATGGGAGAAACCGCACACGGACGGAGGCGGTAAAATCACCAGTTACATCATCGAGAAACGCGAGCCCGGCTCGGAGAACTGGACCCGCGTCAATCATCAGCCGGTCGTCGCTACGATCTTCAACGTTCCGAATCTGATCGAAGATAAGGAATACGAATTCCGTATATTCGCCGAGAATCCGGCCGGTCGCAGCAAACCGTCGTCGAATTCGCGTAAAGTGAAAGTCAAGGATCCGAATGGTAAGTAATGACTGTAGTTCAGTGGAGCTGATTGGTCGGTCTGTCCTGTTTTAGGAGAAATAAGTATACCTAATTTGCATAATCTGTGGCAAGGTTTTGAAGGATAGATTTTAGATATACCTGTATTTGTTATCGTGAATTTCAGCTGCGAAAATACCAGAGTTCACTTCACCGCTGCGAGATACTCTGTGCTCCGAGGGCAAAGCCGCCAAATTTGAGTGCGAGATTTTGGGCACGCATCCCGACGTCACCTGGTAAGCGATACTTCCCCTCCATTCGTGAAATGGAATTCAACGTTAATTTAGTCTTTATATCCAGGGGCCGGTTCCATAGTCATGGCTTCGACTTAAGACCAGTCAAAGACCAAATTAGTTCTATAGTCAATCTTACAACTTAAGACCAGTGTTAAGATTTAAGACCTTTTTTTGACTAAAGCCACGACTGTGCAACTGAACCCAAATGCTTTTGTGATTGATGACTAAAAATGTTACTAGAAGAAATATTTGTCCGGATTTATAGTCGTATAACTTGATAAATGTATGTGTTTTATACGTAGGTTCAAGGGAACTCGAGAAATCTCCGACGAAGATCCGAAATATGAAATTCATAAAGACGGTGATAAACACATGCTCGTCGTACACGACGTGTTCGGTGAAGATTCCGATGAATATTCGGTCAGAGCTTCGAATAAAGCCGGAACTCGCACGAGTCGCGCTGAATTATCTATTAAATGTAAGTTTGAATTTAACGACAATGATGTATCTGTATTTACTAAGATCCCGGGAATAGTTGGTTTGGATATAGTTGAAGTAGTGATAATTATTACAACTGCATATTGTTTATGCGATGGTATACATTAACTGATTTTTGAACGACTGACTGTGCAGTGATAAGCCTTGATCTCATCTAGATGACTTCACCCACGTCAAACTGGTCAAATTTAGCCTCCAATTAGGCTTCTGCTTTCACACGTAAATCACTCACTCGATACTAAAACACTATCAAAGCGATGCTGTGGCAAGTGAGGAGAGTCATTTCTGGAAGCAGTTAGTATCCACATGTGATAATTGACCAGTGTTAAAATAGAAATTGTTTGGTATGGCCGATTTCAAACAGGCGCAGGCCCATATGGCACCAACGTGAATGGAATAACCTGGCCCAATCTGGCATGGGCAAAGGAAAAAAAATGCTTGTGCGATCGCAGCTTTTCTGTCACCACTGTCTGTGGTACTACTGGCCCCTTATATGGAATGAACTCAATTCTCCCCAATCATACTGTACGTTCAAACTGTAATACTTCGTTTAATCTAGCGCCACCTAGGATCAAAGTTCCCGAACGATTCAAAGACGTATCGACCTACGAGAAAGGCGAGGAAATCGTGTTGAAGGTTCCGTTCACCGGCAACCCGAAACCGACGTGCAAGTGGATCCGCGACAACGAAGAGATCAAATCCGGCGGACGACATAAGATCGAGGTCACCGAGCGTCACGCATTCTTGACGATCAAAAAAGCCGAGAAAGAGGACGAAGGACCGTACAGGTTGACATTGGAAAACGACCTCGGCACAGATTCGGCTGTGATTAAGATACAGATTAATGGTGAGTTATAGCAGATAGCAGATATTGTGACGACCCTAAAGGGTCTAAGGGCCTATGATAATGAATGCTGGTAATATTCATATGATAATGATATGATTTATATGATAATGATATCGTTTTCATCAACAATTAAAAAGGACTCCAAAATTACAAGAAGGTTATATGTTACATAACGGAATTAGTAGATTGATGATTAAGGACTGAACAGAGCCATTAAGGCTGTACGATCACTATAGGATATTGAAATTGAATGATGATAAGGCATAATACTATTAAGGAATGATATTGATAAGTAGTAATGATGATTCAAGTCATGTTTCGATGGAATATTTTCCAGATATGCCCGATCCACCGCGTTTCCCGATTGTCGAAAGCGCGTTCGAAGATGTCGTCGGTTTGTCGTGGAAACCTCCGCTCAACGACGGCGGTAGCTTCATTACCGAATACATCGTCGAGAAGGCAGACGCGAATAAAGACAACTGGACCCGTGTCGGCAGTTCCAGGTTCGTGTTTCATCACGGAACGAGTTTCATGGATATGCCTTTATCTATGCCTTGGAAAATCAAAGTTCAACGGTTCTTAGTTAAATTTTACTAGATTTTAATAAGATCGTTTCGAATCTTGGGAACTTCATGGTTTTTCATATCCGAAGTGTTTCAACATCGAAAACGGAGTTAGAGAAGATTTGATATTTTATATAACGATATCGATATCTATTCAGGTTGGCTTACATGAATATCCAAGACTTGCAGCCGAGCACCGAGTACGAGCTGAGAATCAGCGCCGTCAATTTCTACGGCCAGAGCAGTCCGTGCGAGCCGATCAAAGTGAAAACTACGGAAGCGATGAAAAAACGAAAGGGCAAAGGACTTTATGACGAACACGGACGAAAGATTCGCGGCCAATACGACGGACCGAAGATCACGGACTACGATAAGTTCTGTAAGAATACAAACAATTCGTTCGTCATTTATTAATTATCGAAGTCGGATTCAAATAATTGTTTTATTTCATAGACCACGATTTATGGGCTAAATATCACCCTCAACCTGTCGACGTGAAAAACGCGAGCATTTACGATTTCTACGATATTCTCGAGGAATTGGGCAGGTAGGATTGAGGATCAGTTATGGATCATGGGCGTCCCAAGGGGGGGGGGGTTCGGTAGTACGAACGAACCCCCTTTTTGAATTTTCAAACGTCGACGAACGTCGGCACAATGGTCTGCATTTGCTAAATTAGAAAAATAAAATCGATACATGCAAAGTAAACGGGAACCAGTCTACCTATAAACGGGAACCAGTCTACCTCAGATTGCACCAGAACGTGCCTGCTTGCACGAAATTTTCAAACATTTTCTGGGGTTGGACCACCAAACCCCCTCTATTCCTAAAAACGAACTCCCCAAAAAAAATCCCGGGGACGTCTATTTGGATGGATGTTTATTGTCTCCATATTTCGACTTCTCTTTTCCCTAGCCCTGATTTCACTTTCTGCGTTGCGTACGAATTTTCATGTTTGTATGAATACGTTTTCAGCGGAGCCTTCGGGGTCGTGCACCGGTGCCGCGAAAAAGCGACCGGCAAAATCTTCGTAGCTAAATTCATCAACACACCATTCCCGCTGGATAAAGTGACCGTGCGCAACGAGATCAACGTCATGAATCAACTTCATCATCCGAAACTCATCAATCTGCACGACGCATTCGACGACGGAGACGATGAAATGTGTCTAGTTATGGAATTGTAAGTGTAGCATTGGGTGGTTTGTTAGATCAATGAGCGGCCACTGAATGACTCATCAATCCTACTCAACAACTTATAACGACGTGACGATAATGTGTAAAGAATCCCATGAAAAAATGGTATAAAGTCCAAAAATTTTTCTTTGGCTACTAGTTGATTCGACATTTAGACAGGAATTCCTGAAGATATAGCTGAAACATTGTTATTATTGTGGGATTCTTTACACATTACTCAACAGCTTACCTTCATACTTATTCAACTAAGCACCTCCAGACCTTAGGCAGCACTCGCACCCCTGCTAAATGAAAAAGAAAGGGCACAGCCATTTCACCTGCTATTCTGAATGTTTCCCTGAGGAGTAGTAACATTGAAACCGCTCAGTCAGTTGGTACGATTCCTCATCGAGATGAACTCCTCAGTTGAACAGTTTTACCCTCTTCGAAAATTCCCATCCCGTGCAAGTAAATTCACTCATTCACCTGATGAAGCTTCTATTCATTAGTAGTGAAAGCTTGTACGTCAAATAAATAGTTAACCTATATAGTACTACTCGTCTCGTCTCGTTACTTAAGTAAATTTACGCGAATGTTTAAATCCAATCGTTATTGTTTTGTAGCCTTTCCGGAGGTGAACTATTCGACCGCGTCGCCGCCGAAGATTACAAGATGACCGAAGCCGAGGTCATCAATTATATACGTCAAGTTTGCGACGGTCTCAAACACATGCACGATAACTGTATCGTACATCTCGACATCAAGGTAAAAATCACAGCGTTTCCCGAATAATCGATGATGTATGAAAGTAAAGTGTTTAATGATACCACTAGGTTTCGGCTGTTTTCTAACGGCCGTCATCAGGTGGAGTTGACGAGCAAAAACCCACAATTGATGATTTGACTGTTTATTTTCGACTGAACTTCAGAGAAATGATAAATAACATCATGATAATATACAGTAATTTGAAAATATAGATGTTATTAAGAAAGATAAGGAACAGGAACTAAGAGACAATCGGGAAGATACTGATACGAGATAAATAGATTATAAACAAGGATAATGTAGCAGATACGCTCATAAATCTTCATAACTGTCAGAAAATAAATTGTTAAATCATCAACTGTGGCTTTTGCTCAATAACTATGACATTGATATCAGTCTACCAGTCATCAGGTGGAGTACTTAAATTTTTAATCATCAACTGTGGCTTTTGCTCAATAACTATGACATTGATATCAGTCTACCAGTCATCAGGTGGAGTACTTTTTAATTTTTAATCATCAACTGTGGCTTTTGCTCAGTAACTCTGACATTGATATCAGTCTACCAGTCATCAGGTGGAGTACTTAAATTGTTAAATCATCAACTGTGGCTTTTGCTCAATAACTATGACATTGATATCAGTCTACCAGTCATCAGGTGGAGTACTTAAATTTCTAATCATCAACTGTGGCTTTTGCTCAGTAACTCTGACATTGATATCAGTCTACCAGTCATCTGGGTCCAGTTCCACAGTTCGGTGTTAAAATTTTACCCCGAGTTAACTCATTGAAAATGAACTAATTTTAACTCAGAGTTAACACTAACTCACAACTATGAAACTGAGTGCTTAGATTTTTAATCTTCAATTGTGGCATTTTGCTTTCATGATGTTTTGTCACGTGTCGCGATAACGAGGATAAATAGTTAAAATCGAACGTTTTTTTCCTCGTAAACAGCCGGAGAACATCATGTGCGAAACTGGAAAGAGCAACAACGTGAAACTCATCGATTTCGGTCTCGCTACGAAACTCGATCCGAACGAAATCGTCAAAGTATCGACGGCGACGGCCGAGTTCGCCGCTCCTGAAGTCTGCGAGATCGAACCTGTCGGTTATTACACCGATATGTGGTCGGTCGGCGTGCTTGCTTACGTGTTGTAAGTAAACAATATGTAATGGTAGATCTGGTAATCTGTACTGTGTTTGGGTGCAGTTGAATGCGTTTAAGTCCATATACAAGATAGGATCCATTGATCACCCTTTAATTGAGATATTTGAAAATATTCTTCTGACCCTATGTATGAAGAATATAGATACCATCCAACTCGGATATCAGTGAAATTGCCGATATATTTTGTCCAAAAAGAAAAATGCAACTTAAGTGGAGTCTACTGCTTCTCTCCCCTCACATTAACCCTGTGTAGTTGTCCTGGTTTTAACGGTTTATAACTGATGATGATTGTTTACGTTTCAGAATGAGCGGATTGTCACCGTTCGCCGGTGAAGACGACTACGAAACGTTACAGAACGTCAAGCGTTGCGATTGGCAGTTCGATCCGGAATCGTTCAAGATTAGTTCCGACGAAGGCAAAGATTTCATCAAAAAGTTGCTCGTAAAAACGCCGCAGTGAGTTTCTTCTTTTCTACCAATAATGAGTCTTACTTATTCGCAATTTTGTGTTTTTCATACATTCAATATAATTGTACCTTGTTCGATACTTTGACTTCCTGATACTGACCTCTGAGAACTGGTTTTTGAAGGGCTTGTCACATCCGAAAAGGACACTTTGATGTCCTAAAAGGCAATATTAGGTGTATTCCCGCACAGAGTGGTTAATTTTGAAGAACTTGTCAAGTCCTCAAAGGCAAAGTGATGTCCAAAAAGGCAATACATGTATTATGCGTACTCTTGCACTGAAATGCACCATTTATCTTTGTTGACATGATGAAACAGGGCACTCAAAAAGATTTGATGGACTAAGTACAAGTTTCATAAGTCCTCCTGTATCCGCCCTGTGTTTTCATGTATTAAGTTAGGATTACGATGTAATCTGTTGTTCTATTCGTTCGTCAACAGAAAACGAATGACCATTTATCAAGCATTGGAACATCCGTGGTTGAAGGGCGATTTGACCGGCCTCGACAAACGTATCCCGAGCAGTCGTTACGATCGCATTAGACAGAAAATTAAAGATAAATACGTAAGTTTGTCTCCTACGTTCGTCCTTATTATGGAAAATCTTATTAGCGATCTGAACACAGCTGTATCTCAATACTAATTTGACTCTATGATTAATGCATTAGAAAATACTTTGTTTCTACTGTCAAATTTAAGGAAGAACTGTAGATCCGAGTCCAACAGTGGTTGCACAGGCTGATAGTTCATTTTCACTTATCTAACCGAGGCTTACATAATATTCTGCCGTATAAAACTTCGCTTATAGAATATTTTGAAATGCGTTCTGTAATTTTGATTCGTAATGATTTTGACTTTCAGAAGTCAAACATCGACACTTCTCGCATGCTACGTTAACATTTTTGGCACCTGTCATAAATTATCGCTTCTTGACATTTTCTTCATTCAAAGAAATTCATAAAGAAAAATATTCATATATTTCTAACTGGAGATCATGTCGTATTGGATCATGTCCATCGATATTGATAACAACATAAACTCATGTTGTGATAATTGATGCCTATATTGTATTGAACCATCAAGCCTGAATTGTCAGTTGTATCAGTGTCTAGATCCCCTGAAGTTACGTCTAGTTTTGACTCTACCATCATCAGCAGCAGCAATTTTTACATCACTCACTATCATTCATTAACCCTTGTTTCATTTCTTTTGTGTGCTTTATAGGGCCTTGACTTGGATGTATTGGTTGAACGCTACCCCTGGATTTTATTTGACCTAGATTCAGAGGTTCCGCTTTAAGCTTTTTTACCGCATGGCTAAGTTGCACCCATCCATTATAGAGGACTGTTCGTAGCGTAGTGCATGCACCTTTAAGCTTCAGATACGCGAAGCTCGTCCCTCGTTTCTGACGACAAACGAGTCGCTATTATTACGTACTTTCACCTGATAATTCGATTGTAACGATTGTTTTTGATTTTATTCGATACAGGAACTACTTATGATCAAACTACACATAACTATCATCTACTTCCATGTAAGATTAGCGCATATCAACAGCACACGATATATGTACACATCATATATAAGTTACTTTGCGCTGAAATTCGCTTCATGGTTTCACTCAAAGCCATTTTGTTACGAACATACATTATCAATTTATTTATGCTCTCAAACTTGCACCCAATCTTATATATATACATATATTTTCTTTCTCAGTCCTACGGTATAATCTTTTCGGTATTGATTTGTACTTCCCGAGAATTTGTGCGTGCTGGATCCAGTTGTGCAGTTTTGACTGGAGTTAAAATTCGACTCATAAAGAGTTAACCAATTGAAAATGAGAACTAACTTTAAACTTTCTACTGCGGAAAATTGGGTCCGGTTGTTTTACAAATATCATTTTTGCATGGAGTTCAATATCCTTCCAATTCAAACTATGGAACATTGTCGTCCATAAATTCAATTTATTTTCGATGCTCTTGCAACTATATTAGTTCTGTGAATTTTCATGGCGTGTATTTTGTGGTTTTCAAATGTATCATAATCTAAACATAAAGGGTGAATGAATTTGAACATTGTGTTTTATTGAATTTCAGGCCGACTGGGGAACACCGATGCCCGCTATTGGTCGAATTGCCAACTTCAGTTCATTGCGCAAACACAGGCCGAAGGAATACGCGATTTACGATACCTACTTCGGTAAATATGGTTTGAATAATTAGAATTCATATTCGAATTCCTCAGGTCTCAGTTTATTGCAAGAACGTGAATCTTCAGCTGATTTTATGAAGAATTTCCCAACTCAAAAAACCATACGGTTTCAGCTGAAAATCAGTTAATTTTTGCGAGAACTATTTCACCGAGCTCTTATTGAAATTTCGTCTTTTTTTCCGTTACAGATCGTCGTGAAGCGGCTCCGAGGTTTATACGCAAGCCACGAAACCAGGTCGTCAGCGAAGGTCAAATGGCTAAATTTGACTGTAAAGTTATCGCCTTATCCTGTCCCATCATAACATGGTGTGTATGATGTATATTTGTTTTCCTTTTTCTCTAAAGCAATTTGTAGAAGACATTTTAGTTGTTTGTGGACGAATTGCAGGTTCACTTCACTTCAAAAGGCCGCCATTTCGTAAATCGCACATGATTTCTATCTCGGCGCTGATTGGCTGTTTGTTATAGGATTTTTTGCTGCATACTAGGCGTCTGATAGCGATCTTCAGCGGTATTCATAAAACCTTACTAAGCCTACCCTAGTAGTTTCTTGCTAAGTTCCTTACTACCTTTAGTTTAACTACATAGTTAGCAACGAACTAAGTTAGGAAACTTTTGTGACAGCCAAATATCTAGCATGCTAGGATACTGAGTGATCTTGTCACTGGCGACTATTTGTCGGCCGATAAAGAATGCTGCTGGCCGCAAAACAAGTGATATCGTAGCTATTTCTCGCAACGTAAATCATCAAGAAAACACTTAGTGTGCAGCTCCGGACTTCAGATTCAATATTTACCTCTTCTTTGTCATATTTTGCACTTAACTTCGTACGTACATCCTATATATCTGTTCAGGTATCACGACAACGTACAGTTAACTCAGAGCGTGAAACACATGCAGAAATACTCGGGCTCCGAGTTCGAACTTCGTATAAATCGTTGTAAATTAGACGGCGACGCCGGAGAGTACATCGTACGCGCCGAAAACTCATTCGGTACGAAAGAGGAACCGATGATGCTGCAAGTTGAACGTAAGTCGCCGAAATATGGATCTAATCCACACTAGATATAGACAATCTACGTATGAATTCGTATAACATCCAGTTCAGATAACGCTCTTGAATCAGCTACATTTTTTCGCTGTCCGTAAAGATCGGACTCAAATTTAGATCTGAATCAAATCACAGAAATACTTCACCCAGTCCTGGCAGTGGCTGTCTCCACAGTGTATCTACGTTGCTCTACGATCCTGTGTTTCTTGGTGAAAGAAATACAGGCTTATTAACTTGCCTGTGAACAATGGCGATTTATTTGTTTTCATAAGCTCATGTATATGTCATTTAGCTTATGAATATGGCATGTTGGTGCCATCCTTTCCTTTCCATTTCTCTAACAAACTAAGTGGTGTCCAATAGGGATGGCCCTGAAGGTGCAGGTTCTGTTTGTTTACTGTTCGGTTCTATCGTACATGCTTTTCTTCTTTCAGCGATGGAGTTACTCAATTTGAGACCAGTTGCTCACGAACCTACACCGATGAGGTCAGCGTGAATACACTCTAAATCGTAGATAATTCTGCCTCGATCGATGAAAATCGAATTTTCCTTACACGTTTTACGATCTATTATTTTACAGGAAACTTCGCGAACGGGAGATCGAAATGTTCAAAGAAAAGAAATACAAACCTCATTTCATGTTCCCGCTGCGTAATCGTATTCTGCAAGAAGGCACCGCGTTCAAACTTCTGGCGACGGTTGAAGCCAACCCGACCCCTGAGGTACGCGTTATCAAATCAGTCATATCATCAAAAATTTTAGGATCAACTGTGTTGGGAATGGTCCTGAGAGTAACTTTCTGTTAGCTCTTGGTTGCACAAATTGTAACCACTGAATTTACATAGCTGATATTTTGTCGTCAGGAGGGAAATAGGCGTTGGAATTGATATGGCAAGTTTCGTCCATCATCTCTAAGCCGTTTAGGAAGATCTTGGAGAAAATGTGCAAAATCTAAATTTCAATGAATCTGTCCCCATTTTACTGATCGATGCTTGACCTTGTTTCTCGATGATGTCATCACAGGTAAAGCCCATCAGAAGAGCATCACTAGTGACGTCCTTATCGAGAACATAGTATTGATTGTTCTGCCATGTGCTTGTAAATCATAGGGAAAACCCATAAGGCCTACCATGTTTATCATCAAAGTTTACCATGGTTTCTTCACAGTGCACCATGATTTCATCTTTATCAGTTGTTGATACGTTATTGCATATTTGAAAACAAATCGATTTTTCGCTCAAAAGTAAAATGTACTCGATATTGATCCTACTGGACCCATGGTCCTTTATTGATATTATCATATATACGTACTCTGAGACAATGAGTTCATATTGATACAGTTGACAAATAAAGCGAGTTTCACTGTAGCTCGAAATCATCTAACGCTCGAGAATGTCGATCGTTTCAGATCACGTGGATGAAAAGCGGACGCGAGCTTCGCAATTCAGATTTCCACACGATCAAATATCAGTTCGGAGTGTGTTCGCTGGAGGTGTTGGGCTGTTCGCTCGAGGACGCCGGTAAATATTCAGTTCACGCGCGAAACGAATTGGGAGAAGACGAATGCGACGCGACGATCCGAATCGAAGGTAAATATCTCGGATTTTTCAGCAATCGACGTAAATTTCTACGACGATTTCGCGCTGAATTCATCGCTCTATTCACCGATAAAATAGCGGACTTCACTGCGCTAGAATGAACACGTATGTAAGAAACATGCGCAGGTGCATGTACCTGGTACTAAAACGCACACACACATACAAACACACAGGTACACCAGCAGCAGGTGCACACGCGAGCACTACTCGTTCTCATAATCAACCGGTTTTTTGATAATGAATAACTGCATCTGCTTCTTCATCCAGACGCATAATTATATGATGTTCTAACCGTTGCAAACTGAAGAGAAAATATTTCTGAAAGTCATCTTAATAATTGGAATTCAATCATTCGATTTCCCAGTTCTTGGTTATCGGTTAGGTTCACTTGCCTATGCGTAACACGTTCACTGCCGGCTTCATTCTCAACGCTGATTAGTCAATTTCGAGCAAAAGCTGACTATGTATAACAGCTCCAGTGCTATCCTACAAGTATACTCATAATGACAATAGGGGGCGGCACTGTATTATCACAGTGGCAGTGAACATAGAGTCAAATTTTTACCAAGAACTCGGAGCCAATTCCTTCTTAATTCTCGAATTCATTTCCAATGATTTTAACTTAAATATTAACGAGGAACCATGACAAAATGGGTCCAAATCGATAACTCTCCAGGTTGCAATAGCCAACTTTGTAATTGTCGCGATACACAAGAAGCATAGATTTTGTGTGTATTGATGACAGTATCAACGGTTCATAAATGTTCTCATTCATCACTCATCGCGCTATTTCTCTATTGCAGCCGACAAATCGAAAGGTAACTTTGTGTTCGGTGTCAAAACGAGTATTTGTAGTATTTGCTTCTTCCTGCTGTAATGATTAATGACCTCTCTAAGCTACGTACGACGACCGACGTACAACGTCGATGTCGATTTGAAATTATTTTGTTTTCTCTCTCTCTCTCTCTCTCTCTCTCTCTCTCTCTCTCTCTCTCTCTCTCTTGGCGTGTGTCATTTTCTGTACTGTGCTAAAATCTAGAGCGAATATAGAGCGTACCCCTTTGTGAAAATCGGTTTAATCCAAAAGACACCAAATGAAAAACGCCGAATCGGAAAATGCATAAATTCTGAGAAAAACTTTGTGGTATTTATATCTGACAATTTGAAAAGTATCAGACCTTACCTCTGCATTTGAAGGATATAAGTCTGCATTTGAAGGATATAAGTCATTTTCTAGGAATTAGGCATTACGCGTTTTCCGATTCTGCATTTTTCATCGGGTGTTTTTCGAATACCGCTGTGAAAATATGGCCTCAACAATTCCACATATCCACCACATAAGCACCTGTTTACTAGGCAGCCAGATACATGAACCGAAGTCTTGTTAGCCAAAACGTTTACAGACTTAGCCTATCATTTACCTGGCAGCCGCGTGATTAGTCACTTTCCTTAATGAATATGCGCAATATTATCCCATAAATGCTTTAAATGTGACATTTTCTCACTGGTCGAAATAGTAATCAGTAATTATAATCAAATAGTAATCGGTTAATCCCGTCTGGATCTTGAGTGTAAAATCCATGTAGTTAAGTAGATTTGCTAATGTATCCTGGCACATCACGTACATGTCATTGTAATTTCAGGCACCAAAACTTGATATGCATCCCGAATATACAAGCACTTAAAACACCCTTAAATAACCTTGGAGTAATCATTTGCCAAGAAATAACCAACCCTGAAAGACGTTTTCCAAACTTGTTTCAAAATCTTAGATAAATTTACGTAAATTCAAAATGTAAATAACATAGAGATTGTTAATGAAAAGCTTAATGTTGTTCTAGTCATGTATTATTTTATTTCTCTAGTCTTTAGTTTAAAGTATCCTTCCTTTCTCTGCTTCGTGTAATAATAAAAAGGTAACGACCCGTTCTATTTCATTTGCGAATTTCTAATAAGAGTTTTCCGTGATTTTTTCTTCTCGGCAGCTTATAAAAAAACTGGCTTCATCTCCGTCGTGTATCTACGCATTTAGGTTTCATTAAATTTATAAAAAGAGCAGCTTAGTTACGCATAAAATTAAACGTACGAATAAAACCTAATGAAATCTATCAGGATGCTAGCTGGTAATCTAAAGCTCTGTAAATAAATATAGTCTGCCCTAAGGGGCTGTTCATTAAGTACATACGCTAAATGTTGCTGATTTTCAACCCCTCCTTTCCTATGTACACAATTGTAAGCGTTGTAAACAGGGCAGCCAGTCACCTAGAAAATGGGGAAAAGTCAAGGAATTTTCTTTTCTTTAAAGAATTCAGGGAATAGTCAAGGAATTTTGTTTAAAAAAAAAACTAAAACTCAGGGAAATTTGTTGAGATAGCTAGTGTTAATTGATTGGATTCTTAACAGATCAAGTCAGGGGAGGGGAACTTACATGTTAGGAAATAGTGGGGGTAAAACCTAGTCAAATAGATTAGCTGCCCGGGGGAAGTGAGGACAATTCATGACCCCCTCATGGATGCCTATGTACTTTATGGATGACCCCTTACAGATAAAACTTGCTATTGCTGTTTTGCATATTCTAAAATGAGCTGAATTCAGTTGTTTCTAGGCTTTTCACTGATGTTTTTACACGCGTAATCGAACCAAACGTCAATGGTTATTTTCAGAGCGTTTATTGCTGCGACCGAAAGGTTTAGACACGTCCGGACAAAATACGTCGTCGTCGTTTTCACGAATGACGCGACGAACTGAAGGCGGCACGACGATCACCGAGTCATCTTACTCGTCAAAATCCGTCATCAGTAGCAGTTCGGATTCATCCGATTTTAGATCATCGCGACGTACAATGCGACAAGATGATGACAGTTCGTTCGACAGTATGTCGTCTTTCTCAACAAAAAGTGCGTTATGTTTTTTTTCTCTCCAAAAATTCTAACTTTCGATATGTGCAAATTCAATGGTTTTTAATGGATTAGTAAATCAACCCAAGGACAACAGATGCAAATTCAGGGCTGCCAACCATTCCTGACTTTCTGTATTTTGTACTGTTTGATTTGCACAGAAATATGAAAGATGTTACTGAGGGTCTTACTGTTGATTACTGATTAATTTGAACAGAAATATGAAAGATGTTACTGAGGGTCTTACTGTTGATTACTGATTAATTTGAACAGAAATATGAAAGATGTTACTGTGGGTCTTACTGTTGATTACTGATTAATTTGAACAGAAATATGAAAGATGTTACTGAGGGTCTTACTGTTGATTACTGATTAATTTGAACAGAAATATGAAAGATGTTACTGAGGGTCTTACTGTTGATTACTGATTAATTTGAACAGAAATATGAAAGATGTTACTGAGGGTCTTACTGTTGATTACTGATTAATTTGAACAGAAATATGAAATATGTTACTGAGGGTCTTACAGCTGATTACTGATTAATTTGTACAGAAATATGAAAGATGTTACTGAGAGTCTTACTGTTGATTACTGATTAATTTGAACAGAAATATGAAAGATGTTACTGAGGGTCTTACTGTTGATTACTGATTAATTTGAACAGAAATATGAAAGATGTTACTGAGGGTCTTACTGTTGATTACTGATTAATTTGAACAGAAATATGAAATATGTTACTGAGGGTCTTACAGCTGATTACTGATTAATTTGTACAGAAATATGAAAGATGTTACTGAGGGTTTTACTGTTGATTACTGATTAATTTGAACAGAAATATGAAAGATGTTACTGAGGGTCTTACTGTTGATTACTGATTAATTTGAACATTTTCTTCACACTTGATGAAATGTTCCAGAAAAAAATTCAAGTTGTTACTGATAGCACTTTGCAGAGGTTGGCAGCCCTGCAAACTGCATCAGAATCCAATTCCATCAGGTTTGGTTCAGTTTTGACTGTAGATTTCAAATGAACTAATTTTGATTCTATATACCAGCAGTCAATCTTAACCATTAACTGGGCTCGGTTTTAATCTAAACCTTGGCGGTTTATTCAACCATCAAGCAAGTACTGTTGATGCATTTTTTAGAGTTAAATCGACCGTTGTTGATCTTCATGATTTCATTGTCTCTCGCTGTTTTTGTCCGTTTCAGAATCTAGTTTAGATAGCGCAATGGTAATGCCGGCTTCAATAATTAGACAATTATCAGGGGATAATCTGAACGCTGGAGAACAGTTACGATTATCCTGTAGTTTTTCTGGAACAAAAGTAGAAATAGAATGGAGTAAAGATGGTTTGGTAAGTATCTAGTCAGGGTACTATAAAAGTTGCAGCTTCATTTTTGGGTGATTTCATGCTCAGACCTGACCTTGACTGTGCTATTTGAGAGTAGTTTCTACACTTTTTAGAGCTTAACTACTCCAAATGAATATAATATTCTGAAAATCAGAATAACTTCTAGATCATTTTTGAGTAAACTGTTATTTTTGGGAACCACTTCGATCAGAAATATCATTTTGTGATGTCAAATTGTTCTCTGTTGAGAAATACTACAATTAGAAATATCAGGTGTCAGTTCAAAATGTAGTTAAAGATATTTGGACATGGACAAATACTGTGGTAACATTGCGATTTCAATTGTCACTATGTCAACAATCCACTGGTTAACTCTAACCAACTTTTGAGCTTATTCTGGTAGTCTGGTCTAGTTATATGGATTGAGTCGTCCTACCTCGACCGGGCTCAAACCAATCAGCCACGGCGATTAAACTCCTGCCAAAATAGACCAGTGGTGGAGCCATTGTGTGGGCATCGCCACCAGAAGAGGCAAAATTTATTGTCACATTTCTCTATCTTTTCAGCCTCTCGGATCACATATGAACGTAGAAACGACAGACACATCTTCGACTCTGACAATACCGGCGGTGACCGCGTCAGATCAAGGCGACTACACTTGCAAAGCAAAAAATAGCAACGGTTCGGCTTCGACGACCGCTTTCGTGCAAGTATCCGCAGTTGCCGGTAAGCGAAACTAATGTTTTCATTCGCATGAATTGAGATTTCATACGACACGTGGACCTGATGTAAGGTCGCAGTGTCGTTATAATTTGCAGTGTTTGACCTTAAGACCATTTCCTGAAACTCTTGATGAGCATCGTACGCAGGATTAGAACTTTTTTTTTTTTTCGGAAAACCCGAATTGTAAACGAAAGCTTAACTAATGAAGTCGTGAAATGTTTGATCTAAACATCGATTGCGAAACTCCTGGACCCGGTTCAACAGTTTCGGTTGAATTTGACTCTAGATTTTAATTTAGTTCATTTTCGATGTTTTAATGCTTAATAGTCAAATATAAGCCGTAAACTATGAAACCGAGTCCTGTGTTTCGATGCAGTGGCTTCTCTCTTCACCAAAGCTTACCCATCTGCTTAATATCAATTCGAACAAAGTTCAAATGATACTGATGAACCCTCCTTTTTCCTTCCCTCTACGCAAGCGGTGAACGATATGATCGATATGCCCGCTCCGCTGGACAGAGATACCGACACACCAGCTGTCGTAAACGGCGAGCTCATCGAAGAACCGGCCATCGTCGAAACGACAAAAGAAGCGAAGCCGTCGTCGGTAGAATCCGCCCCAGTATTCACGCAACACGTTAAGGGACAAATATTAGTCGACGGCGATCAGTTGAAGCTGGAGTGTCGCATCAGCGCGAACCCGCCGGCCGAGGTCGTCTGGGTGCAAAACGGCCGCGAAGTGAAGCCGAGCGAAGACTTCAAAATGGAAAACGAAGGAGACCTATATAGACTAACGATATCGGAAGTATTCCCGGAAGATACCGGCGAATATTCGTGTGAAGCTTTTAATAGTGTCGGCGAGGCTATTAGTTTATGTACGGTACGAGTCGATGGTAAGTTAACCGCGTTTTGACCGTTAAAACGAAACGGAAATCTCTCTTTCGAATCGATGAACTATCGCGATTGTGTGATTTCCTTGTACTCGCTTTGATAATCCGCTTTTGAGCCGTTTGCATGCACGGACTGACAGAGCTGCCAGCTCTGCCTAATTCTCGGGAAAAGCTGGTATGAAAATCTTTCGCTGTTCCTGATTGTGTCATATTTTGGTACATCGGCATCTTTGCTTCAATGATAAGTAAAGCTTGTTTCATAAAATTTGCTTATGTTTTGTTCAGAAATCGGGCAGTGCTGAGTTGGATGTCAGTCTTGGTGTGTTTAGTGTGCAAACTAAACTACCATCAACAACAGTAATTTTCTTCAAATATCTGGACCCCGATTCACAGTTGTGAGTCGAACGAATCTTCGAGAATCTAGCTCGATCTCATAATTCAAATCTGACTCGACAACTTCGGATCAGGATCCTGTTTTATTTTCTGTCGATATGAAAAAAGTATCCGACCGTTTTATTTTCAGTTCCCGATGAAAAAGGTTCAGGTCCATCGTTCGAGACATTCCCCGCCTCAGTTACAGTTGAGGAGGGGTCACCTGCGAAATTTAGCTGTTCCATCAAATCCGAGTCACCCGTAGAAAGTAAGTTTCACTTTCCAGTTTAGCGTCAAGATTTCTATAGCTGAATACCTCGCTGAGCTATCAGGGTCAATTGTAATAAGTTGTTAGTTTACCAAGATTAGTAGTCGAATAAAACACTAATCCATGTAAACTGTAGATGAGTGAAGAAATTCCACAATAGAATTTTATAGGATAGAATTCATTGAGATGAAACAACAACGTTTTTGGTTGTTGACTAACAGCCATCATTGGGTGGAATGACCAGAAACCAGAAGTATCAAAACATCCAGTGAGTTTATATGCTTTGTTACTTCTGTGTCTGGTCATTCTGCCTGTAGATGGCTGTTAGTCAACAGATGAAATATTATGGTTTCATTTTGATGAATTTCATCCTATTGCGGGACTTCTTCATTCACTTACCGAGATTGTTGATTGAGGAGAAATTGAAATGTTCAGGTGCCCGCGCTCGAAGGAATTTACCGACGTCTTTGCCTTTGTATCGTTTTAGTCACATGGAAGAAAGGAAAATCTAATGTCGAAGCTTCGGATAGGATAAAAGTAGAATCGGGCGATCGAAATTCAACGCTCGAGATATTGGCAACGTTAGCGACGGATAGTGGTGAATATACAGCAGTAGCCGGAACTGCTAGTTGGTCATTTTCATTAAATGTAACAGTGCCTGAAGGCACAGCATGAAAATGCACTAGTATCCTACAGGTATGGGCACATTTGTACCTCTTACAGTTGACATTTTTACTTAGAAACACTTTCAAAGTTCCTCTATGAAATATCAGTTTGTACCATTCACTGCTTAGGTTCATTGGAAAGTTAATGTTTTTACTCAAAACTATAACGGTACCTTGTTTTTCCTGATTGGCCAGGTCATTTTTTGAACTGCAATGAAATTTGTACCGTAATCATTTCTATAACTGCCGGGTCTGTTATGGTCAGCTTGATCATGATTTTGAAATAATACAGGGTACATGGGCAGCCGGCCTGGTCAACAATTTGAGCTCAGCAGAAATTTTTTTGCCTTTAGCCTTACTATCACAGTTCAGAAAAGTTAGTGATTTAAGTTTGTGGGAAGCTTCTGAGGCTATTCCGATCAAGTAGTTGGGAGGGTCTTCCTTGAGTACATAATATCTGGTACAATCTGGTACCTACTTCCACCATAAGGTGGTCAGGCATATGATCCACTGAGGAGATTTCAAAAATTTGCATCCAAAACATTTATATGTGTAAACATCATTTCTCTTGTAGCACTTGTGATATAAACATCTAAATGAAGAAACTAAGAAAAGAAGAAGAAGAAGAAGGATGAAATCAACAATATATCTATCTTCCTCCTCATCATTCGTTCATTCAAACAAATGAAGCACTTTATTGTTCGGCAGCCTCGCTTGCAATCATTGGGAAAAAAAAGCTTGCGTTAAATCTGTACATTTTATTATATCATAGCGCAACATTCACTCGCACGTGATTCGTTCATACGACTCGTGTCATAAGATGATAATTATTATGATCGATATTCGTAATTTCGTTTTTTCTTTTTTTGTTTCTTTTTCTCGAATTGAAAAAACGATGAATGAAAAAATGCCGCGTTTAAATGCTGAATTTTTTCTCACGCGATTTTACGGAAGATGATGATTGTTGTAGTCGTCGGGGTAACCAGGCGCGGGGTTTGATATTTATTCGGTTCAGGTTTTCCAATGCGAAAGCTTCAACAAACGATTTACTCTTAACTAGTCGTTAACTGCGACTGTGACGAGGTTATTTTAAGTTGTATTCGATATGGAAAGCTGAAACTATAATTAACTGAAGTCGATATTTATCCGTTATTATTCTGTAATATATAAAATGATAAGAGGAATAAGAATTCAGCATTTTTGTGCTTGTTTATTTATTAAAGCCTATACTGGATTGTTGTTTACTGAAATCGTAATTTTCACGTCATTCATTATTTCAACAACAAAAAAAAAACCGATAACGCTACCACCACCGCTGCTGTCCGTGGTATGTCGAAATCATGTTGTGATCGTCCATTTCTCATCGACTGTTTACTACTCTTACTATTAGCGATAACGATGATTCTATAGATTTGCATGCGTATACCATTTTTAGCGGAATGTACACTTGTTATAAACAATTTGACGGCCACCGCGTCGTCGCCACAGCCGCGTCGACGGTCGTCATTCATTGTGAACACGTGTGTGTTCTTTTCAATATGAACGTTCTATGAGGATAAGAAGGATAAGTTCTTGTACATAAAGCTTTTGTGCAGTTATGATGACGCAATAAATGTACATGTAGGAGTAAGTAGCTTCTCTTAGCTCTGAACTCGGTTGTACATGTTGTCAGTTGAAATTCGACTCGTCGGTTGAAAAGTAATTGAAAACGAAAACCGATTTCGGCTCTGTGTGAAGAGTTTTAAAGTAACTCAGAAATGTGTTACCGAGTCGGGCGCGGTGTCCTGTGCGTTCTCACCACAGTCAGCAATTTGGGAAAGAAACTAATAGAAAACACGGTGACTTATTAAAACAATCATTTACATGTCATCACTAACATTGAACATATTTTACATCTTAGCATAGAACTGAAATCAAATATGATTTCAGTTCTATGATCTTAGTTATAGGGGATATCTAATTAGTTATGATTAGTGCACCAAATGTGCCGCGTAAAAAGTATCATCTACTATAACTAGTGCTCTGTCGAAAAAAAAATCAACTCTCGATTTTTGAATAATTGATTATCTCGTTCATTGTACATGTACATTCTGCTCATGTACATTATGTTTCATATCTATTGTAATACATATATCATATGTGCTGTTGTTGTTATTAATAACATTATTATCTTATTACGTAATTCATTATGTTAACATCCGCTCGATGAAGTATTAATACTTATCGATTTTCCTTGTAAACGATTTTATAACCAAAACGTTAACCATTTATATTTATTGATGATTTTTCCTTATTTTGAGATCTATCTAGTCTGATTGTCTTCTAGTCTTGCCCTTTTTTGTGCTCGTTACAAAACCGATGTAGCTTCATTCATCTATAATTGTTCAGATTATTATGTATATTCAACTTTATTTAAAAGAAAATGAATGACTTGTATTATGTTTTATATTATGATTATTCTTATCAGTAAGTGAAATGTTCGTCGTTTAATTACTAATCAATTACATCGATTTACATATGCATCTATACTTTGTTTTACTAAGTGTTGTTCGACAATGTTGTATCTACATGTAGTTCTTAAACTCAAAAGTTGTTACCGTGGTGAGATCCACACGCGCACCAGCTGCTGCTGTTGCCGCTGCTGCTGTTGCCGCTGCTGCTGCCAAACACTTTTCTCGAAAAGTGCTTGCGAAGACTAGAAATTGTTCTGGTGTTAATAAAATGGTGCTAAAACTGGTGCTATCTCCCCTTTGGCTGCTGAAAAAAAAGCATATTTATCGGTCCGATGCTGTATCCGAAATTCTTATAGTCGAAATTTAGAAAAATCAGCACGATATTATCTTCGCATTAAAACATGTGCAATTTAGTGAGTTTCAGCTGTTTTATAGATATATATTGCTGCACTGCTATGATAAATAAAAATTTCTTGTTTTCAGTTTATTTACAGAATTCGTTGTTGTTTTCTCTGAGGATTTCTGCTCACTTGAAGATCTTGGATACGTAGATTCAGTTGATGTCGGAGACAATCTGCCAGGGTGCAGCCAGAGATTCATTTTTCTACATTTTGCCAATTTATTAGCCGCCAGTTTAAGTCCCTAAGAAGTGTAAATGCACATATGTACACAGAAGGAAATGATTTAACCCCCTAAGTCATTTGAGGGCATCATTTTAAAATTGCGACAAGCCTGTATCGATTTCATGAAAAATCAAACTAAAATGAAAGATTTTAACCCCCTAAGTCATTTGAGGGCATCATTTTGAAATTGCGACAAGCCTGAATCAATTTCATAAAAAATCAAACTAAAATTTCTGGTTCTTGAAATTGCTGCAGGTTATTTCATCATTTTCAATGAGGTCAACATATAAAACTAGACCAATCTTATACTTTTTGATGAAACTGGACCAAGGATGTACATGTGTGATGTCACAGGTTCGAACCCGGACTCTATTGATGGTTTCCAATGTGGATACTGGGCTGGTTACTACCACCTTTAGTCTAAGACATTCTAGACTGACAGCAGGGAAATATTTCTAGTAATTTCTATTAGATTGATATCAGTTTATAAAAGTGGGAATTTTAATTTATGAGTAATTTGAGAACAGGTTTTGAAAAGTGCATTTAAAGAGTTATCTTATAACTTCTGGAAGTTTTTATACTACGTCATTTGCAATGGGGAAAAAAACACGATTCATCCCCCACATCGTTTACGAAATATAAGCGAGAAAAATTAGAAAAAAAAACTTTTATTTATCATAACCAACTTAATAAAATTCCAAATTTTTAGTAAATGCAGCATTCGAACCCAAAGTGGGTTTCTTATTACTCGAATGCCACAGAAGCCGGAGTCCAATCTCGACCGTTAAGTGCTGCCCCTAGAAATAACGTTAGCGGTAAAAACGTGAACTAATGGGAGGCAGGATAGTCGTAGGTTGTAAGTTGTAAGTTGTACGCTGAAGATTGAAGCTCGTCTGTCGTTTTTACAGGAATTAATTGGTGAGTATCAGTCAATAAATCATTGTTTTTTAGTGTTAACGATAAACTATCAGTGAAATATGATAATATAAATGAGCGCAAATAATTAAGTTAACACTTTAACAGTTTTAATGGAATTGACATTTAAAAAATCCACGAAAATTTGCTAAAATGATGAAATATTTTGATAGTTCTAAACTTCTTCAGACCAGTCAGATTGAGTTAAAACTGCTGACCCAAACCTGAGGCTGAGGGGTTGTCTCTATTTGTTTGATGGAGGATGGATGATACCAGTATCCCTTTCTTATTTAGGGATAGGCCCACTTAGTGTTATCCTTCCACCATCAAATTGTGATAAGCCCCTGTGCTGTGATGTGACACAAACTTGACCAGCTTTGCCATTGACACTTGAAGAATAGGAATCCAGAATTAGCTGAAGACCTCTGATAATTGCCTTTGGGCTTTGAATGTGCAATCCCACTAATAATAGGGCCTATAGAAAAATTGTAATCTTTCAGACTATATTGTAGACGTAAGGCGGTAGCTTTTACAACGTCACTTTCCTTCTTTGGTTAGGGCCTATAATTTTGTGGCCTAAGATTGTAGCTTGTTGTTTACACCCCGGGCTATATGCCTTATTTGGTTATAATTTTACAGTCTTTTAGCGAGTTTATATTAATCGGCATCAACAACTGTGCAATGCATTCGGTGAAATTGTGAATCACGCAATTTGGCTGCGTTAAAAATATTTTTTTCATTTAGGCCTAAATGTAACTGTTGTTTGTATTGTGCAGATTTAATATGCAGGTTGTTTATGACAGACGGACGCATGCGCTCACATGATTATGAACAATACCCTTGAATTCTCCTTGAGAATTGTCATTGACATTAAAATGTTCACCCCAGAACTAGTTCTATGCAGGAGGTCTGACTGACGTGTCAAGACTAAATATAAACATAATATCAATGCTTTTACATTGCACAATCAGCAGAACCTGGCCAATATAAGGCTATTACTCATATGAACTAACTTTGACTTTATTTTCCTAGGTGCTAACTTGATTATTGCTGTGTGACCAGTGAGATGGATGTGTTTTTCGGTATACCCGTTTGGGTATTTGGAATATTACTTATACTCGTCCTGTTGATTTACTACTATGGGTAAGTAATTTTTAATATGCTTGCAATTCTTTATTTTGCTTTCTTCAAATTGTTCGAGGTCCACAGCCATCGTTCTATGCCCAGTAGCTTAATTGCTTTAAGTTGGCATTTATGAAAACCTCACCTAGTTCCTCAACAATTAGGGGCCGAAAAATGGATCCCTGGTCACGAGTTAACAGGGCCCCCCTATGACTCCTTGATTCCTTAAAAACTCCTTCAAAATGGATGAACGTCGGATTTTTGCTTCAGAATAATTCAGTAATTATCTCTCAATCAGTAAAAGTTATTCAATGTGTTTTTTTTCTAGCTACGTAAAAAGCCCGATTCATGCGATCAGAGCGAACGGAATTGAAACGTTTACCGGTTTTCAGGCTTTCTTCGGATCTAGCTTGAAAATCATGACAACGGTATGAATCCTATATACATCTCAGCTACACGTAATTCAATTTGTTAACGAGATCGAATATCATCAATATTGTTGTTTCATTTGCACAGGGACTTATCGAATACGATCGGATTTTATACAGAGATTATAAAGATAAGAAAGCTATTGGGTAAGTTAGTAAAGGATTTTGGTAGTCAGTGCGGCTTTGCTTCCTCTGAAAATAGACAATTGAGTATGACAGCAGTGTTTTCAATAAGAAATTAACAAGCCAGGTCCCTTTGAAAAACAGGATGGTCCCGGAAACGAAAGCTGGTTTGAAAAACAGGTGGATCCTTTAGTTTACAAACGACAGACGGGTCTGGGACCTGGGACCTGGCTCTTATTGAAAACACTGGGCGGTCTAAGATAACTACGCTGTATGCTGTATTGAAATAAGTATTTTTTTCTTTTCATAGAACTGTATTCAGTGGCGTACCGTGCATACACCTCAGTGATTTGGACATAATCAAAAATATCGTCATCAAGGATTCGGCATCTTTTACGAATAGATATGTAAGTTGAAATTATGGGAAATGTAATCGTTGAAACAAGTCGGCGCTTCATGTGCAACGGCGATGTAACGTCTTCGGAAAGTTCCGTATAAAGAACAATCGACTATAAACGTCACGTCTGATATTACTGCGAGCATTTCATTCATCTATGCTTCACTAAATAGTAACTTCAATTAAGTATGAAGAAGATTTTCTGCGGAGTACGTCAAAATATGTCTCATAAGTTTCTGCGTAATACTGATTGTAATTCACTAGCTAACGTCTATTGATAGTACAATCTTTATAACACAAATAACATTAGAAAGACGATAGATTCATACATAAAGAAAATTGATGTACTTAAAATTTGTCCCTCTGTACTACAATATCTTCTGAACTTCGGAATGAGAACGGGACAAATAATAAAAGGAGGTTTACTGGCAACATGGCCGCTATTAGCGTTTCAGGCTAATTATGTATTTTGATTTTGATTTATTGTTCTTTTGTAGAAGTTTGTTATGACCGACAGTTCAATTATGAATAAAATGTTGACAATGTTGGACGACGATCATTGGAAACATGTTCGTTCAATGTGTACACCAACTTTCAGTAGCGGTAAAATGCGTAAGGTACGTTGATCTTAGGGCCTCGCATATATATAAATTGTATAATTGCTGCTATGTTCGAGGGTTTGTTCCGGGTTTAGATGAATAAATCTAAACTGTTTGTTTTATTCCTACAGATGAACGCCATGTTGCAGAACGGTGCCAAAAACCTGGTGAACAATTTCCGTCCGTATGTCGAACAAAACAAACCGATTACAGTAAAAGAGTAAGTATTTGCTTGCTTACCACTAAATCAAACTCAACTGCGGTGATTTGAGTGTCCTTCACGAACCAGCCACACCTGCCAGGAATGAAACAGGGCTAGTGATTTTTTTTTGTTGGAATTATTGATTAAAAGATTCATAATCGAATTTGCAGAATTCTTTTTTTTTCGAATTATAGCCCTTGAGAGGGATTAGACACGTTCTTATTCCATGACTCATTTTTCTGTTAAGATTTGACTAGATTTAAAACATTGGAACTAATTTTAACTTTTGAGTAAAACGTGTACCCATTTTTAAATGGAATTTCAGTGCGTTTGGTTGTTTTTCGTTGGATGTAACGGCCGCGACGATATTCGGATTACAAGTGAATTCACTGGAGAATCCTAAAGAACCGATTGTCGTCCACGCGAAGAAATTGATGCAAAAATTTACCGATAAAAGTTTAGGCGTGATTTTATTATGTAAGTTGAAAACGTGGATTTCTTCTTGTATTTGCTGCAGTGTTATCTCTGAGCTTTCAAAAATAGAGTCGGATTTGAATTCAATAATTTCAGTTATGGCTCCGAAGTTGTTCTCACTGTTGACGCGTCTCGGTATAATGTCGATGTTGCCGTCGGAAACGATGAAATATTTTGAAACGATTCTCGATCGGGCTCTGAAGGAAAGACGCGAAGACGAAGATCAGGTTACAATTCAACATTTTTAGATTTAGTCCCAACGAGCTATTGTGTTTTACCTTTCGTACATCGTCCAGCTTCGAATATTGAAATTAAGACAGCGTTAAGCATTTCACCTAGTGTGGGCGGTGTCCCTGGACCCCTGGGTTCAAGATCTATGTACTACTCACTTTTCGAAAAAATGTAAAAGCTGACAATTTTTACCTGAACGTTCAAACTTGTAGAGTCGCGCCGACTTCTTACAAACGATGGCGAAGTCGTACGTGAGCGATGACGTCGTAGACAGAGAAACAAATGAAATGAAATGGACGTCAAAAGGTGCGGATAAAATTCAATCTAACCCCTAGGGCCGCAGTTACTCAAAATACTCAAAATTTATATGATATATAATTGATGTGATATCATCAAAATTTTCTGTATTTTATATATGATGTAATATTCTCGAATTTTCGACAGGTCTATTGCGGGAGGAAATTCTGGCGCAGTCGTTCGCTTTCATTTTCGGTGGCTACGAAAATATTTCGAATTTCATGATGTACGTGGCGTATTGTTTGGCTCTGAACCCCGATGCACAGGATCGACTTATCAAAGACATCCACGATATCATCGGCAATGAGGTAAATCTTGAAAAAGATCCGTTCTTTTTCCGTCGATGGTTTCTAGTTATCCTTTAATGAAATTGCATGATCTTTTATCATTTTAGGCGCCAGATTATGACAATATTGGTAAAGTTGAATATCTGGATATGGTCGTCAACGAAGCCAGTAGATTACATACACTTGCTACACGGTACTTACCTGGTACTCTTAAAATCTCTGCGCCAGTTGCTCTAAGTTGGTTAGAGTTAACCATCTGGTCAATGCTCTGTTTAATTGTCGCAGTGTCAACTATCCACTGGTTATTTCAAGCATCTGAGCCTCTTGATCATCATCTCATTGAAAGTCTCTTCTTCCCAAGGATAGATGACTGACACTTAACAAATATGCAGTCAAAGTCCTCGTGGTTGAAATAGTCATTATGTCGATGACTTTAGCGTTGATTGATGACATTGATGTAGAGTTTGATAGTAATACTGTTTATCATTCTATGCATTAGTTAAAGTTTAAAGATTGTCGTGAAACTGTAGGCACGGATAAAACATATTTTAATGTGTATTTTTAGAATCGATCGTATCTGTAACGAAACTACTGAAATGAATGGTATCTTGTTTGAGAAAGGTTGGATGGCTGCCATACCCGTCGACGCTATTCACATGGACCCAGATATTTGGCCTGAACCTGAAAAATTTGACCCCGATCGGTGAGTAATTTTCACTCAAGAGCTAGTACCCTGTGGATCTCAAGGTTGAAGGGACCAAAAAACAGTTTAATCGGTAGGTTGTTATAGAGGTTTCATCCACTGTAAAACTTAGCAAAGCTATCCATCTAAGAGTGATACCTGCCTTAAGCTTATGAAATTTATGTTTTTTCCGCTGAATTTTAGAATTTAGTTTGTACAAGTAGCCTCAAATTTTTTACAAGTATTTCACAAATTCTATGTTTCAATTTTTGATAGGTTTTCGGCTGAAAATCGAGAAGGAATGCACCCGTGCAGTTTCATGTTGTTCGGATTGGGTCCTCGTGTTTGCATCGCTCAACGTCTGGCTTTGTTCGAAGCGAAGGTCGGCCTGGCGACCGTGTTGCAGAATTACCGTTTTGTGCCGTGTAAAGAAACAACCGTAAGTAATGAGATTAGATTTATTAAACACACGCAAAAACTACTGATTAATGAAATAAACAATGTTTATTTCATACAGATTCCTTTGGTTAAGGATACGTTCGGTCAACCTAAATCTCCGGTCATTTTGAAAATGGAGAAAATCATCTTCGGTGAAGAATAAACGCGCTGACGAACCGTGACAATTCATCTGGTGTTTGTATCTCCATTTGATGTTCAACTATGCCGTCACATTTTACACTTTTGTATCGTTTTACCCGTGTTTCTTACGAGATCGAAGATCGCTGGACGAATTTAATGACGTGTTTTGTATCGATGTACCTAGAAATTCCAGATCATATTATTTTTGGCAATGTAGCTAGCAAATAATGTCTTCAGATCCATCCACGTAAAACGCGACCAGAAATGAGTGTCGTAAATGAAGGACTGCTGGGTCAGTCTGTCAATGATGTATATGAAAATCTAAACCAGATCCAATTCTTTTCATGTATTATTGTTTACTCATAACCGGAACGCACGTGGTGGATGGGTTCAAATATCACAAATGCAAGTTATTATATAATTTCAGACGTTATAATCTTAACTTCTAAAGTAGGTTCCGCAAAATGTGAACTCGAATAATCGCAATAGCTTAAAGTACAATTAGAAACCTCATACAATTGAAACTGAATAAAAATTATTTATCTACTTGGATGATAGGACGACACATCAGTGAATATCTTGATAAAAAAGACCTATATGTAGTGAAATATTCTGTATCCATCGATTTCAGCTGATATTTTCTCGAGTGTATTTCTAAATTTGTAGTGCAATTTTATATAATATTTCTATATGTATATAATGTATTCCACAAATGATATTTATATTACAGAGTATATTATCTTATAGATGTTGTGATAAGGGGCTGTCCATATCAGATGTCTCAGGTCGTGGGGGTTCGTGAACTTTGGGCTTAAGGGGTACTTAAGGTTTGGATGTGGACATCCTTCGTTGAGGGGAGTGGTGATCACCAATGGGACACTATGTTTATGGGTGATAATGTAGGCTATCTATGTTCTCTACAAATAAACTGACTTAGTTCATTCAGAACTCATCATTTAGTGCATTACATGGATGATTTCAACCTCGAATGAGGAGAAATATTTAGCCTATAATGTTCTTGAGATAATGTATGGAATAACAAACTGACTGTAGTAGTGTATAATAAATGATGAAAAAAACATTATTTCGCATGACTTGACATCCGATGTCTTTGATTACTTTTTTGTCTGATGAACAAGGGGAAGGGGTTAGTGTAATGTGGAGATTCTTTGGACATGGATTAAGGGAGGGTCATAATATTGCAACTTTGTATGGACAGCCCCCAAGAGGTTTTTCCTAGATTTGTTGACTTATCAAAATTCTAAATAAACTTTTCTTTATTAAGTTCTGCATAATAATAACTGATTGTTTTGCAATTTTTCATTTATTCGTGTGTTACATTCAATTAGGAATTTTTGTTGGTATTTGGACGGATCAGAGGAAATTAGTGTAATCGACTAATGCTTCTAATAAGCAAGCAAATTGATACTAAGGAGGAAATTCTAAATTGAAAAAAACTTACAAACTTAACTTCACCTATACGTAAATGATATAAATCTAATTCTATATCATTTTCGTATTCCCTTAGATTAACAAGCAGTGGAACATTTTGGTTTTTGAAAATTGTCTCTTGTATCGCAACCATTATAAGCGCTACACTATACATAACATTGACGGTGAATACTAGAGGATAATAGTGGAACAGATGAGGAAAATCTTATAGATTGCGCAGCCTATATCTGCTTGTCCTCCATTTAATAGTTGCCCTATTCCAGCTCTACAGCCCATGAGCTAGTATATGTCTCCTTTTCTAATGAGTTGCAGCTCCTGTGACTTGGAATCTGGTGGTCAATGTCGTTAACTCGTCGAATCATGACCGTAGAAACATTTCCAAAAATTATGGGCCCTTCTTCCATGGGCGCGTCATTATCAGAGGTTTGACTGTTTGCGTTCTTTGTAATGGATTCTTATTCCTATAGATATATCTATAACTTGTGCGTAAAAGTGTGTCTTTTCTTTTCTATGAGTACAATCTAGCTGGATGTGTCTGTATTTACTTAAAGCAACAAAAGCTGATTATATTTTGCAAATAATAGCCCACTATTGTAAGTATTAAAACTGCAATTGAATTGAATTGGACAGTTGTAAGTAGTAAGTAGTAAGTGGAAGATTGAAGCTTGTATGTCGTTTTGACAGATTGTTTGTTGTGAGTATCTGTCAATAGATCTTTTTTTTTTAGTGTGTATAATTAACCGATTAGTGCAATAGTGATTGCAATGGGATTGACATGTTGGTTTCAATCTTTATAATTAGGCAAACTTTTTCTTCTTAACTTTTATCACCTCGCATCAACTTAAAGAAGCTTAAAAGACGTTAAAATGAACATTTGACATTGGATTCAAATGTCAAATCTTTTGTATCATTTCAATGAATTGACGTCAATAACTTAAAATTGCCGGTGGTAGTGCGTCAATAGAGAGAACTCAAACACTACACAAACAGAATTTTATTTAATATGTAAGAATACACTATCATCAATTATGGCTTTTTATAATCCATCATGATTTTTTCCACGCCGATAAACTGATAAATAAATGAATTTCCTTTAGGCTAATGTAATTCTGGGACTAGCAAAAAATATGATGATTATAATTGTCTAGTGGATTCTGTCGTAGATAAAATCTCATTGGCAATGAAGTGTACTTTGAAACTATAGTTCTATTGTGATATGTCTGACTGATGTGCGTCAGAGTCTATAAATAAACATATGAGTAGTCGATATATCAACGCTTTATCGAGGTTAAAAATGATTAAATTGATATTGCACAATCAGCAGAACCTGGGCAAAGACTTTTACTCATATGAACTAACTCTGACTTTATTTTACTAGGTGCTGCTACTAGATTATTGCAGTTGTGACCAGTGAGATGGATGTGTTTTTCGGTATATCCGTTTGGGTATTTGGAATATTACTTTTACTCATCCTGTTGATCTACTACTATGGGTAAGTAGTGATTAATATGCTTGCAATTTTTCAAATTGTTGAAACTTCCAGAGGTCCGCGGTCATCTTTCATGCTAAGTAATCTAATTAATTAATGGCTAAACCATCAGAAAGGAAGTAAAAACATATGTATTTAGTTTCTGTTGAGTTTGTTCTGTCCGAATTAAGATCAGCGAAAGCTTTCATTCATGTTTCTCAATTTGAAAAATCCTGCTATTGTATTGTTTGTCCTTAGAATAGATGATATTTGGTATTGGATAACAGAATAGGCCTACCAATATAGGTACATTGTTGTTATGAGTTCATTAATCTGACCCTTTATAAAAGTTGTTAAATTTGGTTTTTTTCTAGCTACGTTAAAAGCCCGCTTCATGCGATCAGAGCGAACGGAATTGAAACGCCGACCGGTTTTCAGGCTTTCTTCGGATCAGGCTATAAATTCATGAAAATGGTACGGATCTTATAAACAGCAGCTACGTTCAATTAGATTTGTTAACAAGGCTCTTTGTTTTCTTTCATCTTCAATTGTTGTTTTATTTGCAGGGACTTATTGAATTTGATCGGTTTCTGTACAACGAATCTAAAGACAAGAAAGTTATTGGGTAAGTTTTGTACTGTCAATCCTCAATTATCCGCCACTGCTGAGACTATAATGACTATGAGCTACATAACTGTTTTTAATCTGGTCCCAGTTTTGCGTATGGGTTAAACTTTCAGTGTTAGATACCCACAATCGTGGACACACCATATTGAAATAGATATATATATATATATTCCACAGGAACACGTTTGCTGGAGTACCGTATATAATGATCAGTGATTTGGACATGATTAAAAATATCGCCATCAAAGATTCGGCATCTTTTATTAATAGAAATGTAAGTCGAAATTCCACGAAAGAAGATTCTTAAGTCACCATTTCACCTGATTTTAAGTACGGGTCGGTCATTTGAATAATCGTACGGTTTATGCAAATCAAAGTTAATCTGTAGAACTACGGATTATCTGTTGTCTGTACATCACTTAATCCATGCTAGAAAGTGATGTGGATTAACTGTATCGTGGCCGAATTATGTATTTTGCGATTTATCATTTTTTTGTAGAAGTTTATTATGACCGACAGTTCGATTATGAATAAAATGTTGACAATGTTGGACGACGATCATTGGAAACATGTTCGTTCAATGTGTACACCGACTTTCAGTAGCGGTAAAATGCGTAAGGTACGTTGATCTCGGAGAACTGACTATAGTTGAGAGATTGCTGCCCCAAGCTTGGGGATGATGATGTTGATCCTAGGACCTCACCGGATTGAATTGCTGCTATGTTCGAGTGTTTGTACCGGGTTTAGATCGAGAAATCTAAACTGTTTTTTTATTCCTACAGATGAACGACATGTTGCAGGACGGTGCGAAAAATCTGGCGAACAATTTCGGAAAATTTGTCGACGAAAACAAACCGATTACAGTGAAAGAGTAAGTGTTTGTGAGTTGTATCAGTATTTAGAGTGGCAGCGAAATTATGCGCTACTAGTAAAGCGTGCTACAAGTAGACCTATAGAACTGTCCACATACAGCCGTATACAGCTTGATGTCGTACATGCTTAACAAAGTGTTGCCTCATCTGCTTGCTATCGACTGAATCAAACTTGCACCTGTTAATTCATTTATTTTTAGTCTTTTATCCATTTGGTGTGTGCTTTACAATCCAACCTGAGAATAAAGTAGGGGGCTTGTGTTGCTATACAAAATATACTTCGGTTCATGGTACTTTAGATACATATCAAAATTGCCTTTTTTATCTGTTGTGTCTCTCTTACAAAACAGCTACGAGTGCCGGGGATGAAACAGGGGTATCGACTATGAAATCGGTCTGCGAAATATAGAACATTGAATTTGCAGAATTTATAATATATTCAATTCGAAGCACATTAAATTCCATGACCGGGTCCTTGGTTAGAATTTGATATAAATAGAAATTTGGGAAATTAACTAATTTCAACTTTTGAGTCATTACAAAGTACTGTAAAACTGGATCTACTTGGTGGTAACTGTCTTCCTGTACCTGTATTTAAATGTAATTCCAGTGCGTTTGGTTGTTATGCGTTAGATGTAACGGCCGCGACGATATTCGGATTACAAGTGAATTCACTGGAAAATCCTAAAGAACCGATTGTCATTCACGCGAAGAAATTGATGCAAAGATTTACCGATAAGAGCTTCGCCATGATATTATTGTGTAAGTTGAAAACACTGTTTCGGGCTGTATTTGCTGCAGTGCTATCGCTGAGCTTTAAGAATTGAGTAGAATTTGAATTTGCAAATTTCAGTTATGTCGCCGAAGTTGTTCACCACGTTGGTGCGTCTCGGCGTGTTGTCGATTTTCCCGAAGGGAACGATAGAATATTTTGAGACGGTTCTCGATCGAGCTCTGAACGACAGACGCACCGACGATGATCAGGTTCCGAGTCAATATTTTGTTTAGAATTATTTACTGCTTTCCACGAAAATGTTACTGACAAAATTATTCTGAACGTTCAAACTTGTAGAGTCGCGCCGACTTCCTGCAAACGATGGCTAAGTCGTACGTGAGCGATGACGTCGTAGACAGAGAATCGAATAAAATGAAATGGTCGTCAAATGGTACAGATCAAATTTGTTCTAACCCTAAGGCTGCAGTTACTAAAAATATGAAATTTCTCTTTCATCCCTACTTACAAATAGTTCATGATCTTTCCTTATGATTGTTATTTTGTTCTTTGTGCCATTTGATGCATATTGCTGAATTTTCGACAGGTCTATTGCGGGAGGAAATTCTGGCGCAGTCGTTCGCTTTCATTTTTGGTGGCTATGAAAATATTTCGAATTTCATGATGTACGTGGCGTATTGTTTGGCTCTGAACCCCGATGCACAGGATCGACTTATCAAAGACATCCGCGATATCATCGGCAATGAGGTAAATCTTTATAGGGAAACTGGTACTTTTTCATAGTTAGATTTCATGTGAATAAAGCCATTTGGAAGATAGTGAATGATTCTGTTGATGGTTTGTAGTTATCGTGTAATTAAATCATTTCCTATTTCAGGCACCTGATTATGACAACGTTGCTAAGGTTGAATATCTGGATATGGTTATCAATGAAACCAGTAGATTGCATACGTTAGCTTCAAGGTACTTACTCTTAAATCTCTGAGCCAGTTGGTTAGAATTAAGCATCAGTTTTAATCATCACTGTACCGACTATCCACTGGGCCTCAATTATAATCTGAGTGAAATCTGAGAGAAAGATACTACAAAGTTGACATACCAAATGTTGACAACCTGTCTAAATGATGACTGATACTTGGTAAATTGAATCGGAAATTCTAACTGTGACGAAAAAACTAATGACAACTTCAGTAGTATGAGGACTTACCCAAGTTTGATTGTGATACGCTTTATCATACAATAAATAAGTTTAACATTAAACATATTAGTGAAACTGGAGACCTTCATTATCGTAATATTTAATTTTCAGAATTGATCGTATTTGTAATGAAAGGACTGAAATGAATGGTGTTGTGTTTGAGAAAGGCTGGATCGCCATCATACCCGTGGGCGCTATTCACATGGATCCAGATATTTGGCCTGAACCTGAAAAGTTTGACCCTGAACGGTGAGTACTCAGTGGACCTCATTAAAAACAAGTTTGAAGGGACCCAAAAAAGGTTTAATATAACGGAGTTCGATCCACTGTAGAATATAACTGAACTATCCACCTGAGAGTGATACCGGCCTTAAGCTTTTATTGATACTGACATACTTTTTCAGCTGAATTTTAGAATTTAGTTTGTTCAAAAAGCCTCAGATTTTTTACTTGTATTTCATGAATTTATTGTTTCAATTTTTGGTAGGTTTTCAGCTGAAAATCGAGAAGGAATGCACCCGTGCAGTTTCATACCGTTCGGATTGGGCCCGCGTGTTTGCATCGCTCAACGACTGGCTTTGTTCGAAGCGAAGGTCGGCCTGGCGACCGTGTTGCAGAATTACCGTTTTGTGCCGTGTAAAGAAACAACCGTAAGTAATGAGATTAGATTTATTAAACACACGCAAAAATTACTGATTAATGAAATAAACAATGTTTATTTCATACAGATTCCTTTGCAAAAGAACTCATTCGGTCAACCTAAATCTCCTATCATTTTGAAAATGGAGAAAATCGTCTTCGGTGAAGAATAAACGTGCAGACGAACCGTGACAATTCATCTGGTGTTTGTATCTCCATTTGATGTTCAACTTTGCCGTCACATTTTACACTTTTGTATCGTTGCACCCGTGTTTCTTACGAGATCGCGGGACGAATGATTGCGTCGATATACTTTGATTTCTTGGACCATATTTTTGGCAATATAGCTAGCAAATAATGTCCCCTGAGCCATCGCTATTAATTAGGACCAGAAAAGCGTGTCAGAAGTGGAGGACTGCTGGGTCAGTCTGTCACTGAGCTAAACCAGATCCGGATCTTTTCATGTATTATTCATTCTTTACTTTTATGAATATTGTTAATCGCTGTACTCACTATACACCGAATAGCCACGATAGGGCAAAGTACAATTTGATAAATTTTTATAGGGCTTAGTGCAATTAGAAAACTAAAAAAGGTAAACAATTTGATGAATTTTTATTCATTCACTGAATTGAAACTGAAGACGCAATAGGGTCTTGTAATCTAATATCTTGATAAATAATCACCGGTATACATAGTTGGAATTTTTCCATATACATAAATTAAGCTCGAGTGTATTTCTAAATTTGTAGTTCAATTTTATATATTTCTACATGTATAATGATGTATTCCATGAATGTATTTACAGCCTAACTGAGGCCACACTGAATGTGATGTCATAATTGTTATTGTTAACTTAATCAAATTCTAAATAAACTTATCAAAGTTCTGCGTAATAAATAATTGTTTAAGGATTTTTTTTGTGTATTCTGGATATATTTTTCAACTGTAAAACTGGTTATTTTTCACCCACCTTTTTTTTCTGGGATCTGTTTTTTTTTGGGATTATTTCGGAAACACCCAGCAGTAGCGAAACTGTGTGCAGTCTGAATAAACCATTCGGTCTTACCTGTCATGTCAGGTCCCGAAAAAACCCAAACTCACAACAATTGACAAAACGGCGAAATATCTAGACATATCTAGAAATATCTAGACTGGTATTCAGACTACTCCTCACTGTCCTGAAGTCTCACTATTTATGTTCATTGTTTTTATGATGTATATGTAAATGAGCCGAATGCAATATAGAGACTTATTTTAGATCAACTCATCAATTTAAAGCAAAATTTAAAGCACAAAGTTTTTTTTTCTATTTATATCAGTTTTAATGCAGACCTGTCACCACAGGTCACAAGAAATTCTGCAAAAAATTAAAGTTTTCCTTCATTTCATCAGTTTAATAATGCAGACCTGTCACCATAGGTCTCGAGAAGCTCTGCAAAATGGCACGAGCTGCCGTGTGGTGTGAGGTCTGGCTTCAAAATTATTGTTTTATAGTAACTTAAAATTAACTATATCCATGTAAATAAAAAGACTATATGCACTAGAGAAAACCGACCAATTTACGTTTCACATGCATTTGTTTATCTGGTATTGCCTACACTAATTAGCAGAGATGGTTGAATACACATATAGCACCCCTAGTGATGATTTCTAATTTGTGCAATAGCTCATCGGACTTCGTTTTAGTCATGCATAGTTCTTACACCTCTAAGTGCGTCTTAGTTTTAGTAGTGCATAGTTTAAATACACCCCCATTTCACTGCCCTTCTATTAAATTCACTGCTTTTCACGGCCGGTCAGTGAATCATTTACAAACCCTGGCAGTTGAATCAGATGCAGTTTCCTGGAAAACTTTTAACTAGATGAATTGATGAATTCAATATAGGGGAGAGGAGATGGAGAGGGGAGTCTGTAATTTAACGGGAAAAGTTTCAAAAGTTTGAAGAACACATGAATGATGAAGATGCCAAAAGCAAATTGCCTGTTTTTGAATAATATATTCAGAAAGCGCTACGATATGTTCTTTGTGTTCATCGGCTATCATGTGTTCTAAATCCGCGCCTCTCATGTCTTCTAATCGCATATCATCGGTTCAGTCATGACGATTTTCATTTTAGCGAATCAACCTGTCGCCTGAGGTCCCACCTGTCATGTTAGGTATTGGGCCCTGACATAACAGGTTCTGCAAACTCTGCAGACAGACCTTAATCAATCGTGGAGCCATCATCATACAAAACATGCCTTTCAACTAAAAATTGCGATTAATTACTCGTTATTAAGAAAACAGAGAAATATGGCAGATTTCTTAGAAGGTAAATTTTGTGTCTTTTCTACAACTCTGAATTGTACTTTTGTTGTTTTTATGAAGTTTATTCCCCTCAAAAATAACGTCTTAAAACATGAGGAGAGCAGTACAGTAGCCGCACTAATTACCAAAAGAAAACTTTATGCTTCATGTATATCGGATTCGTTGAGATATGATAAGAACCCCAGCGAGCGACTGTAGTTTAGGTGTCCCTTATGTGCTCTCTGTGCGACCCTTTGATCCATAATTTAGTCAGTATAATCGGTTGATCATACTTTTTTCATAGAAATCTGAATTTTCAATCAGGGAATTTGGAATAGATCAGCAGCAGCAACCCTGTTGAAATAAGTTCATTTCCAATAATAAGATAAAAACCCAAATATCTACGGATTAAAAGAATTCAAAACCAAGAATTTATTTAATTGAACAATCTAAAATATATAAAATACACAACGTTTCGATCTCACCCTAGAGATCATCGTCAGGTGTGAGGGTGAGGGTGACACCTGATGATGATCTCTAGGGTGACACCTGACGATGGCCTCTTCTATATATTTTAGATTGTTTGAATAAATAAATTCTTGGTTTTGAATTCTTTTAATCTGTAGATAGTGGGTTTTTATCTTATTATCCGTTCACCACGTTTGAGTGCGGTTATCGTTCTTTCATTTCCAATATTTTATCATCGCAGTCAAATTTCAAATGTGCGGAATGGTATCCGGGAGGTCGGCAAATTCTGCTGTACATCTAACCGAAAAATTTTCAATTCATTTCAGTAACCGGAAAGAAAAAGAAGAAACCTTTACCCGATAAGAATAACGCTGACAATGACGTGGATTCGTTGACGGAGGTGCCGAAAGGTTGGAAAGAACCGGCTTTTACCGCGCAGGATAATCCACGCGGACTGGCGACGGAAAGTTCGTTCGCGACGCTGTTCCCTAAATACAGAGAGAAATATCTACAGGAATGTTGGTCGTTAGTGAAAAAAACCCTATCTCAACACGTAAGATTCATGGTCTATATTGATGATTATGATAGTAGCGAAGTGGAATGAAAAGGGTTTAACTTGTTCTCGGAGCATTTATAATATTCATCCTCCAAGTGCGTAGGTTCCAGCGCCAATCAGATTGCCTGTTGTGTTATCGTTGATGCACCAAACTATAACTGGCTTAAATGAAATGCGATTTCTGATTGGCTGATCATGACATCATCTATAAGCTGCGCACTTGGGCTAATCAAGTAGGTTTTTGTGTGCGTTGTCCTGAGTCTAACGATTCCATCAGGTTTGAATCCTTGCCGAGGGAGGATGCTTATCCCATTACTGAATCACTGCGCCTTACTAGGGTCTCATAAGATCCGATTGCCTGTGATTAAAGGACGCTCATGTTACAACATGCTGTCGATTTGGCCGAGACAGACGTTTCGGTGGTTATCGCTCAGGTCGCCTGAGATTAGTCAGTAACCTGTCTGTGGTTTGTCGCGCTCCTCTCAAAATATTGCTATCTAAATAAAACATGCCAAATAGAAAAAGGATAGATCATCAATTGACTGCAATGTTTCGTATGAAGGGTTAGAATTATTTTATATCTGTTGATTTCAGGGGATTAAAGCTGAATTAGACGTTATTGAAGGAAGTATGACGGTTTCAACTACGAGAAAAACGTTCGATCCGTATATAATTATACGCAGTCGTGATCTCATTAAACTGTTAGCTCGAAGCGTACCTTACGAACAGGTAAACAAACAAAACTCACAACCAGCTAAACAAATTAGATAACCATAAATTGCAACAAATTTGTCTCATTATGTCCAATGTAACTGTAACTGCAACATTTGGAAAGCCTCTACTGTATTTCATTATGACCTATGTTCATCGGCGCATGGGCTCAGTTTTTACAGGTTTTGAGATAATTTGAATAAGACAGTTTTTCAAAGTATTTTCTGCATCAGCATGAAGACGACTAGAAAATAGTTCTTGAAAATTCTGTTTTATTCTATTCGATTTAATTAAAAACTAATTCAAAGACCATGCACCTAACCGACAGAACCAGGCCCAAGTTGCAAAAAGAAATTGTTGTATTTTTTACTAAAAATATATTTTTCTCTGGTAGGCTATTCGTGTGCTGGACGACGAAGTCGCTTGTGACATCATCAAAATATCGTCGTTCGTTCGTAACAAAGACCGATTTGTGAAACGGCGTCAAAGACTCGTCGGACCGAACGGCTCCACTTTAAAGGTATCTTATTCAATGATTCGAAATATTAGAGATTTTTATCGATGTAACGATTGATGAGACGAGAAGATACACAATATCCGTGTAAGAAGATAACAAGAGAAATCCCACAATAAGTTCAGCCAAAACGAGAAACTTGAATAGAAGAGTTATATATATTTGCGCAACGTTTCGGCTAAAGACTATTAGCCATCATCAGGCGTACTGAGTACAGGAGAATATTACAAGATATTTATACAGGACCAAAACAATAGAAGCAGAGTGAGTGATTAAAATATTGAAAGGGGAACGATTGATGACAATTTGATTAAACTTCATTGATCGATCGATCCTAACATATCGAGCGCAGTAGGTTTATATGACTAGCCACGGCCCGGGGTTGACCGGTGGACTGATATAGATTTCAATATTCTGAGTTAAATAGTAAAACCCACACAGTTGATGACTTAGTAATTTATTCTAGTCTGATGTAACTAAGAAATTTGTTCAGATAAACTCCTCCGAAACTGTCGGACTAGAAGTCATCAACTGTGGGTTTTGCTAATTAACTATTTATCGAATACAATTGTGAAGAATATTTATTTGTATTTAGGCTATTGAATTGTTGACGGATTGTTACGTACTGGTTCAAGGTAATACAGTCTCGGCTCTCGGTCCATTCAGAGGATTAAAAGAGGTTGGTGTTACAGATAATCTCTATTTTCACACAGAATTTACGATCGTTTCGATGATTTTAAATTTCTCAAATTCAGGTACGAAAAATTGTCGAAGACTGCATGAAGAATGTTCACCCGATTTATAATATAAAGGTAAGCGCGCGTACATGCTTCTTTGGGTTACCAGGACCCAGTTCCACAGTTCTGAGTTAATTTTGACTCTTAGAGTTAACTCATTGAAAATCAACCGACTTTAACTCAGAGTTAACTCTAACTGTGGAACCGGGCCCAGCTCTGTTTACAGCTGGAAAACAGGGAAAATTCAGGTAATTTGGAAGTGGGTTGATTGTGGTATTCAGAAGGTCTATCCGATTGAAAATTCAGTTTTAAAAGGTAATTCTACTGCGCTCAATTTCGCAGACTCTGATGATCCGGAAAGAACTGGAAAAAGACGACGCTCTGAGAAACGAATCGTGGGATCGATTTCTGCCGAAATTCAAGTCGAAAAACATCAGCAAACGCAAACAACCGCTGAAAAAGAAGATCAAGAAACAGTACACTCCGTTCCCTCCGCAGCAGCCTGAGAGCAAGGTACATTATGCAGGGTTGGTGTAGTTAAATTGGTCTCAGACTGGTCTAAATTTGTTAGATTAGTGATAGTACTACAATGATCTGAGACCGGTCTTAAGTCTGAGCATGATATGTGATATGTCGATCATAGGTGCGATTCATGATTTCTATGCCAAATGTGCTGGAAGTGCTCACTTTCACTTACCGCTTCAAACCATGCAAGGAATCAATAAGACAATTCATTGCACTTTGTGGAGCTCGAATTCAAGATAAATGATGTGTTTATTTATTGTTTCGTTCAGATTGATAAAGAATTGGCGACCGGTGAATATTTCCTGAAAGAGAAAGAAAGAAAAAGAAAACACCACGAGGAGAAGAAGGTAAGAAGCGATATTATCATATATTAGGTGCGGTCGTTTGACTGACTATACATTACCGATTTAGGAGGGGTTTACTGTAATTGGGATATGAAAGTGATGCGGTCGTTTCCTCAAAATTTGAAATTGTTTCCATTTAACCGCTAAAATCCAAGAATGACTGATCCGTAGGGAGCCTGCTAGTTCATTAACTGACGTGAAACGTTATCTTTTTTCAGGAGAAACAAAAAGAAGCGGTCAGTAAGAAACAGGAAGAACGCGCGAAATCGTTTATACCCCCCACCGAGAAAATTAACAAGAGTAATAATAAACACGTCGGTAATACATCATCGGACGTCGACGTCGACGTCGACGCGTTGAAAAAGAAAATTCAAAAGTCACAGGTACGAAATTTATCTTTATCCGCATGAGGGTAATCAGGACACATTGCCCCGGATTATGAATGCCTTCTCAAGATAGTAGTTTATTTATCAAATTAAAGAATGGCTTTAGAATTAAGTGATAATCTGAAATAGTGATCTGTTCATTCAGTAGATCAGGGTCCACTGTTAAAGCTTTATGCCTAATGGTAAAGTTTGAATTGTTGGCCTTATTGAAATGGGGGCAATCAGTCCTGATACCGGTATTTAGCCAGAGACTTGGCTTTTACACGTTTTTTGTTTGATTCAGTTTTTTTAGTTGGAAAGTTTCTCGTTTCAGAAACGTAAATCTTCCAACGGTACGACGACGGTAAAAGCTAAAAAATCGAAAACTTGATGAATTTTTCGGCGGTTGATGAAACCTCGATCGAAAATTGAAAAAAATGTACGTCATTTACTAGTATTGTATATAGGATACGTTGTAAATAAAAAATATTGTAAATTTTCCTTAAAATACGTTTCTTGTCCATAATTATTAGGCTGAGCTAAACATAAACCTCTCTGTTTCCGTCTGGAGGGGTGAGAAAGACCATGAGACTCGAGGATTCATTCATTAATCTGTGATTTGAACCGTCAACCAGTACACTCTTCATTTTCTTATACAGTGGAACCTTGTCATGAACTTATAATATTAGTGTTAATGTCTATTTCAACTATGCTCGAGAGGACGGTGGGTGGCCGAGTTCAGTCAAGTCGACCCGTTCTGGTCCTTTAAATACCTATCGGGTATGTACTACTAAAACTGACTGAGCTAGGTCAACCGCCGTCCTCAGAAGCAAAGTTGAAATAGACAATAACACACTATTCCACAGTAAGAGAATTTCGTCCCAAACAAGACAATTTCATGCTGGATACAACAAACTACATGTATCAACGAAAAGATTTTCTTGTACCCTGAAGTTTGTTGTAACAAAGTTTCACTGGAAGTTTAAATGAGGTCTAACTGTAAGCCTGCAAGTGACGGGTCATGATTGATTTGATTTCACTTAATCAGTATGTGTTTCTAATAACCAGGCCCATAGCAAGTGGCAATTTTTGTGGGGGTGGACACAAGACTGAGTTAAAAACGAACCCCTCGCATATTCCACAGGTTACAGGGTACTGATAACATAACAACATTACAGGTAATAAATACATAGTAAAAGTTTTTATTTTTCGATAAAACAATAACATTCCTATTTCATTTTTCATTTTAAATTGACTAATTTTCAAAGTTCGTTATATCGAGGTTGCAAACTATATCTACTTAGTGAACTCTCCGTCGTCATCCAAGAAATCCTTTCCTCTTTTGCGTCTTTTCTTCCGCTTCATCTTTTATCTGCTGTTGTCGAATTAGATTCCAATAAATTCCTTTTGATTTTAGTAATTCATTGTGTTTACCGATCTAAAATATGACATAATAGAAATAATGTTAGTGGTATGAAGCTGTTAGGGATAGGGTTGTAAATTTCTATAGCGCCTTGTAAATAGCAGGGCTATTATCAAAGGCGCTCTCCAGACGAAGATGGTGACTTGAACAGAAATGTCTTGAGCTGTGCTTTGAATGCTGTTGGGATTGAATCCTAGTCAGGGTTGAATATGGCAGTATCTTGCAATGCAAGAGAGTCTTCAGGACCCAGTTGCTAAGTCTTGACTATGTCCAAGAAGTGGTCTTATATTAAAGACTGATCATAGAACTAAGATGGTCTCAGTTTGGTCTTAAGCCTTGTAAGATAGGCTATAGAACTAAGATGTTCTTAGACAGGTCTTTGGCTATAAAAAAATCATAGAACTAAGATCTTAAGGTCTTAAAATGTAAAACTGTGCAGTCAGTATTTTGTTTACCTCGGCAACTTTTCCATCCTTCATAACAGCGATGAGATCGGCATTTTTGATCGTGCTTAATCTATGAGCGATTACGATTACAGTTCGACCTGTGAATAATGAATCAACGCAACCGATTAGGCAAAGAAAGGGCAAAATTGAAACAAGTTTCTTATCATTTAAGAACGCAGCATTTCACATTATCGTCCAAAAAATAAATTGTTGTACCTAAAGTCAAAAGTAAGCATTTAATTAGCACTTCTTGAAATTTTTGTGAAAAGAAAGCACTTTTTTAAGGGCTTTCCTAAATTTTTCCAAAATGAAGCACTTTGGAGACTCGCTAGGAACCCGGTTCATCTACAGCTTCAAAATTATTTCGCAGTTTTAAATTGGACTCTTACCTCTCATAACTCGGTCTAGTGCTTGTTGGACGAGTCGTTCGGACTCCGCGTCTAAAGCGCTCGTCGCTTCGTCGAGAATCAATATCGCCGGGTTTTTCAGTAACGCACGCGCGATCGCGATTCTCTGTTTTTGCCCGCCGGACACGGTCGCTCCGCGTTCGCCGACTCTCGTATCGTATCCGTCGGGGAAGTTGACGATGAACTCGTGAGCGTTGGCTAATCGAGCGGCGATCTCTACCTGAGTGTCGGTGGCGTCCGTCTGCCCGTAGCGGATATTCTCGCGTATCGACGTCGCGAACAATTGAGGCTCCTACAATGGAAAATGTTTGGACAGTCGTTTTAGTAATATTTATGACGACTCCAGTTCCAGTCTCATTACACGCAGTGCCTGTGTCTGTGCCCTATACCCTCAATCACCTCAATCTTACGGGTGAAGTCTGGATGATCAGACAGATGTCTATGCCATTTAGAGTCGGGAAAAATAAAATTTAGGCACTGGTGAAAATGCTCTGGGTGCAGGAGACTGAAAACTCCTCTCTAACTGAAGTCTGGAGTTAAAATCTTAATTATCTCCTATATTTTCGAAGGTGTCCATATTTAACAAATGGCTCGTTAAAATCTTAATTCACAACTGAATAGAACTTTGCAGCTGTGGAACTCCGCAACTGAATGGAACTTCACAACTGTGGAACTGGCTTCAGTTGAATGGAATCAAACAAAGGCTAAATGATTTCAGCTCACCTGATTAATATAACCGATAAGTTGACCTCGTAGCCACTGAGGATCGAGAGACCTCAGCGGTTTATCGCAGATCGTAATATCACCGGAATCGATATCGTAGAATCGTTCGAGCAACGCGGCGACCGTCGATTTACCGGCGCCGGAGAGGCCGCACAACGCGACCACTTTACCGCTCGGAATATTCAAACTGTAACCGTCGAGTACGATTTGATCGGGTCGCGTCGGGTACGCGAAACTAACGTCTCTGAACTGGATACAGTCACGCGTGTGATCGTTTATACGAGCTCTTTTTAACATCGATTCATCGATATCTCCTCCCAGTAGAATAGACGGCTGCATCTTTATATACTGAAATATAGTTTATAAATGTACAGTTATAGCTCGGGTTTTAGACTGCGTTACAATTTAATAGACGGGTCTAAGATAAGCTCTTTTAGGTTCTATAACAAATCTGACAACTTAAGACCAGTCAAAGCTTATTTTGGTTTGATAGCCAATCTAACAACTTAAGAACAGTCTAAGCTAATTTTGGTTCTTTAACCAATCTGACTACTTAAGACCACTATAAGCTCATTTTGGTTTTATATCCAATCTAACAACTTAGGACCAGTCTTAAGAGATCTAAGACCACTTGCAGATCTTTTGAAACTAGCTTCGAACATTAGGTACCTGAAACACTCGGGCTCCAGCGCCCATACCGCGTACTGCGTGCCCGAACAATAACGACATCTGCGCCAGTGATTTCTGTATGGTTTGAGTCGCGACCAGGAATGACATCAGTTGTCCTGCGGTCAGTTCTTTCTCGGACATCATAAATCCACCAGCGTAAATCACTCCTAACACTATTCCTGTAATTAAACATCATGGGAATTTCTTAAATTTCTATTTCACAATTTGATACAATCCTGTTAACGTAGATTGATTGACTATTAGTTAGTTCAATGTGGTAGAGACCGCTGAGCTATTTTATGTACCATTCAATGCGAAGTTAGCTAAACCCTGAAAGACAGCAATTCCTATACCGAGTTTCTCATTTTGATAACAAGCTTCTTGTACTTCTTGATTGTACAGTCTGAAAAACGCAGAAGTCAATGTGTACACAAAATATAGACAGTGAAGAGTGTTGATAAAACGTCTAATGTCTGGTGTTTGTAGAACACATGTAAAGTCTGGTAGTTCATGGATTATAGTGACAATGACTTCAGGCTGCGAGTTATAGATAAAACTTACGCCTGTTCTTTTTGTTCGGTCGCGAAAGCGCGAACCGTTCGAATGTTACTGATCGCCTCGTCCGCTACAGCCGCGGCGCGCGCCACTTGAGCTTGCGCCGCTTTCGATAGTTTGCGAAGCGACGCGCCGATTAGCGTTCCCAGGACGACGATAGCCGGTACAACAGCCACCATCAGTCCGGTCAATTTCGGTGAGATCAAGAATAGAGAAACTGTCGAACCAACAACCTGTTATTAGAAACAGAAATAAGAATTGTAATTTTCAAAAGTGAGCACTTGATGGCATCACAAGACTGCAATATAGGACTAAAATTGTTAGGCACTGCACCAACCTGAGTAAAACTTCTTAATCCTTGCGAGATACACATTTTGAAAGCACTTTTAAAATCGTGTACATCAGTAGTTAATCTAAAGCAACGAAAACGTTAATCATTATTATGACTCCGATCAGAATGCAAGGGTTGATCAAGGGGATATTATCGGGGATCTGGACCCCTGCCTTCCCTTTTTGTCAAGGTGGGGATCGTTTGGGAGGATTTCTTCAAAGAATTTCTTAATGCTATATAGAGACATATATATATATATATATATATATATATATATATATATATATATATATATATATATATATATATATATATATATATGTCTCTATATAGCATTAAGAAATTCTTTGAAGAAATCCTCCCAAACGATCCCCATATATATATATATATATATATATATATATATATATATATATATATATATATATATATATATATATATATATATATATATATATATATATATATATATATATATATATATATATATATATATATATTTATATATATATATATATATATATATATATATATATATATATATATATATATATATATATATATATATATATATTTATTTATTTATTTATTTATTTAAAAATATCTAATACAGGACCCAGTTTCACAAGAGATTAAGGCCTAAATCGATTTAAGCAAAACTGAATTCACAAAGAAATTAAAGCGAGTTATTGAGCTATGACATCGCTGGTTTATTTGAAAGATGCCTTCTTTTTGTATGAACCTCTAGACTGGTCCCTGATTTTAATATTATCGTTCAATCAATGGTTATAATAAGTACCTATTTACAATTTCTCCCGTTTTTGTGCGATCGAAGAATTCGATGTCTTGCAGGACGATCGAATCGAACAGTTTTGTTTTCAGATCGACGGATATTCGTTCTCCCATCGTTTGTAGTAGAGATATATAAACAAACGTTAAAATACCCTGAAAAAATACGATCAAATTCTCTCAATTAAAGAGATTCAGAGGCTAAGGATTTTCGCGTTTTCAATATGAGTTAAACGAACCTGAACGCCGTATATAGAAATGAGTTTAATGACAGGTTGTCGTAGTTGTTCGATGTAATCGGCCGGAGGCATCTCTGAAGTGAACTTCGACACGATGTTGACTAAATCTCCTAAATAAACCGGTATCTGTATATTCACTAGTGCCACGGCTAAAGCGCTCTATAACAGAAAATACAAACACCTATTATATCATATATTGCTAAGGGATATTTTCCATACTTTTGAAGAATGTCTGGAATTTTTGATACCCTTCAAAATTCATCTCTGGGGTCCTTTACAAGACGGAAAACTGTTTACCATTACAGGGGAAACTGTTAAAAACATATTTAATTCAGATTAGCTGGTATAGCGGAATCCAATCCAGATGACTGAGGACTGCCAAGATTTCTTTGAATTCAGTTAAATCCGAATTATGAATAATAGTTTACATGGTTCCAGATTAAATGGAATATTTCATCCGAATTAAATGAAAATCCTGATTGAAAAATCAGAATTGAGTGAGTTCTACTGTATTGTTCATACTGTTCTATAGGTGACCCGTAAGATTGGCTGATATTTGAATACATAGTTGACAAACTCACCACCACAGCCCCGAGTAAGTACCATATTTCCGGCCAAACAAGTTTCAGAAATTCTTCCCAGTCGAATTTCGGATCTTGCGTTTTCGATTCGTCTTTTAAACCGACCAATCGCGTGCGTTCTTCGAATTGAAGATTCTGCGCCTTGACGACCGGCGCGGCCGCGGCGAGCCACGTTCCCGTCAGGAATAAACCTCCTACAGCCTTCCCTCCGTCTGCTCGATTCCGTTTGCAACGACGCGACGACTTCTGAACGTTGAAGTTATTTTTCCAAACAGATCGTAATTTCGTTACGTAACTCGACAGGTGATTGTTCGATGATCGTGACGCTGCTGTTGCTGCAGTACTGCAACATCCAATTAGACGAATACTGAAATATTATTAAAAGTTAAATAAACCCAATTTTTGACAAAGGGAACATTGAAACTTCATGACATGATATAATGCGGGTCAGTAACCTGTCTGTGGTTTAGTTCCATGATCGGATATTTTCAGTCCAAGCTCATCCGATGCTTGTAACTAGCTTGGGCCCCTCTGCTCTGGGGAATCAGAATCAATATTTTTGTGATGCAAATATAATTCTTTTGCGAAAATCAAAATATTTTTATTTATTCTCTAACCTGTTTGTGGTGCAGGAAGGGGGCGTTTAGTGGATGGATCGCGGGATTCTGATATGTCCATATGTTGAATAAAAAATGAATTGAATTGTATTGAAACAGTAATCGTTGTTCTGTAATTACTTGCGACACTGAATACTAAATCGATTAATTATGTGATTACCTGCTGCTATGTGCGAAACTATTCCTGGCTATAAAACTGCCAAATTTGATCATAAACATCGTTTAAAAGTCAAAATAAGAAAGATTTATTTATTTCCTATTTTTCTTGTTTGTTTATTTCCCGGTCCACGCGTCCTTGAGACTCGAAGACGGATGTGTAACCATTCTATGGTGTAACCGCCCTGTCGTAATTTCAATTAAATGACCATCATGAATTTAGGTAAATTTAGTTCAATTCAATGATTTTAGTTGAGAAATTCTACGTGAATAATGAAAAGGAAACACTCGGGTAATATTTTCTTTTTTATGAAACTCATCGGACTCGAACCTTAAATGACCTCCACGCACCGAAATATAATTCATCCGCGAATACATAATATATTTTCCCAACATTTATAAATATATATTTTTTAAGATGATTTTATCAGGTTTAATGCCTATTAATGGGTTTCTCAATTTATAAACAGTTTTGCTTCTGTTCAAATTCAAAATCTCAAATTAGATAAAGGAACTATTAGTCGCCGCGGATTTACATGATATTTCTCGATTGTGTTGTTAGGTCTGTCAGATTCTGCTGAAATTTCGAGATTTTTTTTCTGATATTCGGCGATATTTTCGGCTGTTTCTGCTGCTGATCGCTGATATTTAGATAGGTGGCTCGGGATTCCAGTTGATCAGATCGTCTGACTGGTGACATTGTGTCGTTTGGTCGGAAAACGAGAAATAATTCGATTGAAAAGGCGAAGGTGAGTCGGTCAAGGCAAAAAAGCCAAGGAGGATTTGGAAACAACAACCAGTCAATTTTTTTTCAGGTTTTACGTTTTCATTGCTAGCTACCCCTTAAAAGAAATAATAATTCGGACCGGTTGTCCCTCCACATGGTGAAAATTCAAGAATGGTTAGTTAAGTTAGCCCGGTTTCACCAGCTTGCCCGGCCATGTCAGTCTGTGTGCGGGTATAGGCCTACTAGTATAGTAGAAGGTAGTGGATATTTAGCCGAGTCGGTATTATACCTCGTTAACGTTACAACTTTATGAAGATAACTCCAGGTAAAAGTGCAGATCTGCACCTCTTGTGATAATCTACTGAATGACAGAATCCAGGCTAAAATCTTTCTAGTGAAGATTTAAAATTAACCAATGGCAATGTACTGAATTGCTGATGACATTTTGAATCTGAAACAATGATATTTAATGTAATTGATTGAACCATTTACGCCAAGATCTGCACTTTTACGTAACTCCACATTTAACGCTAATTTATGTAATTATAATAAAGAGCGGTTATCCAGTATTTTTTCTGCCAGCGTGTAGCGTCTTCCGAACTGCTGAGGAGGACTGTTGCACTAAACCTACCCTCTATCTACCCTAACTTTATAATGATAATGCTGATTTTTTTTGTTAGCATGATTTCGTTTGCTAGAATAATGCTGCCTTGGCATAATAATCACTTCCTTAAATTAAAACATTTTACTGCGGTTTCTGTATACCAATAATGTCAAATGTTAACATAGGGCAAATATAGGGACCCACGATATTTCACATTGACATGCAGTTTCATTTATCTTTTATGATTTTGTTTACTAGAATAATGCTGCTGTGTCGGCATAGTATCCACTTCCTTAAATTAGAACATAGACTTAACCGTGGTAAATGTGTACCAATAATGTCAAGGGTTAAAATACCTGCGATATTACTAATATACCCGCGATATTTCACATTGACATTCAGTTTCAGTTCCGAACGGGTGTATTTATGTCAGTTGATTGTTGCACTCAGTGTCGGTTGCGTTTCAGTCAAGAATTTGAGCCCGAACTGTATTACATTTTGATATAGTTTATATGAGTAAGAGTTAAGTTGCCAGAAAGAATAACGAATACTAGCACTGGTATTTGGTGTTATAGAATTTCTCCGAGGAGGATTACAGTGACGGATAGAACGCCGAAGAAGTGCTTATTCATCATGCCTGCATGAATTTGCTTTTACTTTTTTTTTTTAATCACAGCGTTTCGTTTCGTCAAAGGCCTTTATAACGCGATCACAAACTGAAACGAAATGTGAAACGTAATCAGTTGTTTGAACAAGAATGAAAGTTACGCGGTATCACTGGCTCAATTGTATTCAATTGTACTCAATTGCTATTCAAAATTTTAGGATTTAATTGAGACATCTAGGACATCCACTTTTCTGTAAAGTCTATGGACTTTTGATGCTGTTTTAACTAACATCCATTTTAAGAGCTGGTGAAACTTTTTTAAATGGCGCTTTACAAATTTACAAATTATTATTATCAGTTTCATTATTGTAATATTAATCATAGCTTGACACCACGTTTTTTTAGAAGAGTCAAGAGTGTTTGAAAGTTGTCACTTGGACGTACACGGTTTGTGAAGGTCAGGAAAGTCAGGGAATTCGCGGTTAAGTCGATTCTCGGTTAAGTCATTTTCCTGCAGGGAAAATCAGGGAATTCAGACTCTTTTCTTGTTAAAGTCAGGGAATTTGAATTCCCTATTCTGCACAAACCCCGCAGGCCGGTTCCATTGTCAAGACTTAATATCAAAATTCGTCCTAAATCTTAAGACTGGTTTTAAGTTGTTAGATTGGCTATAGAACCAAGTTGGTCTTAGACTGGTCTTAAGTCTTAGCCCTGACTATAATGGAACCAGCCCCTGCAGGGCTTAGATTAAAGACCAGTCTCATACCATCATTGTTTTATAGAGCCAATCTAACATGAATGACCGATCTAAGGATTTAAAACCATTTCCACTGCGCAATGTAGACCCGGTGTTTGATTTGAGACGGCTCAGATTGTAGCGTTATAAAGGAATTCGACCGTATGGAATGATCAGTATTTTATATAGTTGTATATATTGTGAAGATTTGTTATATATAGAAAATGGTAGCATGATGTTGTGAATGGGTTTACGTCTAAGTCGACCACCGCTGAAGGTGAGATGTATCAACTCTCTAGTCTCTCTCTCTCTCTCCTGCCTACCTGAATACCTTATACCCGTCTGCTCCTCTGACCCTACTAGCTTCCTCTATGTCTGTGTTATCGTCACAGCGATTATATATATATATATATACTCTAGATCAATCCTCCACTGATGATCACACTCCGGTGAAGAGGGCAATATTCAAATTGGTTGTAGGAAGCGGTTAATGAGTTCCATTTTGTCCGTCCTCCTGTAAACAAGTAACGATCCGCAGTCTGGCGCCCCCCCCCTCAGGCATTCAATAATCAATCACCCGATCTTAGAACTTATAATCATCCACTTTTCGAATGTGTTCAGAACTTCGCGTGATACATTTTAAATTCTAATATCAGACTGCCGATTGTTCGGTGTTTTCAATAAGGAATTAACAAGCCAGGTCCCTTTGAAAAACAGGAGGGTCCCGCAATATTTCACACTCCCTGAAACGAAAGCAGGTTTGAATGAAAAAACCAGGCGGGTCCTTTACAAACGACTGACGTGTCTGGAACCTGGGACCTGGCACTTATTGAAAACACTGTTGTTACCTGTATTAACTCGGTTTTCATAGTCACCTTTTAGTTCTACGTAGGTTTGGATTCAGTCAGTCAATTCCCCTCGATATTATTTTGCTCGTCTACGGTGTTGTAGTGGTTTGGTTTAAAAATAGTCACTATTCATTAATAGATTGTTGTGATTGATGGTGCTGTAATCATTTTTTTTTTCTCCCGGCAAATTAATCATGTTTACTACGTTGTTATTTTTGATTGATTCTATGTGTGTTCAGTGGTTTCAGCGAGTTGTTTATTAATTCATTTCTAATCTACGTAAATCGTCGTCGATGGTGTTTTTTGCGTTGATATGTTAAGTTTAGTCGAGAGGTTTGAATTATTGTTATATATAGATACGCCGCTGTCAATAATGACCTCGTTATTGTGCGTTGATAAAATTTGACGTCTGATTTGTTCCTGTTCGGACAATATCTCCACGCGAAGTCGCAGGTAATATTTCATATTAAGCTGTAGGATTTGAGCGTCTAGGACCTCAGTTCTGAGAGTGCAGCTGAATTGCGTTTCATAATGGTCACTAATTCTGAAAACTAGTGGGGCTTAGAATTTAACCATTACCGTATAATGGTAGGTTTCGATTGGTCCTACCAATTCTGGAATTCTTCAGAGACTACTTGTAGACATTTGAAAATGATAGTAATATAAAGCTATAACTCATTTTCAAATGAATGCTGAAAATGTGAAAGGATTGCACCCGAAACTAAAGGAAAAAACGATGTTTAGATTTGTCTGTATTGTGGGTTTTCTCTGAATTTTAAGCTAATGTTGCAACTGAATGTCTATATAGGCCTACTGTAGTTGTGACTCTCAGAGTGGTCGGTGTTTTTGTATATATTCGCTCATTGACGTCTCGTCATCCGAACTTCATGTCATCAATCAATGGTCGTGTCTTTGTCGCGCGCGGTACGTTCTCCGCTGCGGTTACTAAGTAACCTAACCCCGGCGTTCACGGTTTGATAATCAATAATCGTTTAAATACTTCTATATCACGTGCCGTTTATTGATCGGTCTCTGTTATTATTATTGGTATCACAGTTTCTTTCATTAAATGATTTGCTATTCTTAAAGTGTGTTGATCTGCAGCGTGGACTCTGTACTTCATTTCAGACATTTTTGATTGAAAACGAACGAACATTAGATATTTTGTTGTCAGCTCACTATCGAAAACAACTGATAGTCGCATGTGTTCTGAACTTCACCTGAGACATTTTTAATTGAAAATGAACTACAAACACCAGACATTAGGCATTTTATCAGAGCACTTTCAAAAACTGATCGACCACACTTTGCACTTAATATAATTGTGAGGGGTCTGAAGGGGTGCAGGTTTCATGCTGCAGAATGAAAACTAAATATTTTAGACGCACTTGAACTGATGCAGTTTATTGTTCCTGGTTTATTATTGACCATCCAGAGTTCACACTTCAATACGGTGAAAAGTATCTGAAAGGTTTCAGTCTCTAAGCTACGGATTGAAACCTATCTAAATATTTTAGAGATCTGGACCCAGTTCCACAGTTGTGAGTTAAGATTTGACTCAGAGTTAACTATGAAAATAAACTAATTTAATTCAACCTCATGACTGTAGAACTGGATCCTGAATTGATTTATATTAGTGTCTCCCCTCCCCCGGTTTAAAACCCAACCGCTGTTCAGGTTTTCATGTATCGTTTTTGTGCCCCCCCCTCTCCTGGTTTGACACCCAACCGTCGTTCCGGTTTTCATGTATCGTTAATCCGTCGTTTCGTTTCAGATTCGCCGGGCCAAGATGGCTACCGTCGGAGAACAGATACCGGTCAGCAGTCATACCGTGGACAAGGTTACGAAGGCGAAAGTGACGCTTGAGAATTATTACAGTAATCTGATCGCTCAACACGATGAACGCACGAATAGGTGAGTGTCACATTAACCTCGACTCCTTGATTCTTTAGAAAAAACTCTTTTTACGGAGAATACTTTTAGAACTCCTTGAAACACCTTTGATTTGAGCAAAATGCCTGAAACTCTTTTAAAACTCCTTCAATCTTTAGAATTAGGCAATTAGAAATGCTTGTATGTACAGTAAACTATGCCTAAATCGATACAGTTTGGACCTGGATTTCGTTTTTGCCCATTTAGGTGGTTACTGAATTAGAAACTGAGTTTAGTAGTGTATAGGATGAAATTGCTAACTAGGATAAAAATTGGCTTACAAAACCATTGATTACCTTAGTTGGTTTACCGAGATAGATAATACTTGATTTAAGAGGAGTTTACTGTAATGGTGATATAAAAGTGATGCAGACACTCCCTCAAAATTTTCACCATTAAAACTCCTTATATCCAGGAATGACTGATCTGTAGGGAGCGTGTGCTTACGAGCTGGGACTGTTATGCCAGTGGTTCATCGTTATTTTCAAATTAATCTGGTCGTCCCTTGCCGGTCTTGTCAAATGCCAGATAAATGAATATATAAATTCAATAGTTTTGTTCCACCTTTCACTGGTGTAACATTCCCTCGATACTACGTATATAGACTGGGCTCGTTCAATCATTGCTCCATCAAATTAATTAATATCACGTCAATTAGACTCGTAGGCAATTAACAGAAATTCTGATATATTTCGCATTCACTCCTTATGAAAAAAAGAATCTGTACATAACTGATATCGGCTTAACCCTTTCATTGCGTCTACACAGCGGTGCAGTGTATGAATTGATGGAAATTTTTTTATACTACACTGCATCGGGATATAACTTTTTTTTTAAGATAATTTTTGAATTATCTCCAGCGCTGAAAGGGTTTATAGGAAATTATTTGCTTTCATTGATTGCCGTCACGATCATCGCAATTTCATAATTATTAAACGAATGGGAAGGGCAGTTATCGGGCTGATTGATTATAATTATTATTTATCAATTATAGGCACCGTTTATTGGAACAGACTATGGAAGAGGAAGGGCTATCGGATGAACAAGTAAGTTGTTGCTGCTGCGACAGACGGGGATGAGGCTTGCAGGGTCCACCAGGTGTCGCTAGTGTGTAGTAGGATTGTTTACTCGTGCCATTGCTGGTAATCTCTTTCTAGCGCTCATAGTTGTCAACCGTGATTTTCAGTATTTTGTCAATATTTTTTCCCGAAAAAATACTGATTTGATTTGTTTGATGCGTACTGAAATATGAAAGATGTTACTAAGGGTCTTACTGTTGATAAGTGATTAATTTGAACATTTTCTTTCAACAAAAAAATTCAACATTTGACTGAAGGCACTTTACAGAGGTTGGCAGCCCTGAGCACTCAGTCAAGCAAAAGGAAATAGGCCTAAACAAATAGCTTCATTTCAAATTTTTTTGAGTTTGAAAAAATGAGCAACACATTCTTTGCTTATATGATAACCTCATATATTTGTTTATACACCGAAGGCTGAACCTGCAGAAAGTGTCTGTATAATATGATTATAGAAATGTAATTGTATTCGAAATGAAATGAAAAAATACCTTTTCATTCGAACGTTCAAAACCGGTTTCCATTTTGAAGGTTATTACACAAAGGGTATTTAATAAACAATCTATTTCAGAAAGGTCAAAGATATTTGTTTTCCGTTGAAATGGTTCGAAGTTCACAATTATTTTTAAGATTTAAGAAATTAAGCATTTTACTTTCCTCCTTTGGCTTAGAGATTGAGCCTGGTTCCATAATCAAGTCTTAGACTTAAGACCAGCCTCAGATCTAACAACTTAAGACCAGTCTTATGATTTAAGACCACTTTCCGACTGAAATCACAACTAGGCAACGCGCCCTAGGATTATATATAGTAAAAATGTTCAATTCATAATGATTTAACTGTGTGTTTTTCAATAACCTACATGTTGTATATTGCGTCGTGTAATTATTCAATTCGTCTTTTTTCTTTTCAGAAAAATGAACGTCGTCAGTTACACGCAGCGAAAGAGACCGAATTTCTACGTTTAAAACGATCGCGACTTGGCGTTCAGGATTTCGAACCGTTGAAAGTTATCGGTCGTGGAGCTTTCGGAGAGGTAATCACTCGGCTGTTTAAACACCCTGAATACCCTTTATTGATTGTCATTTGCCTGCTTTTCTCCGCATAAATTTATTTTCCCCAATGATTCCTAATTTTTGGCGAAAAAAGTGTTATTCCCTATTTTCCCGTACTTAGGTCTATTGAAAATCACATGCGATAGAAATGTCGCTGAATCTTCCGAAATTCAGATTTAGATTCGGATTTTGTTTTGTATTGTTAGGTTCGTTTAGTTCAGAAGAAGGATACAGGTCACATGTACGCCATGAAAATACTTCGAAAACACGACATGTTAGAGAAGGAACAGGTGAGCTTCAAACAACTTCTAACAACCCAGCTGTTAGGTGTTAGAGGGAATTTACACTGATTTTACCAAAAAAAAAGCTTGCAAACTCGCAGATTTTGGATAACGCTATTCACCATATGTTTCTTTATCAGTACGAGATTCGATGAATTATAGAATTTTAAATCTAGAAATTTCTCCGATTCACTGTGGGAAATTTGTGTAATCACATGTAAAAAATCAGGGAGAACTCGAGGGATTTGTAATCGGGCGGAAAGTGGCCACCCTTCTCTAGTTAGATGTGATTCATAGTAGGCCTAAGGTGTTGTATCAAGAATCGAAAAGATTTTCTCTTATACGTCTGTGTATTTTTGTTTCTTCGCTATGGATATAGGTGGCGCATGTACGAGCTGAACGTGATATTCTAGTAGAAGCCGACCACCAGTGGGTCGTTAAAATGTACTATTCATTCCAAGATGCATCTAATTTATATTTAATAATGGAATTTCTCCCCGGAGGTAAGTACATCAACCGGTCGGATTTTTATCGATAATCAAATTAAAATTCCTCTTTAATTTCTCGTCGATGTGATATTTCAGGTGATATGATGACACTGCTGATGAAAAAGGACACGTTGACCGAAGACCAAACGCAGTTTTACGTCGCGGAAAGCGTTCTAGCGATCGATTCTATTCATAAACTAGGTTTCATTCATCGCGATATCAAACCGGATAATTTACTTCTCGACGCGAAGGTAAGAAAAGATTTCGTCAGACGTGTCGTCGTCGGTCGCGTTGTGTTAACTCTTCAATGCGTCTACGCTAAATCGGTGATGGACTTTCCTAGTACTCACCTAGACACACCAGCAGCCCAGATAGCGCCATCGGTATCAAGATGGCCGTCTGGTGGTCATTGTTGTTTGCCAAAATAATTACATTTTCATATTTTTAGGTTTTCATGTGAAATTTTAAATTCTTTGATCAATTGCCATTGAGTTTAAATTCCCCCAGAGAATGGTTTACCGGGCCAGGGATTTCTACCGCTGTTTTGTATGTGTCAAGACGTTAGTTCTGATATTGAACGGTTTGTTTTTTAGGGTCACATAAAACTGTCCGATTTCGGTTTGTGTACCGGTTTGAAGAAGTCTCATCGTACGGAATTTTATAAAGATTTATCTCAGGCGAAACCAAGTGATTTCAGTGAGTAAATACCACAAATCGTAGTCAGTCAATCGATCAATCGATGAAACCTCAATAAAGTCTTAGAATTTATAGAGATGTCCAAAAGCCCAATACACACGACGCAGGGAAACACGGAAAGAGGAGACTTCAAAGGTTTTGGGCGTATGTTTATGTCCAATATGGCCATTCTCTTGAACACCTGATGGTTTTGAACGTATTCTGGAATTTTTGAAACCCTCGGAAACAATTGAAACTTATAAGGAGTTAAGACGGCTTCCAACGACGATTTTCGTATCTCGAATATTTCGGTTATGTTTCAGGTAACGTTTCCTCGAAACCGATGGATTCCAAACGACGCGCTGAAAGCTGGAAGAGAAATCGGCGACAATTGGTACGAATTCGGGTCGGTCGAAAAAATTTAGAATTTTATTCGTTCTTTATACGTATATATAGCGTGTATTTATCCGTGTTTTAGGCTTACTCGACGGTCGGTACTCCGGATTATATCGCTCCGGAAGTGTTCATCCAGACCGGATATACGTGTACGTGTGATTGGTGGTCGTTGGGTGTGATAATGTATGAAATGTTAATAGGTGCGTATAATGTCAGCATCAGTTGAGTTTGTTTTGTTTGAATGATATTCATTGATATTATTTCTCCGGCAGGCTATCCTCCGTTTTGTTCGGAAAACCCTCAGGAAACTTATAGGAAAGTAATGAACTGGAAGGAGACGCTCGTCTTTCCGCCTGAAATGCCGATATCGAACGAGGCAAGGGATCTCATCCAAAGGTACGTACAGCCAAAAATCGCTCGTTTGAAAAATGGATTAAAGTGGCAGCGAATAACGCCGAATCTTCATCGGTTGTGATCGGATGATTTTTGGTTTACCTTTGTCAGCGATATGAAGTTGGCATTGAGCCAATTCATGTAAAATCGCGGTACGTTTTTTTATGTGAGCATTTGTTTCATTGGTTCTCGGTTTAAACGACGTATAATCGATGCGATTGAAGACATGGCGAACCTCCGTCGATGACATGGTCAACTTTGTTAAAATTCTACGAAAAACTGTTTTTGGCGGGAAAATTCTTAGCTCTCGCGTATAAAATTGCAATGACCTCGATTGGGGGGCGTTGTCTCTACGAGCGAATGTGATTGGCTGTTTTTGGGATATACGGGGATTCCGGCGCTACTAAAATAATTATGGGAAAGCCGGAATGGCGAACGTTTCATTGGACTAGGTGCCGTATACATGCAAATTTCAAATGCTCATTGCTGATGAGAATGTAATTATTATCCACCATAGGTAATGTTTCATTTTAATACCCGGAGATTGATTTGATTGACACTGAAGTACAAGCGAACATTCACTTACACAAGGCCTCCACGTGCGCGCGGAGTGCTATAGACTGTTGCATACACAAACAGACGCTCGTACAGTATACACTACTATAGTGATACTGTAAACGCTGCTTGCTGGCGCGTCTGACATTTCATCAACAGAAGATGAGCGCTATGTTTTCTGTTTGATATAATTTATAATAAATTGTAATTTCTTGTGACCTGAAAATATTAAGCAGAAAACTACAAGTATAGGTCGAGGTCTGAATATTGTAGTAGTAAATTCCAGGATTTAAAACGATCTAATACGCCAATTTCTTACTGCGCCGGTTTAGATTCCGCGGCCATACATTGCAAGAGGTTTCCAAGACTAAATATTCAGCCACCCTCTGATATGTGACACCATGTGAATTTTGTTTGAATATTTTTTCATATTTTGAAAAATATTTCTTTGAACATATAAAATAGTTTCCGTGCCGCGCCTACCTGTACCCTACGAAATGTATCTTTTTGGTCTTATTTGACAACAAAATAATTCTTTGAGAAAGATGAAATACAACATAGAACTTTGAAGTGACGAATTAAAAAGATTTTTCAAGCAATGCCATTACCCCAAACAACCTCTAGCTTTCAAGGTAAACCACACTTTGCCCATGGGCAATTTATTTTTTTTTTACAGGTTTGCTTGTAATTCCGACAACAGAATTGGCTCAAACGGCGTCGACGAAATTAAAAAACACTCCTTCTTTAAAGGCGTAGATTGGAACCATATACGGTGAGGAAGCTGCCCCCCCCCCCCAAAAGTGTCCATTATTGTGACTCATTTGGCCATTGAGAAATACTATTAATTGACATTTTCACTTGCTATGAATAGCACGTTTGAAGAGCTAACAGTTTAATCATGCAGTTCTTAAAATTCTGATAAGGGTCCCTATGACTCTTGGATTCCTTAAAACTCATAGATAGTAAATGCTTTTAGAAGAGCTCTAAACTCTTTTAATTTGAGCTAAATGCCCAAAAACTCTGTGAAAACTCCTAGACACATCTGTAACGACCCTGTTGATGAGTATAGTCTTAAAATGTAGTTCATTTCCGATGTTAAAACTAAAGAGTCAAATATTAACCGTTTACTGACCAACTCTGGAGATGTTTGAGATGGATGACTGATGTTCTTGTCTCTGATATTTCAGCGACCGTCCAGCCGCTATTTCTATCGTAGTGAAAAGTATAGACGACACGTCAAACTTCGACGAATTCCCCGAAGTTGACCTTAAATGGCGTAAGTTCTTCTTACGACAATCTTTTCACGATAAAGTCGAAATTTTCAGATTCACAAAAACTTTTTTTCTTCTTTTTTTACAGCTGAACCGAAAGAAGGAGAAACCGATGCCAAATATAAGGATTTAGTATTCATGAACTATACATTTAAAAGTTTCGAGGGACTGACGCAACGCGGCATAAAACCATCGTCGAAAAGCTAGGAACCGTGCACACAATCGCTGCTGCTGCTGCTGCTGCTGCTGCTGGTGGCCGAGCCTGCAGACTGCTGTTGATAACATACCGAGCGTGATTGAAAGAATTTGTGTGGTAGACATTTTGATTGATATAAGATACGACATTGTGCATATCTCTCTAAAACCTGGTTATATACATGTGTATATTACGCGCTATACGACGTTGGTTTTTTTTTCAAAAACGAAAAAAATTTCGTGCCATCATCGACGGACGACAGCTTCTTCTAAAAACATGACTATGATATCCGCTTAGCTACCGGTTATTACATTCTACCGCGACGCCCGCTTATAATCCCGATCAACGTAATTACGCGAAATTAAGTGTTCTATGTAAGTTAACATTTATTTTGGCGAATTTCTTTTTGGATGAAATTTATGGGAAATTTGTTATAAAACAGACGAGTGTGTATTTGGATAGGATGAAAATCTGGATCTGGACGTGCGTTGTCGTATGAATGAATTCGATACCCATATTTGGCGGTTCGCGATTCCTTCCACATCTGTAGTTTATCGTAGGGATTTGTGCATGCGTGGTTGTGTGTGGATCTCGGGGCCAATTATTATCAGTGTACTAATAACGTATTAACCGTGTTTTAATAGCAGACGTGCGCGTGTGTTGTGATGATGTTTTTCCTAAGGGTCAGAATTGTTGCCATCGTTATTACGTTAGTTGTCGACGGATTTTCTGCTTCCTCGTTAAAAGGGGCGGCGTTATGAAGACTTCATCGTTCACCGCGTCCCGCGGAATCTTACAACGGCTGGAGTCGTGTTCCTCCGTAGTATTTCTCCGGGTCTCGTCGATGTTCGTCGGAATAAATCCGATTCGATCTAAAACACGTGTAGATTTTGTTACGTATTCAAAAACGGATGTTAATTATCATCATGATTATGGTTTGTTCAATCTCTTGAGTGAGGCGGACTGCTCGAGTCGTTGCTTGTAACTTTCCTATACAACCGAACTTTGTCTTTATCACATATTGTAACAATTAGATGGTCCAGTACCTACTAGAATAGGATTGACCCTATAGATAGCGACACTGGCTAGATCATTGTGTCGCAATAGATCATCCAATATCCACTAGATTAAACTTGACCCTATAGATAGCGACACTGGCTAGATCATTGTGTCGCAATAGATCATCCAATATCCACTAGATTAAACTTGACCCTATAGATGGCGACTCTGGCTAGATCATTGTGTCACAATAGATCATCCAATATCCACTAGATTAAACTTGACCCTATAGATGGCGACTCTAGCTAGATCATTGTGTCACAATAGATCATCCAATATCCACTAGATTAAACTTGACCCTATAGATAGCGACACTGGCTAGATCATTGTGTCACAATAAATCATCCAATGCCCACTAGATTAAACTTGTCCTTAAAGTTGTGCGACACTGGCTAGATCATTGCGTTACAGTACAATTAGATCGTCATAGAGTGTCAATATCTTTTCCAAGCCTTGATAAATGCTATAGTACAGGAAAGAGTTGCTTAGAGTTTCCGTTTGAATTGTGCCAAGTTGACTTAGTGGCAATTAAGATTTCCAGTACGATGGATAACTTAAACCAACATTTGAGCAATCGGTTCAAAGATTCAGCGGTTCAAGTCCTCAAAAGATCGAAAGCGTCTAAGAATATGATTTTCAAGCACACTATAGACCGTTCTTCTTTACAAAATTTAATTGCCAGTATTTGATGGTTGTCGTCGTTAACGCGAATTATTAGATAAAACATTGTCGTATTTTTTTCGGCGCGAAAAACAAACGTTACGTGCTCAAAACTTGACGCGCCACGCAAATTCTTCTTCCCCCGGGGGGTTTCGGTTTTATCGATCGGTTTCTAGTGCTTTATCTTAGACAAAAGAAAAAAACATGGACATAATATTTATGTCGGTATTTGTCGTTGCATTTTAATCGTATTTGAAGTAGATAGAGGGTGGAAGTGTCGACCTGATGTACGCTTAAGCTGTAACTGTGTCTATTGGGTTTTATTGGTTGTTAGTTTAAATTTGTCCTCCTTCGAGCTTGAATGTATCACGTTAAAAACATATCATATATATACAAATATATATATATATATATATATATATATATATATATATATACACCACGTATAGGATTATATTGTGACTTAAGAATCGTTCGTTCGTTCGTTCGTTCGGACGCGGTAGTTTAAATACGCACACGCTGCCATCTATTTATCAGTGGCTGAACTAGCTTGAACGACGAGATCTTGCGAGGTCTGCGAATGTATGTCGTGAAATCAAGGGGAGGGTCCAGGGGTGATCATCGCCTACCTACTAAAAATGACAAGTTAATTGTTTTTCGAAGAGTTTTCTTTCTTTCGGGTTGCCTTTTTAATTGTGATTATTTTCCATATTTTGGGTGTACACCCCTCCCTGAATCAGACCCTCGATCATCCCCCGTAATCTATTTCGAAATGCCGATCGTGTAGTTCGGCACAACAAATAACAATGATCTTAACGTCGTCGATATTATTCGTTAATTCATTAATTGGTTACGATACGAAACTAGTTGTAAATAGTTTAAAAACATAATGTAATTATACGATATATTATTATTATTATTATTATTATTAATATTATTATTATTATCGATGATAATTATATTTTTCTGTAATGTATGTATGCGTATGTCTGTATGTAGCAAACGGCTGTGATCGATTTGAGAACCAGAAATGAACTCACACACAAACTCGTATTGGTCCGGTGGTCCGGTTTACGGATGTGGTCCGGTCACGCGTAAACAATCGGAGCAATCGAAGAGAGAAGAAATGAAACCTGTTCGTCGGTGAGGCTCCGTGGTCGGCATTTTTCAACACATCGTAAAAATTTCGCCTAAATGTAGCGTCATTTTCAAAGCAAAACTAGATTTAATCGCACTCTGCTTTAGAATTGAATTCGTTTGTATCGCCTTTCGTTGAACCTGCTTGATTCAGCGTAGAATTGTGTTATTCTAATTTTACTAAGTTCAAATCGACACTGGCCATGGGTAACTTTAGATGATATATGTATTTTCTGTGCGGTCAAGTGTTGTTAAACATGCGTTTCTTAAACTTGGTCCAAATCAGGGATGATGATTCCCTATAGAGGGCGCTGTTAGTTTAACTTGACGCTTATATGCGTGTGTGTGGTTGAGGCAATCATTTAATTTATGTCAACGACGTTCGGGTTAAAATTTCAATCGTCGCTAATTTTTAAAGGCTTTTTACTTACGGAGACCGAGAGAGTTGTTAGATATAGTGAAGCCGCGATCATGCGGAGATGATTTGACTCGGATCACACCTGAGTCAAATTTGGCCCGTGCCTAATCAGAGCGCGCATTCACACGTAAACCACTCACTCGATACTAAACAATGCTTAAACAAAGCGAAGTGAGTCACTTCAGGAACCAGTTGAAATTTACGTCATGGAAGTTTTTGAAAATTTTGTGGGAAAAATGAAGTGAGTCATACGCAATGACCCGTGCTATTTAAATCTGGCTCGGGCCTAGTGTGACATTTTTGGTCAGGTCAAGCAGGCGGCACGGTCCCATTTGGCACCCGTGTGAACAGTTGTTGTCGTGGATGAGAAATGCTCGTGTGATCGCGGCTATAGAGTATGCATTCGCTGTGATGCTTAAACTAATCGTTTTAGAATGATGAAATGGAGAGGTGTTTCTCAGGTATTCAGTAGAGTAAATACTACATTAATTATGATTAATACTGTGCTGTCTTTCTTTCGAGCGTGTGCTTCGCCTTATAGTGAACAATTTGATTAAACAATAGCCTAGTAATTGAAACATTATTTCATGATTCGGAAGACTGGTGATAAAAATAACCCAATTTCTGAACGGCTTCAGGATCCGGGCTGCAGATTTTGCGGTGAGTTAATTGCTACGAATTTCAACGAGCTTTCTGTCCAGTTTTCTGTGATATTTTTTCATATTTTCTTTTTCGAAAAGAGTTCATTTTTGTCTCGTTGTGGTGGTGTCGTTTTTGTGATATAACAATGTGTAATTGTATGGAACTACAATCGCGAGGTGGGGGGCACGCTGCACAGTAGAATGACCCTCTAAATTCCTCGGGGCCATTTAGTCTTGACATCAGTTACTGTAAAGTGAAGTCAGTCTATAGAGAAATGAGATGTGTTCACTCTTCATTTCAATCTGTTTTATTTAATTCTGTGTTTATTTTATCGTTAGCCAGCCCGCTCGAATTCACACTCTTTCCTGCGATTATTTTACCTGTCGATGATACAATGAAACTCCGCCCTCTGATGATTGCTTAAGTTATCTAAATTAAATTCTAGCAGCACAAATTGAGATCTATTTGATATGGGTTCATTCATTTATAACGTACGCATTAGGGGAGGGGGAGGGGTCAAAGCAATTGCGTACTGTAATGCTTTATGTATACGAAAAAATGGCTGATTTTGCGTACAGAGGGGGAGGGGGGGTTGAAAAATTCAAATTTTATGCGTACGAAATAAATGAATGATCCCTATTGAGAAATTTTTTGACTCCAGTTTTTGTCGATTGTTGCGTATCGATATCTCTAGTAGCAGCAGTAGCATTGTTGTATGATGCATCCTCCCCTGGCAGGGATTTGAAACTGACGGCATCACCACCGTACAAAACCCTGCCCCACTAGACCGTGCAGCTTAGATGATGTCATTATCAGCCAATCAGAAATCCAGTTTTATTTTAGCTCTGGTTTCTCCGGTAATAGTTTATCCGTGAAATTTGCCTCAGCGTTTATACAACGGGCAATCTGATTGGCAGCGCAAGCCTGTGCATAGCGAGGTAGGGTTTCATGCTGTGGGTGAATCTAACAATGCCATCAGGATCGACTCCCTGCCGATGGAGGATGGTATGATAATGAAATGAAATGAAAATCAGTATAACAACGATCTGTACCCATATCAATAAAACAAAAATCATAATAATAATAATATCCTGTAACGATTAATAGAACTTGTCACTTGTTTACAAGACGATTATAAACTAGCTATTTTAGAACGTTGCCGTGTTTATTTATCAATATAACTATCGTATCGGTTGTCTTTGCTCGGCGCCCGATAAATATATATATCTAGTCAAAATGATTGATAATTCAATAACAATGGTAATTTATTACCTTCAATAATATATGATGAAACACCGTTCGTATGGCTAAACATAAATCGTACCTTGTTTCTCCGCAGCGGCCGGGTCGTTTTTGTAAAATATGATGAAATTTGTAATCAGTTCATTTCTATAGCGGCCGGGTCTGTTATGGTCAAATTAATCACATTTTAAAAAGTAATGTACAGGGTAGATAGGCGGCCGGCTGGGTCAACTTTGAACAAAATTGCTTTGATGATTTAGATATTCTGCTGACCAGAGCTGGCCGGAGCTGTCCAGATACCATTCTGAAATTTGGGGAACTCGGAAACTTTTTTTGGACTGAAAATGTTTCACCGAAATTGAGATTTATGGATTTTATTAATTTACACATAATCGACCGGTGCCTAGTAAAGTGGGGTCCACACTGTAACAGATTTCCTAATCATGTACCTGGTACCTGGTACCTGGCAATGAACAAATGTTCAAAATTTGTGGAAATTTTTGAAATATTGATGTAACTCTTTTTTTCAAAAATCATAATGTCTCTTAAAGTGAGGGTTGAAAATTTTCATTTTTATCTTATTCATTGAGATATTATTCCTATCTCTAAACAAACAGTGTTTATATTGCGGGCTTGTAGATTTTGCTTCATTATTTATTTCATATTCGCCCGACGATGGCGACCCGTCATCCGTTCCTAAATTTCTCGACGTACTTTACGTCGATATTACTTTATTTTTAACGAGTAGTAATTGATAAGTTCTTTTTTCTCCGCGTTTGAAACGGTTTAACGCAGAACACACTTAATTATTATTCTTAAGATGAATATAAATAGTAAATATGTATATATACGAAAAAAAATGTTTCCAGTCTTTCTTGGATTTTATTTGATCAGGATTTTTTCCTGTTTGGCGTAACAGTATTTCTCAGCCGACTGAGGGCTATCACCATTCACTTCTTACTCTTCACCATCAGAATACATTACCACATATTTCCTGAAGATGAAAATTTGGCCAAAATGACTGTCATGTCTGTTTTTAGGATGTTTGTCATCATTAGGAACTATATATTGACATTTTTGTTTGTTGATCAGGACTACATCGAACTGGATGTTGGCAGCGTTAGAACTCACCGAGAGGATAAACAAACAATCGAACACATATTGGGAGAACTTGACTTCAGTTATAGTGAACTTTACGAGGACTAAATATGTGACACTACCGATTTGCTTTTGAACTAAAAACAGGGCAACTGAAAAAAAACTGCGTGGCATCTAGAACCTGTTGTTCTCTCCCAGACGAAACTAGGAATATCCCCGATTCAAATTTACTCTTAAGCCTTAAGCCTACTAGAAAGTTATTCCTTTAATAGTTTCAGAGCATTTTTTTCTGGTTACAGTGAATTAGTGGTAGTTGAATGCACTATTTTAGAGAATAAAATTTAATTTGCTCAGAATTCTTCCTTTGGCATGTGAGCCTATCGCTTTACCGGATGCTAATACATTCCGCTGACAAAAGAGTTCTATTAAAAATGGTTTGAAATTCGTTTTAAAAGGATGATCCCCTTCAAAAAACCTTAAACGATAATAGAATTATTCATATACAATCGAATCGTATTAAACATTGAACGAAATTCGGCTAAGAAAAATATCTTTATTACTCGCATTCCACAGTAAGATAGCGAGGCCGAGTTAGATATCTACCGTACAGTGCTGCCCCTATGAATTACGATAGCGGAATTTCTGTGAACTAAAATAGTGGCGCATATTTACCGCCGGAATTTAAATTTCCTTATTACGTACAATACGGACCAGTGTGGCGCCTAATTCTGATTGAATATGATACTATGAAAACGTTCTGAATTTTTTATGATATTTCCTAATTTTTTAGGTAACATATTTAATTCTTTTTAGCTAAAATTCACTTACTTATCAATAAATGTAGTATTTATATACAGAATAACTTATTCGTTTACATTTTTGAATGATAAAATTGACAAAATGTCCATATTTTTTCTTCGATTATAGTCTATTTGCGCGCAAATAAACAGGGAACTTACAAACACCTGTCGCTCTCTCCCAGACCATACTAGAAATACCCCGATTCAAATTAACTCTTTTAAGGCTTATTCTTCTATAGAAAAATTGTTTGGTTCAAACATTTCAGAGCAGTTTTCAGAGTTTGAGAAATTTCCTCGGAATCCGGCCCGCAAATCGGTAATTAGTTCGTCCACTACGGCCGTTCGAAGACTCTGGCCAGCGAGTATTATGTTAGTTCACGTTTTCCACGCTATCTTTATACATAGGGGCAGACCTAGACGGTCGAGATTGAATTGATCGCGGTATTTTTACTGTGGAGCGGGCTCAATTCAATCGCTAATTCTTTATTTACAGTGAACTATTCCCTCAATTGATAAAGACTTTAAAGCCACGACGATTTTAAATGTACTAATTTTGATATTGGGTAAAAAGACAATAATTCATGATATTTCAATATGTCCTCAGGGACGCAGTCACTCCAGTTGACTTCGCAGACACGCGTTCCGACGACACAGTGAGGGCCCGGACCTGACTCGACCAGTTAGTTACAACGGCTTTCTCCCACTGCCACAGGCTGGGCTCTTGTGTAAAACGAGAATCTGTTAATCCAGTGTGACTGAAAACTGCTGAAAACTTTTGCTTAAGCCTTTGCTTTACTATGTCAGAGTAATTGTACTGTTTTTCTTCCCTTGCACCCCATCCTCCCTCAACCTCACCCAACCTCATCACCCCATTGTCCCCAACCTTTCATCCCATCCTCCTTCAACCTCTCATCCCATCCTCCCTCAACCTCTCAGTCAGTCTCCCTGTTAATGTGATTTAAATTTTAGTATTTCAGGTTTTCCTTTGTCGGGCTGTGGTGTAAACTTCATCACGAATACTGGACGTGGTGGACTTCAACTGAAATTTATCACTTCTCTTCAGTCAACTTATTCCCGACTACTAGTGAACTAACCAGACTATATGTGAAATAACTGGACTATTAGTGAACTAACTGGATACTAGTGAACTAACCAGACTATATGTGAACTAACTGGACTATTTAGTCAACTAACCAGACTATAAGTGGATTGATACTCAAAAAAAACAGTCAGTGGTGGACTCAAGGAGGTGTGGAACTCTGTATGTCGATTTGTGGAACTCGGTGGACTACCATTACTGCTAGATAAGGGCTAGTGAATGTGTGAGTAGAATTTCTTATAAGTTTCCAAAACAATTATGAGAAAGCAATTTATCTGTAAACACTGTTTACACTGCATTTCATAATAATTGTCAATGTGGTTATTTGTAGCAGCCTGTAATTGTGTTGCAGGAATTATAATTCAGGGTTTTAGTAAGAGCATCAATTTCTACCTTAAAAATCAATTGAATATTTGACATCATTAAAAAAATTTCGTTTCCCAGGCAAATATCATCAAAATTTGTGACGAAATTTAGGGGGTCAAAACACAAAATCCTGAATATCTCATTTCAGGTGCCTCGGATCCAAAATCTAACCTCATATTTGTAATCAGCACCCCAAAAAACATGTCTGCACAAAATTTCATTAAAATTGGGCCAAAAAAAAATTTTGACTTTGTACCCCATTTTTGGGGTGCATATTTTGGCCATTAAAACCCTTATTTGCCCATGAAGATGAATTCCGATTCAAAATCTGATTGCGGATCCGGAATCTACACCTCAGAATACATATTCCTATCAAATTTCGAAGGAATCAGAGAAAAAAAAATTTTCGCCGAAAAAAAACTCCTGGACTAACACCTTAGATTTTTGCCATTTTTGGCCAAAAAATCGAATCTCTTCGATTTGCTTAAAATTTTAGTCCTTTATATTTTTAGGGGTGCTGATTCCAAATTTGAAATCAGATTTCGAATATCTCAAAAAATCTGGGGTCCAAGGCCTTTTGAAAATTTAGGGGGTCCCCCCAAAAATTCGAATTTCACATTTTCTGGGCCTCGGATCCGAAAAATTCGTTCAGATTTGTGATCAGCACCCCAGAATACATGTTTTACCGGAATTTCATCAAAATCTGAGACAAAAAATATTTGACCCCGACACACATTTTGGGGAGTAGCCTACCTTAGATTGCCATTTCTATGATACACCAGTAACTAGACTTTACTCTAACTCTGTATAACTGATTGGTGGCCTCAAATCTATTTAGTTTCATTTATATCTTTTAGGATGTTTGTCATCATTAGGATGGAATTATTGACGTTTTTGAGTTTGATGATCAGGATCAGATGAACTAGATGAATATGTGTGGGCAGTGTTAGAACTCACCGGGAGGATAAACAAACAAACGAACAAATATTGGGAGAACTTGACTTCAAATTTACTCTTCTTTAATAGTTTCCGAGCATTATTTCTGGTTACAGTGTTAGTGGTAGTTGAATGCACTATTTTAGAGAATAAAATTTAATTTGCTTGAAATTCTTCCTTTGGCATGTGAGCCTAGCGCTTTACCGGATGCTAATACATTCCGCAGACAAAAGAGTTCTATCACAAACGGTTTGAAATTCGTTTTAGAAAGATGATCCCCTTCTAAAAACCTTAAACGATAGTCGAATTATTCATATACAATGGAATCGTATTAGATAATCAACGAAATTCGGCTAAGAAAAATATCTGTATTGCTCGCATGCCACAGTAAGATAGCGAGGCTGAGTTAGATACTTACCGTACAGTGCTGCCCCTATGAATAACGATAGCGGAATTTCTGTGAACTAAAATAGTAGCGCAAATTTACCGCCGGAATTTAAATGTCCTTATTACGTACAATACAGACCAGTGTGTCGTCTAATTCTGATTAAATATGATACTATGAATGCGTTCTAAATTTTGTATGATATTTCCTTATTTTTAGGTAACATATTTAATTTTTTTAGCTAAAATTTACTTACTTATCAATTAATATAGTATTTGTATACAAAATAAATTATTCATTTTCATTTTTTAATGATAATTTATCATCAGAATTGACAAAATGTCCATATTTTTTCTTCGATTATAGTCTATTTGCGCGCAAATAAACAGGGAACTTACAAACACCTGTCGCTCTCTCCCAGACCATACTAGAAATACCCCGATTCAAATTAACTCTTTTAAGGCTTATTCTTTTATAGAAAAATTGTTTGGTTCGAACGTTTCAGAGCAGTTTTCAGAGTTTGAGAAATTTCCTCGGAATCCGGCCCGCAAATCGGTAATTAGTTCGTCCACTACGGCCGTTCGAAGACTCTGGCCAGCGAGTATTATGTTAGTTCACGTTTTCCACGCTGTCTTTATACATAGGGGCAGCACTAGACGGTCGAGATTGAATTGATCGCGGTATTTTTACTGTGGAGCGGGCTCAATTCAATCGCTAATTCTTTATTTACAGTGAACTATTCCCTCAATTGATAAAGACTTTAAAGCCACGACGATTTTAAATGTACGAATTTTGATATTGGGTAAAAAGACAATAATTCATGATATTTCAATATGTCCTCAGGGACGCAGTCACTCCAGTTGACTTCGCAGACACGCGTTCCGACGACACAGTGAGGGCCCGGACCTGACTCGACCAGTTAGTTACAACGGCTTTCTCCCACTGCCACAGGCTGGGCTCTTGTGTAAAACGAGAATCTGTTAATCCAGTGTGACTGAAAACTGCTGAAAACTTTTGCTTAAGCCTTTGCTTTACTATGTCAGAGTAATTGTACTGTTTTTCTTCCCTTGCACCCCATCCTCCCTCAACCTCACCCAACCTCATCACCCCATTGTCCCCAACCTTTCATCCCATCCTCCTTCAACCTCTCATCCCATCCTCCCTCAACCTCTCAGTCAGTCTCCCTGTTAATGTGATTTAAATTTTAGTATTTCAGGTTTTCCTTTGTCGGGCTGTGGTGTAAACTTCATCACGAATACTGGACGTGGTGGACTTCAACTGAAATTTATCACTTCTCTTCAGTCAACTTATTCCCGACTACTAGTGAACTAACCAGACTATATGTGAAATAACTGGACTATTAGTGAACTAACTGGATACTAGTGAACTAACCAGACTATATGTGAACTAACTGGACTATTTAGTCAACTAACCAGACTATAAGTGGATTGATACTCAAAAAAAACAGTCAGTGGTGGACTCAAGGAGGTGTGGAACTCTGTATGTCGATTTGTGGAACTCGGTGGACTACCATTACTGCTAGATAAGGGCTAGTGAATGTGTGAGTAGAATTTCTTATAAGTTTCCAAAACAATTATGAGAAAGCAATTTATCTGTAAACACTGTTTACACTGCATTTCATAATAATTGTCAATGTGGTTATTTGTAGCAGCCTGTAATTGTGTTGCAGGAATTATAATTCAGGGTTTTAGTAAGAGCATCAATTTCTACCTTAAAAATCAATTGAATATTTGACATCATTAAAAAAATTTCGTTTCCCAGGCAAATATCATCAAAATTTGTGACGAAATTTAGGGGGTCAAAACACAAAATCCTGAATATCTCATTTCAGGTGCCTCGGATCCAAAATCTAACCTCATATTTGTAATCAGCACCCCAAAAAACATGTCTGCACAAAATTTCATTAAAATTGGGCCAAAAAAAATTTTGACTTTGTACCCCATTTTTGGGGTGCATATTTTGGCCATTAAAACCCTTATTTGCCCATGAAGATGAATTCCGATTCAAAATCTGATTGCGGATCCGGAATCTACACCTCAGAATACATATTCCTATCAAATTTCGAAGGAATCAGAGAAAAAAAAATTTTCGCCGAAAAAAAACTCCTGGACTAACACCTTAGATTTTTGCCATTTTTGGCCAAAAAATCGAATCTCTTCGATTTGCTTAAAATTTTAGTCCTTTATATTTTTAGGGGTGCTGATTCCAAATTTGAAATCAGATTTCGAATATCTCAAAAAATCTGGGGTCCAAGGCCTTTTGAAAATTTAGGGGGTCCCCCCAAAAATTCGAATTTCACATTTTCTGGGCCTCGGATCCGAAAAATTCGTTCAGATTTGTGATCAGCACCCCAGAATACATGTCTTACCGGAATTTCATCAAAATCTGAGACAAAAAATATTTGACCCCGACACACATTTTGGGGAGTAGCCTACCTTAGATTGCCATTTCTATGATACACCAGTAACTAGACTTTACTCTAACTCTGTATAACTGATTGGTGGCCTCAAATCTATTTAGTTTCATTTATATCTTTTAGGATGTTTGTCATCATTAGGATGGAATTATTGACGTTTTTGAGTTTGATGATCAGGATCAGATGAACTAGATAAATATGTGTGGGCAGTGTTAGAACTCACCGGGAGGATAAACAAACAAACGAACAAATATTGGGAGAACTTGACTTCAAATTTACTCTTAAGCTTTATTCTTTAATAGTTTCAGAGCATTATTTCTGGTTACAGTGTTACTGGTAGTTGAATGCACTATGTTAGAGAATAAAATTTAATTTGCTTGAAATTCTTCCTATGGCATGTGAGCCTACCGCTTTACCGGATGCTAATACATTCCGCAGACAATAGAATTCTATCGAAAATGGTTTGAAATTCGTTTTAAAAAGATGATCCCCTTCAAATAACCTTAAACGATAGTAGAATTATTCATATACAATGGAATCGTATTAGATAATCAACGAAATTCGGCTAAGAAAAATATGTGTATTACTCGCATGCCACAGTAAGATAGCGAGGCTGAGTTAGATATTTATCGTACAGTGCTGCCCCTATGAATAACGATAGCGGAATTTCTGTGAACTAAAATAGTAGCGCATATTTACCGCCGGGATTAAATGTTCTTATTACGTACAATACCGACCAATGTGTCGTCTAATTCTGATTGAATATGACACTATGAATACGTTCTGAATTTTGTATGATATTTCCTTATTTTTTAGGTAACATATTTAATTCTTTTTAGCTAAAATTTACTTACTTATCAATTAACATAGTGTTTATATACAGAATAAGTTATTCATTTTCATTTTTGAATGATGATTTATCATTAGAATTGACAAAATGTCCATATTTTTTCTTCGATTATAGTCTATTTTCACGCAAATAAACAGAAAACATACAAACACCTGTCGCTCTCTCCCAGACCATACTAGAAATACCCCGATTCAAATTAACTCTTTTAAGGCTCATCCTTTTATAGAAAAATTGTTTGGTTCGAACGTTCTTAGCAGTTTTCAGAGTTTGAGAATTTTCTTCGGAATCCGGCCCGCAAATCGGTAATTAGTTCGTCCGCTCCTGCCGTTCGAAGACTCTGGTAAGCGAGTATTATGTTAGTTCACGGTTTCCACGCTATCGTTATACATAGGGGCAGCACTAGACGGTCGAGATTGAATGGATCGCGCTATTTTTACTGTGGAGCGGGCTCAATTCAATCGCTAATTCTTTATTTACAGTGAACTATTTCCTCAATTGATAAAGACTTTAAAGCCACGATGATTTTAAATGTACGAATTTTGATATTGGTAAAAAAGATAAAAATTCATACATGATATTTCATTTTCAGTCCTCAGGTACACACACAGTTTAGGGGGACCTCACTCCAGTGACTTCGCAGACACGTCTTCAAGTTCACGACACTCGACAGTCAGTGAGGCCGGGACCTACGTCAAATTTTGTCTTAATCAGTCAGTCGTTGTTACTACGGGTTCCGGGTTGTTTAGGGAACTAGAACTTTAGACTAACAGGGACCTCACTCGGTGTCAAAAACCACTTTCTAGCCTACACGGCCGCACTACCCTAGCCGCTTGCATTGCACATGGTGCAGGTGATAGTTTCACAAATCTTGATGAACTGTTCTTCAACTTCCTCCAGCATCACATCTTGTTCAGCAAGTTAACACCAGCTGACTAGACCAGTTAGTTACAACATTGTCTCCCACTGCCACAGGCTGGGCTCTTGTGTAAAACGAGAATCTATTAATCCAGTGTGACTGAAAACTGCTGAAAACTTTTGCTTAAGCCTTTACTATGTCAGAGTAATTGTGCTGTTTTGTTTCACTTTTCACCCATCCTCCCTCAACCTCTCACCCCATCCTGCCTCAACCTCACCCCAACCTCTCACTTCATCCTCCCCCAACCTCTCACCCCATCCTCCCTCAACCTCTCACCCCATCTTCCCCCAACCTCTCACCCCATCCTCCCCCAACCTCTCACCCCATCCTCCCTCAACCTCTCACCCCATCCTCCCCCACCTCTCAGTCAGTCTCCCTGTTAATGTGATTTAAATTTTAATATTTCAGGTTTTCCTCTGTCGGGCTGTGGTGTAAACTTCATCATGAATACTGGACGTGGTGGACTTCAACTGAAATTTATCACAGTTTTACTTCTTCAGTCAACTTCTTCTGGACTACTAGTGAACTAACTGGACTACTAGTGAACTAACCGGACTATATGTGAACTAACTGGACTATTTAGTCAACTAACCGGACTATAAGTGGATTGATACGCATAAAAAAACAGTCAGTGGTGGACTCCAGAAGGTGTGGAACTCTGTATGTGGATTTGTGGAACTCGGTGGACTACCATTACTGCTAGACAAGGGCTAGTGAGTGTGTGAGTAGAATTTTTTATAAGTTTCCAAAAAAATTATGTGAAAGCAGTTTATCTGTAAACACTCTTTACTGCATTTCATAAGAATTGTCAATGTGGTTATTCAAAGCAGCCTGTAATTGTGTTGCAGGAATTATAATCCAGGGTTTTAGTAAGAGCATCAATTTCTACCTTAAAAATTAATTGAATATTTGACATCATTGAATAAAAATCATTTTTGGAATCAATTTCACGGACGAATTTCATCAAAATTTGTGACGAAATGAAGGGGGCCGAAACATGAAATCCTGAATATCTCATTTTAGGAGCTTCGGATCCAAAATCTAACCCCATATTTGTAATCAGCACCCCAAAAAACATGTCTGCACAAAATTTCATTAAAATTGAGCCAAAATAAAATTTTGACTTTACACCCCATTTTTGGGGTGCATATTTTAGCCATTAAAACCCTTATTTGCCCATGAAGATGAATTCCGATTCAAAATCTGATTGCGGATCCGGAATCTACACTTCAGAATACATATTCCTACCAAATTTCGAAGGAATCAGAGAAAAAAATTTTCGCCAAAAAATCGAATCTCTTCGATTTGCTTAAAATTTTAGTCCTCTATATTTTTAGGGGTGCTGATTCCAAATCTGAAATCAGATTTCGAATATCTCAAAAACTCTGGGGTCCAAGGCCTTTTGAAAATTTAGGGGGTCCCCCCAAAAATTCGAATTTCTCATTTTCTGGGCCTCGAATCCGACAAATTCTTTCAGATTTGTGATCAGCACCCAAGAATACATGTCTATACTGAATTTTATCAAAATCTGAGACAAAAAATATTTGATGTCTGACACTCATTTCTCTGATACACCGGTAACTAGACTCTTACACTGTGTATAGGCCTAACTGATTGGTTGCCTCAAATCTATTAAGTTTCGTTTATATCTTTTAGGATGTTTGTCATCATTAGGATGGAATTATTGACTTATTGTGTTTGATGATCATGACTACATCAGATGAACTGGATAAATATGTGTTGGCAGCTTTAGAACTCACCGGGAGGAACAAACGAACAAATATTGGGAGAACTTGACTTCAGTTATAGTGAACTTTATGTCCACGAGGACTAACTATGTGATGACTTTGCTGCTGATGGGATAAATATCTGTTTGAACTAAAAACTGTAAAACTAAAACTACTGACGGCATCTAGAATCTGCCGGATAGAAAACAACGAGGAACATAGAAGTTCAGGTGATATGCAATCCCCTCTCTGTCTCTCTCTTTCTATCATCTCTCATCTCTCACTCTCTCATTCTCATCTCATACTCATCTCTCATACTCATCTCTCATCTCTCATCTCACTCTTTCATCCTCATCTCATACTCATCTCTCATACTCATCTCTCATCTCACTCTTTCATCCTCATCTCTCATACTCATCTCTCATTCTCATAGTCTCATTCTCATATCACTCATCTCATACTCATCTCTCATTCTGTCTCATCTCACTCTCTCATCTCTCTTCTGGTCTCATTCCACCATCTACCGGGTTGTGATAGGAACTAGTTCCTGTCTCGCCCGGTAGATGGCATTATTTTTTTGATAAAATTTGCTTAAGCAATGGATAAATATGAGTTCCCCTGCAGGCTGCCCTGTACGTCCCTATAGCGTAGTGGGTAGGGTGCTGGACTGCTAGACCAGTGGTTGGTGGTTCAAATCCCATAATAATATTTTATTGGTTGTTGATTAAATAAAATGTTGAATTTTGATTTTGTTCGTTTCAATAAAATGTTGAATTTTACTTTTGCAAACAAGCTGTAACAAATTCCTACTTTGAATTTGGAATAAATCCTTTGATTTGTACTTTGCGTTTGTCCTTTCCTTTTTGACTTTGTCCTTTCCTTGAACGTGAGAAGTAAGAGAGTCCTTTCCGGGGCAAGTGGAAGTCGTGAGAGGGGAGAGTCCTTTCCGGGGCAAAGTGCCAGAGACAAAGAGATTTTATTAAAGAGAGCATTTTATATATGGACGTTTATTTATTTACGTTACTTTTTATAACATGCGGCAAAACGAAATAATGACGAGTAGAGTCTGCGTCTCGAGGTTTGGAGATGGTTCTGAAGTCGGAGTAGAGTCTGCGTCTCGAGGTTTGAAGATGGTTCTGTAGTCGGAGTAGAGTCTGCGTCTCGAGTTTTGAGGATGGTACTGTAGTCGGAGTCTGCGTCTCGAGGTTTGAAGATGGTACTGTAGTCGGGAGTAGGGTCTGCGTCTCGAGGTTTGAAGATGGTTCTGTAGTCGGGGTAGAGTCTGCGTCTCGAGGTTTGAAGATGTTGCCGTCACTCAAATATTGCCAGCTGAAAAACAAATCGGATAATCGTCAAGCTAATGAAGATGCAAAATGTACGGATGGGTGTAATATAATATAATTTACCTTATCTTAATGTAAAGATACCGAAACAGCAAAATGTGAGTTGATGCGGTTCCCAATGTAGCAGCAGCGCAGCAGCAGCAGCAGCAGCAGCAGCAGCAGCAGCAGCAGCAGCAGCAGCAGCAGCAGCAGCAGCAGCAGCAGCAGCAGCAGCAGCAGCAGTAGTTCAGGACGTTGCGACAAACGAATTGTGTGTACATGTAGTTGTCAGTAGTAGCGAACTGGTTTCGGTTTAACCCTAAAAAGACACAATATTCATAATGTATGAATGTGCGCGAAATAGAACATCGGAAATCAGCGACAACAGCAACTCGTCTTCATCAGCAAATTAGCCGTCATCTGTTTGTAGTTGAAATCCGACATCAACAGCAGCAGCAACACCAGTAACAGCAGCAGGAGTATCGGGATCTCCTCCGCTATCATCAGCACCACAAATTCCTTCACGTTCCAGTCTCTCCTAACATCATCAGCCGCTTATTAGTAGGTTGTTCGCTTGAAGCCACACTTTCTTAACGCCTTGTTGCAGAGCTCTTATGGGTTGACCTTCATCACTGGACATCAGTTCTCGGACTGGCATCGGGCGGCTCGAACCGCGCTTCTAATACCTACGTCAACCAATCAGCGACGGTGCATCATCGATGCGACCGGAATGGATCAATCAGAAGGCTCGATCGCGCATTCCTGTGACAGACCCGAGTCCGTGACGCTAATCCGCAAGAACCATTCAATTCGTGCCAAACATTTTCAATGGGGCCTACAGGTCATCGAGTTTAATTCGACTATTCATAGAGACACATATTTTTAAAGATAGAAATATCGAATGCTACGATTTTAGCCTAAAATTATATGCTGAAATTTTATCTAAACTATCCAACAAACTTAAGTGTAGATTTCCCTTCTATTTACGTCTGGTTTTGAACTATAATACCGGCTCAATTTTACTATTTTCGAGTTTTGCTTTAGGATATTGAAGCTGCCTTAAGGGTTTGTGCAGTGACGCGGTACTATTGTGTAGTGGAGCGTATGGCAGGTCTCCAGAGAGTGATTCTCTATTGGATAGAGTCGTTTTCAATCCGAATTTATACACAAGTTCACCAGACATCGCCGCGTACACATCTTCTTTAACTGAAATCTGGTGACGTTAAAGAATTATCAAAGTTTTATCATCAGTTGAGAAAGAACTGTGATTGATCACCGCGCGCTGCTTGCACCGAATAGTCGCTTGGATTTCTTCATTTCGAGGAATTAAATAAATATAAAAGTTTCCCAAACCCTCACCACTCAACTTAAAATAACAAACTAATATTGTAAAAAAGTCGAAGCCCCTGGTGGAATTACTCCGCTGCCGGGACCGGTATTGTGGGATAAATAAATAATTCAGCCAGAAACGACTGAATTAAACATAATTTACCCCACACCAGTTATTTTGTAGGACTCACGCATTAGCAACCTCATTCCAGGGAGGACAGTGCTGCGCGTAGCCACCGTCCGCTTACCGGAGCTCATTGCCACATCCTGACCCGCCTCCTCCGAGACTCGAACCTGGGCCACAGCGGTGACACGCAAGTCGCCTACCGACTACGCCATCCGGTCCGCCCGATTGTGACTGGAAAACATTCGAACATATTCCACGGCCATTCACATTCGGACGCCACAATGGTCAACGCCGTGACGATGTCGACTCTGACTGAAATCGTCCGTTTCTGACCAAATTTGAATTTCGCAGCTACGGTACCACTGGGGTACACATCACTAGATTTCTAGGAATTCATACAATGCTTTCTTTGAAAAAAAAAACATCATACTCATTTATTCAACTTTTTAGACGCTTAAAATCTAGACGATAAATATAATTCAAATGTAATTTAAACACCAACACGAAATCCGGATTTCCCTACGCCCCACGCTCGGGACGGAGGAGCGCCAGCAGCGACTGACTATACAAAACAGAAAGTTATCTCTGACCAAACGATATAAGGCTGGTGGTCCTATCATTCACGATGATTTTGGCTACGACAGTTTACCACCTGTACAAAACATTTCCTGAGTTTCCTGAGTTTGATTTAGATGTAGACAGTCTACCAACTGTCGATACAAACACTGATTATGACGCCCACGGATCCAATATCGATGTAGACTGCCTACCAGATTTCGATACGCGGCCTAACTCTACCCGTGACGTCACTATGTTGATACGGAGGAGGTATCTTTCTCCGAGGAAGAACAGACTGAAGAAACTTTAAATATCGAGGAGGAATTGTTACAGAATTTACCACCAGTTTTCGTGATTATAAAATTGAATATGATTAACAAGCACTTTTAAACAGAGCATTAAAGCTATTCTCTTTTATTATAAATGATCGTATTTTGTTGGAATGTACAGTTTTCAGATAAGAACGTTTTGATTTTCAATAATCGTGGATCAAGTTCAATCTGAATCATTGATTGTAAGATACAATAATTTTCGCTAACTTCCAAATAATGATAAACAACCCGTATTTGAGTAATATCGACATTTACAGGAACCGTTAAAGCTGAGACAAAGAGCAATCCGGGATACAACAATTTTATGCAACGAACAGTAAAATCAATCAGACACTTATGACTAATTAGGTTCTTGGTGAAAATATCTGCTGGATCCATGGTCATTAACACTTGCTGCATATACTAATTTCTAATTTTTTGTATTGGTTCGATACCTGGGTTTTAATGGCTATTTAAAAACACGTTAGCACTCAATGCACGTTAGTGTATAGCTTATGATTGAATCTCAATATTTCACCCTTGAGCAAACGGTCTACCAACCTTACTCCCAAAAAAATCAATTACATTTATAGTAAATGAATAATCAATTATCTTTCAATATCACTATAATCAAATTTGATATTTTGGAAACTTAAGAAATTATACTCACACATTCACTAGCCGCTGTCTAATATTAATCTTATCTAATCTAATATTAGCAGTAATGGTAGTCCACAGAGTTCCACAAATCCACATAAGAGTTCCACACCTCCTGGAGTCCACCACTGACTGTTTTTTATGAGTATCAATCCACTTATAGTCCGGTTAGTTGACTAAATAGTCCAGTTAGTTCACATATAGTCTGGTTAGTTCACTAGTAGTCCAGAAGAAGTTGACGGAAGAAGTAAAACTGTGATGAATTTCAGTTGAAGTCCACTATGTCCAGTATTCGTGATGAAGTTTACGCATCATCAAACACCTCAATGGTTCCATCCTAATGAGTTTGAATGTACGAGCGATTCCTTGGTGATTAACGTATTTCCGAATACAGGAATCAGTTTACACACCACAAACAGGAATCCAACTTTACAACCGCGGTTTGAAAATATAAGATATCAACCTCGCACGTCATACTAACAGTAACGTAACATAAGTCATTGCTTCACTTCAAAGAGCGATCGCATTTGATTATTATTCCGATGAACACGTATTGTCCGATCAAATATCTTCTCAAGAGTCTCACAATGATAACAACCAATATGGAATATTAATTATAATCCATTTGTTTAGTTTTGAAGTGGTTACGAACAGAACAGGAATCCGACTCACCTCTCAGTTTTAATATCTTAGGATAAATGAATCATGATCAACCCTAAAACAATTAATACACAATTATCATTGCCGTTTTTATCAATTAGCGATCAACATTGGGAGAATTATATCCCGATATTACACATGTCCATATAATGATAGCAGCAGTTTTATCGAGATGAACAAAGAGTTTGAATGTACAAGTTTTTCCAAGGTGAACAACGTATTTCCTACAAACAGGAATCCAACTTTACAACCGCGGTTTGAAAATCAAAGATATCAACACTAACATTAATGTAACATAAGTCATTGTTTCACTTCAAAGCGATCGCGTTTGATTATTATTCCGATGAACACGCGCATTGTCCGATTCAATATATCCCGATACTGCACTAGTTTATTCCTTTCAGATTTCTTAGCGTCACAATCTTCAACGAAATCGAGCATTTATTCGGCGATTATTCTACGATAACAGTTTTGACTGATCGTTGCAGCTTCGTAAATTCAGCTGTGAACGAGGATGAGTTGATAGATCAGATGAACGCGTAATCCAATAAAGAATTCCATATTCTTTAGTTGCAGCTCCCCGACAACTAAACCGTAAGCCAGTCCGTGTGTCGAATGACAACCATTGTACTAAATGCATATCTGGGCACGTCCGGATCACGGTCACGGTTTAGTTAATCGTGCGCGACGCTGGGCATTGATCTAATCATGCGACTTGCAAACTTCTGAACTGAAAAATGTGATTTCTAATACAATACACCGGTTTGTTTTATGCAGTTGATCGAAAACCGTCAATTCTAAAACCTTAAAAACTCAATTACTGGTATTCATTCTTTTGCAAAACGAATTTTACCCACGGCATCTTTTTCGGCATTTTAAGTGATTATTTGTTCGAATAAAATCATCCACTGCTAGCGCTCCCCGTGAGTTTTATCTCAAGCAATTATCTCTTGAGATATTTGCTCGTTGATTTAAATGACTTTCCACCTGACATCTCTACAGCCAAAGCATGTTGAAGAAGTTTGAGCAGCCAGGTGTGACTAGTACGCCATCTATTGGAAATTAGGTTACGGGGATTGACTCGCTTTGAATGTTTTCAAGAACCATCCATCGAAATATGATAAAACCCGCATCATAAATTTAAAACAATGACCCAACAACGCAAGACATGGTATCCCAAGAAAACGGCGGCTAGCAACCTGTGAAATAGCTAATTCGCTTTAACTTTTCGTGGAGCAGAATCTAACGCAAATCTCATGTCTCTCCGACATTATTAATAAACGAAAAATTCAAACACGGCTGTTATTATCATAAAATCATTATTATTAATCATCGAACGTGGTATATTTACACCAAATACAACAGCATTCACCAAAAAGATGGCAGGATTTATCATAGATGTGTGTGTGAGTTAGAAATTGGAAATTACATGCATCATGGTCATATAGTTTATGCAGTAGAGCATGCAAAGTATATCAGCCACAGTGCCCTGACACTAAAGGTTTCTGACTCTGGTATCCCAGGTCAGTATTTAAACCCCAGTATCCTAGGTAAGTTAGACCCCACGGGGCCCGGTTTTATAGACTGGTATTAACTTTGACCCAGCAATTGAAATTGCATTGAGTTAACCCCCAGGTTGAAGTTGATACCAGTCTATAAAACCCAGCCCAGGAGTTGGTTTTATAGACTGGTATTATCTCTAACCCTAGGGCTAACTCGATTGAAAATGAATTGAGTTAACCCCTGGGTTAAAGTTAATACCAGTCTATAAAACCAACCCCCGTATGATAGGCAAGTACCTAGAATACTTGGGTCAAAAACTTTTAGTATGAGGCCCCTGTGAAATCAGCGAGAAAATTACTAATAGAACTCGATACATATTTTTGCACCATCAAGAAGAGACAATTTTTTGGCATGTACCGATTACAATGACAACATCAGTGACATCCTCGCTTGCCAGGGTTTGACGAAGCTCACGCCAACACAAACCCTGGCGCAGACCCTTTATTGGTCTATTACACCGCCCAAGTTTTCTTAGGCGGACAGGTTGCCACTCAGTGTATCGAGCCAATCAGATGGGTTCTATGATAAGGTGACCTACCAATGAAAAACAACGTCTGATTGGCCTAATACATAAGACAGGTGGACACCGAGTGGCAAACTGTCCGCCTAAGAAATCTTGGGGGGTGAAATAGACCAATGCAGGGTCTGTAGCCAGGGTAGGTGTTGACGTGAGCTTTGATGGGACAAAGACTGGCAAGCGAGGATGCATCAGTATCAGTGAACAGTACCCTATTTGGCAGTTCTCAAACATCGAATGACAACTGCCGAACCAGGTCCTAAGAATTTTACAATCAGAATTTGATTAAATAAGTAATTACGTACGATAAATTAAATGTGAGCGCCTCGTCGCAATGTTTGACTTTCTACACTATAAACTACAATTAGTTGAATACAAACGGTACTTAGAGTATCTATATATTTGACATTTTGAGCAAATTACATAATTTACAAATTGATCGTGTCGTCAAAATTCCATTTAAAACTTAAATCCAATTAGGCCTGAGAATTAGAATTAGAATAAGCCCGTGCGGAAGAATTAGAATTCAGACGTTTTTAGCCCTGCTACAAAATCAAATCTATCGGAGAAATCCTGCAATAGATCAGCCAAAGATGAAAATGTCTTGAAAAGAAGAGTTTATATGTTCAGAGCTATGTTTCGGCTTAAGACTATTAGCCATCATCAGGCATACTGGAACATACTTGCAGTACGCCCGATGATGGCCAATAGTCTTTAGCTGAAGAAATGTTGCTCAAATATATAAACCAATACTAATATTTTACTCAAGAACTTTACATTTTGGGCCGAATTACTGCAGGATTTCTCCCATATTACACGTAAATTGTGTTTGTCCTCGACCTACAATGGGAATATTATACCCACATCATCTTAGAATAATACATCAATTAAATGCACAATCGAAGTTTCAAACTACAAACTACAATTCGGCCCTGAACTTGGGTCCCACAATAACCGAAAAGTGGTCGAATACACCATCAATACACCATGCAGAAATCAGTCCAGAGCTGAGTTGAAGATCTGACTCAGAGTTAACTCATTGAAAATGAATCGATTTTAACTCAAACTCGTAACTGTGGAGCTGAGCCCTGACGATTAGAAGAAACCCTTAAACTTGAATCAATGAGTTGATTTTTGATGCAATTGAATGAATTCAATATCACCGTGTTCACAAATACAGTTTCGAAAAAAATATATAGCAAAGATTATTTCCGATGAACAAAAATCTCGACCTATCACCGATATATATTAGTATAAACCCAACCCTTAATTATTGACATGATTGCGTCATCACAGTAAACACAATATGAAAGACACTTCGTCCCCGAAAAAATAAATACACCCTCAAAATTTGTAACAACGAAATCGAGTCCTAGTGGAACATGTTCTTAGAGCTTAACCGGATAAAATCAAACCCTTCAAAATACTGCATACATCATTATACAAGTTCATCTTAAGAACAGAAATAAAATTCACAATATTTTCAGACTGATCATTTTGTCTTTCCAAGGTAGTGAGTGATCACACTGTTTGCCCCAGGTAGTGATCGCCTAGTCTGTCCCAGGAAGTGATCACACTGTTTGCCCCAGGCAGTGATCACCTAGTCTGCACCAGGCAGTGATAACCTAGTCTGTCCCAGGCAGTGATCGCCTAGTCTGTCCCAGGAAGTGATCACACTGTTTGCCCCAGGCAGTGATAACCTAGTCTGTCCGAGGCAGTGATCGCCTAGTCTGTCCCAGGAAGTGATCACACTGTTTGCCCCAGGCAGTGATAACCTAGTCTGTCCCAGGCAGTGATCGCCTAGTCTGTCCCAGGAAGTGATCACACTGTTTGCCCCAGGCAGTGATCACCTAGTCTGCACCAGGCAGTGATCACCTAGTCTGTCCCAGGCAGTGATCACACTGTTTGCCCCAGGCAGTGATCACCTAGTCTGTCCCAGGCAGTGATCACACTGTTTGCCCCAGGCAGTGATCACCTAGTCTGTCCCAGGCAGTGATCACACTGTTTGCCCCAGGCAGTGATCACCTAGTCTGTCCCAAGCAGTGATCACCTAGTCTGTCCCAGGAAGTGATCACACTGTTTTCCCCAGGCAGTGATCACCTAGTCTGTCACAGGCAACTGGTCAAATTCGTGCTCAAAGAATCTATACAAGTTCATATTTATTGCACATAAAAAATCAATTTCACCATAAATACTAAACAGTTACAGACAATCCTTCTTTACTGTACATATCTACACATGTTCAACTTGTCGCGTCATTCGTAATGTTCCGTGCTTTACTAGAAAATATCAAGCAGTATTCATACAAAATAAAACACTTAAGAAGCCATTAGATTAGAAAGGTCACAGCCGAAACACCCAGACCCATAAGTACATGTATTTCTTAGAATGTATCGATACAATAACGGTACCATTGTTGTTCCCATATTTATCACCCTCACAATTTTCAAAACAATAGAAGAAGTCGAATTTATATATATAACGATTTTTTGAGTCACCTCTCAACGCTCGAAAATATGAATAATTGTGAGATAATGTTCCCATTTTCCACTAAGTGTGCAATTGTGTGAACCTAGTGTAGGTATCAATCTGCAACAGCCTGGAACCTGCGCCCCTTCACACCAATCTGCAGCCTGGAACCTACACCCCCCAGAGTGAAGTGTGGGCGAGCAGTTTTTCAAAGTGTGCTTATTAAATGTCTAAAGTTCAATTTTTCAAATTTATTTTCAATCAAAAACATTTCGCGTTAAGTTTTGAATACAAGTAAGATGAGTTACAGGGTCCTGGTTGCAGCAGACTGATACCTCGCTAATGATGAATTATAAACTGTGTCCCAATTCTACATTAATCATTTTAATTTCTGTATAAGAATCAATTCGAAGTCTATTCAGTAGAATCGACCACGGTGTACGATGTTATTTATCATTGTACACCGGAAAAAAAAAAAACATTCAACGTTGAATACATTTAACATCAAAGATTTGAGAAAATATCGTCATTTCCACTGATTTACAAAGTCTAATAATAAGCAAGATTGCGGCAGTCCGCGCAAGAATATAATATTGAAATTAAATGCACCAGTCGAGTTGACTCAGGAAAATTCTCAGAAATCATTTCACTTCGAAATATTCGAAAAATTGCTCAATAAATTAAGTAGATGATATACACGTATACAGCATAACAACCGATCAATCGTTACTTCACGTAGACTCGCCTTGAGGCAGGGTTGATGAATTCAAACCGGTTAGTTACACAGTTCCCGAGGTAATATTTGACTCTGACCGTCTAACAACGGAGGTACCGATACGCCAGCTATCCGACCACCAGATGGCGCAACTAACAGTCCGTGTTAGCTGAAATCAGTTTATATTCGATGAAATTTGAACGAGAGATTTTTAGGCTACCGCGTATGATCGCACTTTTTCCATTTCTTCGAAGAAGTGCGATCATCGAGTATAAAAGTGCGAATGATCGCTTGCCACTGTAACCTCGCCGGTAGCCCAGTGGAACTCTATTATAGTCAAACTACGGAACAGGACTCAGTTCATAGATCTCAGTTTGACTCTTAGAAATTTGATGGAAATGATCAATAGTTAAAGTCCTTTATAACGCCACCGTTAGGACAAATAAAACATGTTATCACATTAATTTGACATTATAAAGAATGGTATTCGAATCCAAATCATCTCCACGTGATCACAGAAATGTGACATCGATTGGGCAAATTTTTTCTCAGAAAATCTCCATGTTTAGTGAGCAGTGGCATTTAAAAGGATGGCCGCGTTATAACGGACTTTGGCTGTTATTTGAACTTGAAGTCTTAACCGACACCTGTGTAACCGAGTCCCTACTCATATCTGCGATTTTAAAGGCAAAATTCTGATATTCTAAACGGCTTTAAAAAAAGTATAAACTACTCTGTTATATACTATTAGCACTAAAAGTGATGATGTTGGTGGTCGCGGGAGGCAGTCGTTTTTGTTTTCGTTTCATGCGTATACCGATATGTCCCGAGTTTATAAACGATCTGAACAGTTGCGTCGAAACCGCAGTAAAATGACGCGAGGATGTTTTAAACGCAGCAGTATGAAACACCCGCGCACGCGACCGTGTCAGCCGTTCAGTCGTCGGTCTCGCCGCCATTTTTACCGTAAGCACCTTCTTGATTTCGCAATATCGGCAGATTATTCTTCAACTGGTAATAGCAGTCCAGTCGAACTTCCGCGTATTCCTGAAATTAGAAAACAAAAAACATGTCAGTAGACTCGTGGTTGTTTGTGAGATAAAGACTAGTTGGCCAAATTCAGGATCCAGTTCCACAGTTCTGAGTTAAATTTGATTCTAGAGTTAAAACATTGAAAATGAACTGATTCTAACTCAAAAGTTAACTCTAACTCAGTCACAACTGTGGAATCTGGCTCAGAACCCTAAGAATGTATTTGAATTTTTTGACCTGCATCCCTTCAGACAATAACTTTTGAAGTCTTGGATCCAGTTCCACAGTTCCAAGTTAAGTTAAGTTCCAGTTTGAGTTAAAACATTGAAAGGGACTAATCTCAACTCATGAGTGGAACTGGATCCTGGTGATCAGTATCGTAGTTCATTTTCAATCAAAAATATCTCAGTTGAAGTGTTGAACACATGTGTGGAGGATCAGTTTTTGAAAGTGTGCCCGTAAAATGTCAAGTTGTGTGTTGACAGTTCATTTTCAATTAGACATGTATCGGATGAAGCTCTTAACACAGAAGTGAAGTGTGGATGATCGGAAATCTGAAGGACGGGGATGAAGTTAATATCGAATATCTGAAAGGCGGTGCAGGGTCTAGAGAGCAACATATGGTAGTTTAACCCTTTCAGTGCTGACTAATAAATACCTTATAGTGCTGGAGATAATTTGAAAATTTTAACGGGAATACCACTATAGTGCGTCTACACCCTGGCGCGGTATATCGTTAGTTACTAATATTTCACTATGTTTGACAGGTGCTGCCATCTTTCAAGAGAGATAATTAGTAATTACTAATTAAATCAATACACCACAGTGCGGTGTACTAGCAAAATCCATCACTGATTCGTACACCGCACTGCGGTGTAGACGCACTGAAAGGGTTAACAAATAATATTCTACGTACCAAATAATCGAATTCTATTGATGATATGTTGTATTGTATCAGTGACCAGAGAACCCACATAAAGTGAGAGGCTAAACCGAACGTGTTCGCTTCAACGAGAATATTCTCGATCTCTTCATCTCCGGGATCGGCGCAATTCGAGCCGCGATTCGCCTTCAAGTATTCCTTCACGAAATGTACCTAATCGAAAAATCGTCAGAAAATAAAACGTTTTTATCATCGACGAATTCGAAATCGACGAAAATTATTTCAAGAATTATGAAAATATAAACCAAATTCACATGTAATCAACTTCACGGGATTTTTTTCGGACCAAGGGCAAAGTTGACCCCGTCCTGATTGAACCTGATGGCATCGATATCGCCACAGTATGAAACCCTGCCACACTAGACCGTGTGCACAGCTACATGTGCAGCGTAGATAATGTCATTATTAGCCAATCAGAAATCCCGTTTTATTATCGCTCAGGTTTTTTTGCCGTTTATAGTTTATCCATGAAATTGCCTCAGCAATTATAATAAAACAGGCAATCTGATTGGTGCAGCTAGTTTTCATGCGGTAAACCTGCGCATATAGCCGCGCACCCGGTCTAGTGTGGCAAGGTTTTGTGCCGTGGCTGAGTGTAGCGATGCCATCAGGTTCAAATCCCTGCAGAGGGAGGATGAATAGACCCAGGAATAACATTTTGACCTCGGTGCAGAATTAACTACGAAGCCTACATGAACTGAATAATTCTACGCACATTAATTGTATACAAGCAACTAAAACTTACAACAAGCAAAAATCATTTAAAAACAATAATGAACGAAGCTTCAAACCCAAACAATCAGAACCCAGTTTCACGGTTCCCAGTTGAGATTTTAACCTAAGCAGACCAGACTACAAGTCGCTAATCAATATAAAGTCATCAACAAAAATCAGAGTAAATTAACACTGAAAATATTACATGTATTTTTAATAGTTGAGACTATTTCCAGTCTTGATAATACCATTGAGAGAATATACAATGAAATTTGAATTTTTTTCAGATTATCTCCGAAGATGGATTCAAGGATTCCATTGGAAACATAAGAAAAAAAACCAGTTGTTAAAAATGAAATTTTGGGTTTCTCTCAATGATAGTACATGCAGTTTCATTGAAAATGAATTTGTAATTATTCAGATTTTTAAGAATATTTTCCTATCTCCCAAAAAGGAGAAACTACTCTCGAATAGTAGTCGTAATCAGATCTGCCCAGGGTTAAAACATTGGAATTGAAAATAATTCTAAATCAAGAGTAAAATGTATTCGAGAACCGCGTAAACCGAGTGGAGACTGATTGAAAATCAGTTCGCTGTTGATTGACCATGATTGGGAAAAGGAACATGCAGAACGCAGCTGTATATAATATCAGTAATACATGTTCCTGAAATGTTTATAGTATCGTTTATCGATAATTGATTAGTAATATTTGCGACATTATTACGAATCAGAATCATCCTGTAAAAAGGAAGAAAGAAATCAATGTTAATTTGTTACGAAGATTTGTGCAGAATACAGCATAGACGACGCTTAAACATAATACACACGCTATTTGCTTCATCGATTTGTGAAATCATCCCATAGAAATACAGGACCCAATTCATCCCATAGAAATACAGGACCCAATTCATCCCATAGAAATACAGGACCCAAATCATCCCATAGAAATACAGGACCCAAATCATCCCATAGAAATACAGGACCCAAATCATCCCATAGAAATACAGGACCCAATTCATCCCATAGAAATACAGGACCCAATTCATCCCATAGAAATACAGGACCCAATTCATCCCATAGAAATACAGGACCCAATTCATCCCATAGAAATACAGGACCCAATTCAACTTGTTTGCAGTGAAACGGTTAAGTTATAAAACCATGCCATGAAAATTGATTTAATCTAGTTGTCAACCATAACGAACAGCTGCGGAACTGGCTCCCGATTTGGGTCTCAATTTTGCGGTTGTTAAATGTTCACCACGGTTACGGTTACGTCGTCAGCAATTAGGAACACGTGTTACCTAGTGCAAGTAATACACTTGAGTAACTACTCCAAGCTGCATCTCCTATATCAATCACAAATCAATGACACGTGTCTACGTTAGAATATGACATCTGTTAGAATATGACATCTGTATCACAAATACGTGGACATTCTTATGGAGCTGCGGATTGGGAGTGACCGCTGGGAGTGATCACCGGGGCCCAGTTCGATAATTCCGAGTTAAGATCTAACTCTGAGTTAAATCATTGAAAATGAACTAACTTTAACTCAGTTAACTCTAACTCACAACTGTGGAACTGGGTCCAGCAGTTAATGTTCACAGGGAACAAATCGTATTGTTCACAAACATCTGCATACAGAGCAAGGTCTATCCGATCATCTGCTCCTGCTCCTGCTCATTAAGTCTTGCTATCAAGTGCCTTTTTGGGTATCTTGAAGTTTTCGACCACTGCGTATGAGCCGTGATCACACGGAGATGATTTGGCCCAGATTGGCCTTTGCCTAAAATGCTGGGCGTGGCTACAGTTATAACAAACTGATTTCTGGAAACTTGAAGTTCATTTTAATGAGGTTGCACTGTTCCAGAACTACAGGTTATAATGAACGTATAACAAACAGATTTTCTGGTTCCCTGGAATTCGTCGCAGCGATGAGGTCCCCTGGTAGTTTCTTACATCATGTTCTACGTTCAAACTCTCTTCCAACTATTGTCCCTACAGCAAATATATCAGTCATTGACAATAAGCAACATGTCGAATTAATTCCCCCTAAAAGATTCATCCGCATTAATCAAGGAAAAACCGACTGACACAGAATGACCCTGACCTAATGAGCCCAGTTCCACAGTATAACACTCGCACGGCTCCTGGGACTTGAACTAATTACATCAGATGAACGAGCCTAACACCAAATACAAATTACTTTCGCCAATTTACAGAAAACGTCAAAGACACAAGAATGCTGATAGCAGTAACTGGAATTCTAATGAATTATTGGTCGAACGCGGTTTTTCAACGCTTTTAAAACTTGATGAAGTGGACATCGATGAAACAAACATATCACAAACCAGCAGATCTGCCTCACAAGGGATTTGCCAATTTGTTTGAGTAGTTTTTGGCTGGTTTGAAACGATAATCGGTATCATTCTGAAAGTAGGCCAGCACTGGTAGGCAGATCCACTGTGTACAGAACACTAGAAGAACGATTCCCCTAGTATAGCACGATATACAGAGTCCCTACAAATCAATCATTCCTTGATATAAAGAGTTTTAAAGGAAAAATTTCAAATTTCGAGGAAGCGTGTGCATCACTTTCATATCCAAATAACTGTAGATTCCTAAATCGGTACTTGCTTATCTCAATAAAACCATTAATTCGGTGGTTTTGTGAGCAAATTTACATCCTTGACACGTCTAAAACTCAGTTTCTTATTTGTAAACCACTTAATATTGTAAGAAAAAGATCCTGTTTCCAACTGTATCGATTTAGGTGTAGTCTACAGTACAACTTCTCATTGCCTATTTCTCGAAATCGAATAAGTTTTAAAGGAATATTTGGCATTTTGTTCGAATTAAAGGAGTTTCGAGCAGCTTGAAAAGCATTCTCCATTTCGAATGAGTTTTCAAGGAATCAAGGAGTCATAGGGACCGTATTGTTATTACTACCTGGTATAATAACGAGAAATCACATTATTATTGAAATCGACGATTTTTGCGACACATCTCAACAGATATATACACACGTGAGTAGAAGAAGAGTTGTGAGCTGTGACGTGCAAGCGTAAAGCTGAGGCTGGCGGCGACTTGCGGGTGATTTTAGTTGCCGTTTACGGCCGTCAGGTTACAGGCTCAGCGTATATAATTCACAGTATCACGATCATTATCATTGCATCTATTGAAACACAAGAAATTGGTGAAAAATATAATCGATGCCAAAGTTGTAATTTCAAAAATAGAAATTCACAAGTTAATTGATGAGAGGATTTGGCAGGTTAAGACCAGTCTAAAACCAACTTAGTTCTAGAGCCAATCTATAAGATTTAAGACCACTTTTGGTCTTAAGTCTTGACTATGGAACCGGCCCCAGAGGATTTGGCTCTTTCTGTCAGTTAATCTCTTGCGTTAGCAAGATGTTTATTTCACGAAGCACGTTGTTTTCTTAGCCTAAATGTCACCTTCAAGAAAACTGAGTTGACAAATATATGATATTTGATCATTAGCGTGGGATTCTACATCAGAATATACATTTCAAATGTTCGGAATTGATAAATGAGTGCCGCTGAAAGACTCAGTTGTGATCAGCAACTAAAATCACCCCAAAAAAGAGCCAAGCCTGCCTCGGGCTCGAGGGCCGGCGGGGAAATGAATACCTGCTGTTGTCTCGACGGAAACCAATTGGGATTGAAGAGAAATGATTTATTATTCGCGCCGGTCGTGTTGTAGTCGAACAACCACTCGCAAAAGTGATTACCGATTTCGCAGCCCCTGAAACGAAAAAAAACCACCGACAACATTAGAATAGACAACGTAATCACACTTCTACCACGCTGCTGCTGCTGCTGCTGCTGCCGTAAACACGCTATCCCGGATAGTTGATGACCGTAATTCATCCGATAACGCACACGTTTTTTATGAATTTTCGTCGATAGAAACAGGTTTTATACGGATATGTAGGGTTTTTTATTTCAATAGGTCGCGTTTTATCACCTTCACCGCCACATCGCGACGCATATTCAGCCACTATGCCGAAATGAACCAGCGCATGTTTGCGACTTATTTTCATGCAGAGAGTAACCTTTCCCCTCCTTTACCCTTTCAGTGCATCTATACTGCAGTACGGTGTATAGATTGGTGAGGGATTTACTAGTACACCGCACCACGGCAACCAAAAAAATTCATTTCAAATGCGCCGCATCACTAACACTACGAGATATAGTATAGTACAGTCGACTAGTCTAAAGGATACAGCAGAGTCCAAATCAGTTGACGGTGAAGTGATTTTCTATTAAACAACATATCCGTATTTCACGAGAGACCTTTTCCAAAACCGAGAAAAGGGTCCAGTACCCAGTATCGAGTCTTACACTGAAACTGTTCGCAACAATGCGTGCAGTTGCAGCTATAACCAACCAGACGGACCTAGTGGATAGTTAATGGGAGCGACTTAAGCCGGTGGTCGCACACTAGCAACAAGTACGCCATGACAAATACGCCTAGCGCGCGGTTCCACTTCGATATGTGGCATTGTAACCAAGTACCTCACAACAAATTCACTGGCATAGAATTCACCTAGTCACATTTTCAACTGTTATTTTCACTTCAATTTTTTGAGACGTAACAAATATGCCGAATCTGTGTGTTATTCAGCTACTCGCCGTCAGATTTAGTCAGATACCCGTGAGTCGAGTATATCATTGGATTGACTGATCACATGATTGACAATAGCGACAGACGCAGTACGCTAAGTTAGAGCGCAGGGCCTGGTTTCATAGACTGAGTATCAAAGTTATCCCTAGGGGTAAATCCTCAATCTAGGTAACAACCACCATGGTTACAATGAGAAACCATGGTAATAACTGACAAATTTCAAAATGTTCCCGGGGACTATTTTTCTTCCACATCTATGAAACCCAGCCCAGGTGAATTGTTTTTGGCGTCAATGTCGCCGATGAACTCAGTACGCTGGTTGTCGCTAGTGTGTGGTGGGCTTTGGATTTAAAACAGAGAGGGCTTCTGCTTTAACTGTTTCTAGCTTGATGGCTTCGCGGATATCCGAGCAACGTGCGTCATCTGCAGCGTAGACTTCATGCGTATAGTCACGTTTCATCAGCAATGAACTAAATCATCGAAAATAACCGAATTCAGTTTCAGTTGTGGACACTGCATTAAAAACGATGTTACAAGTGGGGTACAACTGAACGCATCATGCCGCAACCAATTACAGTGTTATTAGAAAAAGCTGAACTATCTATTAAATCAACAATACAATCGATAATTCCATGATAGACAATGTAGAATATGAAGCCACAAAGTGAACGAATAAACCCCGAGTTTGAGTTGAAACTGGCGAACGAAACCACCCCCCCCCCCTCAGTTGATCAATAAAACCAACCCCCTCTGCAGGGTCAATGTTCAAATCAGGCCCTCAGCGTATATTTTGATTGGCATTTTTCGAGACTCGATTATTTCGGCCATGTTTCTTCGGCAAATATTCGAACACGAAATCATATTCTCTCGCAACCGGGTTCAACTCGATATCGAAATAATATCGAGAAAGAGAGAGGAGAGAGGAGAGCGGTGAAGTGGTTTTACACGTTTGTTTTTTGTTATTGTCTGTTGTATTCGTTACCTGTTGATCCTTCGACGGGTAACCATCGGCGTCAAACTCGTAAAACGGTGGCACGTCGACCTTGTAGTCGATCGCCCACTCGCAGAAATGATTGCCGATATCAAATCCTCTACAAAAACGTTAACATACATCGACACATAGATTAGACAGGAGAGGGGGTCCCCGCCGGACGGTCCCGATCCGTCCGTCCGTCTGCTCGGGTTCTTATCATTTCGATGTTAATCGTATGATGGATTTAACCTCTTGAGTACCAGGTCACGTTTAACACAGGAATCCCCGCAGCTTTTTTCGTGAATTTCGACTCTAGGAAATCAATTAGTTAAATCACTATAGTCCTCAAGTTTCTAACATTTTGCATGTTCTATCGAAAGCTTTCCCGCTCATATTGCTTTGAAAATTCGAATCTAAACCCATTTGATAACGTAAACATTTCTCAGAGAACAGATTTGTCAAATCTAACTCAAATTTAATGAAAACACCATTGTCTTTAACACATATTCGTTATAATGTCAAATGTGTTATAGTGTCAGTTCCAACAGCGGCGTTATAAACGACTTTTACTGTACTTATAGTTCAACGATAGTGGTGCCCTCTGTATCAAAATCTTGAGGAGAGTGGCAACCGCACGCAGTAAACGATCAATGAACACCCATCAATACCAGGCAGTTTAACAATAACCCGGTGTAGCGACCCACATTTCACCCGGTGGTACTCAAGTGGTTAAAAACACACATCCAGTCCTTTTGAGGAAAGAACCAAAAATTGTCTTAGATCTTAGTGTTAAGCGCTGATGTCCAGTACAGATTCGGTTAAGGCGTAATCAAACGAGATTATCACGAGAATTTCACGTGTACGACAGTAAAACTTGCGTAAGTCGGAAAACGAACTGGGAAATTCGAGGCCTAGAAATTCATTCCGACTTAGAACAAGTTTTACTGGAACAACGATCAATTTAAGTGAGATTAGCGAAGATTTCATGATTTCAAAAGACGGATTCAGTGACACGAGTATCACTGTATTATTGTTGCTTCCAAACACCTCTTGAGTGAAAATTTGAGAATGTTTACATAGTAATTTTTGAGTTTTCTGATATCACAAAAATCTGCAGCAGTAATTAATCTAAGAGGCATTTCCGTGCTACTAAGTGTGATTTGATCTCATATCTCATAGGGAGATTTGCATTTAAAAAAATTGATTCTAACGAAAATCGACCAGGTTCAGCGTTTAATTTCTCAAATATTTAGAGGAGATGTGCGGCCGTCAATTGAGAAGAGTTTTCGCGGAATCTAGAATTTTTAAATGGAGTAATACAAACCCTGTAATAATACGATATAATACGACAGATAACTGAAGCCGTTACACATTCATACGAGTTGTAACTACGAAACTAAATATTTACCTGTAGTTATAACCGCAATATTCGAAATCAATCGGCATCAATTCGAAATCACTGTTGCCATCGGTGCCGGGCAAGTATAGGATATTACCTACGAATAGAAAAAACGAACGATTGAATGACAATTGTTATCGCGTAAAGCGCCTTTTATTTCGCCGGAAAGCAAAGTTCAAAACACGCTCTCAGGATACGAGTTTCATAGGAAATGTCGCCTGAAATCTCGACAGTGTAACTATCGATAGAAATATGCGACATGTCTACATAACGTGCGATATAACATTTATACATAAACATATGGTTTAGAAAATTATATTAGATGAATAGCAGCATGGTTTTGAAAACAATGGTGTGAGACCAACTGCAGACCTGCGTACCAAATAGTGAACTACAAATTATTCTGATTCTGAGTGACATTTTTGGAAGTAATTGAGCTCTTAAAATGAGTAGAAACTACTCTCAGATAGTAGTAGTCATACCCAACCCAGGTCTGCAACTGAAATCTAGGTTTCTGCAATTAGAAACAAATTTAGAGGCATCCATAGCATCTAATATTTCAGGGGGTGTTCGATAGCGTCCAATATTTTAGCATCTAATATTCTAGGGGATGTTCTATAGCATCTAATATTTCAGGGGTTGTTCCCGGGTATCCGGCCATTGCCTTCTCGTTGGGGTTGGCCTTTTCATCACGTCAAAAACTGATAAAACCGGCATATTGTCATTCTCTTGGATATTGCATATTTTCGGGTTAATTTCTTCAAAAGATATCTAATATCGAGGATGGGACCCTGCCAGTGGCCTTCGACATGGCTAGCATTTTATCTGAAAAATGCCTTTTTCTTTTCTTCTGGACCGGGGCTATCCAATTTTCATAGATCCTTTCCTTTCTAGATCCGCCTGTCGTATGCGTTTGGCTTAAGACTCTCTTCAGTCACACTATTGTATATTTTCACAAATCAGTATTTCTCAGCTAAAAATTACGAATCATAATAAATGATAAATCTAGTTTATCAAAATGTCGAACAATGAAAACGGTTTTTCGCGTCAATATTAGTAGAACACGCGCGTGACGTTAAAACAATTTCATGACATTTTATATCGTTTTGTAAAATTGATTTTCGAACTGATGAATAAATATATCAACGTCATTCAACGGGTACAAAACAGCTGTGTAAGCTCTCTCTTTACGTCGACATCTATTCTTTACAATAATCGACCAATTTTTTTAATTCAAATAAAAGCTGTTATTGAAATTCGAGAAAAAAAATGTTATGCGTTTTATATGTTTTAGTGACAGCAGAATCAGTTTTTCAGTCCAGTCGGGGAAGGGGGGCAGTTGAACTAGGCCAGGGCTCCGCGCGGTTAGGCGGAATTCTTTCACCAGTAGAAATCATGGATGTGCAATTGGGAAAATGGACTCCAGAAACAACGAAACCTTTAAGAGTTAATCTCTTCAGTGAACAATCTAAGGCCGGCAGTTGAAAGCTGTAATGAGATGATACTCAGAAACAAATCAGTTGATGATTTGACTAGAAGACAATATTCACCATACTGTTCACTACCAACATCATCTTAATTCAGGCAGCTCGCGATTGACAGACAGACAGACATAACGACATGCTGTGACATCATTGTTGACAAGGTTCATAATTAACATATACACATACACCAGCAGATTTAGAAATTCGGTGCCCTGATATCTGTCATAATGGCTTTCTATGACTATTTAAAATTCCGATGGCTTGCACTTTATTTCATAGATAATGTCCTCGATTCAACATATAACAAAAACCATTTTAATACTGATAAGAACGGAAAGGTATTTTTAAAATAATGCAACCATGTCAAAGGTCCCATCCTAAGTGTAAGATATCTTTGAAGAAATAAGCCATGAAAGATGCAAATTTAGGGAGAAACCCGGTAAGCATCCAGGGGTTGGATCACGTATGAACGCCGTTTTAACGAGACGGTAACACATGACGCAATGTTATCTCAATATATACATTTATACGTACCTTCTTGGAAATCATTATGACAGAAAACCACAGGAGATTTCACCAGCAACAAAGTTTGCCTACAAAAACCAATAATGAATACAAAGGTTTATTTCGAGTTCAGAAATGTCGAATGTTACATCAGAAATCGCGTACGGTATGCCTAGAATCAGTCGGGAAGGACAGATGGTCACGGCTACTGAAATACCGGTTGAGAGGATACTAATATCACTACCTAAATCAATAAATTCGGATTGAGTGACATGTGTTTAGTTCAGCTGTGACCAAAACCTTTCACGATTAACATGTGAGGTGATCGCGATTTAATATAGGCCTCTAGGTTGTTCGTGATTTTCCACATACTAAAAAACAATTTATTGAGATTGATATCGTCATCATAATGCACATGTATAATGTCTTCACTTATCATTTTATCATCAGTAAAGAATGATTGAAATATTGATATAGATTTAGTGCAATCTGTCTACGTGATAATAATAGAATGATATTCCATTTTAGGCTAGAAAAAATGTATACTTTGTTTCTCATTTCTGCTATGTTTAAAAGTTGACACAGCCGGCGGCCTAGAAATGAGCTGATTACAAATTTTACTGCGGTTTACAAAATGACCTAGCCGATTAGGAGAAACAAGGTATCGTTTTATTTCAGCCTTATGATTAAAGTATAGACAGTATTAGAATAAAGTCGACTTTATATCATTCTTTTCAAGTCTCATCTGAGGGATCTGATTCTTGTTGTTTGGACGAGTTTTCCTGATTTGGCATAAATATTACGTAATAACTTAACGTAATAAATATGACCGTTGAACAATGTCAAAGGGCAGGTCGCAACAAGGCCCGCCTACTAATTCTATCAATTTCAATTTTACTCAGCCGAAACTCTGTTCAAAAGTTTTAAACGCCGTAATTCATTTATTCCAGATATTGACTAAGTTGTTGTTATTGTTCTATTCATTTCCTATTATGTAAATTAATGGTCTGAAATACTCGATGACTAGGTTGGAAAGAAAGACCGTTCAAACAATTACAACAATATGTGGCTTTTTAAAAAAAATATACGCAGAGCAAGAGGAGACAGCTGCGAGAACATCAACGTCTATTCAGCGAGACAAGACGAAACGTGATATGAATATTGAATGAACTCCTTCTCTTGTTCCGTATTTAGAACCAACCTACGAAGTCTGTCTGGGATTTTCGAAACTCTCAGTCACCAACTGACCAATCTCTTATAACTGTCCCAGAAATTGGGACGCTTATTCATTAACTATGATCGTAATTCATTTTTTTGGGGGGTAAGCTCGTATAACAGCAGGGTTCATAGCAATAAGGCTTAGGGAAAATTGAGCACTTTCTAAGCATTTTTGCAAGGCAAAATTGACATATTTCATTCACATCATTCAAAAGCCTTAATATTCTTGCGTTTTCCTCTTGACTTTTAGCTTTTTTAAAAAAAATTCTTTGTCTATTCCCAGACTTAAAAGAAAAGCTGATTGTATCCCAGCGGCCGGTTGCATAGTCATGGCTTAGACCTAAGACCAGTCTAAGACCAACTTAGTTCTATAGACAATCTAACAACTTTTGGAATTAAGTCACGACTGCGCAACTGGCCCCTGATTTCAAGTTGAGTGGCTACCCTGCACTGATTAGAACCGCGGACCGATGAGCGAGACCAGTGACTGATACCTGACATACCTGAGCCATTCGAATTCCTCTTCGTAATTATAAGACATCAGTTTCACGTATTGTTCGGTGGTCGGTCGCTGGACCCGATTCGAACTCGTCTGCTGAAGATTCTTCGCGCGATTTTCCGGCGTGAACTCGCGACATTCTTTGATCCACCTGGAAAAATATCGTCGCCATTAAAAAAAAAAAAACGTCATCAAGCATCAAAACTCAGGTGAAATTTTGCACTTTGAACCCTTTCAGCGCGTCTACACCACAGTGCAGCGTATAAATCAGTGATACACAACGTACTGGTACACCGCACTGCCATGTATTGATGTTATTATCTAATGAAAGATGGCAGCACCTGTGTTGACCCGCTACAGTGGTGCGCCAGTAGTGTTCAACACACCGGGGCCGAATTCTTTAAAATTATCTCCAGCACTTAAAGGCATTGATTAGTCAGCACTGAACGGGTTAAGGGTTCTTAACAACCAATGTCAACATTTTTTCCAGAGTATAAAGATATGTTCCCATCATTTTCTTATGATTAGGCCATGAAATAGAGAAATGTATTGTCAAATCTAAGGTTCATTTTCGAAAAACTTCATTCACTTCAGATTTCGAGAGAAACCGCAATAGACATTGGTCGTCACATACGTGACGTAATTTTTTTTCTCAAACACTCACTTATCGGTCAAATCGAAAATCCATCGCGGTTCCTTCGATAACGGCATGTCTAATGAGTGGAAATTTCGCATGATTCTCGCGATGTATCCCGATATGTCCGGATCTTGTAACTCTTTCGTAGTTAAACTTCTCGACTGTAAATAAAAATATCATTATCATCCATTGCGCAGGGGGATTTGATGGTATGCATCACGTGACTCCACAATGATCCTGTTCACAGGGATTTGAACCCGATGAGACCCCGTTAAATTACTCCCTCACAGAACAGAACCAACTTCGATGCACCGTGATACTCTGGCACATTCCTCCCTCGCGGGAACTGAAACTGATGGCATCATGAGACTCTGTAACGTTCCTGCCGCCATGCAGGTACAATTGGGCAGCATTTCGACTATCAGAATATGCTTTTTGCAGCGCAGAAAAAGCCACAAAAACACAGGCAAAAAATTAGACGAGAAGATACACAATATCCGTGTACGATGATGACGAGAGAAATCCCACAATAACGAAGCCAAGATTGAAAAATTCTATATCAGAATGATTAGAATTTGAGTACGCCTGATGATGGCTAACAGTTGTTAGCCGAAACGTCGCTCCTCAAATACAATCATTCTGATATAGAATTTTTTCAATCTTGGCTTCGTTATTGTGGGATTTCTCTCGTCACAGGCAAAAAAATATCAATGTTTTGCTACGCGTCGAACGAGTTGATACTCACTGGAATGTACTCTTCGACGCGACCGCCCGGAAATACGCCGTACAGTTTCGGTCCGAGACGCTTTTCGGACAACAGCGCGAATATCACAGAATCGACGACCACCGTGTCCATGCATTCCTGCAACAACTGACCGTAAATACGCAGCAGAGCGCGACGCGGTTCACCGTTCCTCGGGCTGACGTCATCGGGCAACGAACACAGGTAGAGTAGATTACTCAAACCACCGCTGAAATTATCAAACAACATCGTAATCATTTCATTATTAAACCGTTTATATTGACTCAAACAGAGCCCCTTCGATAACAACACATCATTTAATGGTAAAAATCAGGATTTGAACCCATCACATACTGCGTGCTTAGTGCAGCTTTCTACAACCACCGGAATTCATACATAGCCCTCAACCTGAACCTTATACTCTAACGCTGAACTCTTACTCTGACCCTTTTACGAACCCTCATTGAAAATTTTTTTGATTATACATGTAAATGAATAGGAATATATACATTGTGGTCTTTTAATATCCATAAAAATCGAATAAAACAGTATACAACAGTATGTACATACTGTACATACTGTACATACTGTACGTACTGTACAGTGAAGCTATTATACTGTGAACTTCTAGACGCAATCCATGAGTTGTTGGTTAAGATTCGACTCAATGGTCAAAATATCAGACACCATCAATAATTGAGTCAAACTTAAACCGACCACTGCGGGGATCAAGGGGATCAGAAAATACAATAACAGTTTGTGTTTAGCGCACGTATCTTCAGCTTGAAAATGCTGCAAATCAGTTTAACCCGGATTTTGATCTAATTCAGATATTACTTACTATCCACACAATACATAAGTAAATATATATGTAAAATATGATAATTAGATTAATTTCCTTCCTTCCAGCCTTCATCAGCCCCTGGTGGTATAGACAACCAGATTAATCATCCCAGACCCCCTCGACAAAGAGATTCACGGACGACACATGTCCGAAAAACAATAGGTTGACCTCGAACTGCATCAGACGTAATTAATACAAAAGGCGAATGGTCTAGTCGTCCTCGTGAGGAGGGGGGAGAGACTCGCGAGGACAAGATTGATTAGAAATCAATGCATTAAGACGTTACTATTCTATTCACTACATCTTTGTCGATAGAAATACGGACAATGAACTCGAAGATATTGATCTTTCCTTTGCCAGCTGGTGATCGAGAATATCACAGGCCAGATATTTACAATAAGCTCATTAATAGTTGCCAGAAGGCGATATATGAAAAACATTACACAGTTATATGGTAAAAAATGCCAGTTTTTTTACGCCCTATATCGAGCCTCGAGTGATAGAAACATGTCTTGATAAGTATAGTGGGTAAAACCCGCTTTATTCGGATCATTTGAGATGAAATTCATTTCACATGAAAAGGGCATCTAGTCAGGGCCGGGGCCCGAGGAGCGCCACAGGGGGAAATGCTTGCAGTGGATCCTACGCCAGATTTACGTTCATTTTCATACGATTTTAGTGCATATTTTAGATCAAGATCTTTACAGGAGATAAAACGTTTAGATCGAGTGGATTTCAAAAGGGCACTTGTTCAGAAAAGGAGGGTTCGAACCCCCAAATTGCCTTCTGGACTGCCACTGACCCCCACCTCGACCCACAGGGCCACGATAGGCCCAAGACTAAATCCCTAACTAACAGGTCTAGACAAATATGAGAGCAATATAGACCTATCTCACAATCTGCATTCTATGTTGAATGATATGTATATGATACAAACAACTCAATAATAACTTAAGACCTGAGAGATCTAAAACTAGCTCTGCATAGGCCTATATAAATGTGTTTTCAGTGGAGAGGTTAAACCTGCGAGATTCATTACAACCTTAACCTGAGTCATTACAGGGTTCATCAGGAAATCATCCTCAGTGGAGGCTGTTTCTTATCACTAAGTCCCTTATAATGCCACTCGTTACAAGAAGACATCAGAAATTTGAAATTTGCTCGACTTCTTCTTTATCCCCTGATTTTAAAGAAATGGTTCAGAATTTCTTGATTTTCGCTGTGATTTTCCACCTAATGTTTCACTTATAGCACTCCACTTAAACCTTACTCTTACCCTCACTCTTTAGACCCTATCTATACCCTTTAGACCCTTATCCTCAATTGAATATTCTGAGGACTTCTATAACATCGTAAATGCTTGAAAAATTAAACATTTCTTTTAAAGTTGTTGCCACTTGCCTGCTTAGTTTTACCACTCTAAAACGCAGACAGTAATTGTTAGCCTATAATAACCTAACAACACTCTTGCACTTTCATTCCCCCTACACAGAAATGTTTATTTCAAAAAATTAAATATCAGGAGGTCTAGTAGGGATTCAAAATCAATAACTTTTGACTCCCTGTGATTATTTGGGTGCTAAACTTCGCGACTTAATTTGCCAATTTGCGATGACACGGACAAGGAGGCCTATTGGAGATAAATCAAAGTTTCTAACTGACTAACTCGCACTTTTGACTTACCAAACCGGTCGAATATCAATAGCACTCGGATCGATTTGACACCAAACACCTCCGAGAAACTCGCGACAAAATTGATATCCTTTCTGTCGAATTTCCTCGGGAACCGCGTCGTTCGTGCGAACAGCACAATCGCTTTGATCCATGATATTTGTAATGATGTTAGTGTTTTTAGCGGCGGCGACCGATTCTAATAACTGCGTCTGATGGGATTGAGAATAACCGCAGCAAGTTTGAGGACTATGACTGCTGCTGGTGGACTTCGACACGTTGTTTTGACGTGCACTTTGTCCATGAATTCCGATATGACCGGGATTGATTTGCTGATTAGTGACTCCGCTGCCGTTAGTACGCATATTGTAAAAATACGATCGACGACTTATCTGATAAACCACAGAGTATACTCAGGTTTTAATCTGTTTATGTGTCATGTGAAAACAAGTCAACAACAACAGTGAGTCACGCTGAATACCGCCGTGAACGGTCGGAATACACGTCAGCCTAGGCCGAACTAATTATCACCACAAATTGTTAGACTGGTTTCCGGTGTCTACCTTCAGTTATAGACTGGTCGCCTGTCCAATTCTGCGCCTCGCGCATTCCGGGTTAGTGTCTGTTATTCTAATAAAGTCCACTTACCGAGATAAGTGCATCGCAGCGCCTTCAGTGGAGACCTTCCAAGCGAGGCTTCGATGTTGCTAGCCTTGTACATTAATCTCGCATCCGCCGACCACACACTGGTCAGACTGGTCGGGATGGGCCACCTTCGGTTTTCTGAGTTCTCGGTTATTAGTTCCGACCACTGGTCGACTAGATACGAAATCCGAATTTGGCCCTGGCTGATGGTCGTGTCCGCCGAATCCTAGTTCCTCAGTAAGGGCCAAATTCAGTTCTCGTATCTAGTCGACTAGTGGTCGGAACTAATACCCGAATGCGCTTAATTTCCAAACTATTTCCGGAATATAATTCCGACTAACTGACATTCGGTTTCACTTAGTTCGACTATAGTCGCGACTAACTCCGATAACCAAAGTTCGACCAGCGTACGTGGGCCACCAGTCAATTTCAGTCTCCTCGTGATGGAATGAAAATGTTTCGGAATTTTCTGCAAATTTTTCATCCCGAAACAACTGATTCCAGACAGCCGTGTAGGTTAGCTGTGTTTGTTTCAATACTCTCAATTTCGGCACAATTTTTCCTATTACTCGCCGTAATAGTTACCGATATGAAGTTGATATATTTCCTCTAGAAAAGTGAAGCTTACGCAGAAAATTCCTAAACAGGTTCATTCCACAAGTTCGAATTCTGAGTATTGTCCCACTGAATTTCTCTTCGTCGAAAAAGGTTGAAAATCGAATCTTAGTCTTAGAAGTTTTCCTCAATGTCCAAGAGAAATGGGCCTGCAGCTTTCAAGGGTTCGAATCCAGCCCGAGTTGTCCTGTGTCCACTGACGAAGGCTGCGACAGTGGGTCCGAATCACGAATTAAAACAAGATGTTCCCTTATTCCGTAGAAGAGCCTGGGGTATAAACCGGGTTTAGAATAATTATAACGAGACAAGTATAAGTATACAATATAGGTTTATTTGACGCACAAGCTTTCGCTACTTATCAGTATTTATAGGCAGACTGACACTAATTAGAGAGAACCGAGTTAGAAGAGTAATTACAAATACATAATACAATACATATTACAATATATAATACAATACATGGTACAATACATATCATATTACAATATATGATAAAATACATAATACAATACATAATATAATACATGATACAATACATATTACAATACATAACTGAGTGAGTTGATATATGATTAATTACAGAACAACGATGCGCAAAAAGACAAATAAAATGGCGCGAGATTACTTCAAAATAAAATGGTGCGGGATTACCTCCAAATAAAATGGCGCGAGATTACCTCCAAATAAAATGGCGGGAGATGAAAAATAAAATGGCGTGAGATGAGACTTCAAAATAAAATGGCGTGAGATGAGACTTCAAAATAAAATGGCGCGAGATGAGACTTCAAAATAAAATGGCGCGAGATGAGACTTCGAAAAAATGGCGCGAGATTACTCAAAATAAAATGGCGTGTGAAAAATTTAATTCTATCATTTAAATGTGTAATATTGTGTAAGTGTATATTTGTCTATTGTTTTATATTTGTATCACTGTTTTCTGTACGTATTTTTGGGGGGGTTAATAGTCCAACCCCCTAGCTCTACATGTGTTAACGTTTATGTAGTTTCTATTATGTAGAAAAAAGTTGTCAAGTCCAAATCGTCAATTCCTCATCCTACCTAAGACACGCTTAACCCACAAAATCGTGGAAGCTTCGTTTTAAGGGGAGGGGTGAGGGTGGGGGGAGGGGCGTTGGATAATTGTGAAATATATTCAAAATACCTAAATATTAACGGTTGAAATTATGTTTTAATTGGGGGGTCAAATAACTAGTTAGAACTAACATAAATTCTATCAATTCTATTTATCTACAAGACTATTAGACATGTCATACAAGTCGCACCTGAATTTTTTCAAGCCACTCTGTCATCATCATTCAACTTCGCGTTCGATCTTCTGTGGCTCGGGGGTCTTTTTCTTCTCACTGAAATCATGGACGTATCAACTCTAGTTGATAAGTCCACGCTGAAATATGTCCTACCTTATTCAATTCGGATCGCTCTTTTCTTTTCATCGGTAGGCGAATCTGTTGTATCTTCCATGAAGCTGTAACACTGGGTACCGGTACCTGTTAATTAAACCTAACCCTAACCTAAAGTGCAACTATTTTTCCTAAATCTAAACCTATAAAACATAATTTCGACCGCTAATGTTAAATAAATGTTCCACCTACCTTACAGCAACCTTGTAACGCGGATGAAGCAGCAATTTGAAAATGTAATCCTTTTATTTAAGAGTCAATCTTAAAGTCATTTTTAAATTCCGTGTCCTGTTGCCAAAATCCAGTTGTATTAATAATAAATAGTTTATCAGCTCAGCTGCGTTTGTTACAATCTAATGAAAATTCTCTTTTTCTAAAACGTGTCCTATCTGAGCAATAACCAGCGACAGAGACTTCTTCGCCGTGTAGAATTTCCAAGTGTAATGACAACTTGTAGGAGCGCCCACCAGTTTTTAACTGACCCCTTTAAAATTCGTAGCCGGTGATTGGTTGCATCACCAATAACAAAAGCTTCGGGAATGATTTCAAAAGGTATCGTAGGTAGGTCACTGGCCATTCTTGAATTGCAGTCAATGGCATCTTTTCTTTTGAAGTTTGAAAATGTTTGGAAGTTTGAAAACGCTGAGGTTATGTGGCGCTGATCGGGGATTATCCGGCCGGTTGCGTTGGTCTAGGCGTCGACATGAAGCCAGCCTTAGACGTCGCTTCGCGGAAGGAAGTTTAGAAAGTGTAAGGAAAAAAGTGTATTGAGTGTCAGAATATTAAGTATCTTTACCCTCACGCAAGCCTCATGGCTATCGGAGCGGATGATCGGTTAAAAATATGCACGCCAAATTCAGACAAATTATCACAAATCTGTTAGTTTTAGTTACTAAACTGCTGCACGAAAGAACCCCCTTTTTCGGCTAGGTTTCTTCATTTTTTACTGAAACTCGTGTTTTTTCCTCAAGGTAATCACTCAAGGTGGCGGGAAAACGCTTTAAATTGCTCCTAATTTTCAAAATTTTATCAACATTATAATTAAGGATTCTATTCTAGACTCCAATTCTCGTTTTGTTACTTAGTGGGTGTCGTTATTCAACTTATTCCTGTTTTATAAGGATTACGTGTTTTATGTATACCGGTAGATTACATGTTGAGATCACGTGATAGCATGTCACATGTAGAAACAAAAGGCCGCTGGTGTGAAAAAAAAAATTCTCGCCTGCATTCGCAGTCAGGATAGTTAGAGACCGGCAACCAGTCTTATGACGTACGGGTTCGTTTAGACTGGTTACCGGTCTCTATCTTCTTGGGAACTTTCAAATCATTCAATGCAGTAATAAAATCTCTAACACTATTGAATTTCATCAGAATGCGTCGCTTGTTTATCAGTTTAGTTATTTATTTGTCGTTCGAAATACATTTTGTTCATGCGCTTTCACGCACGTTCTCGGCCGTGCTACACACACACACACGTGTGCACCACAAGACTCGTTGCGATCTGCGCGTGTCGTAAAAGCGCCTCTTCGTTTCCTGGGAACAGCAACCGATTCAACTGCCAAGACCGCCTTCGGTTTTCGTATCTAGTCGACTAGTGGTCGGATCGAAAGGATAGCCAATGCGCTTGATTTTCGAACTATTTCCGGAATATAGTTCCGACTAACGGACATTTGGTTTCGTTAGTTCGACTATAGTCGACTAACTCAAATAACCGAAGGCGGCCCTGGGTTCGTGAAAATGATTCACGGGCCGGCCGTGAAAAGCAGTTATTCTATAGCAGGGCAGTGAAATGGGGGTGTTACTAAAAACTATGCGCTACTAAACGAAGGCCTGCACTTTGGGGTATTAGAACTATGCATGACTAAAAAGAAGTCCGAAGATACTCGAAATCATCACTTGGGGCGCTCTGTGTACCACCTCTGCCGGAAACGTTATAAATTGGTCGGTTTTCTCGGGTGCATATAGTCTTCGTTTTTAGTAGTGCTTCGTTTTAGTAACACTTGTTGCTAAACCCAACGAATGACAAATTCCAAAATCAATCATATTTATTCTCATACAACAATTATACAAAATGCCAGGTTTGTGCTCGAGGAATTATAACGTAAGCTCCTCAAACACGGACTTTCAAAAACAACTAGTCAATTCACCATGTGCGTATAAACTATAAACGAGTGTTTAAATGCGCATGGTACAAACATAGACTCCAAAACAGAAACGTCTATGGCCCACAACCATGGACTCTTAAACCGCGAGTCCATGGCTCCCCGCACTAAAACCAGAGATAAACCTGGCCAAATACTCTGGAAAGCGTAGGATTAAGTAATCAATCTGATTTACACTCTTACATCATTTTATTTTCACATATAATATTATTAACTTTTAGCTTATTTTCTCAAATTCTAATAGTAATTATATTTCTATTACTATGTATGAAATTGACTAATTTAAAACAAAGTTACATGTAAGGTATTTAGAAGTCATTATCTACGATACATTTCCACTACAGCTGATTTATACAATTTGCATCAATAGGAAAATAACAAAAATACACACAGAATTATAAACTTTGATCCATAAAAAAACGAAAATTGGACTAGTCTAAAAGTCTAAGATTATGAATTTGACAATTCATGAGGTCAATATAACCGACACTTTGTTATATTTCATGAAATATGAATCTATCATGTTAACTTTTCAAATGACATCGATAGAGGACATCTCATTTATCAAGAAAAAGCTCAACTTTATTCGATAGGACCTTAATAAATCAATGTTTTATGAACAATTGACATGAACATGTCGTTTTATCTCCACAACAACAATTATACCTAAATGACAGGTATTCATGTACTGGAGGAAGTGCCTCAGTCATTTACAAAAACGTGACCTGTATTTCAAAAAAAGTCTCCAACATAAAAACATTATAACCGGAGATAAAACCACAAATTCAATCTGGAAAGCTTAAGATTAGATTAAATAAAGTCTTTGATTTAATTTTCATTAACATTATATTACAAGATAATGACCCGGTGGTTTTGCCACCTTTGCCTTGTCTTTAAGAGGTTTCAAGACATTATCAAATTGGTTATTTTCTCAAATGTTACATTTAATGCAAAGTATTTATGAGGTATAATCTTCTATGCATTCAACAAGAGTATATAAATCGAGTATATAAATATTGTTCAACTGTCAATTTGAATAGAGCTAGGGCAATTACTAATAACTTATGGCTTTGCTACAATTAAGTTAAGATTCAATAACTAACTTTTTGAGGTGCTTCTTGTGCAGATATTTCAGAACCCATATAGACATAGATAGGACCTTAATAAATCAATGTTTTATGAACAATTGACATGAACATGTCGTTTTATCTCCACAACAACAATTATACCTAAATGACAGGTATTCATGTACTGGAGGAAGTGCCTCAGTCATTTACAAAAACGTGACCTGTATTTCAAAAAAAGTCTCAAGAGTATATAAATCGAGTACATAAATATTGTTCAACTGTCAATTTGAATAGAGCTAGGGCAATTACTAATAACTTATGGCTTTGCTACAATTAAGTTAAGATTCAATAACTAACTTTTTGAGGTGCTTCTTGTGCAGATATTTCAGAACCCATAAAGATATTGTTAAACCATGGTTTTAGAGTCCATAGCTAGCATAATCTACTGATTAATACTGTTCATCCTCATTTATCAAGAGACTACTACTCTATTTTGCTACTCTATTTTCCATAAGGGCCTTATTCAAAATAGTATTTTATGAACCATTGATGAGCACCACAGTATGAATGACGAAACATGTATATCATTTTATTCTTACACAACAATTATACCCCGCTAAATGAGTTATCAAAAAACAGTTCAACACAAAACCTAAAAATTCACTCACTCTGGAAAGCGTAACGTAAACTAATTAATCTTAGTTATTACAAAAAAACTAAAAACAGTGACAAAATTTTCCTTGTCTGAGAGATTTCTTTAATTATCAACTATAGCTTATTTCACAAATGTTACATTTGAAACAAAGCAGGGTCTGATTTAAGCACTAGTCCAATTGCCCGGGACAAGTATATTTTCATTAGGGCATGTAGGTTATCACAATCACTCGTCCACCGAGCTTGTGTAATTCTATATATCTCAAAGCTTTTATCCCACTCGATGCAAGGGATGATTGTGTCTCAATCGGACTGCTCATGTAGGGCAAGTTGATTTCTGTGGGGGGGCAAGTGATAATACATATGCTTGCCCCAAGGTCAAGTGGCATTTATTCCTTAGATCAAACCCTGCAAACTATTATAAAGGTTTTTCTTCGAGATGATTTAAGATTAATCGAGTATTTTCATATAAATATGGTTTGACTGACGAAGCTACGGCAACTTCTTAATTTGTATTATTCAACTTGATAGTAGATATAAATACAACTCTTATATAAAGATCAGAAATTCTTCTTGTCCAGATATTACAGGCCCCACACAGATGCGGTTAACCTGATAATCAAAACAAAGCTAGGACAATTGACCAATTAGCACTGTATCCTCGAGTTGGCCTATCAAGTAACTGAACTCCTTCTATTCTATGCTCCTGCTAATTAAATCAGTATTTTATGAACCACTGAAAAGCACCACAGTGGAATTGTTGCTTTAGAAATTAACAACTTAAAAGTTTCAACATGAATGACGGAAATGTACATCGTTTTATTCACACGACAATAATATCTTAAACGAGGAATCATCATGCAAGTTCCTAATTACCAAACATGCGTTATGTGTTACAATAACAGTCTCCGACATAGAGAAAACTAGAGATGGAACATACAGATTCACTCTGGAATCTAAGTATCATCTAATCATTACTTTCACTAAAAAACTAGAATTTTGCCAACTTTGCCCTGACTTAAAGATGTCCAAGCACCTTGGCATTAAATACTAAGTATTCTGATGTTTTTTCTGGCAGCTTCGAAAACAACAACATAATCATACAATCGGTAACTAATCAATAACTTAAGTTTATAGCTGTTTTACTTTCTTTCTAAAAAGTAAAATGTATGTACCAGATTTTAGATAGTAAGTCTACCCCCGTATAACAATCAACGGTCACAGCAGTGATTGAGCGCGGCTAGTTCATAGGACGGTCGATCTTTCATCACAGTTATTCAAAGCATTCTATCATATAAGTTATTTTTTTAAGTGTGTTCGCTTTAGTTAAGGTTTATGGTCATTTGTTTTGTTCATTACAATAACTGAGTCCGATAGAATGCTTTGAATAACAACAGAAAAGATCTAGGGTGAAAAGATCTATACTTAGGGAAGGTTTTTCGATAAATGAATAACCTTGTTGATAAATATTTGAAAAAATGCCTTTTCATGTAAATAGAATATTAATTTGTTGTTTGTTTCTATTGTTGTTTATTATTTTTATATGTTTTTTAATATTATCTATTTATCTATGTACTTGTATTTTGTATTATTTACTACTTATTATTTATTGGTTTTTTTTAAATTTATTTTCATATTAATTTATGTACTTGTCGTTTGTATTATGTATTATTTATACTTCTCTATTTACAACTGCAGGCATTTTTTCACTGTAAAGTTTCTGGGCCCATTTTAGAAAAGCACTACCGATTCACTGCCACTCCTTAATAATCATTATACACCCGATTTGAAGCTAAGTGATAATTCACGCGAGCCATCTTGTGATGGATTCACCCATTACAATAATAGAAGTTCAAACAGCTATAAACAATGTTAAAACGCTCAAAATTAGTCCTAGCTATAACTTTATGCCTTGTTATTCCTAGCTTTACCTCTCAAATGTAAATAATGGTCTCCTTTCAAATAAAGCTTTTGATTTCAAATACGTAGCTATGATCATCAAACAGATTGATGGAGGCTCAAAGTTAAAACTCGATGTGAAAATCGACATATACGATTCAATTGTGAAATCAGTTACACGGGCCTTCGAAAATATATATCCATCAAATTGATACACCTACAATTCAGCAAATACTTAATATTTGTACATCAACACTGGCCTAACGTTATGTTCTATGTTTCCTAACTATGTGATACCTACACGGACAAATAGCCATAGTTGACTATGTTTAACTATGGTAAAGTTTAAAGATTAAACTCACAATATCATGTTGAAACTATATCTCAGTTTAGGAGTTAACTCAACAGACCTGCGAGCCCAAACTAGGCGCTCGACGCAACCATTTACCCCTAGTGACTAACCTAACTTGACTTCTCTATCGACCAAGGATCGAATACCAATATCGTGAATTAATGGAGCTTTTATTAGACTCTCACATTGCATTAAACATTATAAAATATTTTCCTTTAAAACACTATATCAGACTGGTTTGAAAAAGGGTGATAAGTAAAAAAATCAATACTTTACTACAGAAATCCGCTATTGTCTTTGCTGCCTTTAAAACAGTGCTTATCCTGAATCAGTGTTTATGAGATAATCCATTAGCTTTGTCGCTCGAATAAGTGTTTATAAGATTCACTTTAGTCTCTGCTGCTCCTGATAAAATATTTCATAGAGATCAACTACCATTGTAGAAGAATCCATCGTTGAGTGATTAATCCGTTGCTGGCTCATCAACTTCTCATCTGGGCTTCTGCAGTTTTCATCAGCAAATGGGTCAATCAGTATTCATTTCTGATGAGTAGTTGATCTCAAGCTGGGTTTTTTCTCATAGTTGAAATTTAGCTGCAATGATTAAAAGAAGATATTCCGTAATGACAAAATATTTCAATAAGAATTAATCGTAATAATTTGATGTATATCAAGTTACCTTTTATCATTGCTTGGTTCGTTATCGGCGTGGATCATCTAAAGTTTGTGCGTTAATGAGTTCGATTCTGTTGGCTCCATCTGTGCGCTGTTCAAGTTGGTCGATTTTGGGCGAGTAGTTGTTCTCAAGCTGGGTTTTTTCTCATAGTTGAAATTTAGCTGCAATGATCAAAAGAAGATATCCTTTAATAACAAAATATTTCAATAAGAATTAATCGTAATAATTCCATGTATATCAAGTTACCTTTTATCATTGCTTGGTTCGTTATCGGCGTGGATCATCTAAAGTTTGTGCGTTAATGAGTTCGATTCTGTTGGCTCCATCTGTGCGCTGTTCAAGTTGGTCGATTTTGGGCGAGTAGTTGTTCTCAAGCTGGGTTTTTTCTCATAGTTGAAATTTAGCTGCAATGATCAAAAGAAGATATCCTTTAATAACAAAATATTTCAATAAGAATTAATCGTAATAATTCCATGTATATCAAGTTACCTTTTATGATTGCTGGTTTCATTATCGGCGATTATCTTATTAGTTGATTGGTTAATGAGTTCGATCCTAGTTGGCTGTGCACCGTTCAAGTTGGTCGATTTTGGGCGAGTAGTTATTCTCAAACTTGGTTTTTTCGCATAGTTTAAATTTAGCTGCAATGATCAAAAGAAGATATCCTTTAATGACAAAATATTTCAATAAGAATTAATCGTAATAATTCCATGAATATCAAGTTCATTCAGAATTTATTGCAATAATTCCAAATATATTAAGTTACCTTTTGTGATTGCCGGGTTCATTATCGGTGAGGTCTCCTAATTTGGTTGTCTAATTTTACATTTCTTTGCTCTTTTTTTCGTGTAAATAGTCCGAAAGTTTACAAGGTTTAAGATCACTTAGTCTAATTTCTAGATTTCTTTGGTCTTTTTTTTCATGTAAATAGTCCGAAAGTTTACAAGGTCGTAATTTTGTCTAATTTTAAATTTTTTTTGTAGTTTTAAGTTTTTTCAAAATCGGAAATCGAAGTACAGATATAGTTGTGTGATCGGCGGTCGATTTCACATAACTTTCTTTTTCTTTAAATCCGAGCAGATAATTGGGAAATTCGGTTCTGGTTCATTCAATTAATCTTCCAACCAGTCTGAACCGGCAAGTGACTGATTGGGGTCAATTAAGTTGACTGCCTATTTTAATACATCGAGATTTGGAATATCTATATTACAAGGTTGAAGATCATTTTGTACATTTTATGACTAGTCGATTAGTAGTATAGCTGAAAAAAAGAGCAGAATCTTGTGAGCAGAAAATCCTTTCGAATATCACTGATCATAATTAACGTGTCAATTCATATATATATATATATATATATATATATATATATATATATATATATATATATATATATATATATATATATATATATATATATATATATATATTAAGATCAGCGATGTGGACCGGTAAGTAGATTTTGATAATAGTCAATTATTAAACAATATCTGTATGAAATTCAACTCATATCGTAATTCATCTATATTCTAGATATCTATGCAACGGTTGATTATTATAGTTTAAAAAAAATTCGACTAAAGCATCTATAGTCATCTCTAGGAATACCAGAGTTACAACAAATTTAGTAATGCATAATCAATCTTATCAAATTGTTTTTGTACTGTTTCCCTATATACATTTCGATTGTCAGCTAAACCATGTTCGTATTATCAAACTAACTTCAGTTAATAAACTTGAAGAGATATGTTTTCTACCCATAGGTGGTGACATCTGTGCCCAGTGAATGTTATTCTAATCCATTCCAGTAATTCTAAATATTGCTTCTTATATTTACAGTTTACAGCTGCATATTTACAGCTTCTTATACTTACAGTTTTCTTATCAACCCCTACGGTTTAGATTTGAGCACTTTTACCTTATATGAAGATGCTGAATTAATCTTCATCTTAGATACCTAATCACTCAATTAATTTCCTAGCTATAATTAAAATTGTCTCTGACAATGTTTTATACGGGGCTTGATATTTCTACACGACAAGAATTTCAGATCTGATTTCGATTGATCACTATTTCGAAATGCTGATTTTGCATCAGAGCTTTTGATATATAGTTTGACGAATACAGTATTCCCCAAAACCTGATTCAACAGATCCCACACACATGTCGCCCAGTCATGACGCAGGTGACATTGCACGATACAGTCGTCTCATCCACTGCACTATTTTTTAAATACTTTTCACTTATATTCATTACATTGAATTAATTCTAATTAATCTTTTAGATATCTAAGCGATCCGTTAATTAGTAATCATACTAGCTACATTTTAATAGTCAGTTGAACACGGAGCCTGAAAATCTTCATGAGTTGGATTTCAGATGTGGGGAATTCATCACTATTATGAATTCATCAGAAATTAAGATAAAAGCACATTTAAGTGGTTAATTAGAAATTCCCTTAAAGCCGAATTGCTATATAATCTTTATTTCCCTTTTATAGTAGCACACTGTGTATAAGGACCGAAAGACCTTGTTATGACCGGACCTCCCTGGTGCGGTGCAAGACATGATGCTAGAAAATAGTTTGAAGGAGAGGGGTTAATAAAAGAGAGCTATTAGCAAGAGGAATAAGACCTAAGTTTAGGATATCCTGTCAGAATAAGGCTTTCAATCCGACATACACAGCGAAATTGAAATATTCTCCCTTCCAAATTCAGGAATGTATTTGTGCACGTACAGATTTGTTTCATCTCCCTTCGATCGCAAGTAAATCTGCGTGAAATGATTTTGGCAATATGTATCAAAACTAATACAGCTGTATGAAGACACAATACTTAGATACAGATAAATAAATGTGCTCAGATACACATGTATCAGCTACATTTTAAATGTACATGGACCTGAATTAAAAACAATTTCAAATAACATATTGAATTTACCTTAATCATATATATCTTATAGTAATACATTAATGTGTTATTCACCTTTGATTCTAATTGTCAGTTAAACAATATCTATTATGCGTAACTTGGCACACAGTATGGCTTTTTGATGAATCAGTAAAGTTTTGGTAAATTTTGGCAATATTGAAGACCAAGACCAGTGGCCGTAAGCACGGCAGTTGGAGATGTAAATACTGATCAGTCGATGAGACTGATTCAGATGTGCTCATACATATATCAGCTATATTTAAATTTTCAGTTTAACAACATTTATATTATGGACCTGTATTACATATTAATAGTTTTTGATCTTACATGAAATACTAAATTCAACTTAATTGTGGATATCTAAGCCATTGGTTAATGAGCAACTTGTCCTAGCTATATATACATGATAATTTTCAGTTAAATAATAATCATAGCGCAAAACAAGGCAAAAGTATGGCTCTGTGGAATGTTTTGAACCAATTAAAGCTTTGTTTTATTCTAGATTTATCAAAGTGGTGAGACCTAATCAAGGTTTCTGAAAAACCCGCAGTCCATAGATTTCCCCATATATATATTACACCAGATCTCGATAGAGCCCTAGACACTATTTTATACATCTTTCCCCCAGAAATTCATTAATGCAATGGGTAAAGCAGCACATAATATATACTGTAAAGTGCCTGAATGTTTATAAATGTATCAATAAACTATTTGTAAAAAAAACTATTAACTGACGATGAATTTGATTGATTTAGATCTTTACAAGTAAAGCCAGCCTAAATGTATACGGGGCCCTAAAATATCTACACCTGAAGAATTTCTCATCAAACATTATAAGATATTGAATAATTGCTAATATCTAAGCGATTGGTTAATTAGTAAATTGTCCTATCTATATCTTGATTGTCAGTTAAACAATAGTCATATGAGGCCTGAAATATCTACGGTAGATTCAGAAAATTTCATAAGATATTGAATTTACCTTAATTGTACATACTTAAAAAATCTTTTAATCAATAACTGACCAATCTACATTTTAATTATCAGACCAAAGAATATTCAAGGGACCTCACTCAATCATTTCGCCTTGTAAATATTCAAGCAATCATTGCCCTAGCTATATTTCAATTTACTTTTAACAATATACCGGCCATAGAGCTTCAATAAAGTAGTGCGGAGATGGTGAGCTCGACCAGCGTGTCTCTCCTCACCAGTGCCTATGCATTCTACCCCAGATATGAAAAATCAACTTAGCTTTATGTATGTATGCATTCCTTTTGCCATGCAGGATGAGACTGCCAGGTTCGGTTGCGGCAGGACTTTCGGTGTTTGGTTCATTCAACGTGGAGTCTTTTGTGGGCACTTCTGGTGGGCAGATTTTAAATGGGCCTTTCTGGATTAACCGGAAATGAGTAAAAGAACGATATTATGTAGTTACACAATCCTTTCTGTATCATACATCGTAATTTACATGTGTATCAACTTAACTTTCAATATTGCTGAGTTCAGTGTTCTTTTTTCGCCATCTTCTGTAGTCGCCTTCAGCATCTTCTTCTTCATCTTGGGAGTCCTGAAATGAAAAAAAAGAGAAGAGCGATGAAAACCTGGTACGGAACAAAACTAATGTTCGAAAGCTTTACAGCTCTCCATTGCCGGTCACATGCCCAGAACACCAGACAATGAGCCAGCCAGGAATATACTGCCCTCTACACGCCCTCACACAGAACGCGAAAACCAGGATGACGACGCCTCACATTCCCCATCTAACTGCAGGATGTACTGGGCGACGTCAGTAACTGACACACCTGTAAAATTGCACGAAACACAAATAGCGCAGTACAACCAGCTTGACCGGGTTGAGATTCAGGATCTCAACTAGCACCCAAAAGCGTGACAAGAGACTTCATCCACTGACCGAGGTTGTCACAAGGACACAATGAAACTAGCACTCACAAGCCGACGAGAGACTTCATCCACTGACCGAGGTTATCACAAGGACACAATGAAAACTAGCACTCAAACTAGAAATCAAAGAGCGTGACAGTAGAATCATCCCTCAGCCGACTCAGAATACCAGAAACAAAGAGCGTGACAGTAGAATCATCCCTCATCCGGGTGGTCACAAGGACACAATGAATGCTAGTAGCGTGACAATCCAGTATAACCGCTCCATTTGTATCCCGCGCAATCCCACAGATATGCCCGTCAATGACATCACTCAGCACACTTTGTAGATAGGTGGGGGCAGTGAGGCCTCGTCATCCTGGTTTTCGTGTTCCGTATGAGGGCGTGTAGAGGGCAGAATTTCCTGACCGACTCTTTGTCTGACATCCTCGACACGTGACCGGCGAAGGAGAGCTGACGCTTTCGGACATTAGTTTTGTTCCAGCAAACGTCGAAATTCGACAGAGAAATCGGCCCTGAAAAATAAAACGGGTTAATGGCTGAAAAATAGAACGGATTAATTAACACGGAACAGTACAGGACAGTACAGAGACGAACAGTAACACATAAAACATAAAGACGTCGTTCCTCAGGAAGCAGGAACAGGAGCAGGAGCGGGAGCGCAGCGAAGATCGCCAGGAGGAGAATCCACGGTAGCATGTTCACAGTGTGAGTGTGCAGAGGTGAATGGTCTATGCTTGTGTACACCGTGGTCAGCCAGTAACGTATTCAATAGCGCGTGTCAGAATGATATCAACAGCTCTGAAAAGCCCGCAATTGTGTATCTCTATGGTTGAATGGGTTTACATTATGAAAGGTTCCACCGCCGCCAGGTTGAATACACGCCAGTAGTCAGCTGAACAATATAGTGGAGGAACTTTAATAAGGCCATGAAATAAATTACTTGATTCCCAACAGCTACTTCCGAATTTATCAGCCACCGCCTGTTTTTTTTTCTTAAATTCTAGAATAATTTATAAATTATACCGACCGATAGCACTTCAGTTAAAGATTCATACCAACACAGGTCTTCATATCATGGAAACCGCGTAAACATTTACTAATGAAATTAGTTTATTAGTCACAACTACGTAAGGACAGTTCATGCACCCCGAGATACTAACTCACATCATGCACGGGGAAAGCGGTCTATTTGAGTCATTGGGGAAACCAATATCTCAGAATTCATTGTCTCAATTCAGGTTGAGATTCCAAATAAATCCGTGACTGAAATATCTAAACATACGTGAAATAAAGAGTCACCAAATTTTACAAAACGTAAGTGTCAATAAGAAAAATGTAAATTTCAAAAATATCTAATCTGAATGGAGAAGGAAGGGGGAGCCTAACATCCACCAAATCCTCATAAATAAACCCTTTCGGAAATTTGTATATAAACTCTACTAGGGCAGGGAGAAATAATGACCTAAGAAACTCGGTTGTCTAAATTCAATATTAAACCTCATTAAAATCATTAGAAAAAGCGCTTTAATAAATTCATGTTCTTCCTCCTCGGTTAAATAATCATCATCATCGTTACCATCTTAACGTTGCCGCAGCAACCGCATCCACCGTCGACATTGTCAGCGTCATTTAAATATCTAAATTACGCGAATATAAAGATCTTCACCAAGATATTTTATGTATTTAGTATCGGATAATTCCTTGTTCCAAAGATAACAGCAGAACCGTAGCCAGTAACGCAAAATCTAATCAACGCAAAACCCATAAATGTAAATGCAGTGAAGATCTTTTTATTCACTTTCAATATTTTTCATTTATGTACAAAATATAATATTTACACATACAAAATATCAGACAGAATCATGATCATCATAATCTACTACCTCCTCAAATAAAACATTACACATTTATCTACAAAACGCTCTCCAAGAAGATTGCTTCGTGTAGAGAGGGGAGAGAGTGGCGAGGGAGAGAGGTTGATTATGATCTGATCGGTGTAATCGCTGTATGCAGTTTCTGTACCGCTGTTTGAATCATCTGCTGCAACGTGTCGTCTTCATCACATTTTACTTCCTATAAAAAGAAAACATTGATGGATTCAGTCAGGTGAACGTGCGTTTATCGCACAATCAGAATCATCAACACTGAACCATGAAGTCTACGCATAAGATGAAGCTTAGGGGCTGTCCATGAAAAAGTCCAAGATTGAGGCCAGGGGAGGGATGTTGTCTGGATGCGGACATCCTTCTTCATCCTTCTTCAAGGGAAAGGGTGATCACCAATGAGACATCTTTTACGGATGTAGGCTCTCTTTGTTCTCTACAGACTGAACTCGACTGAAATGAATGTATAGCTGAACTGAATTTTGATTGATGAGCAACTGTCTAATTCAATTGAACAATTGAAACCCACCATTGAAAGAAAAACTATTAGACGACTTTGATTTTCAACTCAATTGCTATGAGCAAATTTAAAAAAATGTCTTGAAAATGGCTTGTTGAATTTAGGTAAAAACATCAGTTGTCTAGTTAAAACATCAAAATACTTGAACAGTTTTTCTCTGATTCGTGGGTTACTATTCTTCAATTGGATAAGACAGTTGCTTGTCAATGAAAACCAATTTCTATACATATCTCAGCTGAATGTAATTCAGTTCAGTTAGAATAGAGGTGTTTGTAGGACGGGTACTTGGCTTGTCTGGCTGATAAACTGCCCAAATCGGTGATTTAGGAAAACCTGGCAATTGGCAGGGGTGGCGTTTCACCAGGGTTCACTCTATACAGGTCTACCCTTAAAATTAGCTAGGTCCCTCAAGTCGGATCCGGAGCAGTGATGTAAGGATAAGAGGCATGTTTACTGTTAACTCCCTGACTTACCAACGAATCGATGTTAATCGTAGCTATTTTCTTATCGACGGTGACCGTCATCTTATCACCTTTAATCAGTTTACCGATGCAGTCTTTACCGAACATCTCGTTCAACATTTCGCGTAAACATTCCTTGAAATGCATTTTATCCACTGTTACAACGGCTGGCAACGCTACAAGACAATATAAAAGGTGTTTAATGACAGAAGTAAATATTTTGATAGTATTAATCAATATGAATATTAACCATTTCAGTACTGCACTATTTGTCTAGGGCAATAATCTTTGTGTAATGACTGCTACAACAAAAGGTGCCGTAACTATGTAAAAAATTCTTAAATGAAGGGAACAAGTGTTTTTGTTTGAGTTGTAAATCTTCTCTATAGCCAACGCCTGTGGTAAAGAGTATTTAAGGAGGTACTGATGTGATTGCTGAGCCCACAATTGATGACGTTTCAATATATCTATTCATCTAATTTCATCATCAGAGGAACGAAAATGATTCATTTAAAGAAATAAATCTATTTAGTGAAAGAAATAAATCTATTAAAACATCATCATTTGTGGGCTCACTTATCAACTTCGAATAACTGAGACTGCGATATATCAGTCTCGCAGTCAGGTATTGATGTTAGCGTTCATTAAGGGAGGCGTTCACTAATAGGGAGGTTTTACTATGTATTTACCTCTTCTCGGGTGAATATCTGTTTCAGCCTTAAGAACGCACGCCAACACAGCGTCCGCGTACATATCGTTCACCGGGTTCGCAATCCACTGTAAAAACATCAAACATTCATTAAAACCAATAAACACTGAATAGTTTTAGAAAAGATGGAGAGAATCCCACAATAATAATATAATATAATGTGCGAAAATGTTTCTTTGTCCTAGCGATAGTCGTTGATTCAACATTTCGACTATAATCTTTAAGTATCTTCAGGAATGAATAAAATCCCACAATAAATTAATTAATGATAACAACTTATGGGAAATATTTCAAAACATAGTATATAGAATATAGTCAAAACATTGACTAAACCAATAGCTCAATAAAACATTTTTGGACTTTGGTATCATTTTTTCATGATTACTGCGGGATTCTTCACATATTATTGTCACAACCACGGCTATAATGTTTTATCATAAGTTTTACACAATTTGAATGCATGATTAAAATACATCTACCTCTAAAATGACCATCTTTTTTTCGACGATGCAGTTGACCGATTTGAAAACTCGGAACACCGTTTTTTCCGGCATTTCCATTCCTTCCACATCTCCGGCTAGTTGTTGTAAATAGAACTGTAACAACGCCGCAGTGCCCGTATAAACGATACTCTGCTGTTGAGTTACAGTGCTCATCGCTAGATTCGTATAGTCTGAAAAGAATCATTGGGGATCTTATCATTAGATTTCAATCAGATCAGTCACCTTTTCTTCGCGGCTTCGCGTGTATTACGTACTCGGTAAATCTGAGGGATCCAAGATGTGATAATTGAAATTCCGTTTCACGAGAATACCCGACACTTTGCCATCTTTCACCGGTTTTTTCGCCGCCAACCGACCGACGACCTTAAAATAGTGAAAGTCAAGGAATAAGGACGAATACCTCAGTCCATGTTATCGAAACGAAGAATGTCGAAAATTATTTGGAATCCAAATTCAGTTGGATTGTACCTTGGCCATTTTTTCGCCTCTGAAATGCAGGCAGACGGGTTGACAGTTGCGTGGATTATAGACATTGACTGTTTCAGCGTCGTCTTCGTACTCGCGCAATAACGCCGACTTCAATCGACCCATTTCATTCGCTTCTCCGTGAACTAAAATCTGTAATAAATACGCATGAATTGAATCAGTAAATCGGGCCCAACGCTTTTTTGAATTGGTTTATCGAGCCCAACATTTAATGGACTGTGCAAGACCCAGTCTTAAGAAGTAGATAAATTGATACCTGGTTTCTCATTTCTGTTGAGCTTAAAAGTTGACGCGACTGGTCATCTATCTACCCTGTACATAACTTTTTTTAAATCTAACCAAAAAAAGCTAACCATTACAGACCCGGCAAAGATGAACTGATGAAGTGACCCAGCAGATTAGGAGACACAAGGTATAATTTCTTTTTTTCCTTATCGCGGTTAAATGTATATCATAACTATAAATTTGTCAAATTCCCTGCATTTTCTCTGATTTTTTTTCTGACTCCAGGTCAGTGGCGACACCCTGTTCTATATCAAGATTCGCCTAGTTGTCTTTGATGTATAAACTTACGATATGAGGTGGTTTAAGAACTCTGATGAATTCACTCGTTTGTTGATAATCCGTATGCGCCGAAAATGAAATGTAATCCACGGAACATTTCATCGGTAGTTTCTGTCCGCCCATCGTCACAATTTCATTCGGCTCCGACAAAATCATCTGCAAAATCATGTTACATCTCGAATAATCAAAAGTGTATTATTCCAATGATCAAAAATCGTAATAAATAATCTTCAGTGCATAATAAATGCTCGTTTTAAAAGATTATAAAGCAGAGTGCAAATTCACTACATCAATTGAACACTGCAGAGACTCTGCCAAAATCCTTTGAACAGTTAAGTAGTTACCAGGATCCAGTTCCAACAGTTGTGAGTTAGAGTTAACTCTGAGTTGAAATCAGTTCAATTTTAATGAGGTAACTCTGAGTCAAATCTTGACTCACCACGGTGGAACTGAGTCCAGGGCCCAGTTGCACAATTGTGACTTAAGTCAAAAAGTGGTCTTAAATCTTAAGGTTGGTCTTAAGTTGTTAGATTGGCTATAGAACTAAGTTGGTCTTAGACTGGTCTTAAGTCTAAGCAATGACTATGCAACCGGCCCCAGAGGTTTAGTTCAATCGACGATGAATTGAGTTTGCTCGTGGCCCGTTTCTGAATTCTTACTCACCTTGGCCAGCGTTCCCTCTACGCAGTAACCGGCTATGATAACACCGTTACGTTTATCAGTACACCACGCTTCGAACAGCTCTCTCGATAAACCACTCTGCATCATTCCAGGACTAGCCATCACTACTGACGGGCCGATATCTTCAAAATGTTCCATACTCTGTTCAACGAGAAGAATTGAATATTACATTCGTATAACGTATAAGAAGTTTTTACTTTGATGCAAAAATTCTAAAATCGAAGGGGCTTAGAATAAACTTGTCCTCATGTCATACTCTATTTAAAACCAGCTTAGGATGAAATATGCCAGGAGTCAGTTGCTCAAAAGTTGGTAACAGTTAACCTAAACCATTGGATAAATACCATATTAACAATGAACTTGCAATTTTCACTGGTTAACTTGTCACTTGACTCCCCCCAAAAATCTGCCCTTGCTTTTGAGCAGCTGGTCCCGGATCCATACGTAGTCGATGCGAACGAACCTTCAGATTAGAGATATGTTTAAACACGAACGGATTACTGATCGCGATTTGACGCCGGATTTTCTCGTTCATCGCGCCAATATACGTCTGGTAGACGCTCATACATTTCTTCGCTAACGACGACGCGTAGTAAATCGGTATCTCGTGTAACTCCGGGTGATTCGACCAATATTCGTCTAAAAAACAATAGCATTTCAATATGAAACATCGCGTTTCGTTGCAGGTGTCGTTTTTTTTGTTGTAGGGGATGCTACATAACTATAGTACAAATCAATCAAATAAGATCCCTATTTGAAGATCAAAAACAAATGCTTTTTCTAATTGCACAGCATGGCCACTTTCCGCCCATTTACAAACCCTCGTATTTTTCCATGTGATTACACAAAATTCCCCGAGTGAATCAGAGAAATTTATGGGTTTATTTCTTTTACACAATTCATTCATTTTTCATTGATAGTTATTGATAGAACATATGGTCAATAGCATTATACAAAATCCCTGAGTGAAATATGTCAAATTCCTAGAGTTTTCTCAGATTTTATCTGAGTTTTCCAGGTCAGTGGTCCACCCTGTCAAATCAATCAACCCCTCACTGATGGCATGGCTGATGTATATATCTACTAATAAACTTATTAAGAGGAGTACATGATATTCCGAAAGCAATTTGCACGTGCAGTTTATTGCATGAATATTTCGATCACCTACCTAAGATAAGTAGTAACTCTTGAGCTCGACCGAGAGCGAACACGGGTATGAGACATCGACCCCCTCTGTTGACGATATCGTGAACCAATCCGGTAAAACGACCTTCGCGTTCTTCGCGTTTTTCGTGGATGTGAGTTCCGTACGTCGACTCCTACAGCGAGAGTAATTCCGTTGAGAACTCAAGAGAAATGAAGGTCGTAAAAATAAGGTCTGGGTCATTACTAGATATAAGGAGTTTTAAGGAAAATTCCAAATTTTGAGGAAGTCTCCGCATCATTTTCATATCCTAGTTACACTAGACTCCTCCTAAATCAGTACTGTTTACCTCAGTAAATCATTAATTCAGTGGTTTTGATAGCATCCTTTCTATAGACTACTAAACTCAGTTTCTAATTTGGTAACCACCAAATTGGGTAACAAAAAATCCAGGTCCGAACTGTATCGATTATTAGGGGGTTTACTAGTACAACTACAAACTAGACAAAAATTTCTAATTGCCTATTGTCACAATTGAACGAGTTTTTGCTCAAAATAAAGGATTTTGAGTGACATTTTAAAGCAATTCTGTTTAGTAGTTTTGTAGGAATCAAAGAGTCGCAGGGATCCTGAAACAAAAGGCAATCACTCACGATAACGAGGACATCCGGTTTCACGTTCGGTATTTCGGCGGCCATTAGATGACGATCTTCTAAACGACTGAAATCACCCGTGTATAGAATCTTGACGCCGGCGATTTCGATCATGAACATGGCGGCTCCGAGCACGTGGCCGGCGTTATAGCACCAGAACTTGATACCGTTCACGTCCATCTCCTGATGGAAGTTGATCGTTTCGATTTTATCCATGCTGACTTCGATGTCGGTTTCCGCGTAGAGCATTTGCTCCGTAGATATATTGCTGAAAGAAAATGAAATGTCGATAAGGCCAAAAAAATTGATACCTTGTTTCTCCGCTCTGCTGAGCTTAAATGTTGACCCGGCCGGCCGCCTATCTACCCTATACATTACTTTTTTTAAAATCGTGATCAATTTTACCATAACAGACCCGGCCGCTATAGAAATGGACTGTTTACAAATTTTATCATATTTTACTAAAATGACCCGGCCGCTGAGGAGAAACAAGGTATCATTTTTGTTTAGCCTAACCTCTGCCACACCTTCAGTGGGACGCTGAGTTTTCACATGAAACTGCACCCAGTAGGGCTCAGAGCCTCTATAACAGTTCAGTAAAAGACTACACTATCTCAACATTTCTCAATACGTTCCAAATAAGTGACAAACAAAGTATTAGTTCAACAACGGACTCACCTGACTTTGACGAAATCTGAGAGAAGCCATCGATAAATAGCTTTCGTCGCGTGAGTCATGAATACTCTGCCTTTAAACGCCGTTTTATTGAGGAACCACGGCAGAGCTCCGCAATGATCCAAGTGAAAACTGGAAAATAATATCAGATAAATTACGATGAATTATTTCTAAAATATCAGGCCCTTCTTGCCACTAAGATGTCAGACATTACCGATCGAGATTAGGTCATTATCTTTGATCTCAATTTTCTCCTAATCTTCCAGTTTTCTAATCTGTAAATTTGGTTGAACAATTTCGCTTGTTGCAGTAGCTGTATTGAAGGATTGCAAAAAAGTCTGCATTGAAATTGCTTTCAAATCATGGAGTCACTTTTCTTTATTCAAGCCCTTTCGATTAAGACCTTTTTGCAATCTTTCCATACAGTATAAAATGGATTAAAAAACGATGTTTCAGTTCGACTGTCATTCCTTTCTGGTCCTTATAAGAAGACTTTGTATCGGGTATGTACCACCAAAACTGGCAGAGCTAGGCCACCTGATATGCTCTCAAATCCCAAACAGACGAGCCCGTAAATTGTCCAATATTCACTCTACCCTGTCGGTACCCCAGTCACAAACCAATCAAATTGTCACTTATTTTTCGGTGAAATAGATATCAAACTTACTGGCTTATAAGCAGCAAGTCGATCTCATCGGGATTCAGTTCGTCGAAGAACGGCAACGCTTCTAAACCGGATAATCCAGGATGGATCCCGCAATCCAACTGAAAAAAGAAATGAGATTTATTAAGTGTGAATTCTCAATGATTAATGAATAATGGATGAGAGTTGATTTATTCAGCCGATGTCAGAATTTAAGTTGAAATAGTGCGCGTTATAGTCGCTTAACATCACAATAATCCTAAACCTAACCACAATAATGAATACACACACTACTTTCGACCCAATATCAGACTGAGGTATTCTTTGGAAAATCTTACCAGGATTTTCTTGCCCTTGAACTCGAGAATGTGACATGATCGTCCAACTTCTTGTCCGGAACCCCTTAAAAGATGGAACATAAGAAAGTGCTAATTTTCAATGCAGTTAAATTAATAGACAGTATCGCGCCCCTTACACACAACACATACAAATGCTCCTATTAAAAGTCAACCAGCGCCATCCTATTACAAATTTGTTGTGAGACCCTAATAAACCAACCATGAAACGGTTTATTTCGGTAATTAGCACACAGGCCTACCTACCGGGTATTTATCTCAGAATTTCGTCGCGTCCAATCAAAACATCCACTCGAAAATAGACTCAAACTCGGCTCGGGAATTATTGACAACTTTTAAGCGTACTTACAGCGGTTTAAATATGAGTTGATCGCTTTCTTCAGCCGCTGCGCCCGACAGAGCCGCATCTTTCTTTTTCATGGAGGCTGCCATTTTGAACGCACTGAATACCGCGCGAAACCGATTAACAGAATTTTATAGAAATTCAAATCAAACTTTATTAGTGCTTGTTAGTTATAACAATATTGAAACATTGAGTCGACCAAACCATTTCTAAAAATACCCGTAACAATATTCTTTTTACCGCATTCAATTTTTTCTATTGGTTATTCATTTTCTTATCGCCGTCATCATTCTCAAACCCAACATGACAGTTTTATAGACTTGCAATCAAAATAATGCGCTAAAAATCACTGAAATGCCTTTTTTTCTTTGGCTACCCAATAGCCTAAACCCCTTGGTACATGAGTGTCTAGTCTATTAAACTCAATCAATCAACCAGTCCTTATCTTTGCGCTTGTAGTTAAGGATGGAACAGGTTGCAACCATGGTTCAAAACCATTCGGAAAACCAGTGCTCAGAAATGCTGAAGTGTTCCTCAACTGATCAAACAACAAAACCTGCACACAGGATAATTACTCGGATGGTAGAGGTTTCCACAGTAGCGGCAATGAAGAAAGAAAGAATGCGAGTGTCTGCTCTTAAACTAACAATCGTTATGACAACCAACAATAAGGCAATTTGATTCTAGAGATCTTTATTTCGATTTCATGAAATAATCAATTTTGAAATAATCAACAATGTGCTAGCAATACAAATTACAGTCACCGGAAAAAAAATCCAAAGACAAAAAGAGAAGATATGTCTGGTGCACCTACATTATCACAAAACAACGCTGACAAATATATATATATATATATATCAGCCGTTCTACACATCAATAATTATTTATAAATATATTAAAATAGCTAAATAAATATATATATGAATCAAAAGTTTTCACAGCAAAAATAAATTACCTATCCAGTTTATTACAACACATAGATTCAATAAAATAACAATTCAAGATTTTCCACATTTTTCCAGTGTTCCACATTTTTGGAATCAATCTGTTCCTGAGAAGTCAAGAGGATTGTTCCTTCACAGTTAACTTTTCCAATAACGTAGAAATGCTTGTTACACATCTCCGCAATTATTATGTTCCTAGAAGGATCCGAGAATTGTTCTGTCCCGGTAAACTTTTCCAACTACCTATAATTATTCCATTTCCAGCGGAACCAAACATTGAGACAAACTTCAGAATTGCGATAAAAGTTTTTCCTGCGCGATCAGATTCGACATGTCTTTTTTGGCATTCCACAAGGCGTTCTCTTCGGCCGGTTTAATAATGAGCACGACCCACGCGGCGTACGCCATCAACAACGTGAAATATACCCGCAAGACGCCGCAAACGATCGCTAGACCATATGGAGCGCTCGTAAAACCGAGCATCGCCAACACGGCGCACGCCACTACGAAATAAACCGCGAAATACAGCCGTTCGTTTTTACACTGAACGAATCCGCTTTGCACGATTCTCAACGCTCGATTCAAATGTTCTTTACGCTTTTCGAAGTCGATTTCGGCGCCCATCGCCGTGATGTTCCGTTTGATCTCCAACTCGGCGGCGACCCCCTCGTGATCGGAGTAGGAGAACTGTTCGCGCGGTACGCGACCCATCGTCAGATAGCAACGCGCGCAGTCCACGCTGAAACTCGCGTTCGCGCGGTACATCAAGTAATCGAGGCGTTCACCGAGCGGGAAATCCATCAGATGTTTCTTGCAGGTGAACGGGTTCGAGGGCGTGTCCGACGTCTCGCCGCCACCAGAGGGCGTCTCGCGTTGATTCAACCACGCGTCTTTTAACGAGGCGTTAGTAACGAGCAGCGAGTATCCGCAGTCGGTCGGGCGACTGTTGAAATCACCGCCGGCGATGACGACGTCGCACGTCTCGCTCGTCGTTTTAACGAACTGACTCATATCGAACGCCTGCACGACGCGGTGCGCCAGGTACTCATCGTTACTCGTCGAATACTCCGCATGAAGGTGCGTTACGTACAGGTTTATTCGCACGCCATTGTAGACGATCTTGCACAATCCGACGCCCTTCCCGCCGTACCAGTCGCCGTGCTGGATCCGATGCGCGTGACCGTTCACCGGGTAACGGTGATAAAACGTCTCGTAGATCGGGTATTTGGAAAACACGCACGTTCCCGAGCCGATGAAGTTACTGTGGAAGTAATGCGTATACGCGTACGCCGGTGTTATTCGCTTACATAACATCTCGTAATCGGACTGAGACCAGACTTCCTGCAACATGACGATATCGTGTTCGCCCTCGGACAGGCGAGCCGCTATCGCCGTCATACGTTCCCGTCGTTTTTGACAAACAAACGGCACAAATAAACCCCAACAATTCAGGGTCAGGATCTTCAAATTACCACCGACAGTTTTCATGATGTTTTTGGACTTTTATTATACGTAAAAAAGTCGTAGTGAGTACCCGACCTAGTAGAGAAACTGAAAAATGTTGAAGCAGCGATTTGGAGTCTTGTCCTGGGGTCTGGGGAAGAAGAACCGAATAATTCTCTCCACAGCGACAGCGATGACGGGTTCTTGCAATTCTGCACACACAGATACTTTAACAGCTAAATCCTGGGGGCAGGAAAAAAGTTTTTTTAAACCCGGAAGTGATTGATCGATCTGTCAATGCAATCCAATTCAATAACTTTGTTGTTTTACATAAATTAGAAAAGGAGTACAAGAGTCTGCGGAATCCGAATTTTTTGTCTCGGGATAACAATTTCCAAGAGACCTTAAGCCAAAAACAAACAAACAAAAAGAAACAAACCTATCTCACATGTGGGACTCGAACCCAACCAGTGGATTCAATAATATAGTAAATTGAATTTATTTTGTCTAGGCTCTAAAACATTACCCAAATTGCGATTTAGCCCTGGTCAAAAATATTGACAAATGGCTTCGACTTCGACGACTGCAACGGCAAAAAACAAATCCCTCAAAGGGATATTGAAGAATTCTTCCAGTTTTGATACTCCAGAGCCACCAGCTCAACCATGTCATACAACAACCGCTGCCGGGTAAGAGAGAAGGTGATGACTATGATGATGTGATCTGGTGATTCTCTCGGTTCGCTCCTGTCTTCTAACACCTTTTAGTCTTGTTTAAAGTTTAGGGTTCGAGTCTAGTTCTATCTGCTATTTTCTCTAACTCCGTTCTCCACACTTTCTTCAAATTTTCTAAGTCGCGCAACGTTAATCAGCCAATCAGAATGAAACGTCGTAAATATAGCTGGTGTCGTCCGTTTAAAAATATATATCAGTGTCTCACCCAGTGTGTTGAATAACTCGCACATAGCACGTCTACACTGCGGTGCGGTGTATTATTAGTTATAGTTTACTGTCTTTGACAGGTGCTGCCATCTTCCAAAAGAGATAAAAACTAAATACTAATAACATCAATACACCGTAATGCGGTGTACTAGCAACATCCATCATCGATTAATATACCGCACTGAAAGGGTTTTAAAGCCCAATAATTGATGATAACACTATTCGATTGTTGTAGTCATCGTCACCACGGTGATAAAGAGATGAAAATGAAATGGGACGAGATGAACATCCTGGCGACTCATCATCCCGCCGATAAAGATTACGGACACATGAAAATCGAGGAACCTAAAACGCCGTACAGTTATTATAAAGACGCAGATAGCAGCGACGAGTGTGTTCACGCGGATAAGCCTAAACGCCGGCTCAGTATCGAGAAAAAAGAGCCTCTCAATCCAGCCTCAGTCGCTGAGAAGTAAGTCCCAGTATTAAGCCTATAGGCTACATGTCTGCAGCCTGGAACCACCCTTCTTAGTCTGGAACCATCCTCTCATCCTAGAACAACCTCTTATCCCTGGAACCACCCCATATAGACTGATGGAGCCATCCTCCTCATCCTAGAACAAGCCCTGGTTCACCTGGAACCAACCTCAGCTTGGACATTTTACGTTCAGGAATGACCCCAATAAAATGTTTAATGTCTTCTGGCGTTCAATTTCTAGGTTACAAGAAGGAACTGATGCAAAAGTTTTCCGTCATAATTTTGATGATGATGACGATGATGAAGATGATGAAAGCGAGGAGGAAACAGAAGAAAAGCGAGGTAAGATCAGCACTCTGTTGACCAGTACTCTGTTGACCAGTACCATTTTGACCAGTACTCTGTTGACCTGTTCTGTGTTGACCAGTACTGTGTTGACCAGTACCATTTTGATCAGTACTCTGTTGACTTGTTCTGTGTTGACCAGTACTGTGTTGACCAGTACCATTTTGATCAGTACTCTGTTGACCTGTTCTGTGTTGATCAGTACTGTGTTGACCAGTACTGTCTGTGTTAACCTGTTCTACGTTGACCAGTACTGTGTCGACCCGTTCTACGTTGACAAGTACCGGGTGTTAATTTTCACAATTCATCTTCAATAACGAACTTTCCTCCGATTTTTTTTCTCAGTTCATCGAAAGTCGTTCGAAGCGAAACGAAAAGATCACTACAACGAATTCCACGCGATACAACTAGCGAAAAAACTAATGCAGGAGGAAGACGACGATAGCGACGACGATGACAAGGATTCGGCGGCGAAGTGAAGGTCATTCGCTGTATAATCCTCTGTAGGTCGTGAACGAGACACTACTACTAGGTATATATTTCGCGCCTGTCTCATATATACGCGTTAGCGGATTTATAAAAAACGGATCGGATCCGAAGTGGTAAGATTTTTACTTTAAAGAGAAGAGAAAAACGTCGAAGGTTTCTGATTGAACGATGTCTTAAACGCGGAGAACGAACGTTCAAGTGTCGATCGTTATCGGCTGCTGTATTTTTAACGAGCGTGCCAATAAATGTTTTCTCGTTAATACGACGTGTTTGAATCTAACGACGGAGGCGTCTGCAGCTTTGGACTACTACCCGGCGTCGACCGTGACCGTTGTTTAGTGTTTTTACGAACTACGTGAAATAGCGGTAAACACTATTTAGCGTTGCGAGCATGTTTGTGCGCGTTATCAGAGTCAGGTCTAGCCTCGAGTCGCTTCGGAGAGATTTTCGGTTTTATACTGCGTTGTATTGGTTTAGGCAGCTCTGAGGCTAGATCCTGTAATACTCGCGGTGGTGTTCAGTTATCAGTTGCCGCCGATATCGTTTTCAAATCATATCATTGTATCTTCGATGGTGAAATTTCAAACGTATGTGAATCAAATCGATGTTTCATGTGTATTAACATCTGAACCCGGTTTTTGTGAAATGTGAAATCGAGTTGAACTTAATTCTTAAATCGAGTTTAATTCACGACATGGGCATATCCGGCAGCAGTTGACATAGTGACAATTGAAAGTTCATTGTTACTATGGTATTCATCCGATGGTTAACTCTAACCAACTTTTGAGCAACTGGACCCAGAACTGTGGAACAGGGGCGGCATTTGTTCAATAGTTGGTTAGATTTAACCCGTGGATATTTGACATAGTGACAATTCAAAATACATTGTTACGATAGTATTTATCAAATGCTTATCTTTTAACAACTTTTGAGCAATTCGCCCCAGAACTGTGAAACTATAGTTTTACTCAATCTGAGAACTGGGCGGGGCTCTATGTGTCGGGTTTCCTTATATCTATATAGGTACATTATATTTTGATAAGTATTAGAAGGATCTGTTTCATGAAGTCAGTGTTTTCAATATGCTGGGATTATTGGGGCGTTTCATTCATTATTTAGTGTAACATTCTCAATGCTGAATGCTTTCAGTAGGGGTTTGGGGTCTCATCAAAAGCATGATGAAAATGAAGCTAGATTGTGGAGTAATCCGGACCCAGTTCCGCAGTTGTGAGTTAAGATTTGACTCGAAAATTGATTTTAACTCTTGAGTTAGCTCTTATTCACTATTGTGGAACCGAATCCTGCTGCTTGATGTCACTTACTATCATCTCACTGATGTAGATCGCTGTTTGTCATTGTAAGCTGTGATATATAACATTAACATCAACTCATGCGAATTTTAAACATTTTTTGGCTGATTTTCGCAGGGGTGACTGTAAAATGACGCAGGTGGCTGCTGCCCCTCTAAAACCCCATGCGGAGAACACTGAAAGTTGTATTATGATAAGTCAATAAGTGACTAACGAATACGGTGATCAACTTCTTGAAACGGGACCTGCCGCATCGTAATTTACACCTTTTGTAAAAAAAATCACTCATCTAAAATTAGTCGAATTTTCTCTTCAACTTGATATAACTAACTTTCCTCATAATGACAATCGAGGCTTCAGAAGCTTTATGTAAGTGCTCAGCTTGATATGTGCTAAAACCTTTTTTGCCGAAGACGCTTTATTTGAGTTGAATTGTGAGTTAAGCGTAATTGCTAAAGTGATATCTTATTAGGTTGCCTAAAACGCTAAACGAGACTTAAACCCAGTAGAAATGTGTCGATAACGCTTTGAATTATTTTTCTATATAGAACGAATTGATAAATGTTTATATTTTTTCGTGTTCGTCGTTGCGTAAAATGTTGAAATCATGACATTATTATTTTCTAGATAAGACGACAACAAATTTTTGATCAAATATTGAATATTAAAGATGCGTTTTGAGTTGGAGTCTCGATCGACTCCGCCGCGAACCTCCGATTTGTGATGTATTATTTTACTCACCGGATGTAGATATAATAATAGATTTATTTATGCAAAAAAGACCGTCGCGTCACACAAGTGAAACCTGCATAATGTAGGCATTTATTACGTGTTTCATATAGGATGAAGTTTATTTACTATAAAAAGTGGTTAGATAATAATATTGCGAATCAAATGATGAATATTTAAAGATGTTTTTAATCAAAAGAAAAGCCTGCAATCGAAAGAAGAACTAAATGAGTTACTGTATCTCAACTCAAATAAGCCTTATTCAAAATGGTTTCGAAAATGGCTCCTAGTATTTGATGAGTTGAAACTGTCTTGTATGCCAGTAGTTTTTCTTTCGATTGTCGGTTTTCCTTTGATACACATAGATAGACAAATGTTGTCATATGTGCGATAGCCTTTCCAATGGTTACATTTTCCAAAGCAGTGTTTATTTCATCTGAACGACTGCTACTGTATTTCAGATAGCACAATAAGAAGGTAGAACCAGGGATAGATTAACCCTTTCATTGCCGACTAATTCTCAACCTGAAGTGCTAGATGTAATTTGAAAAATTCCATCCCAGTGCGTCATATATCAGGCAAACCACTATAATGCGTGTACAGCAGTGCGGTGTATCGTTAGTGACTAATATCACTATGTTTTGACAGGTGCTGCCATCTTTCAGTAGAGACAATTACTAATATCTATACATCGAGATACAGAGTAATCGCTGAGTCAAAAGCAAGCGATGTATTGTTAAATACTAACATTTAACTGTGTTTGGCAGGTGCTGCCATCTTTCATTAGCAATAATAACTAATTACATCAATACACCGCTATGCAGTGTACAAGCAAAGTCCATCACTGACTGATTAATACACCGCACTATGATGTAGACACACTGAAAGGGTTAATACACGGCTTTGAAAAATGTAGCCCTGTTGCGTGTTTCAGTAGCTTGTGGTAGATCTCACAAATTGTACATATAGAATGTTGTGTAAATGTGCTAATTGTCACTCGAGATTTCATCGGCGGTTTATTACAAAACGCATGTGAATTTCTAAATCTAAGTGTCAAATATTTTGTGTCGAGAGAAGTCTTGAATATATGCATCTTAGGCCACAGGGAGGGAACGATTAGGAAATTAGAAGTGAACGATTTCATTGAGGTTCAAAATGACAGAGAACTCCTGTTGTGGCCGTCCGTACTGCGAACAAAATCATCGTTTGCTGAGTTGAATTTTTGTGTAAATTTCGATTATTGCTCAATAACGTAATATTTAGTAAATGTCACGGCTTGATATCTGGAATGTTAAAAACAGGTTAAATTAGTCGGTGCGCGCAGTCAAACCCGCTTAATCCAGATGAATTGAATCAGGATTTCGTTCTGGTCGGGATATAATTTACGGTGACCTCATCGTCACCTAATCATACAGTCAGCACCAAATTTGTGTTTACTGACTTGGTCTTATACTGACTAGGATAAAGATTTGCTTACGAAACCGCCAAATTAATGGTTTAATTTGGTGCCACTAATTGGGATATGAAAGTGATGAAGAGGCTTCCTCAAAATTTGAAATTTCCTTTCTTAAAAACTCCTTATATTCAGGAATGACCCATCAGTAGAAACCCTGTGTATATACGATATGACTTTCCGCCCTAAATTCCTATAAACCGGATTAATTTCTGTCCGTCTCAAATGATCAAACGGATTAAGCAGGGATTACCGCGCATCAATAAACTATGCATTGGTTAAAAATAAACACTCGGACCCAGTTCCACAGTTCTGAGTTAAGATTCGACCCTGGTTTAAAACATTGAAAATGAACTAACTTTAACTCAGAGTTAACTCTAACTCACAACTGTGGAACTGGGTCCCGGAATCTAATTCAGAAATATCTCGATGCAAGGACGACTATTTTTTGTGCTCAGTTATTTTGAATAATTGTAATCATTGGGAACGTTATTAGAAACACGGAAATAAAACCGTTATGAAATGAGTCCAACAGATTGTTGTTGAAATACTTATATAGAATCCGTTGACTTTTAGGTTATTTTGTGCAAATGAAAAGATAAATCATTTATGAATGATTGTTGATATTGTCGAAATAAATTTGATAAAACTCAAATCTCGAATTTTAATTTATCATTTCTGTTCGGAAGGGTTTTATTTGGCGTTGTGGCTTATTATTGCACTCATACAGGTGAAAAGTTTCTTTCCAATTTGAAAAGGTGAAAGTGGTCAGCTGGTAATAAGTTTCATAACATTTTCAGGTGTTCGTGTCAACTTTGGTTTTTCGCCGTTAAAAATCACTAATTACGAAATTTGGTCGAAGGATTAAGGAAGGGGATTATCTCACACGTGCTGTTAATAAGTCACTCTTGTAACCGCTCTAAAGCTAGTAAACTGCGCGCCGGATCGTCCAGCGCGGCCCGACGATTCGCTGGGATTCGAACCCAACATTGGAGGCGAATCCAACATGGCAGCGCCCATGACGTTTACGTGGAGTCGTCGGCTTTTTGCATTTTTCTAACCAAAATTCGGAAAATTGGACGCAATTATGTATTCGACATTGTGCAAACTTTTGCAGAGACAAACCTACGATGTATTATCTCATCGTTATGGTATATTTGTGGTGATTGTCGGTTTATTCATTCTTCTTATCTCGGCATTTCAATTCGGAGAGGTAAATGTCAACATAAATTCAATTAATTATATTTCGATATTGACTTGAGATTTACGGGTTCGCTGTCGCTCAGCAGAGGGTTCATGATAACAGGGGTTGATTTAGTGGTAGAGAATGTCAATGGCAGAACCAGGCAGAATTGAAGAGAGAAACATGGACTTTATTGAATTTTATTTGAGGCGTCCTTCCCCTCTTGTCTGCTGGAAATACAGATGTGCACTTGTTAATTCCATTCTGAATGATTCAGGTTTATTAAAGGTGGCAAAATATCTCACTTCAAAACAAGCAGTACTACAATTACAGAAGCAGCCTGTACAAATCTGATAAGACTGTCAGGTGGCTTGTAGGCCTGCCACGTCGACAATACTATAAAATCTGCCTGTTTACATATAGTGTTTAAGTAATTGTATATATATATATATGTATATATATTTTGTAGATGACGATTGAATGGAGTCGTGATAAATACGCAGCTGTATTTAATTCATTCAGTGATAACATTCTCGGAAAATCATTCCAGAAAAGGTATAATTAATATTTAACGCATTTAAAACTCCTTACGCGGCGTTGTTACAATTATTATATATTAGAAGATTGTAAAAATTGAAAACTGTGGTTCTTTGTATTGTCGTGAATTGTATCATGAATCCAAGTGTAGTTAATTGAATTTCGATACTGCTCCAGATGTTACCATGTTACATGTATCGTTGTATGGCACAAAGCAAGTCTGTCATATGATCAGATTTGTATTGGTTTGCTCAAAGGATGTGAACTTAGGCCTTATATTAGTAAACATATGTACAGTTCTGATTTCTGAATCTGAAGCTTTTTTCATTGATCAGTTCTAGATTTAAGCCTAAGCCTTTAGGACCTATTGACCAGTGCAGTCTGAACTTAAACCTCTAAAAAAAATTGAGCTTTCAGCATAGGCCTAAAATAAACATGTTGATAATTCACCTATATGATAGCTGAGTTCAGATTTACGCGGCAAGTCACGAAGATCGTTTCAAAAAAATTCATGCCTAGGCCACTTCGAACTAGATGCCAAATTTATTTTGTTCCTTAGTCCTGAAAAGCTCCAGGATGAACTCATTAACTAGTAGACCTAGTAAATTGTAAGACTGTTTTGGATTTTGTCTAATCTCAACCCTTATGGCTTTATACATAGGCCTAAAATGAATATGGGTAATTCATTTATTTGATATCGGTGTCGGAAGCTGGCTATGAAATAATTAACTAAAAGACGTATCTTGGTTTTTGTTTCAGACTATGTCTTCCGGTTCCTATAGATATAGTATACACGTGGGTAAACGGTACGGATCCGCGATTGTTGGCCGAATTACGAAAACTTCAACACGACCTCGAACGCGAGGTGAATGAAACTACGTGCGTATAATAAAACAGAGTCCGCCCAAATAGTAATTGGTCTGGATTTTATTCAACGTACCGATGAAGTTCCGATCATAGCTTCGAACAATGTTTGTTGCCTAGTGCAGAATCAGGGTTTCCCCACGGGTTCTTAAATTCCTTAAATAACCTAAAATTCAGGCAATCAAAATTGAAGGGGTAAAAAACCCTAATATGCTGGAGATAATAAAAATCCAAAAAAATATTCCACCCCAGTGTGTTGAAAAACGACATACCTCTATGATGCGTCTACACCATAGTGCGGTGTATCACTACTAGTTACTAATATTTCACTGTTTGATAAAAACTAAATACTAATAACATCAATACACCGTAATTTGGTGTACTAGCAAAGTCCCTCACTGATTTATTATAAATCAGTGCAAAAGCAGTGTATTACATCATCATGCGTGTACCGGTAGACGCACTGAAAGAGTTAGATAATTGTTTTTTTCTCCAGATTGGGGTTTTGCTTTCACAAACAGTTATTCATCAGGTTACAATCTCTTTATCTGTATGTAGGACTCAAACGCCGAAGAGCGAAGAAGATCGATGTAAATTCACTCAATGCGTTCCCGCTAAGATGATCGTACTTCACCCGAATCTCGACTCCGGCGTCGACGCCAAGAAACTGGCAACGTTTCACGGACTGTTTCACGGATCGACGAGTGTTTTCGCCGCGAATCGCGAAGACGTCGGCAACAATTCAGTCGTCTCTTTCAAAAATTTCGATGACGGTCGGTAGCAGTTGTTTTAGAATTCGTCTGATTTTGACTCGATCATATTTCACTGGTTTTTATGATGCTGCGTTTTAATTTTGTAGTGAATGAATTATTGAAACTCAGTTCAATTATACTGAATGGAAAAAATCACACAATCAAACGCGCATTTTTAGTAAGTACTGCTTCAGGGGGCATCAGGTGTTGTAATTCCTGTGAGGGGGAATGTGTGGAAGGGTCTCATGATAGCATTCAGTCTCTGTGAGGGGGGAATGTGTGGAAGGGTCTCATGATAGCATTCAGTCTCTGTGAGGGGGGAATGTGTGGAAGGGTCTCATGATAGCATTCAGTCTCTGTGAGGGGGGAATGTGTGGAAGGGTCTCATGATAGCATTCAGTCTCTGTGAGGGGGGAATGTGTGGAAGGGTCTCATGATAGCATTCAGTCTCTGTGAGGGGGGAATGTGTGGAAGGGTCTCATGATAGCATTCAGTCTCTGTGAGGGGGGAATGTGTGGAAGGGTCTCATGATAGCATTCAGTCTCTGTGAGGGGGGAATGTGTGGAAGGGTCTCATGATAGCATTCAGTCTCTGTGAGGGGGGAATGTGTGGAAGGGTCTCATGATAGCATTCAGTCTCTCTGAGGAGGGAATGTGAGGCAGAGTCTCATGATGTCATCAGGTTCGAATCCCTGTGAGGGAGGAACGTGGCGTAGTCTCAATATTGCCATCAGGTTAAAATTCCTGTTTGGGAGTAATGTGATTCATCAGTCTCATGATAGCATTTAATCTTAGTATTTTCAAAATTTTAGACAAAGGCTCCTATGCCTTGGATTATAGAATTACTGAGTCCCTGTTTATTAAAGCTCTATAAAGTCCTGACTAAACCAATCCTTAATGTATTCAAATATTGTTATTCAAGCGCTTGTTGGTAATAACCCTTAATCTATATAAATCTGTAGTTCTATCTATTTGATTGGTATGTGACCTGATGAGGGGAAAATGATCCCGAAAATATTTGTGTCAATAAACTGTTGACATTTAGATTTATAACTGGTGATGTTATGAATTTTCAGTGAACCGAACTCTCAACCATGTAATTTATTTTTCTGTAGACTAGTGATTGGACGGTTCGTCATAGTTTCCTGCTGCACGATATAATCATGATGTCCGACCTTCAAAATAAATACAACACTGAACAACTACGCGAAAAACTACCGAAAAAATATAAAGACAGCATTACTGAGGTATACACATGAAGATTTGTGAATTGGTCATTTATTGCAATGTCTATTTCAACTTTGCTAGAGAGGACATCGTGTGGCCTAGTTATTTGAGTGTTTAACAATATGTTTCCTTTGTTTGGAGATATATTGTTAATCTTGAATTATTTGATTTAACAGCGTCTCGATGCTACCTCATTCGATGAAGGCCTTTTGGCAATACTTCAAGTTGATATCGTCATAAGGGCTATAGTTGAGATAGATATAAGTGTATGTGAATGAACTGTTTCAGTTGGAGATTTCTAAAACATTAAGATATTCATTATTTGACAGGTTGAAATGGTTGTAGAGAAAGGAGTTTCGTTACTTTATATCGCGAAGAAAACCGATCTGAACACAATTTTAGACGATCGCAACTTCACGATTGACGGAAAACAACCGACTATGAACGCGGCTAATTTGGTGTGGGAACTACAGACGGTAAGCAATAAAGAACTGGGCGAGATATTTCCCAAATCATAGGTAAGGTGTGTTTTGAGTTGAAATAGTTCAACTCTAAACCAATGACAAACCTGACTATGACCACTATTTGAGAGTAGTTTCCACTCGTTTAGAGCTTAATTACTTCAAAAAATGTCAAAATACACTAAAAATTAGAATAATTTCTAGTTCATTTTCAATTTAACTACTTTTATTGAGGTCATATTTGTGAAAACTACTACAATTTAAGATATCGGGTAGTCACACTGTCAGGTCTGCAATAACTTCGTGGATCCTTGTCCTAATTTGTTTCTACAGTCGACCCCCACTTAACTTAATTCAGATCAGTTTTAACCATATTTTGATCAAATCAAAAAATGAACTGAATTAAGCGTATTGTTACTGTAGTATTATTACTGTATTAAATAATTGTATTTGAATATTTGTTTAGAATGCTGTTTCCGATGATATCGCGTCGCATCGTTTTGAAGACAATGAAGTGAGTAATGATTTCGATGAAGCGTCATTCTTGATATAACAATACGGTATGACGTGTTGTATCTGTTTGTTTACAGGAATTGCGATATTCGCTGCGATCCGTGGAGAAATTCGCGCCGTGGGTTCGACATATTTACATCGTTACGAACGGTCAGATACCGTACTGGTTAGACTTGGAGAATCCACGAATCAGTTTGATTACGCATGAGGTAGGCAGCTTCCTTCAAGGGTGTATATATTTTAAGGGGTAAGATGCCTCACCTTAGTCTTCATACTAGTTTTGTTTATCTATTTTAGCTTTAATAGGGTGGCCACTTGAAGGAAATGTCAGGGAGATTTCTTTTCTTAAAAAAGTCTGGGAATTTCATAAAAAAAAGCTAAAAATCAGAGAAAAGTCAGGGAAATTTGTTGAGATCGCTAGATGGTGCTTGAAATCAAACAGTTACTGTCTATAGTTTACATATTTGACACAGTTGATTGATTGGATTCTTAGCAGATCAAGTCTGACTTAGTCAGGGAAAACAACATGCGTGTCAGGGAGTCAGGGGGAAAAGGCATGTCACATGAAAGCGGCAGCACCCTGTGAAAACTGAAGCTACTATGCTGCTTACACTTTGCGTTGATATTATTTTATTTCAGGAGATATTCACCAATCGTAGTCATTTACCGACGTTCAGTTCACCGGCGATCGAGAGTCATATTCATCGGATTCCCGGATTATCCGATAAATTCATCTACATGAACGACGACGTGTTGTTCGGTAAGGAAGTGTGGCCTGATGATTTCTATACGCAAGCTCGCGGACAAAAGGTATGAGTACCGAGGTTTCAGGGTTCTTACGGATTCTTACGGGGGATTTATTCTGCTAAAGATCACGGAAAAGTCTTAGGGAAATTTTTTTGTGTCTTGTTCTTGAGGTTGCAGGGTTCTTACAGATTCTTACGGGAGAATTCTGACTGATCTGTTATAAATCAGGGAAAATCTCGGGGAACTTCTGTGTCTTTGTGTCTTGGAGATATTTTGTGTCTTGTTCTTCCTCTTGATGATTTGCACGAAGAACCTCTTGACAACAAACAGTTACCGCTGAGAATATCTTCAGTCTATTTATGGGTGTTTGAGGTCACTAGGAGTCATTCATTAAAAACTTTTTCCAAGATTTCATAGAATTGATAAAATACTCATCGAGGTCTACATTACCTTTTTACATTGTATGGATGACTAATGAAACAATGTGTATTTGTAGGTATACCTGACGTGGCCGGTTCCGAATTGTCACGACGGATGTCCGGCGAACTGGATCCGCGACGGATACTGCGACAAGTCGTGTAACACGTCGGACTGCGATTGGGACGGCGGAGATTGCCTCGGTAACAAGCCGGGTACCGGACTCATCGGTCAACACATCGGCGCGGGCGGTTTCGGGCAGAACTGGGCCCACGCGGCTCAAAAAAGTGAGTTGATGCCGGTCACAGCTATCTACGTTATCTCAGTGTGAACTAACTGCTTATTCAGCTACATGTATTTATACTTAACTGTTTATTTGACTGGTAGACTGATATCAAGTATTTCAGTATTTCAAACCTAATGAGCGAAACCCACAGATGTTGATATAACAGTTTATCCAGACAGTTTCGAAGTTTTGACTAAACTTCATTACAGAAACGAATATGACAGTTTAACTTCCAAACTATCAGAATAAACTGTTTATATCATCAACTGCAGGTTTTGCTGATTATCAACTGTTTATTGCCTTAATCAAAAATATTTTGACAATGTCAATATCAATAAGGTCAATAGAAAAGGAATATCATCTTGTCAGCACACTTCAAAAATGCTGAACAATTTTGCTCTGATTATCTGCACTCTCTATCTCTCCGTTTATATTTGCTATATTCGTAGTGTATTGTACATCTGGATGTGCTAATAACTGGTTGGCTGATAAATATTGCGATCAGGTACGTATATTCTATTCAACCAACTATTCCTGCGCGCAAATTTATCTGCCTTTCACGAATTCTACATCTACCAGGGTCTGATTTAAGCACTTGTCCGATTGCCCGGGACAAGTATATTCTCATCAGGGCAAGTAGGTTGTCATTATCACTTGTCCCCCCCCAGCTAGTGCAATTTTATGTCACAAAGCTTTTTTCCCACTCGGACTGCCTGTGTAGGGCAAGTAGCTTTTGGAGGGTGCAAGCAAAATTTCAAATATGCTTGCACCCCCCCCCCCCACCCCGGGCAAGTGGCTTTCATTCCTTAGATCGGACCCTGTCTAAGGATCACTACTTCACTACTATTGGCATATTTCAAAAAGTCTGCTAGTGTGTATCTCTTCTGTCATCTATAAAAAGCACTATTCATATTACAGACCATCCTTCTTTACTAAGAAACATAAGATTGAATAGCAAGTGTTTCTTCGCCAGTTTCGATTGGTCTCTACCAATTCTAGAATTCTCTTCTACACTCTACCTAGCAATAGTGTAATCTGTTAACCTGATAGAAATGTTCGCTATTCATATTTCGGAGAATCTACCTTTTCACGAAAATGTTACCTATGATATTTTTCAGGCTTGTAACGTTAGATCGTGCGGATTCGACGCCGGTGATTGCGGCACTTCGAACTTCGACCAGTTATATCGCGCGAACGTCTCGACGAACCCAACCACGCTGATATTCCCGCCGGGTGAAATGGTCGCTGTGATCGACCTGTCGTCGCTGTTCGGAACGAACGGAACGATTAATGTCGGCAAGTATAACGAATCGGAGATGATTCGTTCGGCGACGCTGACTCAAAAACATAAAACATTCCACGTTCTGCTTCACGAGAACTACACCGACGTAAAACTACCGTTTGAATTCAACGGTAAAAATGAGCAGGGAAAAGATTTAGTTGTAAGTATCTGAGACACTTACGGTCACTTTAGTATCTGAATGTGATGAGGTGCTTTTACAGGGCTGCATCCAGGGACTTGTGAGACTTGTGCAAGTCCATCAAATTTATTAAGTGCCCTTTTCATTCTGTCAAGTGCCCTTTCGGTATCTACCAAGTTCTTCAGAATTTGCCCCTCAATCCACTCCAGCTTTCCATTCTTCTTTAGCCATTGAGGATTCCAGTTAGTTTGGATCTGCCAGGTTAGCTTGTAGTGTTTCCGTACTATTTTCTAGGTGAAACTGACGATCAATGCCAATACTAAGGTGAAGCCTGCGACTGCTGCACCGGTTACTAAGAAACCCACAATTAAGATTGCTGTGAAATTACCTGTGAACACATCGGAGGAGTTTAAATTTACGGACATTCCAATATCTAATAGGTAGGATTACCATCAATTCAACATACTACGACTTGGTTCCACATACTCTCCTGGTTCCACATACTTTCCTGGATCCACAGTTCCACATAATACTCTCCTGGATCCACAGTTCGACAGACTCTCTCTATTAGATTGCAGAAATAAGTTTATTTTCCTGACAACTGTGGAAATACTGCAGTCTATTTTTATTTGTAGAAAAGCTCAGCCACGTTCCAGGAAAGCAGTTTTGGATATAGTACCAGTTCCAGCTGATCTAGACTCGTACCAGCTACCTCCGACTGTTCAACAGAAATTCAACGATCTTCGCGATGATCTCAAAAATGGTACATGATCAAAATTTTTTTCGTTTTTGGATATTGAAATTATGAAAGATTAGGTTATATTCATGCGCTCTTTTTCAGATGTATTGACAAAACAAGGCTATCAAAAGAAGGCTAACGAACTTTGGACGTTGTTTGTGAGCGATTTGAAAAAGGTCGGCAAGCAACCTGAGCTAAAACCAGCGACATCTAAGAATTCGACGACACTGGTGAAAAATTCATCGTCGAAAGAAGGGAATCTACGCGATTCCGTCGCGGTCAACGACGATAAATTCAGGCAGTATTTTAAAGACGTCGAGCGAAATAAGATTAAAATTCTCGAGCAAGAAAACGAAGTTAAAGATGAGGTGTTGCGGGATAATGCCGATGATGAAAAGTTAGTTGAAAGTAAGAAGGCGCCTCAGCAAGAAGATGTTGGTAAACTTCGAAAAGGAAATGAGGTCGTTGAGGCGGCAGATGGTTTACAGAATCGAACGAAAGATGGTCCTGTTGATTTACCCAATATGAAAGTAGAAAAATTAGATTCGAGCGAAACGCAGAAAATCGACGAACACGTTGATAAAGCTGTACCGCGGTCTTCGAATGCAAGCAGCGTGGGAAAAGCGTCGATGCGGAAATTGAACAGTTTTGATGAGAGTGGATTTCTACCGTGGGAGAGACGACATGTATTCGATCAGCTACAACAGGTAAATCAGTTATATTAATTTAAAGGATCTGGTTGAACGAGGCGTGGATCCGGGCTGTATTAGCCGTGTTGCTCAATACTAGAGTCTAGAATTTCAAGGAAATCAGGGAAATATCAGGGAATGTTCTTTTCTTTAAAAAAATCAGGGAAATATCAGGGAATTTTGTAAAAAGCTAAAAATCAGGGAAAAGTCAGGTTAATTTGTTGAGGACAGTTTAAAAAATCAACAGTTTCCGTCTGTTTTACATGTTTTACTGTGTTAATTGATCGGATTCTTGGTAGATCCAGTCATATCAGGGAAAATAACGCGCATTTCAGGGAATAGGGAAGTCAAATAAAAGTTGCTTTCTATTTTTGCTTTCCGCAGAAAAAAGAGTTGTTTGAAAACCGGCGAGCTGCGTATGAGATGAAAAGAGTAGGAGGCAGACGTAGGTTACTGGATACGTACGCCGATTCACTGCGACACGTCAACAAAGTCTACAACAAAGCGTTCGGTTATACGAATCGTAAAGTTCCCGCCCACATGCCGCATATGATTGACAGACACGTGATGACAGCGTTACAGAAACAGTTAGTATTCAATTCTCATCTTTATTTGTTGAACATATGAGGCGTTAAATGAATATGTTCTCTAGTCAGAGTGTTTGGTATGCCTAATTCTTATTGACAATTGGTCTAAAGGAAAGTTGAAATTTCTTAAGAATTGTTGCTTTTCTAGTTGGATTTCCATGAATCTTAGTGATTGGAGCAGAGATTCCACCCCTAATGAAAATATGGCTGCCAGGACAGCCATCTAGAATTTCTTGTTAGCACGATACGGCCTGCAATTCTTGATGTATTTCTTTTCTATGAAACTAAGGTGTTACTGAGAGTTGAGCTATTCTGAACTTGCACCAACAATTTTTAAGTCAGTGAACAATTAAGTAAACTCTCTGTTTATTAAGTATGCAATATGTTGGTTACTTTCAATTTCTTGCCCCTCCATTCTAGTTGGTATTGAGTTCAAGTTTCATGACAATTGCATTTAGTTGAAATGGAAAGCAAATCTTCAAATTCAGTTTATAGATGATTGTTTGATGATGTTTGTATTTCCAGATTTGCAGCAGATTGGGCGGAGACGTCGTCGCATCGAGTTCGCACGTCGCGTGACATGCAATATTCGTTCGCTTATTTCTACTTTCTAATGAGTCAACCGAAAAATCTGACGGTCAATAAGATTTTCCGCGACATGGATACAGACCATTCCGGGTAAATAAACGCCGCATTCTTGTTTAAACTACTGCGACTCTGGAAGTCAAATTTCAGTATCTTAAAAACCATATTTTATCACGCAGAGTTTTGTCCGATCGAGAATTGCGAACATTAGCAACAAAATTATACGAACTGCCCCTTGATTCGACGGTAAGTTCAAAATACTTGGTACATGTATGCTATAATTCCTTAATGTATCAACCTAGGGCCATTTGCTCAAAAACTGATTAAAGATAACTGGCCCCCAGGATCCAGTTCCAAGTTGATCAAGTTCCAGGATCAAGTTGTGAGTTAACTCATCGAAAATGAACTACCAGTAATTTAAACTCAAGAGTTAACTCTTAACTAACTCTTAACTCACAAACTGGACTGTGGAATTGGACTTGGATTGGTTTTAACTACAGTAGCCCTCCTTACTCCGTTATTTGCCAACATGGTTAATCTCACTCATGTTTGGGGGAATTTAACTTCCGAAAACCTACGTATTTCATTGATTCTTAATGCGCTATCCAGTTTATAGCTCAACTCAGTAAAATATCTACCGTCGCCAAGCCATCGAGTAAGGGAAGTTAACTGCAGTTATACAGATAGTTAACTACATCATCCCAGTAGTATATGAAATTATTTTTTCATCTGTTCAAGTAAAACCCGATGTTTGTTTATTTGTATTTATTAGAAGTTAACGTCGATGGAGTCGATAATAAAAACGTGTTCTCAGTCGCAGTTGAATCAGACCGGACGTTCGAACTATGTGCCGTCTGAATATAGAGAGGAATATTACGACAAAAACCTGGTGAATATGAATTCGATCTATGAATCAGTGATTAATGGCATTCATGCTTTAGTAAATCCTTGTCTTTTACAGTTTCTACTCTCTTGAAAAGCTCAACTGATACCAAAAATATCAAAATACACTAAAAATCAGAATGATTTCTAGTTCATTTTCAGTTAAACTACTATTTTTGATGTCAGATTACCTTTATTTTTGGCAAAAACTACTACGATCAACGATTTTAGGTCTGAGTTTGTGTCTTAGGATGGTTGACCCTAGTCGGCATCCTACCACACAGTTACTGCTACCGGTAGTCTGTTTCTGGGACAGCTACTGCCAGTCTGCATCTTAAGACAACTTAAGGACCTCCTAATCTGCATCCTGGGATAAGCACTCCATGATAATTTGTTGTATTTTGTACCGGTATCTGTTTTTAGCCTCAAGTGACCTTATCTATCGTGCTTTACTGCGAACCATTGATTGATTTAATGAGTAAGAGTTTCCTCACTGAAAATCAATATCAGTAAGTGTTTGTAAAGTGTGGCAACGCGGTTTACGCCTATATTTTCCCTATTCACATTTTCGTCTATACCTACTCGACCCAGAACTGTGAAACCGGGTCCCCTTTCGTAGCGTTACATATGCTTTTGAATTTCAGATATGAGATTTTAGATGATTCCGAGAACGCATTTAAAATGATTCATTCGAACGTATCGAAGGTCATAACTCAGTTGGACGACATTCGTAAAAATCCGAAGTATGATCGTACGCTTTTACACATATTTCCTCATTTAAAGCTATCGTTTTGAAATGAAAAAAAATTCCATTTTTCAATTTTGCAGAAAGTTTATATGTTTAAATGACAATATTAAACATGGTACGGAAGGTGCTCAGACGGTAAGTGAGTTGAACGAGAATAGAATCAAGGCTCTGTTCCGCAGTAGTCTCTATAGGCCCACTGCATACAATAACAGCAAGTACGCCATGACAAATATGCCAGTGTAGAATTCAATCTAGGGTGGCCACTTACCTAAGGCGTACAGGGCATCATCTAGGGGCTATTATCGGGATTCCACCCTCGTTGTTAGATATCAAAATTACAGAAATCAAATTTACAGGTTATAAAGATCTTTGTCATGACAAAAGGGGAGCCTGAATGGGAAAGTAGAGGTCCGGACCCCAGACCATTCTCTAAATTAATCCCTGACTTAAACCGAGCACTACAATTGCGCAAATATAAATACTTTCTATTCAAGTTTCTCGTTTTAGCTGAATTTATTGTGGGATTTCTGACATATATTCATCGTACACGGATATTGTGTTATTTTCCCCTCTCACTACAATTGAGTATTACACATTTTGATTTAAGATTTAGCACTCGTTACGAATTCAAATTTCTATTTCAGGTGAAAGCAGTTTTACACGATTTTTACGAGTCGTTGTTTCCGGTTCGGTCGCAATTCGAAATCGGTTCGTCTTATCGCAATCGATTTCTACACATGGATGAACTGCAACAATGGTAAGATTGCAATACGATGAAACAATGAATGTGAAATCCGACAATTGTTGAAAGACTGAAAAGTTAATTTAAAAATTCTAGAAATATTTCTGGTGAAGAAGGGTGGTAGCAACTGTTTTAACTTATGACCCGATGAAGCTACTATGCACTAGTAGGAATTCATAATTCTGATATAATCAGTTGACCTACGAGTTCTACCTGTTTACACGGCACCTCCACATTCGGAAGATTAGTTGTAAATCTATTCGTCAATTCATGATTTATTCGTATGTGAAGAAGTTTTTCCCCGCGGTTTGGATGTTTTGAAGGCCAGTTTTAAGGCTAAAGAAAAATGATACCTTGTTTCTCCGCAGCGGCCTTGTTCTCGATGTGAATTGGAATAAATATTCTCATTATATTTCAGGAAACGCGATCGCAAGTGGCTTCGTAATTTGATGTATGTCGCCGTCGCCTTTCTCATCCTAGTCTCAATTTTAACGTTCTGCAATAATCAGGTAAGCATTAAACAGCGCGCAGCGCGTTGTCAAGTTGTTTCAATAGTTGTTTCTGTTGAAACTCAACAAATGTCGAATAAACAATTTGATCCATGTAATTCAAGAAACTATTTATTCATTTGGGGAGATGAATAGATTAAACACTTCATCAAACGACTCCCTGATCCAATAATTCTAATATCAATTAACCAAAGCAAATGAGGAAATTATTCCGGAAAAATAATTAGGAGAAAGCAGCAGAAAACTCTAATAAAAGTGGCCATCATCCTGTGTAAGAAAATTAACAAGATATTTCCCATCAATCGTGGCATTTCTATATCATTCTTGACTTTGGCTTCGGAAACGAAATGTTGTGAAACGTTTCTAGAGTTTTTCCTTCATATTTCAGGTGGTCGCTTTGAAGCGTAAAATTTGGCGAAGTCGTCCGAATAATAGTGTTAACACGACGACGCAACGAACTCGCGGGAAACCATTGATCGTTTGATGATCGGACGGGATTATGTAAATTGTTTTCAATTGTTAGAATTTATTCGTTGAAATGCTCAGTATTTACACCGTACAGTGATTTATAGTTCGTTCGTATTGTGGCCCAGTGCTTAAGAACAAAAGTCGGGTACGGATCCACGGGCAGACTTTGACAGGAGCACAAACAGACGAAAAAGGCATATATACTGAAAAGGGGAAGTTAAGTATCCACGCAGCCAAAACAAGTGTTTGAAAAGTTTGCGTGCAATTTTTATGCACTTACGGGACATTCAAGAAAATGTGAGCTTAATCTTGTCGACTGCTGTCTTATTCGTTGTGGGTGGAAAATAGCCCTGAAAAATATTGCAATTGTATTTTGAAAAGGGCACAAGGTAAATTGCATCAGGTGTGCATGCTCCTTATGCTCTTGTCTCGATCCGCCCCAGTAAGTAACTCGTAAAATTTAGTTTGTATCACGATGATTCGACTCGGTTGAAGTGGTTAAAAGTCTCGATTCGGAATGAAGATGATTGGATTTCAAACTCAAAGTTGAACCTCTTACTGGTACGAGGGAATTCTAAACTCTTATCGGGTTCACAGTTCTAATATCGAGAATCTCCAGTCGTTTTTGATCCTTAATTTTGCGCGTGTTATTTCATCCATGAAAAGCAGACTAAATACAAAACATTCGTTTTAGATTTGTGATGGTGACATTCCATGTATATGTTTGTAAATAATTGATAATTTAATTACAAAACCGATTATTTATTTTGTAAGATGTAATCGTCAACTTCTCACGCATTTCATGTTAAGACCAATGAGAGAATTTTGTATATAAATGGATAGACTTCACAAAATCCAGTTCCACAGATCTGAAGATTGATGTTTGACTGTACAGTTAACATTTCGGAACTCAGATCTGTGGAACTGGTTTCAAGAATTCTGATATAAATAGGCAATGCTGCCTACCTACCTCTAGATGTTGATTGTAACCAGGTGAAGGGATAACGCTTTGTTATTTTGAACTATACCTTATAGAGAAGTGTCACAGCTCACAAGGCCGTTTCAGTTCTCAGCCGAGGTCATATTCAAACAAAGTTTATTTTTGCTGCGATGTTTAGTGATGTACAATAGACTATTTATAATATAGAGTAGACTGCGCTTACCTCAAGAGTAGATTGCCTCGTCGCTGGCCCTGTAGACAGAATGTTCATTGTCCCCATCACTCTGTGGGAGGGAGACTTAACCATCCATCCGGCGTTTCTTGTGTACAAGATACAGGCTGCGAACCAGTGGATGGAATCTTTCAGAAATTTATGACAAGTTGTCAGATCATGTAGCGAAGAACCCCATTGATTTTGGATCTTTCACCTTTCAAGATGGCTGACTGGCGGCCATTTGTGTTCTTTTGAATAGCTATTCTTGTGTACAAGATACAGGCTGAACCAGTAGATGGAATCTTTTAGAATTTTATGACACAATGTCGGATCATGTAGGATCATTGATTTTGGAGGTTCCACCTTTACCTATTTTGGAGTTGAGTCTACTCTCTATTAACTGTTTGTGATTTGTTGAACGAATGGAAGTGTTTTAGAATGAATGGAATAATTTTTTTAAACAATTTGAATAGAGTCTACCTATATTGAACATTGTGTCAATGTTTTAAATCGTTCGGAGAAAGAGTGAAATATTTTGCTATTTGTGATGATTTTTTGGCGTGTTGCAAAATACGTTAGATACTAAATCACTGTTTGTAAAATATCGGATGATGATGATATTTTAACGTGCGTTATGTCAACCACTTACAGCCCTGTAAAAAGCGGAGCTGCAAGGCTTTTTGTAGCAATTTGTGATAGAGTAGATTCCGGTTAAGTACATCCTCCACCAGCAGGGATTCCAACTACAGTTTGTTTTTCCACTATCTCGACAGTACATAGTCGACCATCATACGCATGAACGACTTTATTCAGTTAATATGGACATTTCACAACTACTCATGCTTGGATTGTCGAGATTGGTCTCATAGGACTAAAGTAACAGAAATTATTTTATGTGAATTGCTATGCTCTAGGACAGCTAATGCATGTTACAGTAATTGATATTTTGATTTGTTGAAGTGCCAACTACTTGTGATGTTAGTTGTCGAATAAACACTATAATCCGTGTAAACTGTAGATAAATGAAGAAATCCCACACTTCGAATTTGAAATTATACTTGTGATGTGTTGAGTGGCTTCCTCAGCAAAGCGAACCATATAAAAAAAAAGTAACCAATCTGTCCGTGTAGACTCTTGATGCCCGTGGGTTTGTAAAAGGCACACCAAAATCAAAACTCTGACCAAATCTACCGATGAGACAATCCATATTTTAAGATTTAAAACAGCATGATGGCCATGTAGTTGATGTGTTAAGTGCGAAATCCTGACGAGGGAGGATGTACAAGTTTGATCGTTTGATCGTTCATGTAATTCATTTAAAAAAACAGCTAAACCGTTCTAACTGAGTCCAAGCAGTCTGCTGTACAATGTTTGAGCCTGGGAAACAAAGGTATTCGATTTTAAGGATTTCAAATAGCATCCAGAGATTAAGCGAACAAATTATTTTTCTTTCAACCGTAAGTTATGTATAAAGAACTGAAGTGATAATTCTAGTCAACATGATTTATACGTAGATTCTAGCTGTATGAAATCAGCGCGATGAGTTTGCTGTGATTTAGATTCTCAATAATGTTCTACGTAGCCGTACGTTATTACTTTATTGGTGCTCGATTGAAACTTGAGTTTATACGCGTTGAAAAGAATTATCTGGAAAAAAATGTTCGCATTTTCAAATTATTTTTGACCGACGAAATTTACGAGATCTCTTAATTTTTGACGATGGATTTTTTTTCTGATTATTGATGAACAAACATTCCACATTGAATATAAGTTGTTATATTACGGATGCCGTGTTAGTATTAGGAAGAATTACTACTGGTATTCTTGGTAATAGGTAGATGATAGAGCGCTTCCTAACGTACGTTTTTAGTTTTTGTAAGCTTGCGTCTTCCTCTGGTAATGACCATCGTCATTAAAACAGAATTCCATCACACGACCAAAAATGGTGGCTCTCTGCTGCTAGTAGCGGAATCTGATTAGATATGGGGCAAAGATATTCTGCCAGAAAAATTAGAACTGCTCTCTTCTACTGATTGTGGGTCCGCTGTGATGAAATATCAATTGCACCGTCCCAGTCGCTGAAGCCGGCTCTAGATTATACTTGAACAAGTGACGCCCATTTATAGATACAGTGTTCACTAAACTAAGGATCTCTGATAACTAAACACCAAACTAGGGTAAGAAAGCGTCCATGCTGTACCGGAATATTAGATTTGAGTCATTAATAGGTGCTGTGTCATAAACCAGAGTCACTTTAACAGTGTCGCTAGTGGTGCTATCTTGTTTAACGGTCAATTAATTGAGTATATAGAACTCAGTTACCCTAATCGATTGTAACACCTCTAATGGACAAGTTATAGGCAATGTAAAACATAGAATGAAATATGAACTGAGTTCTTAAAGGTTTCATTTGATTTGCTGAATGAAAAAGTTAAAGGCAAATCGATTTTTTGTGTGAATGTTTCGCATATTAATGCGTTTTGTTACGCTTGAAATAACGGAATATTTTTTGTTCTAATTACGGGAACCTGTGGCAAATTATTTTTACGAATGATTGATAAATTCTAAATAAACTATTGTGAAAAGAGATTAATTGCAGTTTCGATTTTCTTATGAATGTAGTTTCTGAGGAGTTTTTTGATCTATGGTCGTCTGCTGAGCTTGTGGGTCAAACGCTACACCGGGAGCCGGTCGCGATAGTGTAGAATGAATGACCCCAGTCAAAAACCTATCCGAGGTGAACTAGCGATACGGATTTAAAGATGCAAAAAACATTATAATATATTATTTCAACGACAATTATATCTACATTTTGATATCTAAAAACACGGAATTTGTCGACGCAGGTGGCAGTTCTAGATTGCTTTAGATTGTAGATGCCTCGGCGTCATCAGTCGCCACAATAGTGAAATCGTATCTGCGTCCCAATTTTCATTTGATACATATTCAGTTCTCTAAGTAGTTAAAGTCATCATTTGGAAAAGTCGCTGACAAAATGATCAGCCTAACAACGACGACTTAACCGGGTCTGACTGTGTGTCACACAGCATCCTCCACGGCAGGGATCCGAACCTGATGGCATCTAGATTGCCACGGTGTGTGCCGTGGCAGAGTGTAGCGATGCCATCAGGTTCGAATCCCTGCCGTGGGAGGATGGTCAGACAGTGGACCAATTTCAGCTCTAAAAACGTCTTTACTCAATATGTACATTCTGGATGAAATAGATCACGTGGTTTGATTATCTTCAGTTGTTGATAACGCAGTCGTATTGTAACTCGACGTATTTGTAAGTGTTCTGGCACGGGTCGGCCAAGCCGGGAATGCTTGGCTTACACGATCTTTTACCCTGACATCTGAAAACACAAAATTTGGAAAAGCGTATTTGCATTTCGAATCAAGTCCCGGCGACAATGCTACTGTGGCACTCGACGATCCACCAGGTGCGCTAGTAGTAGTCGCACTTCAGTATCCTCTACCGCTCTAACCAGCATTCCATTGTTGAGTAGTAAATTTGTAACTCGTTTAAGCTGATGTTACTCGGAGGCTGGTATAAAGTACCCGCAATAAAAGAAAAAATGAAATGTTTTAAACATTTGAGAAATCTATATAATTTTTTTTTCTACATTATCATTCGTCTTAAACTGAAAACCATTTTCGAGGAATGAAAGTTAAAAGATGAGGTAAAGAGATCTATAGTTGATTGATAAGTTGATAAAGCAATTTGTTTAAAATTCGGAGTTCTCCATAAATTTTCAGAATTTTTCAATGTTCTAAAATGTGTCGGTATTTTTATTTCCCAACGATGGCAAAATACCGCGCATGACTGAGGTGGTAGATCCATCACCCCTGAAATGCACCTTACCAATCTGATGCGTAGTAGCATATTTATAGAGCAAACTTCATGCCAATTATGTGCTTCGATTTAAACAAAAAATTCTGTAAACTCGACCGCCGATCACACAACTATCATATCTACATTTCGATTTCCGATTTCAAAATCAAACCCCCTGTTTCACTCCCGGCAGGGTGTGGTGGGTCTATAGGGGACGCTCATTAAAAAAAAAATCAAACGAAATTTACCAACCAAATGAATAACAAGGAGAATCCCTATTTTAAGATTAAAAACGCATCTGATTGGCTAGATATTTAGTCCACCCAAGCAATCTTAGGCGACACAGTAGACCAGTGTAGGGTTTGCGGCCAGGGTTTTTGTTGGCGTGAGCTTCAGCAGGCGACAATCAAACCCTGGCAAGCGAGGATGCTGAAGAGAAAAACTATATACATTCTCATACGTGACTTACTCGTTCAGAGTGTTAATAAGCTGCCTCGGTTGAGCAGAGCAACTAGTCGTTCGTATCAACTCACTGGGACACGTCTCGTCATTCATTCGACCGTAGAAATAGTTTCCTATTTTCAACGTTCGGTTTCCTGAACAAGTCAACGTCGTCAGTCCACGCCGTAAATCATTTTCGCAAATCACCACCGATAGACCTGGAAAAAATCAGAGAAAAGATTTCTACCTTTTATATTCGAGCAATATTGCCCATGGGCCATAATGCTTGCTATATAAGGCAATTTTGGCAGCGATTGCGGGATGCACTTTTGTTGCAAGGACCTATAAAGAAGTGGTCCCTGCAAATCAAAATCGATGCTTTTAAATGGTATATTTGACGAATTCATTGATTACATACAAGATAAGTTACAAAGAAAAATGCGTACACACGCCAGGGGCTCAAAGAATAATAAGGATTTTATTTAACTATTTATTTAACTACTGATTTGTATTTCTATGGATACGGGAGACTGACAAATATATTCAGTTTCGAGGCATCATTTATCATAATATTATCGTCTACGTTGATGACGATATTTTTTTAAAACCTGAAACGTGTCCCAATAACCGCCGTCGTGGTTGTAGGTCTAATGGTTTCATTGCCTGTGATAGTTGTAACCAAGGAAGCACATAGAATCGGTCGTAAACAGAGAGTGCTTCGAATCGCAACGGAAGTAAACGAAACAAATCAATACATTCGCGCTCTGTAACGGATTTGAAGTGTTTTCCACTTTTTGCCGAGGTTGATCGGAACCGCAACAATTAAGATTTTAAACTCTTAAACGAGAAAGCAGGTACTTTGGGTCTCCTGATTTGATCAAGAGCTTTCAATCTGTACTGTTAGTGCATTGTAGCTTCATCGGGTACATGAAAAACGATACCTATTTACCTAATGAAGCTTTCGTTCACTAAGCAACGAAAGCTCGCGATTTCCTATAGAATTAGTGAAGTACCTGAAACCCATTGTTTAACACCTCCCCCCTAGGTCCATACTACTCATCTAGAACTCCTCTTTGTCTGGCAACGAGAACTTAACTTTGGAAATTGAACGGTTTTCAATACGTTTCTACGCTCTTAATCTGAATAAAGTGATTTCAGGATTAAGATGAATAAGAAGAAAGATTTGTAGTTTGTTTCGCACTGGTTTATAAGCCGTTAATGAATCAGGCGTTGAATGAATGCGAGTTCTAGGATGAAAAACATCACCAATAGTCCAGGTTTTACGTGATAAAAACGATTTGAATCTAACACGTGTTGCGACTGTGTTGCTTGTAACTGAATAGAGGCAAGGAGATAAATAAATAAAGAAGTTTCGTTTCGTTTAACATGAAAAAAGGAATCGTCTCTGTGTTGTGGGCTAGGAATTTACCTGGACTAATCAGTTTCAGTTCTTTCAATATTTATATCGTAATAAAGCATGAAATCTAATCAGTTCATCGTTTTATCGCGCGAGTGGTTTTAATGATAAATCCGATTAACTATAATGATATACAATTAAACTTTGAATGAAATTGACAAGTATTCAACAGACGAATGGAAATAGAAAATTTTCATAGACATCTTATGATTATCACATTGACATAGGTCTGTATAGAATAAAGTTTACAAAGTGTTTTGTAATGATTTAATGTAAATACGTTCAACGACAGGTTTGCTTTGCAATGATCGAATGACAAGAATTTCTGGTTTAATTTTCTGAAATAAAGCACTCTTCGTTTACAGTTCGTAAGGTGACCGCTGTGTAGTGTTCAGTCATTAACATTTCATCCTCGAGCAGACCGATCCAGGTCTACCAACCTTACCCTCCGAAGAATTTCAATTAGGTTTTAATGAATAGTTAATTTTTGAAAAACTACGGTGACACACTTTCTGAGACACCTTGCGTATAAACATGTATGACTTACTTGTCCAGATACTGTGAGATCCTGAATAAGAATTGGACGAAGATTGATATAAAATACACGTAGATCCATCGTGATAGAATCCACGGCAGTCGAATTTATGGCTGCACTCAGCGGCGCACTGTAGCTCGTAACTAGTCGAAGATCGAGACATTTCCTTCAAATACATCTGAGGTTCGATTCCGGTGAGAATAAACTGCGGATGCTGCTCGGATAAATGGACGAAAGTGGATATGATGATCAGGTTATGGATAAAACGATGTAGGGAATTTGATTGAAACATTTCTTTCGACGGAACACGCGGATCGGGGACTGTTAGGCAGTCCACCGCAGCACGCACGCATTCACAGGCCGCTAATGGATTGGTAAATAATAACTCGCATCCTTGTAAGCGTTACGTTATTTACCGCGTTACATCATCGATCTAGAGTCAAATTACAAGATTTGTTCGATATAAAGTTGTTAGTAACTGATGTTGCGTATATAGAAATATAAAACATCGCGGGTGGATCTATAGGTGAATTAGAAAGTGGTGGTCGAGAGATAACGAAAAAGCGTTTCTCTGAATAAACATTCGTGTCAGAGGCCACTAGCGGGACCGACCTCTAGTATGAGATACTTCGAGAGCAAATCTTTCGTAAAAACAACTTGTCTTTTTCAGGCCGAACTATTAGTTGAGACCATTAAGTTGCCTTCATCAGCGCCCACTGAAAACAACTTTTAGGTCCAGAAAAAACCCAGCCACCATTATTCATACCGGCATTAACAAATCATTTTCATGGTTTCAGAGTTTGTTAATTTACTTTCAAACCCTTTAAGCCTCATGCTCTTTCATTTAGAAAAAAAAAACAATGATATACTCCCAGATTTTCCCAGAAATATTCCTAAATATTTCTAGCGTTAATTCTTACATCTGTATATGATTAGATTGTGGGAAATGTATCATCACGAATCCGCCGTCATTTGCAGATGAAAAAAATACACGCATAGAACATTGTCCCCACACGCTATCAAAGAATTATCATCATGTATTATGATTTATTCATTCGAACTGATAAATATCACCCGATATCTCGATCGTTTCTCATTTTTCAGTGTGTAGTAAGCGATGTGCGTCATTTTTACGGGTTTATTTGCATTTTGCTGCATTCTTGCCGCTCGTAAGTATCTGTGCTTTAATAAGGAGGCAATATGAGTCTTCGCCATTAAACTGTGTATGGGCCATTTTACAGACAACCAGAGTCCAGGGCCTGTTCCATAGTCAAGACTTGAGTCAAAAAGTGGTCTTAAATCTTAAGACTGGTCTTACACTGTTAGATTAGCTGTAGAATTAAGATGGTCTTAGACTGGTCTTAAGTCTAAGCCATGACTATAGAACCGGCCCCTTAGAGCTAGAATTCTGCGTTAGACCTAACTCTCAGGACCCAGTTCCACAGTTGTGAGTTAGAGACTCTGAGTTTAAGTTAGTTCATTTTCAATGAGTTAACTCAGGGTCAAATCTTAACTCAGTACTGTCGAACTGGGTCCTGAGAGTTAGATCATTCATTCGAAACTGCCGCAGAGACTGCACTGCCTTAGTTACGGGTTGAAAAAGTGCCCTGTAAAATTACTGCGCCATTGCATTTTCGAAAGGACACTGGTAAACTGCGACAGGAGCTAGTGGTGACCTACTTGACTTAAGATTCGAAATCCCAACCCAGAACTGTTTGAACTGGGTCCAGTGGTTACCTTTGACCCTGATGAATAATCCAGTTATTTTCTAAAGGTTCATAAACCGACACCTGTGTATTTTGAATTCACGCTTGTCGGTTTTTAAATGGCCGATTTATCTCGGCTTCTATGACGCATCTGATTTTTTCCTCGTATTTTCAAAGCCGTCGCTAGTGCGGTTGATGATGGCGACTGGCGAATTATCGGCGGCAATGAAATCGCTAGCGAGGGAATTTATCCGTGGCTCGTGTCAATACGGGGTAAATTTACGACCACGTCAGTGATCGGAATTCCTCTGGTGCAGAGAATCTGGACTTGCGGCGCGTCGGTCATCATTGACCGATGGGTTTTAACCGCGGCTCATTGTTTCGACAAGTAAGTAACTATAAACTCCATCTGCACTCGGTGTAAAGAATATCGGCTCCGCTCTCAAATCTTTCGGACGAAATTGTTTTATTTTTTTTTTTCAGCGATAAATACGATATAAAGAATCCTAAAGGCTGGACAGTGAGGCTGGCCTCCACGAAGCTAAGCGTAAGGAATGAATGAAATAAAAGAAATAAAGATGATTGAATATTAAAATGAACTGCAGTTTGTCAATACAACCCGAATGTGACGGATGGTTTAATCTTTTGTATTTAGGCTGGCGTTATCGGTACAATCAAAGGTTGGCTCGGTAAAGTTTTCAAGAAGGACAAGTGGGTCAACTGGGACATGGACGTCGAAAAGATTATCATACATCCTCAGTACAATAGAAGAAGTATGTCCGCAAAAGAGCGCTCGCGAAATTCGCCATTTTGAAATGTATGGCGTGTCCAATAGCGTTTTCTTCATTGCAGGAAGTTGGGAGAACGACATAGCTCTGATGAAGTTAAAGAGATCGGTGCCAGTCGGACCAGAATTCGCCAATATTGCTCGTATCACATTACCAGACTCGTCACCATCATTTCCAGCGCCAGGACAGTCCTGTTTGATGACTGGATGGGGCTGCACAGCGGCCGGTGAGTATTCCACCCATCATATTTACACGTTGAATTCGACGTTGGGAAAATGTAGGGATAGTTTGCACTAGTCAGTAACCTGTCTGTGTTTTTTCTTTTCTTTTCACGATCGGATATTTTCACAAACCACGTTGGTATAAGCCCATCCGATTATAAAAAGCTTACCACCAACGATTAGGTAACTAACTAAGTTTGCACGCGAACTTTAAACACGCGTTGTCATGGTTTGGTATGTCTGGAACCGTTCGTCTCACTATAGCAAATAGATAGTAACCACTGAGAACCGTGACGCCACTATTAAAACGCCATTTTCGGGGTTTTATTTGACCATTAAAGAATGTTAACCTCGGGTGGATCTGTAGGTAAATTAGAAGGTGGGATTGAGAGAGAAAATAAAAAGCATTTCGGGCATCATTTACGCGTTCAGCTGACGTGCCCACCCTTGGTATGAGATGGCACTAACAGGGCTACGAGAACTATTAACACGACGATTCTTAATTTCTGGTGAAACATAACGACGCTCGATTTATGTTATATATGTGTAGGTAAATCCGTGACTTCCAAGGCGATGGAGGTTCGTCTGCCGATCCTATCCGATAGCGCGTGTTACAGAATGTGGCACGTGGATACTGATAAACGACTATGCGCCGGTCAATACAACATGAATGTGGGAGTATGTCCGGTTTGTATGCGACCTCAATCGATTGTTTGTTCCTCGTAGCTTCCCTTTCTTTTTCTTCTACTATTTTCTTGTTAAACTTATTCCTTTCAACCTTCTTGTGTTCGTTGTCGCGGCTTTTCACATCTCACCTCTAGATCTTTACTAGATTATCAATCAGTTTCTACCAGTACGGAATCGTCCTGGGGACGTTCAAAAATCTTAAAAAATGTCTTCGTGCTTCTATCGAAGTCTGCACCTGGACTGTCAACCGATATAAATTGTAGATTCTATTGATTTTCGCAACTCGGAAGAATATATCTTCGCTTGAAATGGATTTCAGGGTGACAGCGGTGGACCCCTAGCGTGTCTGCGCGGTAGTCAATGGGTACAGGTCGGTATTGCGTCGTTCACTATAGCTAACGACCCTGGTTCGCGACCGGGCGCCTTCACACGCGTTTCGCACTACGTTAACTGGATCAAGTCGACGATGTCTTCGAATTAGATTGTTACTAAATTATCGAGTGAAATAAATCTACGGTATTTAAAATGTGTTACTTGATTTATTCAGTGATTCTGTTTATGAATCTAACCGGGCGTTTCACTTGTTTTCAATGAGTTTCAAACATGAAAAAACCAACTCTGTCGATTTGTTATTGAGTGTATGCGGAATCTCCACGATATCTAATCACAGTTCATATTGTTTTATCACGCGATTGGTTTCATCCTTTAAACCACATAATCATTGGGCGTGGTATCGAAAATAAACTACGTATGCACCTATCGACGTATTTTACACATTTCATAGAAACACTTTGTGGCCTACAGTTCGTAAGATGGTCGGGACATACATCTGCATCAATTCTGGTTCTGCTATTCTACTTCCAAAATGTGCATTTTCCATCAATTTACAACTAAGATGATTGTGTAACTTTTTGTTCTGCTTCTTTCCCAGCCTAGTCATTTTTGACCCAATTTCATCGTGGACAAACGTCCTGGCAACATGTCGGGTACCCTCGAAATTGAATCAGCACGGTCCCCAGTTCAACACGTCCAGTGATAACCCTGATACCCACACGCGCTAGTGCCTGGACGAGCACCATTAACTCGCATCCTTGTAAGCGTTACGTTATTTACCGCGATCTAGAGTCAAATATCAAGATTTGTCCGATATCAAGTTGTTAGTAACTGATGTTGCGTATATCGAAATCAAAACATCGCGGGCGGTTCTATTGGTGAATTAGAAATTGGTGGTCGAGAGATAATAAAAAAGCATTTCTCTGAATAGACATCTGTGTCTGAGGCCACTAGCGGGACGGACCTCTAGTATGAGATACTTTTGAAAAAATACATGAACTTTGTGAGCTGAATCGGAATCGGCCTCCATGATTCACATCGGCTTTAACTAGTAACATATTTTCAAAGAATGAATATTCGCTGTTTTATTTACTTTCAAACCATAAAAGCCTTATTCTGTGATGGCTAATTCGGACCATACTAAAACGTATAGACAATATATAGAACTTTAACATTGGACCATTTTTTGTTTTCTCGACGTAGCAAACAACAACAAACGCGGGCCAATATAAACATTTTTTTTCATGTCCCGATTCGGCCACCATTTCATTTTGCTTTCGTTTCGAAAAATGACATGGAATATTTGACCCACATATTTTAGCGTGTATCGTTAATTCTAATTTCTAATCACCCATGATTGTACATGATTAGATTCTGCGCGTTTTATCATCAGGAATCCGGCGTCATTTGTGTGTGCAGATGAGAAAAAATACATGCATACAACAATATTTTCCCACACGTTGTCAAAAAATTGTTATCATTTGTTAACATTAATTCATTCGCACTTATAAATATCACCAGATATTGCGATTAATTTTCACTTTTTTCACTCTGTTTATTGGGTGTATTTGAGTACAATGCGCGCCATTTTAACGTGTATAATTGCATTCTGCTGCATTCTCGCTGCTCGTAAGTATAAAGCCTCGTTTTATAGTAATCAAATCCGAAGGCTTCGGCCATTATCCTTCGGCCATTGCTGTGATAGGATAAGTCAAGCACAATTTATTTGAGGCCATTTTGTAGACTACTACTCCAGGGTCCAGTACCACAGTTCCGTGCTAGATTTAATGCAGATATTTGTTAAATAGTTCATTTTAAAAATGACCTACATAACGAAAGAATTAAAATATCAATCCCCAGTTCTAATTCTAACAAGGTTAACTTAGTAAGTCGTCCCCAGTTCTAATTCTAACAAGGTTAACTTAATTTTCGTTTTTTATATTTTTTATTTTGGAATAATAGTTTTGCTTTTAGATTTGTACAAAGTGGGTTTAAATCATGTGAGGTCAACTTAATTGACGAATAATCGAGTTATCATTTTCTAGATTGAAATCACTGATCCATAACCCGACAATGTGTCATATCTCGGCTTTTATAACTCAATTGCTGATTTCCTCGTATTTTTAAAGCCGTCGCTAGCGAGGGAATTTCTCCGTGGGTCGTTTCATTACGGGGTAAATTTACGACCACGTCAATGATCGGCGTTCCTCTGTTTAAGAAGACCTGGACTTGCGGCGGATCGCTCATCAATGACCGATGGATTTTAACCGCGGCTCATTGCTTCATCCAGTAAGATTCAAATGAATTAACTTCCATCTGCCCGCGTTGAGAATTTTTCGGCGGCGCTCTCAAATCTGTTGAAAATTATTATTCCATTGCAATTTTTCAGCTACAAATACGATTTAGATGATCCTACAGGCTGGACAGTGAGACCGGCCTCCACGGAATCGAGCGTAAGGAAGAAATGAAAATAATCATTGCTTTTGAAATTATTCGTCGAGTAGCCGCGTTAACCTGGTTTAAAATAAGTAACGAGACGAGTAGTACTATATAGGTTAACTATTTATTTGACGCACGAGCTTTCGCTACTAATGAATAGTAGCTTCATCTCTCATTCACCCGATGAAGCTACTATACACTAGTAGCGAAAGCTCGTGCGTCTATAAACAAGTTAACAAGATAGAAATAGACGAATAGTTCTTCATTAAACATCCCAGGCTGAAAGCGTATTAGATAGATAGAAATAGACGAATAGTTCTTCATTAAACATCCCAGACTGAAAGCGTATTAGATAGATAGAAATAGACGAATATTACTTCATTAAACATCCCAGACTGAAAGCGTATTAGATAGATAGAAATAGACGAATAGTACTTTATAGGTTCGACTAGTTTATTTGAAGTACGAGCTTTCTCTGCTAGTAGTTGTCTACTAGTTTCAAACTAGTTTCGCTACTAGTAGTATTAGATAGATAGCAATGAATACAACCAGACAGAATAGTACTTTATAGTTTAACTAGTTTATTAGACGCACGAGCTTTCGCTACTAATGTATAGAGCTTCTTGAGGTGAATGAGTATAGTCAATGTTTTTTTTCTATTGACCGTACTCATTCACCTAATGAAGCTTGTAGCGAAAGCTCGTGCGTCAAATAAATAGTTAACCTATCATACAGTACGACTCGTCTCGTTACTGATTTTGAAATGAACTCTAGTTCGTCAATGCAACTCGAATATGACGGATGGTTAAATATTATATATTTAGTCCGGCGTTGTTGGTACAATCAAAGGTTGGCTCAAGAATGACAACTGGGATATGGACGTCGAAAAGATTATCTTACATCCCTACTATGTCATTAGGAGAGGTATGTGTCCTCAAAAGAGCGCTCGCGAAGTTCGCCATTTTGAAATATATGGCGTGTACGTATAGTATACATAACGTTTTTCTAATTGCAGGAAAATGGGAGCACGACTTAGCTCTGGTGAAGTTGAAGAAACCGGTACCATTCGGACCAGAATTACCCAATATTGCTAGTATCACATTACCAGACACGTCACGATCATTTCCAGAGCCCGGACAGTCCTGTGTAATGAAAGGACGAGGCTGCACGGCCGACGGTGAGTATTCCACAGATTTTGATAAAATGTATGCATAGTTTGCACACGAACTTTAAAAACGTTGTGACGGTTCGGTATGTTTGGAACCGTTCATCTCACTAGCAAAATACCTACCGTAAGGACGAATAGAAATCAATGAAATACAGTGAGATTTAACATACTATTTCGGGGTTTTAGTTGGGTATTTCAAATGTTAACCCCAGGGGTGGATCTATAGGTGAATTGGGACGTCATTTACGAGAAATAAAGAGTTGAGATGTCCCAACAAAATATCATTTACGACTATTAAAAAGTTTTGCCGATTCTTTGTCGAGTTGTTATCTCGACATAAAATCATTTACGATTGATGAAAAATTGAATTTATGTTGAGATAATAACTCAACATAATAACTGGACACAAAATCGAAGTTTTATCTTTTATAAACGATGTCCCGGGGATGGGAAAATTTTGAAATAAGAAAAAAATTTCTGATTCTATTTCGCGATATGAAATCGACAAAAATTTTTATCAATCGTAAATTAATTATTGTTATTGAGATACATCGCAATTTTATTTCTTGTAAATGATGTCCCCGGGATCCTTCTTCAACACTCCTGAATTCTTATTACCAGGATGGCGCTAACGGGGGGACTAATAATTCTTCATTTCTGGTAAAACAAAATGACGCTTGGTTTTTGTTTCTCGTGTGTACAGAAAAACCTGTAACTTCCAAGGCGAAGGAGCTTCGTCTGCCGATCACAACTGGTCGCGATTGTTACAGCAAGAATTCCGTAGATACTTTTATAATTCTGTGCGCTGGTAACTTTGTGGATATAGAGCAAGGAATATGTGAGGTTTGTATATTGCCTCAATCGATTGTTTGCTCTACGTAGCCTCATTTTCTTGTTCTTCGTCTTTTCGTCTTCTCTTTTGTTTTACTCTTTCTTTTCAACCCAGGGTCCGATCTAAGGAATGAAACCCACTTGCCCGGGGGGGGGGGGGGGGCAAGCATATCTGAAATTTCGCTTGCCATTCCAAAAGCTACTTGCCCTACACAAGCAGTCCGATTGGTGGCACTATATCGTCTGTTGTATCAAGTGGGGAAAAGCTTTGTGACATAAAATTGCACTAGCCCGTTGGATAAGTGATAATGATAATCTACTTGCCCTTATGATAATATACTTGTCCCGAGTAATCGGACAATTCACCAAAAACCCTGATGTACCACAGTTGGTAACACTAGGATCGTAGAACGACGGAGATCACTGGTGGAGACAACCACTGCCAGGACTGGGTGAATCGGACAAGTGCTTAGATCGGACCTTGCTTCTGGTGCTCGTTGTAGCGGCCTTTTGGCTTTTCATTTCTGACGAAACTAATAGCTTTGGCTAATTAAACACTGTTGATATTCAATTAGTCCATAGTAGTGTTGAAATCTATTCAACCAGTTAATTTCAAGTGTTTAATTAGTCGATTTCAATAGTTTGTCATTACCAGAGATTTGTATGTATACCTCTATGTTATCCATTTGCAGTCACTTGTTTTATACCCGATGAGGGGAAATATTCCCGAAAACGTTCGTTATCAATAAACTTATTTACTCATCTGAAAATAAGATTCATCGTGTTTACACTTTTATGATTATCGAACTACCTCAACTCTATATCGAAGATTTAATTTTGAAATTAATAATAATCGTATAATGATGATTTATATCAGGGACTTACTACGCTATAATGCATTTCAGGTTGACAGCGGTGAACCTCTAGCGTGTCAGCGTGGTAATGAGTGGGTGCAGGTTGGTATTGCGCTCTCGCCTGGCGACCCGGGCCTGAAACCGGGCCTCTTCACGCGTGTTTCAAACTACGTCGACTGGATCAAGTCGACGATGTCTTCGAATTAAAATGTTTACTAGAGAAATTACCGAGTGAAATAAATCTACGGTATAGAAAATGTGTTACTTGATTTATTTAGTGATTCTGTTTATGAATGTAACCGGGCGTTTCACTTGTTTTCAACGAGTTTTAAATATGAAAAACCAACTCTGTAGATGTGTTTGCAGTGTATGAGAAAATCCACGATCTAATCACAGTTCAATGTTTTATCACGCGATTGGTTTCATCCATTTAACCACATAATCATTGAGTCTGGCATCGATAATAAACTATGCACCTATCGACGTATTTTATACATTTCATAGAAACACTTTGTGGCCTACAGTTCGTAAGATGGTCGGGACATACATCTGCATCAATTCTGGTTCTGCTATTCTACTTCCAAATGTAAATGTGCATTTTCCATCAATTTACAATTAAGATGATTGCGTAACTTTTTGTTCTGCCACTTTCCCAGCCTAGTCATTTTTGACTCTGCCAATTCCATCGTGAACAAACGCCCTGGTATCATGCCGGGTACCCTAGAAATTGAATCAGCGCGGTCCTTAGTTCAACACGAGCTAAATTCAACTCGCTGATGTTGCGTATATCGAAATCAAAACATGGCAGGTGGATCTGTAGGTGAAGGCGGGGACGAGAGGAAATAAAAAGCATTTCTCAGATTAATTATCCGTGTCTGAGGCCACTAGCGGGACCGACCTCTGGTATGAGATACCTTTGAAAACATACATGAACTTTGTTAGCTGACGGCCTACATGATTCACATCGGCTTTAACTAGTAACTATTCTCAAAGAATGAATATTCGCTGTTTTCAAATAAAAACCCACAGTAGATTTGTAGAAAAGTTTATTTTCTTAAAGTTTCTAATATGTTTTGTTCCTCTGAAGATGAGGTTAAGAATTAACCCCGAAACTGTAAGAAAATAAACTTTTTCTACAAAGCTTCTGCGGGTTTTTATTCGTTAACTATACTGAAATTTATATCAGTTCACTACAGTCATTCGCTGTCTTATTTACTTTCCTCAAAGCCTTATGCTATGGTGGCTGATTCAGACCATACTAAAAAAAAATTCTATACGGCATGATATAAAATTTAAACATTGTCCCATCAGTTTTCTAACGGGAGAAAACAACAAAAACACAGGCTAATGCTAACATTTTTATTGTACCTCTAGCCGTACCGGATTTTTTTTCAGTATGGTCCAAATCAGCCACCATTTCATTTTGCTTCCGTTTCGAAAAAATACGTGAAATATTGATTGATTAGAAATTAGAATTAACGATACACGCTAAAATATGTGGGTCAAATTTTGTACGTGATTAGATTCTGTGGATTTTATCATCACGAATCCGGCGTCATTTGTGTGTGCAGATGAGAAAAAATACATGCATACAACAATATTTTCCCACACGTTGTCAAAAAATTGTTATCATTTGTTAACATTAATTCATTGACACTTATAAATATCACCAGATATTGCGATTAATTGTCACTTTTTCACTCTGTTTATTGGGTGTATTTGAGTACAATGCGCGCCATTTTAACGTGTATAATTGCATTCTGCTGCATTCTCGCTGCCCGTAAGTATTAAGCCTCGTTTTATAGTAATATCTAGTAATCAAATTCGAAGGCTTCGGCCTTTATCCTGAATCGCTGTGATAGGATAAGTCAAGCACAATTTATTTGAGGCCATTTTGTAGACTACTCCAGGGTCCAGTGCCACAGTTCCGTGCTAGATTTAATTCAGATATTTGTTAAATAGACCTACGTAAAGAAAGAATTAAAATCTCTATCCTCAATTCTAATTCTAACAAGGTGGTTAACTTAGTAAGTCGACGTTTCGAATTTTCGATTTTTTATTTTTTTGGAATAATAGATTTCGCTTTTAGATTTGTACAAAGTGGGTTTAAATCATGTGAGGTTAATTGACGAATTGACGAATAAATGAGTTATCATATTCTAGATTGAAGTCATTGGTCCATAACCCGACACCTGTGTCATATCTCGGCTTTTATAACTCAATTGCTGATTTCCTCGTATTTTTAAAGCGGTCGCTGGTGCAGACGATGGCGACTGGCGAATTATCGGCGGTAAAGAAATCGCTAGCGAGGATATGGATTCGTGGGTCGTTTCATTACGGGGTAAATTTACGACCGCATCAGTAGTTGGCGTTCCTCTGTTGAAGAAGACCTGGACTTGCGGCGGATCGCTCATCAATGACCGATGGATTTTAACCGCGGCTCATTGCTTCGTCCAGTAAGATTCAAATGAATTAACTACCATCTGCCCGCGTTGAGAAAATTTCAGTGGCGCTCTCAAATCTGTTGAAAATAATTCCATCGCAATTTTTCAGCAACAAGTACGATTTAGATGATCCTAAAGGCTGGACAGCCTCAACGAAATTGAGCGTAAGGAAGAAATAAAAATAATCACTGCTTTTTAAATTAACTCTAACTTTAGTCCGAATGTGACGGATGGTTAAATATTTTGTATGATAGTCTGGCGTTATCGGTACAATCAAAGGTTGGCTCGGTAAAGCTCTCAAGAAGGACAACAGGGTCGAATGGGATATGGACGTCGAAAAGATTATCTTACATCCTCGCTATTTCATTAGGAGAGGTATGTGTCCTCAAAAGAGCGCCCGCAAAGTTCACCATTTTAAAATATATGGCGTGTACGTATAGTATACATAACGTTTTTCTTATTGCAGGACAATGGGAGAACGACATAGCTCTGGTGAAGTTGAAGAAACCGGTACCAGCCGAAAAAAGATTCTTCTTTAAAGCTAGTATCAAGTTACCAGGCACGTCACCATCATTTCCAGAGCCTGGACAGTCCTGTGTAATGAAAGGACGAGGCTGCACGGCCGACGGTGAGTATTCCACAGATTTTGATAAAATGTATGCAACTTTAAAAACGTTGTGACGGTTCGGTATGTTTGGAACCGTTCATCTCACTAGTAAATACCTACCGTAAGGACGGATAGAAATCAATGAAATACAGTGAGATTTAACATACTATTTCGGGGTTTTAGTTGGGTATTTGAAATGTTAACCCGGATCTATAGGTAAATTGGGACGTCATTAACGAGAAATAAAAATTCAACTTTCATTCGAGATATGTTTCAACAAATATCATTTACGACTAATAAAATGTTTTGCCGATTCTTTGTTGAGTTGTTATCTCGATATAAAATCATTTACGTTCTCGACATAAAATCATTTACCTTTAATAAAAAATTGAAGTTATGTTGAGATAATAACTGGACAAAAATCAAATCGAAGTTTTATTTTTTGTAAATGATGTCCTGGGGATGGCCTTGGATCTCAACGGAAAATTTCGAAATAAAAAGAAAAATATCTCTTATTCTATTTATTCTATCATCGTAAATGATGTCCCCGGGACCCTTCCGGAACACTTCCTCAATTCTTATTACCAGGATGGCGCTAACGGGGGGAATAATAATTCTTCATTTCTGGTAAAACATATTGTTTCTCGTGTGTACAGGTAAATCTGTAACTTCCAAGGCGAGGGAGATTCGCCTGCCGATCACAACTGGTCGCGATTGTTTTAGTCAGCGTGGAGTGGACACTGCAATAAACCTGTGCGCTGGTTATGAGTTTGATATAGGCGTAGGCATATGTGAGGTTTGTATATTGCCTGAATCGAGCCTCATTTTCTTTTCGTCTTTTCGTCTCCTCTTGTTTTACTCTTTCTTTTCAACCTTCTGGTGCTCGTTGTAGCGGCTTTTTGGGTTTTTGTTCATCGTGTTTACGCTTCTATGATTATCTAACTCCCTCAACTCTCTATCGACGATTTAACTTTGCAATTAATGATAATCGTATGATGATAATTAATACCTGGGACCAACAACGCTATAATGCATTTCAGGCTGACAGTGGTGGACCCCTAGTGTGTCATACTGGTCATGAATGGGTGCAGGTTGGTATTGCGCTGTCGCCTGGGGTCCCGGGTGCGCAATCGGCCGTCTTCACGCGTGTTTCAAACTACGTCGACTGGATCAACTCGACGATATCTTCGAATTAGATTGTTACTAGAGAAATTACCGAGTAAAATAAATCTACGGTATAGAAAATGTGTTACTTGATTTATTTAGTGATTCTGTTTATGAATGTAACCGGGCGATTTACTTGTTTTCAATGAGTTTCAAACATGAAAAACCAACTCTGTAGATGTGTTTGCAGTGTATGCGGAATCTCCACGATATCTAAATCAATTCAATGTTTTATCACGCGATTGGTTTCATCCTTTTAACCACATAATCATTGAGTCTGGTATCGATAGTAAACTATGCACCTATCGACGTATTTTATACATTTTATAGAAACACTTTGTGGCCTACAGTTCGCTTTTTTTTCAAAGAATGATTTTTCTGAGTTTTTATTTTGACTTCATTGACATTCAAACCCTTATACTCTGTCGTTTCGTAAAAAAAGCAATGAAATATTCCCGAATTTTTCTAGCGTTAATTCTTACGTCTATGTTGCTCATGATTGTTGTATATGATTAGATTATATTAGTATCATCACGAAATTTGTATCTGCAGATGAAAAAAATAAATAAATAAACGCATGAAGTATTGTTCCCACGCGCGCTATCAAAGAAATATCATCATTTTTTATGATTTATATATTCCAACTAATAGATATCTAAATATCACTATAGATATTGCGATTTTTAATTTTTTTCACACTGTTTTGTGGATGTATTTGAGTACAATGCGCGTCACGTTAACGTGTATAATTGCATTTTGCTACATTCTCGCTGCTCGTAAGTATAAAGCCTCGTATATAAGTTTTATATAGTAGTATCTAGTAATCAAATTCAAGGAAATTTATCTGCGGCAACTTTATACACTATTACCCGCGGCTCCAGTAACACGGCTACGCGTTAGATTTAATTTATCATTTTAGCCCGCATTGAACGAAGGCCTGCTAACGCTGTACCCTATAGGGTATAAGCGATGGTATGGATCATGGATTCTCAAATGTACATTTTGGCTATCAACTCCTATGATAGTCCATGCTTTCACTTTTCACTCGAAAATGTGAAATCGAATGATCTATCATCATTACCAAACTAGGTCATGATGTCATCCAAGATGGCCACTGTGACTTTACTTAGCAAAAATTTATCAAAAACAAGACGTTTCGCCCCACATACCCAACCTAACTTTTGAAATAATCAAACCTTTAGAAAGTAGGGGTATCCCAGTACAGGTATGCCAGTACATCCGAGCCAAATATCTAAGGGAATCCCCCACCGTGTTTGGTACCCTTACTCACAGCAAAAAAAGTCCAGGGAATCCCTTATTTCATCATCAATCTGTCTCTCAGGATCAATGGATTTCATACATATAACCGAAATTCGTTACCTATCCCATTTGCAGAAATTATGGCAACCTCTTCTTCACTCTAGGTACTATTTTTGGGGTCCGGCCCTACGCATCTTCGAGCTACTAACCTAATTGTGGTCTGATGCCACTTGTTTTCAGGGTGACAGCGGAGGACCTCTAGCGTGTCGACGCGGTAGTCAATGGGTACAGGTCGGTATAGCGTCGTTTGCCGGTCCTAGAGATTCGGGTTCCAGACCGGCCGTCTTCACGCGCGTTTCGCACTACGTTAACTGGATCAAGTCGACGATGTCTTCAAATTAGATTGTTACTAAATTACCGAGTGAAATAAATCTACGGTATAGAAAATGCGTTACTTGATTTATTTAGTGATTCTGTTTATGAATGCTACCGGGCGTTTCACTTGTTTTCAACGAGTTTTAAATATGAAAAAACCAACTCTGTAGATTTATTTGCAGTGTTTGCGAACTCTCCGTGAACTCGATACCTTAGAGAGGTATAGCCTAAAAGTTTGTGACTCGACGTTGAAATTTAGCTAGAGTTTGTCGAGAAGTGACAAGCTGGAGGCATGGTGGAGTTGGTTCTACGAACACCATACCTTGCAATTAAGTATCATTCGGTTTTGCTCGAGTCTGAAATTCTGAAGCTTTGATCTTTGAGATCCGTACGCGCGATATTGATAATTATACACCGAAAATCCGTCCAAGTTTGTGCTCGAAATTAACCGTTTAACACCGCGTGATATCCGTGAATATAGAAAATCCCATCGGTTCACTTTGCCAGAGGCTGATATTCTAACATATTCTCGGCAGCAAAGCGGTGGTTAGCTTGTAAAATCTATAACTTCCCTCTGGCCTTACTGCCGCGTATCAGACGTGATTATCATATTGAGATATATGATTATACATTGGAAGGTAGTTTTCGATGAGTCTGTTGTCCTCAGCGGCAGTTGCTCCACGGTGGCCTCCGTGTTAAACGATGATCAGGATTTCGAGGCGTTTTGAAATATCACCGTTACTTTGTACGTTACTGAAATAAGGTAAGCCTTTGCGCAGTTATTTGTTGTTTTGATCGTTGCTAAAAGATGCGTAGAATAGTTTGGAGAATTTTACTACTTTTTGCGGGCAGTTTATTGGTTTTTGTTTAATATTCCAACGTATTTCCAACGAGTTTTTTTAATTCTTCTCACCATATTCATTCCAATGCTGTAATGTAGACCTATATAATGATGAATACCTTTGATTTTTCATTCACGATATTCTGTATATCACTTTAATCAGAATATTTCAAGAACTAATTCTTTTATCGTAGAATATTCTACATATATAGATTGTTTCCCCAACACAATATTGTACGTATTCATGCGTGACTTTACTTTTGTTGTTTTTAGGGCGGCTCCGATATGGCTGATGCGGGCAGTAACCAGACGACGGAACCGATGTGTTTCATGGTTCGATACGGCTGGTTGTCGATCATCACAGTCAACCTGAATTTATACACGGCGTATCTATTTCCGATTCTCAGTTTCATCAGTTTTGTAGTCGTCGTTTTGGGAACTTGTAAAAAGGCGGCGTCGAGCGCCAGTCATTTTTACATGCTCGTGCTGGGCGTGGCCGACCTCTACGCTATCGTATCGATAGAAGTGCCCTATTTGATGGACTATTATCGCCTTCAATTCGACAGAGCTATGTGTTTCTTCAAGGTCTTCCACACGAATTGCCCGGCGCAGATAGCCGTGTGGATTCTGGTGCTGATGACGCTCGATCGGGCGATCGCCGTCTCCGCACCTTTACGAGCGGCGCGTCTATGCACCGTAGGCCGAGCCCGCACGGCGCTGATAGCTATAACCTGCGTGTTCGTTATCTTCCACGTCGTATGGTCGGCTTTCCATCTTCCCAACGCGTTCATGGGCACGTGGACCAACTGCCGAGTCGAGAGCATTTTTGCCGGAAGGTTCTTTTTCTACGCGAATAACGTATTGTCGTTGTACTTACCGATCGTGCTAATCTCAGTGGCTAACGCGTTTATAATAGCTGGAGTACGGAACGGTCCGGCGACCGGCGCCGCCAAACAAGCCACCGCTAAAAAGATCACTATTCTAGTCGTGTCGACGGCGGCGTCGTTTCTGTTGCTTGCGTTTTTTAACTGTTTGACGCAACTGCTGTTGTTAGAGCGCGGTCATCCCGCTCAGACTACTATGTACTACCTTACGCATTGCGACAACCTGTCGTATGGATTATTCGTCATCGTTTGCAACTCCGTTTCGGTCGTGTTGAAAAATGCGAACTTCGTCGTGAACGGTTTCATTTTTTTGTGTAGTCGGAATTTCCGCAACGATTTGAGAACGACGGCCTCCGCGCCGTGGGTAAAAAAAATGAGCAAATGAATAAACGAATATTCTTTCATCGACTTTGAATAAAATAATTAATCGTTGTCATATCGTCGTTGGGCATAGGGTTGTTTTTCTTTTTCTTTTTTAACCGTTATAACCGTTAATTACCTCTCCAAGACCGCGATTGCCAGGAAAGTATCGAGAAGACACCATTTCTAGTAATCACTCTTTTCAGAGTTTAGGGCCTACAGAGCTTTCCAGTCGACAAACGAACCCACTTTAAATTCGTCGATAAATGAACCTACAATGAATTGATCGTAATAGATAATTCATGATTACGTACATTTAATATTGTTCTAACGTTTTGATATTCTAACTTAATCTCATCGTCAGAAAAATAGCAAACACGATAAACAGTATTTTCAATAAGATGTTTAAAAGGGAGAGTTAAAAAACAGCAACTACAAATAACCGAGAACGCGTCACAGCTTTCCGGCCAGATATTCTCGTAGTTTACCATAAACACTTTGTAATATATACTGACAATGACCAGTCAGCTCTTTCGACTATGAAATCAACGAATGAATGAGTCAACCATTGATATGGTTCACCAGTCGTTAGTTCAATTTGTTTGGCTTCATATTGAGCGCCATTGAAACCCCGTGTGCTGCGTGTTTGACGCCGGCCACATCAGTGACACTACGCTGCAAATTAGATTACATTAGATTAGATTGAACAATATGGACTATGATAGATAGATAGATAGTTCACTGATGTTAAAAAAGAATCGGTGTTTTCATTTTAGTTATAGCCTGAATTTATTTGAAATGACAAAATTTCCACTGCGGAACGAATAGATACCGGTGAAGGACACTTTGAATATAGAGCACTTGAATAGTTGGATCACTATGAATATATTTGAAGCACTATGAATAGTTAAGAAAATATAAATAGTTAGGACACTGGAAACAGTTAGGACATAGGAATAGTAGGGGCACAGGGAATAGTTGGAAATTTAAGTGAAACTCACTGGAACCTGACGGAACATCAGGATCGTTTAATAGGTCGTCAAATGAAGATTGTTTGGTTAAAAAAGCCTCTAGATTCGAAGGAAATTTTTCGTGCAGACCCTTACATCAATATGCATCAATATGGATCGCCTGCACGGCATTCAAAATACCCGAAAATTCATTGTGAAAACTGTCATATTTGTATGCAATAAAATTCAGTCGTATTTCAATTCCACCACAGTACTTGTTAGCGCGTTGTTGATCAATCTTTCTCAAATTGTTGCACATAAATTATCTGTTTTATCTTATTGCTGATTATAGTTATTTATCTTAATGGTAACTGCAGCAATATTTATCGGTAGTTAAAATGAATGCTTTTATCGTCTGGCCCTAATGGGTCGGGGGTGCTTCATAGAGAATACTTCACATAGCCATTCATCGGTCTTCTTCTTGTCGTCATGTTGGCAGCCGTTGTAGTGGTATTGTTTACGGTGCTGGTTTCCGCATCGACCGCCGGTATTTATTTCAATTTCTAGTAGTTCCTCTCACTACGTTACTTTCATGAGCTATTAATCGTGTAATGAAAATTTTACCAAATATCGTCTTAACGAAAATAATCGAAAACTTAATAAGTTATAACCCAGTTGATGATATAACAGTTTATTCTGACAGTTTCGAAGTCTTGACCAAACTTTATCAGAGAAACTTTAGTCAATACTATCTGGTTTTTGCTAATTAAGTTTCACGTTTTCGATTGTTTTCGTGAAGATGATATTTGATAATACTTTCATTACAGTCTTAAGTTGTTGAATTGGCTATAGAACTAAGATGGTCCAAGAATCTAGTCTAAGCAATCTGGCCTCTTCGTTGTTACTACAATCTTTAATCGTTTAGCGCCTGAACAGTGTGGTGTAAGCAGCGGGGCTGATGATGGATGGCGCATTATATCAGGCACGGCGTCTAAATCGGGCCAGTGGCCCTGGCAGGTCAGCCTTCATTTCCTCGGGCGTCACGTTTGCGGAGGAACCTTGATCAACAAGAATACTATTCTGACCGCGGCTCATTGTACTAAGATAGCACGGTAAGTCAAGTCAGTCGGATTGTCGTTTAATTGATAAAACGATATATACAAGGCGTGCTGGCCAACAGACCAATGGAACTATCAACTTATACACGGATATAAAACCATCATGAACTGTATCGTTTCTTTTCTTCAATAGTGGAACTTATCCTCATTTGTGGGAGGCCGTAATCGGCGAAATCAACATTAAAAAACCGAAGAAAAAATACCTGATATCAAAGGTCGAGCGACATATACGATTTGTTCAGTTCCGAGGTGAGTATGAAAGCCAGTGGCCGCGCAGTTCATGGGTAAGAAATGTAGTTCGAAGTTCGGCCATATCTTTCACATTGTGTTCAATATATTATAAAATTTAACATCTATACTTTAGAAATAATTGAACAAAATCGTGTCTATTGTTGTCTGCTTTTGTATGGTCACATGAACCTGGTCCGTGAACTGCATTTTTCTTAATATGATGATTTTAGGATTCGACATAGCAATAATGAAGCTGACTAAAGACGTTGAATTCAGTAGCACTCAAATGCCCGCTTGTCTGCCGAGCCACGACCCTTCTCCTGATGATACCTGTTACGCCAGCGGCTTCGGGCAAACTTACAAAGCGGGTAAGTCAAATTTGAACTTTCGCACTTTTCGCTATTTCGCCATTTGAAGACATTTCTGAAGTAGATACTAAGAAATATTCGACTTTCAGAGACTCGCTAACAGTGTGTATTTTCTGTTTTGTGACTTAAGGAGTTATTGGACGTCCGTCGGAAAAGCTAATGCACGTCGCTGTTGATATCATAAACACGAAGGTCTGCGCTCGAGCTTTCCGCCAGGCAATAATCGACACGAGAACAATCTGCGCAGGGGGCGCTAGTAGCAAAAACGTCTGCAAGGTGAGATACTTAAAGACTGTAAAAGCGTCCTTCTCGCCAGAAAATGAGCTGATTTAGTATTTGAAATGTTTTCTACTTGAAGGGTGATTCGGGTGGGCCACTGGTGTGTAAAAGACAAGGTAAATGGTACGTACACGGTGTAACCTCTTTCGGCAATTTCCCTTGTGGCAGAAAGGGAGAACCCGGAGTCTACACCCGAGTAACGTCATATCTTGACTGGATAAACGAGCGAGCGTGATTGGCTATCTGAGTTTATTCACCGTGTTAATTTGATATATAATAATTTTGCTTATCAGACAGAAAAGTTTGTTTCGTTCACTTTTAGCAACGTTTCTCTCAAAGAGAAAAGAAATTGAACTGTAGATAAATTAATTGTATTGTTTTCTGAATTATAAATAGTCTTAGTATTTATTTAAGATTTAGTATTTCATGCAAATCTTACGACCAAAAATGTTACGAATTTCGTGTTTATTCCTTCATCAATTTTCTGATTTTATCGTCAATGCTTTTGCGTAGATTTTTCAACGTACGAACAGCTTGGTTGATTCTAGTATCGGCGTATGTCTTCAAATTCAGAAGACCTCCTCGTCTATAAGCGGGCGGGCGAGGTGTCGTGGTCGGCTGCGGTTCCGGGCTAGGTTTATGCTGCGGTTCGGAACTCTGTCCCATCTTCTTCATCTGAGCCGCGTCCAGTTTATTCACGCACAGTCCGCTTGGAGGCAATTTCGCGCAGTCTATGCCTAGATCCGACCAACTGAATCCGAAATTATTCATAATCGGTTCGCATCGTTGTTTGGCTATTAAACAGAGAGTTTCACACGGCGGTATCGGGTCTTCCAACACGGTGCAAACCGGCAAATACCACGTACATAACAACCACCTGAACTGCTGGCCACAACCGCCTCCCACCAGCGGATAGTACCTCTCCATCGCGGCTACAGCCTGCTGTTGAGTCGTCTCTCCGGGAAGGTTCGGAAGTATGGTCATGTTGTAAAGTCTCGTCGGGCACATCGTGGTTGTAATCGGCTCGCAACGAGGCGTCCTCGGCTTCCCCGATTTAACCACGCCATTGCAGGCTAAAGACGCGAAGAACAGCAGCGATGCCACAAAACGATACATTTCCAATGGTTTCGCTGGCGATGTAAGGCTCGTAAATGCTAGGACGCTTCGCTCGCAGTTGCAACATTCCCATATCTAGGTTTGTAATATGAAATTATTGCAGCATTTATTTACATGAATTGTATCGCGGTAGTTTTCATCAATTATCTCTTTGTTCATTACAAAATACCACGAAAGTCCGGGGTAATCTACCACGCTGACATATACAAGTATATGGTAAACACGTTAGTCAGAGTTCAAGCATATTTATTGACATATAGACATATTTATACAAACGTATGCAGGCTAGACACAAATGTCTGAAAATACGCGTATTCACAAAATATGCAAAGAATATGCATTTGCATCATCTATGTATAGAATTAGCTAGAGTTATTACAGAGGTGTCCAATGCAGGTACAGAAATTAAGCGTGTCCCCTTTTGAGCCGGTCATTTCTCTGCAGTTGGGATGAAGAATGCTACCCCCGCAGCCTCGAAGGATATGCCGTTCACCCGATACTGAAACGAACAAAACAACACCAATTACAAAATGGGGTCTCAGGTACCAAAACCAAGCAGGTTTTTCCCTATGCATTGAATATGAAGAAGATATATTTACCCATCGTTGCATAGATCGTCAGGCACTTGTAACGACATGAAACTTTTTTTGCAATTTTGTCCAATTTGTCGCCTTTCCAGCAGTTGATTCCGTATTCAGTTCGCGTGGAAGCGCATCGGTAACATTCCACACCCGCAGCTGTCATAGGAAAGTTTTACACATAATAATGAATGTTCTGTTTTATCTTCGAATTTTCTACGTCTGAATTCATTATCGGCGTAGATTAGAATTTTTGAACAGAAAATAATCCTAAATTCTAGCGTTTTAAGCATCCTCGCTTTCCAGGGTTTGATTGCCGCCCGCCGAAAGCTCCGGATGGAATTCTTAATGCATTTCGAAATCTTAGGGGTCTGGCCGGACCCCCACGGACACCGCCTAGACCCCTCTAAATTTACTACAGAATCTTCGCCTTTTCTGCATTTGTGGTGGGATTTTCTACGTCTTGTATTTTTTCATACAGACATCTTATTTTGAAATTTCTTAATACTCGAAATTAAACTAATTGAAGTTTCTACTCACCCACGTTTATTCCACATAAAACCAACACGGAAACCACTAAAACGACGTGCATTTTTCAGCCGTACCGAGTTTGCAATAACAAATCATCAGTAAAAACTTGATAACCAGTGAGCGTATTGGATAGTTCATAATCATTTCATCATTCATTGTATAAACAGTGAAATAATGAGTCGCTAGAAGATGATTAACGATGTTAATGGACGGCGGTATTTGTGTTGGCTTTAACTATCAAAAACTGGAAAGATAACCTGGATAACCCCTAGATACAGTTTGCCGTTGATGGAATTGAGACAAAAGAACGACATAGAGTTGAAACATGCGAAATCGCTGCCGAGAATGATAAAATCGCGGTTAGGATCTGACAAGCTTGCCGCAAGCTTGTCAGATCCCGGCCTAACCGTCAAGTGCTGCCGCTAATGATTACGGTAGCGGTAAATACGAGAAGTAAACTCAACTGGTGGTCTAGTTTACTGCGGCATGCGAGTATAAAGTTAGTTAGACTGGTTACCGATAGAACAGGCAACCAGTCTAAAAGTTAGTTCACATTTCACCGCTACCGTTTAGTATAGTGGCAGCACTTGCCGGTTTAGGGCTAAAGTAGTTACATCTAGAACTATTTGATAAAAAATAGATCTATGGATAATATTGAAGTACTATAACTAATGATGAACTATACCTACTTAATTGGAAATGTCAGTCGTATAGTTCATCTATGCTTCAAGAATTTCCCCTGAGTCCGGCCCGCCTGTCGGTAAATAGTTTGTCCATTACACCAGTTCAAAGACTCTGGCAAGCGAGTAATTTATTAGTTCACATTTATCCCGCTATCGTTATACATAGGGGCAGCACCGAACGGTCGAGTGTGGCTTGCCCGTATTAGAATTATTCTTTCAAACGCTTAATTCCAAGCTTATCCGATAAAGAATCTCATCTAAGAAATAAGTCTCAAGCCGTTTATATAATAGAAACGGTTTTCACTTTGTTTTGTGCCTTGGCTTAATAACAATAAAGTAAATTGAATTGAAATCCGTCGTCGTAACAAAATGTCGCGTAGTCGAAGTGAAGGAGCTTTATTTGTAGGGCGTCTCAGTAAAGATACGTGTACTCGTGATCTAGAGGAGATATTTGAGAAATATGGACACATTACCCGTTGTGACATCAAATACGGTACGTTTTGAAGTATGAAACATTCGATAAACTGCGTCTCACTCAACCCACCCCGTCCCGCTGTTTTTTTAGTTCCCTGGCTCTCTTATGAGCTAAAGCTGACCCTTACCTAGGCCTAATAATCCTTCAACGTATATTTACATTGCTGTATAGCCACCATCCTCCAAGGAGGTCGAGAGGGAAGGGGCCAGCGCGCGCAGCAACTAGTGAAAGCAGTGCTGTGTCCAGGAGAGATAGGCCTAATTATGAGTTCTGACACTCTTGGGTAGGTCTTTACAGATGGAATCTTCCAGACACTTAAGGCAAGCTCATTATTATTTATCTAGTAGAATCACAAAAAATCCTCATGGGATGTAAGGCCACACCTCGTCTGGTAAGTATCCATTAGGTATGCTATCGATGCTTAGTGTGCGATAGAATATCAACTAGGACATCGCCTACTGTGGCAATAGAGGATTCCGCTTATGACAAAGTAATGATCCACAGGGTCTGCTTATGTCCAGTAGGACATCGCCTACTGTGGCGATAGAGGATTCCACTTGTGACAAGTGATGATCCACAGGGTCTGCTAGCAGGAGATATGATTCCACTTGTAGACCTACGTCCGACCGAAATCTTTAAGACCCTTACTATAAATTGTTTTTGTGTTTTCTATTTTTTAGGTGCTGAAATGGGTGAGTTATAAAAAGATGAATCAATGCCGCAATTAGGAGTTCCTCCACCCTCCCCCGCGTCCCAAAAATCTCGGCTGCGGATACCAAACATCGACTTAAACCTCGTTTATTTTCAGCTTACGCGTTTGTAGACTTCGAAGATCGTCGCGATGCCGAGGTTCGTACTTCGATATAAAACTTTCTTTGAGCTTAAATTAAAAAAAAAAAAAACTAAATGAACGAACGAATATCGATGCTTTATACAATTGACCGTTCGTACGGTCTCTTCTCAATGTGACTTGTTTATGACAAAATCATCGCGACGTTTCGACTACATTTTTAAAGGACGCTATTTTTCAATTTCATATTCTACTTAAAATGGGAAAAACGAGTTGTGATGAAATTCATTCGGTCGAAACTTCGCGTTGACGTCGTCCAAAATATTTGATGAAATCGATTATGAATTTACTTTCGTTTACGCGTCTAGCAGAATTGCTCGTCGATTTGTCGAATCGTAAAGCAAATTTTCTCTTGTGCCGAAAGTGAAACTCGCTAAGTCGTCATAATTGGGACGATTTTTATATCCATCCAACTCCCGGGCCCTTCAGTTCTCTGCTACTAAGTAGGGCGCAGATACACGTTCCCAAAATCTCAAAGAATTTAAGGGGTTAGAAATGAGATATAACCTAGGTTCTAGAAATCCGAGAAAAAGGGGTTTTTGAAAGTGGCTCCGTGATTCTTTTTTAGTTGAAAAGGTTGTTTTGTATGTCCTTCCATAGATGTTACTCTAAGAAGTGAAGAGCCCGGGATCTAAATCGATGAATTAGTGAATTGGGACTCAAACATAAACAGACGACTTCAGCGAGTTTGACTGCGAATAATTTTCATATATTTAATATCTATGAGTAATTTTTTCATATAATGTGATATTTTTATTAATTGTTATTATGTTACTGACTGCCCCACAGTTTCAAACCATCGCCAGTCCGTATCAGTCGTCATCAGCCTACGACAATAATACGCCATAGTCGACACACACACCGCCATTACCATTGCCGTACCATGCCAACGCCACCATACCATTGCCATTACTTGTAAAGCCACCCTCAATACCGCCCAGCCAGGCTACCTGACCACTACTGTTCATGTGATCCGAACATGACCATTACCAGGTCAGATTTCCGAGCCGCGGGTGTATGCGTGTTGAACAAGGTATCAGTGTTACTCTTTAATAATAATAATCGATATTACAGTAGACTCTTTGCCAACTCGGCGCGTACGCAAACGCCGCTGTGGCAAGCGAGTATCCACCAGGTGGTGCTTCGGGTCTTCGGCGCGCTTCAATTACTTCTAATACTGCGGTGAAATCGAATCGACTTTTCGAGTAATTTCCAGAGTGCCGAGTTGGCAATAGTCTGCTGTAGTTAATACTATTATATATACATAACAAAGAAAAAAATGTAACATTACGAAAACATCTTCTAATTCTAGCAATTTAAATGCTAAACTTAAATTCGATGAAATCCGATACAAGATTTTTATCGATTCGAGAAATAACTTCTCTTATTTTAAACCTTAGAAACGTATTTTGTATAATTTGTCTCATATCGTGTTGAATGTCGAAACGAATGAATCTCGAGTAGAGAATCTGTAATTTTTATTCACTCGTTCGAACGACGTTTATTTCAGGACGCCGTGAAATACGAGAACGGTCGCGACGTCTGCGGATCGGTGATCATCGTCGAATGGGCGAAGGGTAACCCGAGACGACCGGTGGTAAGTGTGGAAAATTGGATACAAACAGATTATACCTAGTCACCAGAAGAACCGGTATAAAATAGCCAAAACCTGATATTATAACCTGATACTTTGTACGTATTACTTGTAGTCGAACTGGCGACGAGGAGGTGGTAGTGGAGGAGGTATGGGAGGAGGCGGAGGAGGTAGAAGAGGTCGTTCACCTCCTCCCAGACGACGAATCGGTGGAGGTAGCAGACGTAGCAGGTAAAATTACGCAATTCAGTCGCTGAATTGTCTTTTATTTCTATTAATGAATATTTCTTGTAAGTTTTATACAGTTTGTAGCGCGTCTACTCGGTCCTGCTTAGTGCTACTTTTTGGGAAAAGCTTATTAAGGCCTAAAAATCTACGTGATGTTTAGTAAATTCGGGTTATTTTTGCTTCCTATTTCCAGGTCTCGATCTCGTGACCGACATCGCCGACGCAGCAACAGTCGATCGAAGAGTCGTTCGCGGAGTCATTCGCGCGACCGCGTCGGCGCGGGCCGACGTTCGAGACACGCGCGACGTTCGATGACGCCGCGGTCGCGCAGCGGTTCGAGGTCGCGTAGTCGATCGCGTTCTCCGCGCGTCCTGATGAGGAACGTCGACGGGAACGGTTCCGCGCGACCGTCTCGCAGCCGTTCGACCAGTATTTGAAGATTCGCGTTTAAAGCACGCCGTGCTCGGAGTGAGACCGGTATTTACGGTTTTATAAAGGAGAACGAGGCGCACGAGGACGCTTCTCGTTAACAATAAATTGTTGTTTTGTCGTATCGAAGCGACGCGGGCAGTATTTCAATTATCGAGACATTTCTCATGAACGATATTCGTGAAATGAAGAATATTTTCGTTTAAGTTTCAAATCTCGGTTGTAGATCATTCTAGTCTGTACGCTCGAATGACGCTCCTAGATTTAGATTCCAAAACTTTTTTTGAGATGCTCAAAAGCGTTGAATATTCAGACGCTGCGGTGAAAATGTTTTTATTTCATGTTAATTGCGGCAGCGTTGCAAAAACGGAAGTGTCAAACTTAATTATCGGATCAGTCGCTTGAGATGTTTTATGGAATCTTGATAAATTTTCATGGTATCCTTTACCAGTTTTCTCATCTCTTATTAAATATAATTCTGTTAGTTGCTTGAATGAATTGATTCAGATGAATTAAATTTTATGTATACAAATTGATATTATTACATATTGTGTGACCATTGCACCATCCCTTGTAAAATATGCCGAGCAATAAACAATAGCGTTGTTGTAAATTTATTATATGAACGCGGAATTGTTTTCTTTAATTTACTTTTTTACTTTCAAGGAAAATTCAAGGAATCAGAAAATCTTTCATGATAAATCATTGTTACAACGACGAACAACGACATAAGAAGACCTGAAAATTTTTTGATTGCGCAACATTTCATGTTCGTTTTCTTTGAATCTGTGAAAACAAAGTAACAAACAAACTTTAAGCGATGAAAAAAGAGACAAAAATACTAATATCTAGCTCGGTTAGTTTTGGTAGTTTGAAATAGACATTTGTATTTATTGGACATGAACAAAAGTACATTATGCGATTTCCGCTGAATAAAAAGGATTTTTTCTGTGCATAATTTTTCCCAACTTAATGTAGTAACAAATGGATATATATGTAATTTGTCTGCCCTTGACAAAAATATTAAAACCAGCGTTAATTTGTTGTGAACAAACATACATTGGCACGATTTAGGATTTTTTTCTGCACACAATGTTTCCCAACTCGATGCGATTATATGTAATTTGTCTGGAGGTGAATATTTTCTGCTCTCTGTCAACTCGGCCGGGAAAATGAATGGTTTATTCATAGGACTCGTATTTCTGAGCGTGTGTTGTAGAATCGGTAAGAAGCGAGTTATTTAATCGTGTGATATAATTTTGCATATAATGGGCAGAAAGTGGCCACCCTCAATACGGTCCTGAGAATTTTCTGATCGACTTCGAGAAGGCAACACCATCGCGTGTTAGTTGTGTCCAGACCAAGTTGTTTTTAACACAGGTTCAGGAGTTCGTTGTTATTCCTGCGATTCTCGCGAGAGACAGTACGGAGGGGATTGCTTCAGGTTGACTAAGTTGGATGAAATAGCCGAGAAGATAGAATGCGACGTTAGATGTTTGACAACCAAATTCAGTAAGTGTCACAATGTCCACTTATGTAGGCAGTAAACGTTGCGATCAGTTTTAACCATCTTAAGTACACTATCAGCGACTGGTTTATCGTTTCTTTACCACCCGACGATTAGGCTAAACAAAAATGATACCTTGTTTCTCCGCAGCGGCCGGGTCATTTTTGTAAAATATGATAAAATTCATAAACAGTTCATTTCCATAGCGGCCGGGTCTGTTATGGTGAAATTGATCACGATCTTTAAAAAAAGTAATGTATAGGGTAGATAGGCGGCCGGCCGGGTCAACATTTAAGCTCAGCAGAGCGGAGAAACAAGGTTTCAATTTTTTTTGGCCTTTCAGGTCGCATAAAATCCTACTATTAGTAGGATTTTATGCGACCTGAAGTTACATTTAACTACTTTAATGTTTGAATTTCACTATCTGTGATTTATTGTCAAGCGGATTTCTTTCAATATCATCATTCGAACAACTATCTCATCGTTTTCTGTTTACACGAGAAATCTACGTTTGTATATACTTTCAGCTGGAATTGGCAGCTTTATAAAAAGAGGATGCGGATTTATAAGCCCCGATAAATGCCTGAGGACGACCGCGTACGACGCATCTGGAGTGTTCAAAATATGCGCGTGTGACGGTGATCTGTGCAATAATTTTGAGATACCGTTCGACATTCACAAATTCACTTGAAAATATTGTTCAATAGGAAATATAAGGTGTTTGTTGTGCTCTTTTCTGCCTCACAGGTTTGGTCTAATATCTGCTGACAATCAAGGTCTCAATTCTTTTGGTGCCGAGCTTGACTTTAAACCGACGATTTCTGGGGAACGACTCGCACTCGCAACGCGCTGTCCTATGAACAATTCTTTTTAGATCGGTTGAATTTCATCGAAATATTTTTGAGATCATGTCACGTGATTAGTGGAAATCCACGTGAATCAAATGAATGTTTAACTGCTACATGATAAGGGTTACTAATTACGATGAAATGCTAATTAGTGATAGTTTACAGTCATTCATTGGCGTTTTAGTTTTTTGAGTCGAAAACCTTGAAGGCAATACGACCTTTATGTGAATGCCCCTTTGCCAATCTAATTAACCCTATGGATGTCTCAGAAAATGTGTTACCGCAGCTTTTAGATTAGTTATTCATTAACTATAATCGTAATTAGTTTTTGGGGGTAAGGTTGGTAGACCTGGATGTTTGCTCGAGGATGAAATGTTGAAATGCAAAGATTAGCCATTGATGGCTGAGCACTGGCGTGTTTTTGAATGGCTGTAAATGGAGTCAAACCATAAGAAATAAGAATTGAGTTGATCAACCATACAGCTTAGGAAACACATTTTCTGATACATCCTATATAGTTTGACAGAGTGGTTTAGCGCGAGTTTGTCGACTGCGAAGAATTCCGCGGCCGTGTATCCGTTTATATGGCTGATGCCAAAAAATCTACGCCGAGGAAAGCGCTGTTTGTTTACTTTTGCGGAAAATTCAAGGAATCAGAAAATCTGTTCGTGTTGATGGAACTCCTCGTAACAACGAACATTCGGGCACCTGAACAAAATCTTCTAATTGCGCAACATTTCATTGTCTTTTAATCTATGAAACCATCCGACGCTATAAAAACATAAAGCGATTGTAAACGAGAGAGAAATAGTTCGACATTAATCAAAACTGGCATTTATTGCCGTGAACAAAAAATACGTCACACGATTTCCGCTGAATAAAAAAGATTTTCCTGCGCATAATGTTTCCCGACGGAACGGATGTAATTATATGTAATTAATATGGATTATATGTAATTTGTCCAGAGGTGAATATTTATATTTGTATCCAGTTTATATATAACTAACATACTTCTGAACGGAAAGAAAACTATATAGTATAGTCTGCTCTCTATCGATTCGGCTGCAGGAAAAATGAACGGTTTATTCGTAGGACTTGTATTTCTGAGCGTGTGTTGTTGTGGTATCGGTAAGAAGCGATGTTTGACACAATTTCGTTTGTTTTTCGTATGCTAGTTATCAATCGGTGATACAAGCCAGCCACAGGGCCTAACTGAACAAAATAATTCAATAGGCTTTACGAAAATAAGGCTAAAACAAAATGATACCTGGTTTCTCCTAATCGGCCAGGTCATTTTGTAAACTGCGATGAAATTTGTAATCAGTACATTTCTATAGCTGCCGGATGTTATGGCTGATCGTGATTTTAGAAAAGTGTAATGTACAGAGTAGATAGGCGGTCGGCCGGGTCGTTTTCAGCACAGCAAAAACGAGAAACGAGGTATCAATTTTTTAAGCATTTTTTTCTAAGCAGTACACAGCTAGGAATGGAGTAAAGCTCATATTTGATCATCGCTGCCTTTGCATACCACTAGGCCCTACCAGGGGGTGGCCACTGACCTGGAAAACTCTGGGGGGGGGGGGGGAATTCGAATAATCTAGAAATTCGGATAATGCTATTGTTTCTTTATCAGTAGGTGATTCAATGAAAAATGGTTGAATTATAACATTTTAAACCAAGAGATTTCTCAGATTCACTTAGTGAATTCTTTGTAACATCAGTGAAAATGCAGGGAATTTTAGTGCCAGTGCTAGCTCCTCTGCTGTCTGGGTCCACCCTGGATTAGGTCTAAGGGGAATTTGTAAATGAGCGGAAAGTGGCCACCCTGACCAAAAAGGGATATTTTGACTGTGTCGCAGAAGGCAGCACCACCACTTGTTAGTCGTGACCCGGTAAAGTGTTTGTTCTAATTGTAGGTTCGGGAGTTCGATGTTACTTCTGCGACTCGTCGTACACGAGGTATGGACGGGATTGTTGGAGAGGGAGCAGGTTAGATAAAATAGCCAGGAAGATACACTGCAGATATAAATGTATGACAATCTATACTCAATTGGGTAAGTGTCTCAATGTCCGCTTATGAAGGCCGTATATAGTGCCTTCGACGAGAATTGAAATTGTTAGTGCAGTCCGATCCTTATGATGTTGCAGTCCTTTTTAATGCCGCTGCCTTATTTGCCAACATTTTTCAGAGAACAAATTTGCCCAATCTACCGGTAACTCCACCACCCCTCACCCGAATTCAATGAAATCCCCAATTATTCGTTTATAACGCCAAATTCGTTACAATGTCATGTTTTTCATCGGATCCCAATGTCGGAAAGACTTTTACTGCGCTTCAATATTTGGACTTCACTATATTCTAATTGTGTAAAATTCAACAGTTTTTCAGTTTTTCTTTCTGTTTGTATATTTTTAGCGAGAGGTGGCAGGTATATACTGAGAGGATGCGGAAGTCAAACATCCGATGTTGATTGCGTGAGGGTGACCACCTATCGCGGGGACGTGCTCAAATTCTGCGGGTGCGTCGGTGATTTCTGCAACGATCGCTGAACTACTGTTCAACATTTCACGAAAGATAATTCATTTGAAAAAATTGTTCAAGCCAATATAAAGAAATATAGGATGTTTTTTGTTCTGTTTTCTGCCTCTCAAGATGTTCTACTTGACTTGACTTCTCTATAATGGATGGGTCATCTTTTTGGACTGCCCTAACTCCATGGCGTCCACATTTTAGAAGAAATGAAAAGATTCCGGCTAATTTTTCCACAAAACTTTCAAGCATCCATAACGGACAACAAGCAACATCCAAATGAATCTAAGTTTCATAAAAACCGGAATGCGACGCTGTACTGGCTTTGTTAACTAGGCCTTATTTTTGATACCCCTTAGATATTCGCGCGCATGATATCCGCGAAAAAGTCCGCGACTGTATCCGCTGATACGGGCACAACACCAAATCCGCGTTTTAGACACGATGCAATTTTAACGGTGGAGGCTGGGGCCCAACTAATTTGAAAGCGCTGAATGAAATGGAAATGTTCCAGGCTCCAGCCAGGCCCAGTGCAGCCCATGCCCGATGGTGGGCGCGTGATGACTAACTTCAGGAAAATGGCGGGCAGCTTTGGCAGATGGAGGAGAGACAGAGACTGGTTTGGTCTGAAGGTATGTTCTATGTTTTCAGATGGCAGGTTGAATGAAGATGATGTCGGTCGGTCACGCTACACTGAACACATGAGTCGTAACAACAATACAGATAAGTTTGTATGAAAGTGAAAGTGAGAATGAGGTAGGTAGTGGATATTCTGTGCCAAATTACCGTTTACTAAATAATGCCACACTGTATTGACAAAATATACACTTCCTAGTAAATTTTACGGTGATAGGCTATTTAACCGTATAGCCTACGGCGAAGTAGGCCTATTTACTTCCGCTATTTTACCGTACAATTTTACTATATATATATACATATATATATATTATATATATATATATATATATATATATATATATATATATATATTATTAACTAATAAAGTAACAATAAAATCATTTCATTGGGTTTAGGGTTAAGTTAATATCTCGGTATTTTTGAATTGAAAGGCATTCATGACTGTATGTACTGTAAGTAGTGTAATGATGCTTGCTTGACAAATACGTTCTGGGTCTGGGTCCAGCAAGCAACGGCATGCGATATTTTGCATTTTTTCCTCCATCTATTTGAGTAGTGTTCTCAAATGATTTTTTAGTCACATTTTGTAAATTGCACTTTAGTAAGGTTTGTCCCTAATGCACCACTGGTAAACGCTTGTACAATATAGACAGTGTTGCCATCTACCTGGAACTCAAGGAAAAGTCAGGGAATTTTCTTTTCTTTAAAAACCGTCCGAGAATGGTCATGTCAGGGAATTTTGTTCAAAAAAGTTAAAATCAGGGAAAACTTCTTGAGATTGGTAGATCGCGCGTAAAATCAATTTCTGTCTGTCTTATGTATTAGGTGTTAATTGATCGAATTCTTAGCAGATCAAGTCAGGGAAAATCATCGCGCATGTCAGGGTATAGTCAGGATAGTCAGGGAAAAAGCAAGTGCCACCCTGTATATTTTTCTGACATAAACTTTTTTTCATAAAAAGAGTTGAAAATTTGCGCGCCCTTTTTGCGACTTTCCGGGAAATACCTGAGGGGCCAGTTGCACAGTCGTGACTTAAGTCAAAAAGTAGTCTTATATCTTAAGACTGGTCTTAAGTTGTTAGATTGGCTATAGAACTAAGTTGGTCTTTGTCTGGTCTTAAGTCTAAGCCATGACTATGCAACCGGCCCCAGGACACAAGAAACAAGGCTTTTTCTTTGCGCGACCTGTAATTATTCGTATATATCATTAGTATTTCACGCGAATGTTGTTTTTAATCATGACAAAAAATTCACCTCTACATCGTCGAATTCTATCCGAGCGATTGTGAATTTTTCCCATTGTGAACCGCGTCGTCGTCGTCGTCGGGCTTTTATTATTGCGCGACATCCAACGAGTAAAATTCCCCCGTCGCGGAATATGCGCACGGCAAATTTTCCACGCTGCCAATTCCGTTCGTTACACGCGGGAATAAAAGTCAATTTTCTACTTTGTGTAGCAATTACACGCGAAGAACGAAGTCTGTTCTCTCTAGTTCTCTACGGCAGTAGCCAACGACCGGCTTCAGTCCTCATCACGGTTCGTTTATTTATTACCTGTCTTTTCTCTGCGAAACAGAAATTGCGATAAGCGAAAGTGATGGATAGATTTTTAAACGGTTTGTATTCGTTAAATGAAGTTAGCGTCGGTCGTCGTGTACATTATTCATTTGTCCACTTTGAAAATGATCTATTGTTTGCGGGAGCGCGAATGGACATCAAATTCATGAATGAGATCTTTTTTTTCAGTCGCTGTTTATCGATGATTTGATCTGATTTATTTGATGATTATCGAGGTACAAAATATAAAGATTTGCAACTGGTTGAATAACTTGAACACGACAAACATCAGCACCCCGAAAATCATACGATGGTTGTCAAGCCGAGGCCCTGGAATGCATCAGGTATATAGTATGTGTTATCAATAATGATAGGGTACTGGCACTTCTACTGTGGCAAGCGAAGATTTTGTGACTAGTAGCAACTAGTAGTGATACTTAGTGGACCCTCACTTGCCACAGAACAGTTGGCTTTATCATCAGTAATGAAAAGACTTGTCAATCAATCAATCAATCAATCAGTCAATTGATCAATTGCGTTATGCAATTAATATTGAACCAGTGATTCTGAACGCGTGTGTGCAGCATCATTAGGAGAGAAATACGTCAAAACCGGAGAGCTACATCTTTACGTATCAATCGATATGCTTAACCCCCCTTCACCCCATCCCCCCTCCGTCGTACCTCGTCAATTCAATCATGTACCGTCACGCGTCAGTTCATTCGTCTATTTAACCTACTGATCAAGACCAATGTACTTCAGCTATGTTTAGTGTGTCGCGGTATGAAAAAAACCGCAAATTGCTCTTCGCCGTCGTCTGCCGTATTTCATCGATCGGTCGTCTAATCGAAATGTGTTCTTCCAAAATGAATTATGTTCTTAGACAACGAATACATGAACTTGAAAAACGGCTAATCTAAATATTTCATGACCGTTTTTTTGGCGTGCAAGTAAAACCGCACCCATAGAGCATAGATCTGAGAGTTGATGAGATATTACACTAGATTAGAAGATCGGATTTGTTATTTATTTACTGTATTTAAATGAGATACTATAAAAAAAGATTGCGTTATTACAATCGGGTGCTGCAAATGCTACAGTGGCAATCAAAGATTCCAATTACATATGGCAGCTGAGGATCCACCAGGTGTCACTAGTAGTTACTTGGTCATCCGCGTTGAATATCGTCTCGATTTCCGTTCAAATTGAATGAACTTTTTCCTTAAATAAATCAATTATTAATGAATCAATGAGAAGAAAATTGAATTGAATGTAGACTCACTAAACTAAAGCAGTATGCCTGTTATATTAGAGGGGAATTTTTTTAAAACTTTCAAATTATCTCCTACACTTTCGGGTATTAATTAGTCAACACTGAAAGGGTTAACAGAGTTAAGTATATCCCTTTCAATAATACAGGTACTTGTTCCATCATCGACAGATGTATTGTTACCGCGCTTTCAAAAACTTTTAGTACGATGGCCTGTATGCTTGGTCTCGCGGAAGGTTAAACGATACTCGAAATCAATCATAAAAAAAAAAACGAAGTCGAAATAAAATTCAAATTACCAGGAAATCCGACTGTGGAAATATGAACTCGCGTTGATTTAATGTAATATGTCGAGTGCTCTTCGAAATTAGGTTTCACCGAATGATGGCATTAGGACGTTGACGATGTAGCGAGTGCATGACTAGTCTCCTCATGAAAACCAGATACGACGATAATACCGATGATCATCGGCTGCGGTGACGGTGACCGGTTTATAAAATTACCCGCATGTTCGACTTGTGATTTATTTCGACGTAAATAGCTTTCGCTACACGATATCGAAACCGATAGAAACCGCGCTGCGATTGATCGCGCGCTATCGCGTCATCTCCATCGTCGACGGTTTATCGGGGGCCGAGGTGAACTTAATTAATCGAGCGTTGTTGTTGTTGTCGCGAGGTTATACCCTCAACTAGAGGTGAATTAAAACCGATTATTGCGTGTTTTACTGTATAAATGGTGAAAAGTATTTGGAAGCCGCGATCGCACGAGCAAAATTTCTATAAGCAAAATGTCGGGAAATTTGTTGAGATTGCTAGATCGCGCGTAAAATCAAACAGTTTCTGTCTTATGTCTTATGTATTTGACTGTGTTAATTGATCAGATTCTTAGCAGATCGAGTCAGCAACGTGTATGTCAGGGAATAGTCAAGGGAAAAGCGAGTCAAATAAAAGTGGGCGCCCCCTGATTCTTGATTTTCCACCTCTAACTACACAAATCTAGGGTCTAGAATCAAAGCTTTGAATGATGGCTTCAAATGCTTCATATTGCTTGAAACACGTTCTAAGAACGAACGTGTTTACGTTTCTCTCGCTCGGCTATTTTAAATACGTTTGACGGAAACTTTGACCTTACGACGACGACGACGAGTCGAGTGATCGGTATTGTGGGCTCCGTCGCGGGAAGCCGTGTCCCCGGGCATACCTGCTCACCGGGCGCCGCGATTATACTCATTCAATCGTTGTTGTATCACGCAGAGACGTAACGAATGAGGGGTGGAGCTCGTGCGGCTCGCCCTGTCGTCAATAACACACCACCTGTTGATTTGTATACAACCACCGCTCAGCGGGACAATATCTCTTTAAAATATCAATCTCGAATTGTCTCTCGAGATCCGTGTTTTTACGACGCGATTCAAATTTGCTTTTTGGGAACTTTTCACCCGCGATATATAAATATGTATCGGTCGTGAATTGAAGAAGAGACTTATTTCTTGTTTACACATTCAGTATTTCGGTCGTTAACCCCTTGACGACTAAACCCTCGTTGTAATGGTCATTGAATTGAACAGATTTTTTTCCCGTAGAACCAGGTTCTGTAGAACTGGGCCCTGTATAAACAGGTCCTGTAGAACCAGGTTCTGTAGAACTGGGTCCTGTAGAACCGGGTCCTGTTGAACTGGGTCCTGTAGAACCAGGTCCTGTAGAACCGGGCCCCGTAGAACCAGGTCCTGTAGAACCATGCCCCGTAGAACCGGGTCCTGTTGAACTGGGTCCTGTAGAACCGGGTCCTGTAGAACCGGGTCCTGTTGAACTGGGTCCTGTAGAACCGGGTCCTGTAGAACCGGGTCCTGTAGAACCAGGTCCTGTAGAACCAGGCCCCGTAGAACTGGGTCCTGTTGAACTGGGTCCTGTAGAACCGGGTCCTGTAGAACCAGGCCCTGTAGAACCGGGCCCCGTAGAACCGGGTCCTGTTGAACTGGGTCCTGTAGAACCGGGTCCTGTTGAACTGGGTCCTGTAGAACCAGGTCCTGTACAACCAGGCCCTGTAGAACTGGGTCCTGTAGAACCAGGCCCTGTAGAACCGGGTCCTGTAGAACCAGGTCCTGTAGAACCGGGCCCCGAAGAACCAGGTCCTGTTGAACTGGGTCCTGTAGAACTGGGTCCTGTTGAACTGGGTCCTGTAGAACCAGGTCCTGTACAACCAGGCCCTGTAGAACTGGGTCCTGTAGAACCGGGTCCTGTTGAACCGGGTCCTGTAGAACCAGGCCCTGTAGAACCGGGTAGAACCAGATTTTTATCGATGTGAATATTGTTGAGATTGAGTTTGTAGATGATTGAAGCGAAATAAGTTATGCTGAAACTATTAACTCGGTATCATCGGTTCAATCGTCTTCTAGAATGATCTTATAGCATTAAGCTATGTCACAGTGAAACTAAGAGTGTTTGGAAATTGTCGCTCGGTCGCAGTTTGCATCAATGTGATCATTCTTTATACTGAGTTCGAAGATAATAAATATCATTGGTTCAATATTGTCTTCATAATGGAAATAGCTCGAAGTGATGTTTAAGATGAAACTAAAAGCGTTTGAAAGTCATCACTCTTTTCGTCAGAGTTTGTATTGATGTGAATATTCTTCAGACTGAGCTCATAGATTTAACAAGAAAGTTGAATTAAATTGTCGCCAGTTCAATAGTCGTCAAAATGAATCATAGCTTGAAGATGAGACTAAAAGTGTTTGAAAGCGTTTGAAAAGTTATCGAGCGCGCGTTGAAACTACAACGAACTATTCACGGCGTTTAGCCTGATTCGAACCAGGTAAAACCTGATTATTTTCAATGCGAGATTATTTTTTCCGGCGCGGCCTAATTTCGATATAATATAAAACGTCGGAATGAATACTGATATATATATTTATATATATATATATGCCAGTTGAATCTCCTTGAATACAACGTAATGTTGGCAGCCAACCAAAATTAATTTCAATTTTCAATTCTTATATATTATATACGACATATATGTGTGTATATATTACCTGAAACGGGGATTGTTTTGACTTGAATGGCCAGTGTAGCATTACCTTAAAAAAATTGAATGAATGTACGAGAGCATTTCATTCTAGATTTGAAAGAGCGTTTCAATCCTTCAACCTATGTGCTTAGCGGATTTGGGGTCGTTTTTTTTTCTCGGTAATATGGGGAAAGGTTAAACCAGCCGAAAACCTTAGTCACTCTTGGGATTCGAAACCTGTGAACTGTAAATCGATGGCAGTGGAATACCGATGGTTTGAGTTCTTATTTGTGCCTCGCAAAGTTTTTAAAGCGAAAAGGTTTCTTAGGGACTGCGTTTTTATCAATATGACTCGTAACGAAGCGTGCAATATCCGTCTAAATTTAGTTCAGGGGTTAGTTAGGTTAAGCCGAGGGTCCACCTCCAAAAATAGGCGAAAGTTTTTGACCGGTTTTGATTTGAATAGAACTCGCGTGTATGATCTTATCATACGGTTAACAACAACATATAGACTTAAGCCGCGATCAAAACAATTTCTTGCAAAAAATTCTTTCACAAGCATTTTTCGCCATGCAGATTTTGGCCCAGAACAACTGTTTACATGGGTGCCAAATGGGCCCGTGCCTATTATTTGGCCTCTAAGTCAAATTTGGCCCGACCCAGATTTGAGCACAGGTCAAGTTATTGCGTGAATTGTGCGATTGCAGCAGTCCTCAAAGGCCCTGAAAAGTTTTGAAATGGGAATGGGTTAATTCAAGGCCTTGAGTATTATGGAATGGGCTCTAAAATCCTTAAATCATCGTCATGGTCCTTGCGAATCAGAAAAAATATAGACAAATTAGGAAAAATTAGATAAATTTTGCCAAAAACCTGGAAAATTTAGGGAATTCTGGTATGATCATCATTGACCACATGTATCAGCAATCAATTCAATGAACAATGAATAAATTGTAACGTCTTAAACCAATGAATTTCTCGGATTCACTCAGAATTTAGTTTAATCACGATTAAAAAATCAATGAGAACTCGGGGAATTTATGAATTGGCAGAAAGTGGTCGTCACCCTGTTGAAAGTAATTAGATCGGACACTATGAACTGTGATATTGTGTTGTTGGTTGTAGCGTCTGTAGATAGGTTCGCTACTGATAAACGCGCGCGCGTTCGTTCGTTTCGTTTTCCCGCCACCACTGACGTCGACGTCGACGCCGCCGCCGGTGTGTTGTGTGCGTGTAGGTGGAAGGAAAGTTCATTGATCATTCAGAGATTCAACACACAACGACTACGACGAACTGAGACTCTCGCGAGAGAGATATACGCGCGCGTGCTATAGAACTAACTATATATATATATACGTAGCTCTTAAATAGGAAAAGACGAAGTATTAACGAGAAGAGAATTATTAACGGGTCATTTTGCGTGTAGTGTGAAGGAATTAAATTCATTATATATATACATATATATATATATGTATATTTGATATGTGCGTATTCACGTATGGAAGAAGAGATTATTATTATTATTAGTATGATCTATAATAAAGTTTAAAGTTTAAACTCGACGACGACGACGACGTTTTATCAACGTGCTGAGAATAGAGAGAGAGAGAGCGTTTTGAGAAAATCGCGGCAATATGTAGGCGTTAAAACACGTTGCGCGTTCGCGAACGAGAAAAAAGTAATCGTCGTTCGAAAGTTTGGATAACTGAGAAACTGAAAGTTGTTGTTTTTGAAAAAAAAAAGGAGCGATAAATAAAGGATTTATTCGAATCGTCGGGACGTGTGTGGAGGATAGAGAGGATATTGAAGTCGGGTTGTGTAGCTGAGATGATTCGGAACTGTAAGTAAATATTACGTTAGTTGTTTATCTATTGGGTGTAAGATGGTGTTAAGAGCGATCTCTTACCATCCGATCACGCGCGTGGTGCTATCCGAGTAGAAGTACGCAGTCTTCAGAAACTGTTTATTAACCGTTAATCCCCTTTTCATAAGCCACTTATATGAACAGCGTGCGCGGTAGAAGGCAGAGGATTATAGCGCAATTTTTGATCAGTTTTATTTTTCTTAAACGAAATCTCGTAACCAAAAATGTATCCCCTATTTCTATCACTAAGCATCACTAAGATTTTTTAAAGGTGGTCAGAATCAATACAGCTGAAACTATATGCTATAATTCGTATCTGCCGCGCGCCGATCGCAGACGAACATTTCTGAATCCTTGATGTTCTTACATAGTTTTAATTTTTGAAATTCGAAGTTTGAGGGGTGCATTTTCTGGACCCTTTAAAGGCAAAATATTTATCGATCACTGAAAAAACAAAATTTAGAACTTAAAAGTGCAGAATTTATAAGGGGGGTTCATTGGCTCCCCTTTACACCTCTTTGGTGGTGTCAATGTATATTCACCCTGGGGACAGTTGCTCAACAGTGATAGAAGTTAAGTACCATTCCGATAGTGGAGTTATGATAGGGATGAAATAGGGATCATCCCTCTTATTTGTGATTTGATTTAGTGTCCTTTGCAAACCCACCACGCACTACACCTGCCGGGAACAAATTGAAATCTGAAATTGAAGTACAGATATAGTCATGTGATCGGTCGAACTTATGTACTATCCACTGGTTAACTTTACCAACTTGACGACTGACCGAAAATAGAAATAGAGGATATACAGAGTGGCCACTTAGTTGGAAATTGTGGAAAAGTTGTTAAAAATCAGGTAATAGTCAGGGAATTTTGTAAAATCAGGGAAAATTCAGGCAATTTGTTGAGATTGCTAGATCACATGTATTAATGTATCAGTTTCTGTCGATGTTTTACGTATTTGACTGTGCTAATTGATCGGAGTCTTAGCAAATCAAGTCCGGGAAAACAACTTACTTATCAAGGAATAGTCAAGAGAAAATTCAGGGAACAAACAAGTCAAATAGCGGTAATGCTTCTGGTGCCCTTTGATAGAAAAATGTTGGTTCTATGATCTTCGCCCCTGAATATTGGTATAACGATGATTTCTGATCGTACCGAAATATGTTCTTAACTCTGGAAATTGCACAAATATTTTGATAGTACAGTAGGGATCATAGGAGTTTACACGCTATTCTAAGTATTGATTATACTAAAAGTTGCGAACACAGACTTAAAAGCATCAAAGGCATCAGAGATGAGGTCGATATGTTGAGAATTTATAAGCCGACAATTTCACAAGCTTTTTAGAGGGTATTCTATAGATTGAAACGGCGAGAGCTGTGTTTTGGAAGAAGACGCTTGAATATTCTGTCCGGGTTTAAAGCTAGTCCCTGCGTGGATTGGGGATCCCCCCACTGTGGGTGGTAGTTACGGTAATCCAATAATCGTGTCTAATATATTAGTTTACGTTCTCACTAGAGACACCGGTACTTCCGAAAACATACACACAACGACGACACTATACGTAAAACATAGGAGCGTATTTCAGTTGCCTTATTGTTGTTCGGTGTGAGTGGCTCTCAACTGGATTTCTGAAGGGTTCTGTTTTGTACTCTAACCCGGCTGTGATATCCTCCCATACGTATTACTGTTTTTAGTATTAGCATACCTGGTATGGGTTACAGGAAGTTTTTGAATGTTATACAGACATGCGGCGTATGTATTACTAGATCGACTAGATCATCAGAATTCGCTTCATCCGTTTTCAATTTCTGTTCGTAAATGATTCTACAACTGTGGAACCAGGCCCTGTGGAACCAGGCCCTGTAGAACCGGGTCCTGTAGAACCAGGCCCTGTTGAACTGGGTCCTGTAGAACTGGGTCCTGTGGAACCAGGCCCTGTAGAACTGGGTCCTGTAGAACCAGGTCCTGTGGAACCAGGTCCTGTGGAACGAGGCCCTGTGGAACCAGGTCCTGTGGAACCAGGCCCTGTGGAACCAGGCCCTGTAGAACTGGGTCCTGTTGAACCAGGCCCTGTGGAACCAGGCCCTGTAGAACCAGGCCCTGTGGAACCAGGCCCTGTAGAACCAGGTCCTGTGGAACCAGGCCCTGTAGAACAAGGTCCTGTGGAACCAGGTCCTGTGGAACCAGGCCCTGTGGAACCAGGCCCTGTAGAACCGGGTCCTGTAGAACCAGGCCCTGTTGAACTGGGTCCTGTAGAACTGGGTCCTGTGGAACCAGGCCCTGTAGAACTGGGTCCTGTAGAACCAGGTCCTGTTGAACCAGGCCCTGTAGAACTGGGTCCTGTGGAACCAGGCCCTGTAGAAATGGGTCCTGTGGAACCAGGCCCTGTAGAACCAGGTCCTGTGGAACCAGGCCCTGTAGAACCAGGTCCTGTAGAACCAGGCCCTGTGGAACCAGGCCCTGTAGAACCGGGTCCTGTAGAACCAGGCCCTGTAGAACTGGGTCCTGTAGAACTGGGTCCTGTAGAACTGGGTCCTGTGGAACCAGGCCCTGTAGAACTGGGTCCTGTAGAACCAGGTCCTGTTGAACCAGGCCCTGTAGAACTGGGTCCTGTGGAACCAGGCCCTGTAGAAATGGGTCCTGTAGAACCAGGCCCTGTAGAACCAGGCCCTGTGGAACCAGGCCCTGTAGAACCAGGTCCTGTGGAACCAGGCCCTGTAGAACCAGGTCCTGTTGAACTAGGTCCTGTGGAAGGCAACAAGTTAAACCCATACAACTGCGGGACCAGGTCCGGAGTCGAATTGAACGCGCACAACTGGAACTGGGTCCAGATTCTAATCGCACACACACATGGATCTTGGCCCACGGACAAATTAAACCCACAACTGTAGGACTGGGCACAGTGACAAATTAATAAACCCACACATTAAGAAACAAAGCCACAACTGGGTCCGGGTGTAGATTCTAATTGAACACACACCATTATGGGACTGGGTCCAGTGACAAACCCATACATTACTGTAGAACTAAGTCCAGGAACAAAGCCACAACTGTGGGTCAGGTGGTGATTCTAATTGAACATACACACAACTGTGGATCCAGAAGCATATTAAACCTATATCACTGAAAGTTCAATCGATTCCAAACTTGTTTGTAAATGTAAGTTATGATGATGTCACGTGAATCATTGAGTGATGATAACTGGATTCATAATCCGATGTTAATCCAGTGATTGAGGATCAATAAACGGTGATGGCAGATACTCGTCGGGAGTGCGAGTACATGCGAGGGTTGTCCGGTACCCGCTCGTCGACTTGTTACAGCTGATAATAATCTGTTCTATCGATATTGAACTTCATAATGGTAATCAATAATTCGACGTTAGATTTGAGTTGAATTGACCATCATAGAACCAACAACTTTCTATCAAAGGGCACCAGAAATATATCAGCGTTACCACTTTTATTTGACTTGTTTGTTCCCTGAATTTTCCCTGACGATTCCGTGGTAAGTACGTTATTTTCCCTGACTTGATTTGCTAAGACTCCGATCAATTAGCACAGTCAAATACGTAAAACATAGACAGAAACTGATACATTAATACATGTGATCTAGCAATCTCAACAAATTTGTCTGAATTTTCCCTGATTTTGCACTACATAACAAAATTTCCTGACTATTACCTGATTTTTAACAACTTTTCCACAATTTCCAACTAAGTGGCCACTTTGTATATCCTCTATTTCTATTTGGGGTCAGTCGTCAAAAGTTGGTATAAGTTAAACAGTGGATAGACCTAACATCATAACTAATAAAAACAATAATGTCTATAAATTTGACGATCACACAACTATATCTGTACTTCAATTTGAGATTTCAATTTGTTCCCGGCTGGTGTAGTGTGTGGTTGCTTTGCAAGGGACACTAAATCAAATAAGAGGATAATCCCTATTTTATCCCTATCACAACTCTACTATCGGTAATTGGTACTTAACTTTAACCACTGTTGAGCAACTGTCCCCAGGGTGCAGAGCAGACATCGATGTCACCAGAGGGGAGGGGGACAAATATATACGGAGTGTACCGGGGCTATTCTACATGTCACAGTGTACCTGGGCTTTCTTACTGTACAAAAAGTTTTTACAGAATCTTTGAGGGGACAACAGCTGAGTGAACCTTGGGACATAAACCTCTGAGCCCCCCTTGCCTCGTCTGCGACGGGCTTACGCTATCAAACTGTGGAATCCCGAATCTCGTATAATATAACCGTTTTCTCATTAAACCTTAGTCGAAGAGTAATCGCACAAATTCTGGCAAAAGTCGTAATATTTTCCGCCGCGTCGTTCCGGAATTTCAGGCAATGATTAATATTAACGACTTTAACGGATTAATCCGTTACGGTTGACCCTAAACACCGGGTCACGGATAAAGCTAAACGCCGGGTCGCACGCATGACGGCACCGCTATAGTGTTATACAACGGTGTCCTAACTATAAACTTATATACACGCGCATACTCGTTCATGTGGCAGTTAATACTAGCGGGGACCCACTCATTCCCGCCCACTCATTCCCGCCCGGCCGCCCGGCCCGTTAATGTATTGTGTCATTATTTCGAGATATATATACGTATATTTATAGTGACACATACGATTTCTCGACGGAAATTTTCCAACACTATATATCACAAAATCATTTTCTTTGAATAGAATGGATTGTAATATCACCCTCGATTATGTGCCACCCTGTCTCATTCCCTGTCTGCTTCCTGTCTCCCACCTTGTCTCTAGGGGGGGGGGGGGCTTTGATTTGAGTCTGGTTATGTAGGGGGCTGTCTGGTTCGATTAACCCCTATCATCAGTTAAGGATTTGAAAGTCAATTCTATACGATTCCGGCCCCTTCCAGTAAATATATATATATGTATCTCTTTCTGTAGATACCTGCCTGTATAAGTGTCTTCGTACTTAAACATATAATCTATGTACATTTTTGTCCGTTTAAGGTCTCAAATATTGTTTCAAATATCTTGACATGATTTTAGATTGTTGATATATTTTGTCCCTCTCTGTATTATGCCGGGCGGTTGAGTTTTGATAGATTTCAATGTCACGAGAAACGTGAGACGTACATTCTCAAAAATCAAATTACATCTTCAATTTAAGACTGCTCACTTTCACATCTCCCTCGCTCTCTCCTCTCTCCGCTTTCTTTCTGACTACTTCCAAAATATAGTTCAGTATAAGTCGACCTAGTTTTTCGTACGATTTTCTTGGAATGTCCATATTTACGAGGACGTGATTTTCTTTTCTATTAACTATACGCAGTTCGTATTATGATATGACATTTTCAGCGATAGTTGATAACGCTCTTATATATATATATATATATACGCAAACACGCCGAAATAGATGTGTCATTTATGACCTGTTTTATGAACGCAGTACGCGACACACGGCGCGCGTTAAATAATCGAAATTATATTTAAAAAAAATTCAGGTGTCGTTTTTCGTGAAAAATGGCTTCGTTCCATTGATCGAGTGTCTTTATATCTATAGTAGGTGGTCTCTCGCGCCGACCAGGCCTCGCGGCGCGTCTCATGCACTGAGCCATACATATTCCGTGTAGTTTCTACCTGTTAATCTCAGTGTAACGCGGTTTGTCGGGAGTCTGAAAACTGCTTTCTTTTGGAGAAGTTCAGGATAGGCCCTGATTAGTGCTTACTTTCCACGAATGTAATCCCGAAACTACTGGGGCCAGTTCCATAATCATCACTTAAGTCCAAAAGTGGTCTTAAATCTTAAGACTGGTCTTAAGCTGTTAGATTAGCTATAGAACTTTGATGGTCTTAGACTGTGACTATGGAACCAGCCCCTGAATAGTACTTATTGTTCCTGCAGGAAATTTTTACAGCCAAGTTTCATCGTGGGTTTATTGGCTTTTATACACACGCACATTCTAATGGATCACCATCTTTAGATTCAGGAAAAAGCCATTGATTTAAAAGAATGTCAGGAAATAAGTGCTGTCTTTTTCCTCAGTCGGACTGCTACAAGTTCGGTGTGAAGTCATTCTTATATATTCTCTACTTTGTTACTGTCTGTTACACTGGTCATTATTTTTAAGTGTCAATAAAGAATTGAATTGAATTGGTCGCCGCGGAAAATGAGTAATTAGGGATAGAATCGGTAACACCTTTTATCGCGTGTTAAGTTATGATTCTGATTTTAATCAACACCTTTGAGTTTCATGCGTTGAATCTCGATTGCGTTTGATGAAAGAGTAATGAATTCATTCATATATGATACATCAGTAATAAACATTCAGTCGTAGCGTGTCAGTTGATGAATAACCTCGTAGATAGCGCTGTTAATAACCCGGACCGCATCGACCGCGTTCAACAATAAAAATTTAGAAATTTAGTTTCAATATCAGTTCTTTGAACGTACGCGTCCCAGAAGTAATTTCCGACGTTCTTTTTAGTTAAGAATTCATGAGTTCAGTACATGTGAAATACCAATTTGTAACTGCTTGGTAGTGCAGCCACTTGTCAATCGGCTGAATGGGCGTACCCGCGATCTTTTATGGTCGAAATTTCTCTTTTAAAAAGGCCAAATCCATTATATAAAACCAAGACAACCTAGACCATAAGATAGTCTGTATAAGTTTAACGTTTTAGAGTTTTATAGAGGTTAAAGCTGTATCCTGCTCTGAAATATACTTTTGGTTTATCAGGCTTACGTGAGACCCTTATTCTCACTGTCCGTCTCTGCTTCTGTACTTAGTTTTAGTTAAATGAGATTTTTGCATCATATTTATTCTCAGAGAAAGAAATTTGAATGAGCACCAGTATTTAGAAAGGTTGGCGTTATAATGGATTGGACTGTCCTGTCCGATTCTTTCATTGGTTCATTTCAGTGACTGCCTTTTTTCTTGCACTGTCTATCTGTGCGTCTGTCTTTCAGCTACTTAGCTTCCGTTAATAGTGGGTTGATCTTGATGAATCTTGGGTACAATGTTAGTACGGGGGTCCAGGTGTACAGTGCAAAGGATGGGATAATGCGTATATGAAGCAGATGCCCGTGAGCTGATGAAGGTAGACAGAACGATGTTAGAGAGGTCCCTGACCATCCCTGATCTCTATACAGAGACTGAATATTGTCATCGACCACTCCTGTTCGATCGTATACAGCTCCCAGAGGCTCCGTTTTTGGCTGCGGGTGGAAAATAATTAACGATTTATCGATTTAAAAATTAGCGTCAAACGAAACAAAGAGGCACACCTTTAAATCTAAACGGAATAATTGCTACTTATCACCAGTTCAGCTTTTGTGATTGCTATTTTGTGCTGTTTTTTTACCTCGTGGCAGTTTTAATGACACGCTGCTCGTCATTATTGTATCCTTATAGTGAACTTTTAAACTTATTTTGACGTGTTGAAAACTTAATATGAAACAACGCCTTCGAATTATTTATAACCTTTAAACGATTTTAAAATACTGAAATGAATTAGGCGTAATTCAGGTCGATTAAGATCCGATCATCAGATCGTAAAGTGGTCAAGTCTGCGAATTTTAAATCTGGAATCTTTTCGACGGGGGCGTACTTTAGGACCGTGACAGATCGCAGACCGGTCGGTCGTAAGCCGAATCGTAAGGATAGAACAAGTTCTATTTTCTGCGACTGATCTTAACATCGTAGCCAATCAGCGACGAGAATTGCATCGCATGACTTTGCGTCGTTGATGATCGAATCGTAAGTCGACCTCAGCTTGGCTTTAGTTGTCTTCCAGTTCGGTATATCATTAATTGAAATTCGTAATGAGAATTTAAGTCGTTTACAACCGTTCGATAATCTCCGGCAGCCTTGGACGTTCGCGAACGAGAGTAATTAATAATTTTAAATCCGATCTCGGGATTTACGGATTTGTATCGATTATTTGCCCGTTGTCATTTTCGCAGTCGTCGCAGTCATTTTTTAATGCAGGTTTATATTGTTGTTTCTGGCTGGGCTGATATTTATGAACGAGGAAACTTGAAACTTTATCGATGCCTTAAACCAAAAAACTAACCATGAAAACAGAATGCTGAAGGATACAGACTTTTAGATGTATAATGTTTTATCAATGGTTAACACAATTGTGTATATATGTATAATCCTTAACCCTTTCAGTGCTGACCAATTAATACCCTATAGTGCTGGAGATAATTTGAAAATTTTAAAAAATTCCACCCTAGTGCTTTGCATAAGAGAATACCACTATAGTACGTCTACACCGCGGCGCGATGTATCGTCGGTTACTAGTATTTCACTATGTTTGACAGGTGCTGCCATTTTTCAAGAGATAATTACTAATGACATCAATACACCGCATTGCAGTATACTAGCAAAATCTATTGGCGGATTTATACACCGCACTGCGGTGTAGATGCACTGAAAGGGTTAAACAAGAAAGTTAACCATGAAAACAGAATGCTCAAGAAAACAGACTTTTAGAAATTATATCTTTTTTTCCAGTAATTATTGTGAGATTCTCTTCACATAATCGTCACTGATATATAGTGTTTTATCAATGGTTAACACACAATCGTGTATATACGGTATAATCCACGCTGATATTTCAAATACAAAGACCTCGAAATAATTAAAATATCGTTTATTTCGCGCGATTCAATCGCGGCGTCAAAAGCATCAAAAAGCTTTAATTAATCACCTTGAAGCCACCACAACCACAACCCGAGGACGAGCCGTCTCTGTTTTAGATTTATATATCGACGATGACATCAATAGCAAATAGATAACTAACGATCTTTCCTTAGCGTCGCATAAAATATAAGCGCTGTATAAAACAGCAATTATGGAATATATTTGAGAAGATTGTACGGTCTATATCGACCCGGTACTATTAAGTCGATCGCGTTTATTCGCGGTTGAATTGTCTTTGATTTGATTTTTTTCACGCGCTCGCATCCTGCGGGCATTCGTCATAATTCGCTTTCCGATTTTTGTCGTTAATTACTCTTCGGCACCGGATGACTCGACGACGACGATGAACGAGAAATTATAGTTTTTAATAAGATTGACAACGACCGCGGACCGCGGCGGGCCCGAAGCGAAGTCCTTCCCTTAAAACCGCACGTCGACTAAACGCAGACGTTTCATTGTTTGAAATTGTTCCTTTCAACGTTGGGTCGTTAGGTTTTCTTTTTGAATGCCGACTTATTCCCACCTGACACGAGTGATTAAGTCGATTGATTGTCGTTTGATTTAACTGTCGCGGAATCGTTAAAACAGGGTCTAGTATTAATTGAGAATCCCACATTGATATAATAGAGAAAAATGAAGTCTGATACGTTTCCTTTAAGCTAATGATTTATTGATTCGACGTTTCGACTATAACCTGATAGTCATGTTCATATCTTCATTTGTGAAGATGATTATTGGAATATACCAGTTAGAATAGACCAGTTTTACTAAGGTCTATGTTTAAAGTTAAAGCTAGTTTGTTAAACTGACTTCCTTGTATGTTTTCTTTACCGTGCTCCCGATGATTTGATAGATTTACAGCTCCTATGAAACTTGAAGCAGCAAATTGTTTTTTTTTTTGTTTTACTGTTTGGCAGCTATCCAATAGAGTCTTAACTAGCTATAATAATTCATTACTGGAAGAAATTTCTCTTGTTACATGAGAAGTTCGGGTGTGTGAGAGAAGAGCGGAGTGAGATAGTAAGAGTCGAGTGAGAGGGAGTTAGGAAGATGAGGGGAGAGAGGAGTTGAAGAGATGAGAGTGGGATAGATTGTGAGTGAGAAGAGAGAAAATAGGGGAAGGGAAATAGAGGAGTGGGAGAAAAGTATTAGGGAGAGATTTAGAGGAGATTGAGTGAGAGGGAGAAGGTAGAGAGGAGTGAGAGTTAGAGAAATGAGTGAGAGTGAGATGAAGTGTGAGAGTCGTTAAAGGGAGGGGAGAGGAGAGGGGGAGAGAGTAGTCAGAGGGAGAGGGAGTTAGAGACAGACCTGAATACAACGACTACTATTTTAGAGAAGTTTCAACTCTTTTAACTTAGCTTACTTACTCACAAAAATTTCTAGATATTCTCAAACTCAGGAATAATTATAGATATCGGATCGGTGAGGGTTTGGAGAGAGTGACTGGGAGTTAGAGAGTGTGAGTGTTACACTGCCGGAGGAGAGGTAGAGAGAGAGTGAGTGTTACGCTGCTGGCTGCCTATCTCTCATTATTTCCGTCCGCTCGTAGTGAAGCTTTGTTTTGATGTATTTTTGATGTCGTATAATGACGATGCTATTATTAAAATGGTCGTCGTTCGTTCGTTGTACGTCGTAAATTGTCGTTTGAGGATTTTTCATCGAGTGAATTAAAGACAATTAGTAAATTGATGGCCGTCGTGAATTAATGATGAGAACGTCGACAGCCGTTCTCCTCGTCTCTCCGCGTTCGTTCTGGGTTCGGCAGAGATTTGTAATTTCAGCGCATATTCACCGCAACATGTATTAATTAATTCATAGTGAAATTCTGATTGAAAACAATTCCTTGTTGATTTCTTAGAAACTCCTTGTAAACTATAGATACTTTTAAGTTAAGGTGCTTGAAATTCCTTTTGTTTGAGTGAAATACCCAAAATTTTGAGAAATATAGAAACAGAAATTTTTGTCTAGTTCTTCACATTCTAGAGAATTTTTGTGAAATGTTCAGTTGAAATTTTTAAGTCCAGTCTCAAGTCATTATGCTTCTATAACTAATCTAATATAAGATCAGTCTTAGCTCATTTTGGTTCTATATCCGATCTAACAACTTAAGACCAGCTTAGCTAATCTTGTTGGTATAGCCAATCTGACAACTTAAGACCAGCTTAGGTAATTTTGGATAACAATGTAAGATCAGTCTTGGCTCATTTTGGTTCTGAAGCCAATTCAACAATTTCAGACCCGTCTAAGCTCATTTGGTTACATAATAAGTCTGTCTACTCTAGTCCAGTCCAGTGTAGCTCATCAAGCTAACCACCACAATTTGAAACCATGTTTGGCGTTACGTTGCAACTGTTTAGCTATAACTTTCCGCGTGTTCAATCATGTGATTTAAATAGATTAACACGTAAGTATTGGCCCAATAAGTGCTTTAAATTGACAGCACCCCTTCAAGCATCGTCGCTCGGCGCTGTAAGCCGTAGTGTCTCTTAATAAGCTCTCGCGTCTGACACTTGTTGCTTCGTCGACGTTTAAACTGCTCGTCACTTTCTCTCTTAATTAAAACGGTTCGCTTTTAGTAAACTTCCGCGTTTCTAAGACGATCGGGATTTCACGCCGACGTCTCCGGCTGTCACGCTCGGCTTCGAGGGAGAGAGCGAGCTCAATCTGTCTGACGTGTGATAGATATACATCTCCGGGCAGCGAGTGAGTCGAACCCCTCGACAATCAGTGAACAATGTATCGGAATACTGCGTCATCGTCGTCGTTATTGTTGTAGTTGTCCTCGAGGCCGGTTTATATTTTGAGGCGAAATTGAAAGCATTTCGAATGTGTATTTTTAAATGTAAACCAAACTATATAGGAACTAGGGTCCGCATGGCACGTGCCCCCTTTTTCGGCCGACCAAACACTTAAAAGAACAGTCAATATCGATATGGTTTTTTAGCAAAAAAGAGCTCAGAATGCACTTGAAAGTATCTAATTTTTAAAAACTACCCCATACCTCCCTTGAAGTGGATCACACCCTCAGCGTTCATGAGAGGACCGTGTAGCTGTCCTGCTGCATTGCCTACCGCATGATCAAATTTCTTGATTGGTCCATTGCCAGTCTGGTCTGGAACTATGACTGATTAGCTTAGGTGCCATTTGCTGGGTAAAGGCTTGGATTTAAGACCAGTATCTCAATTATCTAATGACCAGTTCTAAGATTTAAGACCAAATTTGGGAGTCTTGGTCCCATAGCTTACCTATGACCAGTCTTACGCTTCAAGATCAATCTTGGATTTAACTCTACACGGTGATACTACTAAACAGTTTCTCTTCATTTCTAACTTCAGCGGTCTTTAAAAAACCAGCGTCGTCTCAGCACTGTTCCGTCTATGTATACGGGAATCGAAGGGTTAAACTTTCGAACAATATCATATTTCAGCAGTCAATCAATTATACATATCAGCGCACGCGGTAGATGATTTCTGTTGCCAGTATTCGTAATTAAGTCGAGTAAAAATCGTTGTTTTTGATGTCGCCGTCAAACGATGCGCTCAGAAGTTGTCAGCCACTTTCAGCCTCGCGTACCCGGCCGTGTACTCCTACTCGACATGAATGAAAAGCAAATACTATAGGCAGACGTTGAATGAGTAACCGACAATTCGGAAAGTTGCGTCGCGTTGCATAATTGATGAAACCGTAATGGCGGCTGCCGACGACGCTGAAGTGCCATACACCCGACGACGAGGAAGAACGCTTCAAACGAAACCGGAGGTAGGATTCCCATCGGTGAATACACCACACGTCTATTGTTTAACTGATCTACTGATTTTTTTTGCGATATTCTCTCGTGAATGTACAAGATATTCTTAATTGGAAATGAACGGCGATACACGAGATATTAGACATTTCAACAACTGATCATCCACGCTTAGCGTTTGCCTTTGGTTAGAGACTTTTTTGATTGAAATTGAACAATAAACACTGTCCAGATGTAAGACCTTTTATCAGCACACTTTCAGAAACTGATCCTTCGCACTTCACATGTGATTAGGGCTTCACCTGATTTCAATTGAAAATGAACTATAAACACCAGACATTAGATATCTTTTTCAAAAAAACTGATCCTCCACCCTTCATATGTGTTCAGTGTTTCATCCGAGACATTTTCAATTTAAAAATGAACTACAAACACCAGACATTAGACATTTTATCAGCTTTTCATCCATACTTTTCATCTGGTCAGTTCTTCACCTGTCACATTTTTGATTGAAAAATGAAGAACTACAAACACAAGGACATTAGATATTTATCAGCGCACTCACACAAACTAATCTTCAGGGGGAGTTGGTTCTAGGCTGCAAATGCATAACCAGTTTATACAAAGAGTAAATGCATTTTTTATTGGAAGTCTTATCCATTAGATAACATGCGTGACAATGATTCTGATCGGTTCTTTGTTTAGACGACAGTCTATTAAAGTCAGTGCATTCCGATTGTCGTCGTTGGTTTGTCTCCTCGTGTATGATTTAATTTACCTGCCGCGATGACATATGAGTTACAAATCGACCTCTATTAACCGATGGAATTGCCTTTATCGCTTGATTTGATATACTGCCTGAAACGAGATCGACTACGAGATGCTGCGGTAAGGATCGCTGCCAGAAGGATCATTTGAGTTATTATGATGCAGAGAGACAGTCTTTTCTTTCCCTCTCCCTCCATCCCTGATTTTTTCTTCCTCTTCTCTAGTGCTGGCGGACGAATCATTACATAAGTTAGGATGTAGAGACAGTCCTTCCTCTGCCTTCCCTCATCTCTCTCTCCCTCCATTCCTCAATCTTTCTTCCTCTTCTCTACAGCTGGCAGATCAACTGAGTTAGGACGCTGAGTCTTTCCTTTCCCTGATCTTCATTCTCACCCCATCCCTCATTCTTTCTTCTTCCTATTTGCTGCTGACGGACGGATCAACTGAGGGATGTTGAGACAGTCCTTCCTTTTCTCCACTCTCCCTCCATCCTAGAATATTTTCTTCCGCTGTCTGCTGCGATGATGCTATCGATTCTACGTCGATAAGTCGGTAAACTAAAAACATTGTTGCGTCTGAACGCAACTCGCTGTTCGATCATTACCGCGACCGTAAAGCCAACGCAATCCGGCTTTCGTCAAATGCGACGGATCAATATTTCGTTAGTTTATATTAAGTATATAACGACTTAATGGCACATCGAGGTATATTATAACCCACTCTCAGAGTACCAATAATTTTTCAGAGGATTTTGTATAGAAACCACAGGTTTTTTTTAGCCCGTACAAATTTGATTCAGTATGTTTTTGGTTTTTAATGAATGGTTTGTATTGTTTTCAATTAACGAAACAGCAGTTGCAGGCAATATAGCTATCAAAACACATACAGTAGTTTACGTATAGTAACCACCGAGTTAGATGATCTTGCTACCCCTTTTAATAATTTGATAGATTGATCGAATTTGTTTTATTTTTCTTCTTAATCAGTAGTGAAGCTGTATTATATAGTTCCAGCAATTCTAGGAATGTTACGCTTACGCAATCAGCGTTTTTTTTATTTAGTATGCATGTTCCGCATGATGTTTTCTGAGAAAATCTTCCTAATGTGACTGAATCATGTCAGCTTCTGCCTCTAGCTATTTTGTGCGCTTTGATACGTCGGAAGTTGCAGTAACCCGACAGAAAAATAAAAAAAAACGCCGTTTTGAATATTCTGAAGACGTATATAAACTGTGTGTACGCCCGAACTCGCCGACCTTCTCGTCATTCAGGAATTATCAGATGCATCGGTTTTTTTCTCGTTGAAATATTTATGACTTAATTGGAAAGTCACATACATGAACACAATGGCCATCACGGCAGTCACAAATTATTGATCAATCGTTTGTATTTATGAGAGAGACTACAGAAATATATGCTTAACTATTTTACATATAAAAAGATAGTTATTTACAGATAATTATTGACGATACTGACATTTTGATCCCAGGGGCTGGTTTTATAGATCAGGTTCCAGTTCCACAGTTCATGGTTATATTTGGTTTTCATGTATGTATATATATACTTAGGGTTTTCTGCTACTTTCCATATAAGCTAATTGTTATTCTTATGATTATTATCATTTCCCATCTCTTCGGTTAATAAGATGTATGTTCTATCAAATTTGACCACTAATGGCTTCTAAACGTACAGTTAAATTCTGACAGAAATATAACGGTCTCTTTGAACTAGTAGATTTTATGTATGTTTTGTTCATCCTACTTTCCAAAAGTCATTGTATAGTGAAAACACCGTCCAGGAATGTAGTACTGATGTGGGTACGTATACAATTGCTGTAGGACCTCTTGCGCACACCTCGTTTGTTTATGATGTCATTTATGTGCCAAAAAGAGGATGGTTCCAAAAAAATCTGGGATATCAGGCACCCATTTCAGTAACATTCTCCATTAGCTCCAATTATAATATCAGCTTCAAATCCGATGAATGAGCGATGAATTTGTTTTCAATTTCTATAATTTCCCTCAATTCGAAAGTGAAAGGGTGCAGAAAACCAGTTATTGTCACTTTGCTGCTATGTTCAGCTTTATGATTAAACCCAGTTATTGAAGGAACATCCTAATTTAGACGAAATAATACTATAACCACGTAAAATTGATATAATGCCGTGTTAACGAGAGTTCCCCTTGTGCCTATAAACGAATCGTCAGTTGCGTTGATTTTTTTATAGAAAAAAAAATTTAAAAAATGAATCACTGTCGATTGTTCGAACTAGAATTTTATTAACTTCGATTTAAGGGCTCTCCGGGGGGGCGAGCTCCTATGCGTTCTAGACGTAATCATTTCTCCTCGGAGTGAGATTGTTTATAGGCAATAGATCACTATTTATTCCTCGGAGGGGTATAATAAGTCTTATATCGACGACGGGTACGAGAGAAACCCGTACGTGTAATCACGCTCGGAGCGCCGATGATTACTCGGAGGAGTATACGGTGTTTTATCCGCTTTCATATAGGCGACTATTGTCCGCCGATGGTTCGTATATGATTCAATGCTCTCGTCATCGGTAATGCGTATTTTGATCGGTTAATCTCGGACAGCTGTACACCTGTTAAGATGGACACATCTTCTCTCGTCCGCCCGACGCTTTACTTTCTTTCTCATTAATCGGCGTGATGAGGAATATATTTGTTTGTACTGATGCCTCTCTACCCGGCGGCGGCCGTGGTGGTGATGATGATGATGGTCAGAAATCTGTCGGGTATCGCGGCTAGCTCGCGCGCTCGACATACTAAATGCGTAAATTACTGACATCGGCAGTCTTCATTAATAAACATCATTTCTGTCATTGCCCTCGATGAAGACGGAATTTCCGACCATTTTCATCGATGAATTATGCATTAGGCGCGTTAATATATCGCTTAAAGGCTACAAGAGTTGAAAATACATAGTCATCGGATCACTAGATCACTTCCCTCTCTCTCCTCTCAGCAACTCTCAGCTCCTCTTACCTCTCTCTCAGCTCCTCTCACCTCTCAGATCCTCTCTCCTCTCTCTGTTCATTTGTTATTGTTGTTACGAGCCGTTCATCCAACATCTTCATCACAATAGTTACAGGTCCATTACCCGGAGATTGCTTTCTGCGCAGATTTTTCTGATGGTTCATCCATTCTAGAGTCCACTGTTTATCTTAGATATAATTTACATGATCATAGCTGCTCCAGTATTTGTCAGGTTGGAGCGATGCTACTCCAGTACTTGGAGAACACTAGCTGTAGTCAGTTTAAGGTTGTTGGAGCGATTCTGCTCCAGTAATCTGAGAAAGCTACCTGAACTCCACTATTTGGCTGCAGTCAATGATAGTGGATGCTGCTTCAATTCTTGGTGAACGCTACCTCTATTCCAGTACTTGGAGAAGGCTACCTGTACTCCAGACCCATACTCCGGTATTTGGAGAAGGCTACCTGTACTCCAGACCCATATTCGGGTATTTAGAGAAAGGCTACTTGTACTCCAGACCCATATTCGGGTATTTAGAGAAGGCTACCTGTACTCCAGTTATACTTGTAGAACGCTGGTCAGAGCTATAAACCTCACCTCATTATAGCTCAATATTCTAATAACGGATGTAGTTATATATTTACCGCCTGCTATTAACTTCCTGTTGTCGTCGTCGGTCGGTCGGTGTTACCCGTCGACACCGACGATGAATAAAATCGATGCCGCGTTTGACGCGCGAATCAATCGCGGTCGATTGATAATTATTTTGACCGCGTTCATTACATTGTGACGTCGCGGTAACGAACCACGTGTGGCATATTTTACAACGCGGAAATCACTCGTTGCGTTCAGTTATTCACCGTGTGTCGTACAGTTATAAACAGCATCGGTTTCGTGTTCTATAAAGCGAAAACCTTTTTAAATAGAATTTCAATTTTCGCCTGAAATTATGACAGTACGAATCGATGAAGTTATTTTGAATTTTATCGGCGATGATATTTAACATTTGATATTATCTATAACCAAAGCAACTAACGGACTCAATGTTATTGGCGATAAAAGTTAACATTCAACTAAAGATTGATTCTACTGAAGTTATTTTGTAAGACACCTGTCAACTCGGTCGGGTATTGAGAAATATATACTTAACCCTCCAGCCACTGGTCATCTAGAGTTCTTATAAGATATGCATGGTTAATTCTAGACAGTCTGTAACCTTACCTGTCAATCAAGGTGACAGGTAACCCTACCCCTAGGTTGTATGACCACTACGATCCTAAAGCATGATGATCCCTTGCTGGACTCAATATGGCTGACTGGCAGCCATATTGAATTATTGTGATATTCTGCTACCAAGACATATCCTTATTTTAGGTACCTGTTTCACTTGCATGACGAAAGATAGGTGAATTTTTTACGTGCAGGAATGCTGGTAGTCGTCATTACGGCTGAACTAGGCACGGCGTGATTTCAGTCGATAGCTAAATGAATTGTCGATACTGTGTAAAAATATCGATACAGATTCTTCAATGTTGCCGCCGTCGTCTGTAAAATATCACGTGTGTGTAGACTGTAATTGCATTTCTAGGCATCAAATATCGATGATTTAATTCTCGAATATCAATTTTGAAGTATTATGAAACCGCGCTAGTTTTAGTGATGATCTGTCTTTCGATCTATATTTAACATACTATTGAATATATGATAGCATCGTATTACCACAACTCATTATATATATAAATCGATGAGAATTCTGTTGTTACGTTTATTATTAGAATTCTGTCTGTCTTTTTAATTCTTCTAATAAATGAATGACATTTCGTGTTTCATTAGCTGTCTGTCTGTCGTCTGTATGTCTGTCTGTATGTATGTATGTCTGTCTGTCTGTCTGTTTTGATTCACACAATTTCAAATTGTTACTGATGATAATACCAGAAGTTATAGATTTTTAACATTAGAACAGAAATATGTTTTACTGAGGGTCTTACCACCTTGGATTACTGATTGATTTGTACAGAAATATGAAAGATGTTACTGAGGGTCTTACTGTTGATTACTGATTAATTTGAACAGAAATATGAAAGATGCTACTGAGGGTCTTACTGTTGATTACTGATTAATTTGAACAGAAATATGAAAGATGTTACTGAGGGTCTTACTGTTGATTACTGATTAATTTTCAGTGATTGATCAATATTCTTATTAAAGTGGTCTTCGATTGGTTACTGATAACACTTTAGATCGGGAGGTCGACAGCCCTGAACACTAAACCCGTTTCAGTGATTTGTCTTAAACTCCGATGGCAATTATCGAAACAACAACTTCAATAAATGAGTGAACGATAATGATTACGTTGACCCGATCGACCGCAAGGCAGGAGAGGGGCGTCGAGAAGCGCGTGATTATATCCACACTTACACGAACAGTGCTAATTAGATCGACTTTTGCCGTCGTGTCGAATTGGACTCGTCGCCCGCGTCTCTGGTTTCTTCGACCCGCGTTTTGCACCGAAACGAAGTACTTTTTTATCGATTCGAATTCGCTGCAGTCATCGACGGCGATGTCATTGTCATCGTTTTATTCCCCGAAGTCGTTCTCCCGATACCATCACTTTTGAAGTGTTTTAACCCCCGACAAACATCTACACCAAACGAGGCTTGGTTTTTAAAGTCTTTAGAAACTCCCTCGGAATCGTAAGGGTGTCGACGCGCGTTTAAACTGGTGATTTGCCACCGGCTTATAACGATTTCATCGTGAATATGACACAGGTTTTTACCACCCACTAAACCACAGTTTCTCTGCTAGAGGCATTAATGAAATAATGATATTCAAGATGGCCACCGTTGCTATTCAATTTCAATTGTTGCCTTTGATGATTGGTATCCCTATAGTAGTCCGTGTATGCGTGATGAGATCGGCAGTATTGGGTGTAGCGAAAATGATAATCAGTCGATTGTGGGGGTAGATTTTGATTTTTTTCATCGAGAATTGTATTTTTCAGATGTTTGAGCACGCGAGTATCGAGGGTTCGATAATAGAAACGATGTTTTAAGTTATAGTTAGTTCGTTGCGCGCATTGATTCCGCTCGTTTATAGAACTCTGTCTCTCACACGCCTATAAAATCAATCCTGTCGACTACGGCCACAAACGACGCCATTAAAATTCACTTCGTTCTCTGTTAAAGCGTAATGGTTTACGTCCATTAAGCTGCGTTAACCGTTTCATTTTTATTTTGGTTGGTTTTAGGCTTTTATTTTTTTCATTTACGAGACGCGGCCATCGAATTTTTAACTTAAGAATCGTTGGTGCGACTTGAGAAATAGATTTTTTTTCGAATTGAACAAATCGACAATAGCCGGTTTGAATACTTAACGCGATATGAATTTGCCTCGGGCGGAAAAAAATACTTTAAACCGAACTATTGACGATAGTTTTTAACGTAACGCCTAAAAGTTGCCCTTTTTCAAGTAAAAGGAAGTGTACTAGAAAATTCCTGGTAACGCATCTAATTCGTGTTCAGTGAAGGGCGTTGAACAAGGTGGCGCCACTTACCTGGTAATCAGGGAAAAGTCAGGAAATTTTAGAATAATTTCTTTTCTTTAAAGTCTGGGAAATTCTGTAGAAAAGCTAAAAATCAGGGAAATATGTTTAGACACATAGATGCGCGTAAAAATCAATTAACAATAAACAATTTCAGTATTTGACTGTGTTAATTGATTGAATTCTTAGCAGATCAAGTCAGGGAAAACAATGTGCATCTCAGGGAATAGTCAGGGAAAACAATGTGCATGTCATGGAATAGTCAGGGATAAAGCAAGGCGAAATTAAAGTATGGTCACCCTGTTAAATGAAACGATGCCTGTATTCAGTGTTTTATCACCGATGTTTCCGCGTGTGCCGATCTTTGAACTGATAAATCGTGACAATTCACTTTCCATCAGCGGCCGACGCAAATACAATTAGCGCCGTCGACGACGACGTAGTTCGAACTGTTTTACACGACACCGACTGTTGACGGACGGACAAATGAACTGGACAGCGTTCGCTGCATGCATTACCTTCATCGGTTCTTTAGTTCTAGTCTATTCGTCGATTTATATGATTATGACCACGAAACGGTTCTCGCGTCGACGATACTGGCCGTAATTGAATTTCCGTAGGCCATTTCTATCATTAGTTCGCACCGTGCACCGGGGACTCGTTCCTACGAACGCAACCGAGATTTATCGTTATATGAATTTCTCGAGTCTTCGTCCGGTCGTCGTCATTGTTTCCGTCTGCTGTTTGCTATAACTGATCTTTATGCTCTTCGCGTTATAGACAGTTTTGCGGTGCGCGGAGAATTAAGGAGTCGGTTCAAGGGCGCCGGAGATCATTAGACTCGAGAGGAACTATACTTCACGCACCTGCCGTTTGTAGATCAGTTGTTGTAACCCCCGCTCCCCGATATAGTAACCTCTTGTAGCTGGGTAGTACCAGGTGCAATTTTGAGAAGAGTAGTTGGGTTACTATCAGGTGCAGATTTGTAGTAGAGGATCATTCATTTATTAGGTATTTTAAGGGCTACTACCGATTGTTTTCTACTCTTAGTAAGAGTTCAACTGCTGCTAGAAATATCAGAATACTTGAAATGAGAAACTTTTTCTAGTTCATTTCCTATTATCGATGTCGAATTTTGGTAATGTTCGATGGAAACTACTTGAAACAATTAGAGATATCAGGTAGTCCGGTCTGTTATAGCATTATAGCACTAACCCCCTACCCTAATCTGTACATGAATACATGAATGACTCATTAGTTGGTCGTTTTGAGGGCAGGACCTTGTTCCGCAATGAAGTTCAACTCCAGCGTCTATCAAAAACTATCATGGAGAACTCGTACTCCTTTGGCAGATTTGTGGCTTCTTATTCAAAATTCAGGGAATCATAAAGATCTAGAAAAAACTTAGAAAACTTAGACAATTTTACCAAAAACCTGGTAAATTTAGGGAATTTGCATAATGCTATTTACTACGTGTTTCTTCATCAATTTGTGATTAAATGAAAAATGAATGAATCGTAACATTTTAAACCTAGACATTTCTCAGATTCACACAGGGGAATTTTGTTCAACCGCATGGAAAAATCAGGGTTAACTTTGGGATTTGTAGATGGGCTGAAAGTGGCGCCACCCTGATATTATCAGTGACACTTGAATAGAACGTTAGATTTGCCGCTTCTTAAAGTTTCATTAGTCAAAGTTGCATTATTCTAAAAGAAATTTCATGTTTTTGCGAAACAGGTCCCTGAATTTTTCATAATTTCTGAATAATCGCAAAAGTGTCGACGCAAATCCGTAATATTTTAAAGGATTTCGTCGAACGTATGAAATTTGACACTGTTTTAAGACGCTCGACGGTAAACGACGTCACGAAGATATATCGAAAATCAAACCCGATAATATTTTAATCGGCCGCGTCTTACGAGCGTCGCGAACCTAAGTAAACCGGTCTTAATCCGGGCGATAAATTATCGAATTCGTTTCCGCGAGATTAAGTCTGTCGACGAAACAAATTACGCCGGGTCGCGTTAAAACGGCTATAACCGGCGAAACGCGTCTGAACATATATCATCGGCGTACGCATGAATTTATCGCTAGTGTCCAAAATATTTAACTCCGGTTTAAACCTCGGTGATTAATGTTGACGTTGATAAAATTTGCGAACTCAATCATATTTGGTCGCTTACCTGGAGAACAGGGAAACAAAAGCGGAAAAGATGAACTTCTATATTCATGAAAGTGATGTTAATGTGTGAAATGTCAGCAGGTGGCGCTGTTTCTCAAAAAATTGAACTTGCGCATTTGTAAAGATGACATGAATGAGTGAAAAAATATAGATTTCTTATGCCTTGCGCTCATAATGTGACCATAGGCCACTAACCAGGTGTTTCCACTTTCTCTGGCCAATTTCTTCAGCTCTTGCTGAGAGTAGCCCATGGTTCTGGCATATGCCAGTAAGTCCTTGGTTCTGGTCCCTTTCGAGGACTTCCTTTTTTTCTCTTGCCTTGAAGGTTCCAGGATAAGTCTCGTCTGGTGATGTTGGTTGTAGGCTTTCTGAATGCGTGGCCAATCGTCCACCTGTCTTCGGACATTAAGTTCAAGGGGACTTGGTTTACCAACTTCTAAACGTCCCTGTTGGTCGCCATATCAGACCACTTGAGTCTGTGGTTGTCACCCAGATTGAGGATTTAACCATAGGGATAACTTTGATACACAGTCTATGAAACCTCGCCCTGGAATTTATGCCAGATTCCAGATGCTTAGAGCAACATAATTTAGAGACTTGGTATAACCATGAGATCATCATCAAAATTTGAAACCTGTCATCAAATCCAGGGAGGATTAGTTATATCGATGTTCTGTTTATATTCTGATTTATACGTATAACTGGTATTCGTTTCTCGGAACGGCTTGTAAATCACAATGTGAGTCTAGGTGGTTTTTAATGGTTTCGTGTTCATCGTTTCATCGAGCGGAAGTAATTGAATAATTTTTGGGCTGCTTTTTTTTTATGTCGTTCGATGATTAGATATACGTTGATTAATGAATGTTTATTTGTTGCTGCCGGTGCTGCGGCGCGCTGTAGCTCTACCGGGTCTTGTTGCATATTTTCATTTGAAACATCAACAACAACAGAACGAATTCCATGCGCGATTTATGGCAGCTTTTAGCAACGATTGAAAACCGTCGTATTTCATGATAATGATAAAGCGACTGTTTTGAATCGTAATCTAAGAGTGAATGTGGGTGTAGCTGCCGCGCGGCGCACGTAGACTGCCTTAAGCTTCTAAAAACGCTAAAAGCGATATATCTTTCGAAGATTCAACTACTATGGAACAAACTTGTATTTAGTTGTAACGCCAGTCTATCAGCCGCCAGGTACCGATTGCGTTTTTGATATTCGATGCGAGTCTGAAGTTGCTGTAAAACTTGAAATGACTGCCGTGCTACTGCTCTATGTGTGTGTGTAATAATTCAATTTATCTCTGTCTCTGATATAGTATTATAGTATCATATGCAGCAGTATCGATTGTAAATTCAGCTACCGTTTGAAGTTTCACTTATTACTGTTTGTCAATCGCGATGATCAACTTTGATATTAATATATTAAGCCTGCGATATATTGACATTTGACTATTACAGAGTCTGCTGTCTCTAAAAGTACTGTCTACGTGTGTTTGCTCTTTTCAGACCTCCAGAGTTATTCAAGTTGAGTGATATCTGAGTCTGATGATATAGTAGACTCTACTCAAAGTCAGATTTGTCTTATTCGAGTGATATCTGAATTAGGTGGTACAGTCCACACCACTCAAGTGTCTGACCTGTCCAACTTGAATGATATCCGAGAGTTGGATGGCCTAGTAGACTTAGCTCAATGTCATATTTGTCCAATTTGAAGGATATCTGAATTGGGTAGTATCGTACATAACCACTCAATGTCTGGCTTGTCTAACTTGAGTAATATCTGGGTTGGTCCAGTAGACTTCACTCTAGTCGGATCTATTGACTTGAGAGTGATATCTGAGTTGGATGATACAGTAGACTCCGCTCAAGTCAGATCTTTTGACATGAGAGTGATATCTGAGTTGGATGATACAGTAGACTCCACTCAAGTCGGATCTTTTGACTTGAGAGTGATATCTGAGTTGGATGATACAGTAGACTCCACTCAAGTCGGATCTATTGACTTGAGAGTGATATCTGAGTTGGATGATACAGTAGACTTCACTCTAGTCGGATCTATTGACTTGAGAGTGATATCTGAGTTGGATGGTACAATACCTAACCACTCACTGTCTGGCTTGTCCAACTTGAGCGATATCTGGGTTGGATGGTACAGTAGACTCCACTCAAGTCGGATCTATTGACTCGATAGTGATATCTGAGTTGGATGGTACAGTAGACTCCGCTCAAGTCAGATCTTTTGACTTGAGAGTAATATCTAAGTCAGATGGTACCGAAGACTCCGCTCAAGTCTGATCTTTTGACTTGAGAGTGATATCTGAGTTGGATGGTACAGTAGACTCCGCTCAAGTCAGATCTTTTGACTTGAGAGTAATATCTAAGTCAGATGGTACCGAAGACTCCGCTCAAGTCTGATCTTTTGACTTGAGAGTGATATCTGAGTTGGATGGTACAGTAGACTCCGCTCGAGTCTGATCTTTTGACTTGAGAGTGATATCTGAGTTGGATGGTACAGAAGACTCCGCTCAAGTCGGATCTTTTAACTTGAGAGTGATATCTGAGTTGGATGGTACAGTAGACTCCGCTCAAGTCTGATCTTTTGACTTGATAGTGATATCTGAGTTGGATGGTACAGTAGACTCCGCTCAAGTCGGATCTTTTGACTTGAGAGTGATATCTGAGTTGGATGGTACAGTAGACTCCGCTCAAGTCTGATCTTTTGACTTGATAGTGATATCTGAGTTGGATGGTACAGTAGACTCCGCTCAAGTCGGATCTTTTGACTATCAAAAGGATAAAAAATATTTCCATAAACAAGTTAAATAGGTAGATATAAAGGTGGGTAATCTCGTTGAGTTGAGCAGTTATCTCTTTGAGTTGAATAACTACCTTAATTATCTCTGAATTGAACTGCGATCTAGAATTGAACGGTTATTGGAAATCCGTAATTGAGTCAGTCACAGGTCAGGCTACATTAGATTGACTCGCACAGATATTAATTACGATAAAGTGAGGAGAGACAGGAGAGAGGAAAGAGTGGAGAGAGAAGAGAGAGAGGAGAGGTGAGTGAAGAGAGGTGGGAGAGAGAAGAGAGAGAGAGGAGGGGTGAGTGAAGAGAGGTGGGAGAGAGAAGAGAGGGAGAGGAGGGGTTAGTCGAGAGAGGTAAACAGCATTTATTTGAATGTCAATCTTCATCATCGTGTAAACCTGTTCTGCCGTGATCTTTGCATCTCGTAAAAACTCATAGAATCAAATAAAAGTATGTGCGCCTCGTGGCGTCCGGGCTACAGCCTTCGGCACTTTACACGGTGACATTTACCGACCGAACTACAACCGTCCGCTTTGTCTTTGATATTTGATCTCGCTCGTATTTTTATCGCCGGCGGGAATGAACTAAAGCATCATTATTACCTTTACATGTGAAGTGATTTTTTCGTCGTCGATCCTCGTTTTCTCGATCGACGCCGATTTTTTAACGTGGAAGAAATCGCTTTACGTCGATCATACGATACGGTATCGTATAGTTTGAATCGCCCGCGGGAAATTTACGAGTAGCCGTTAAGAAATCGAGAGAAAAAAATAGATTCGGATGAATTGGTTCGTCGTCGTTGTGGTGTTGTAGTTCTCAAAGGTTATGTAATTTTCTGCATCGATACGAGGATGAATGATCTAGACCATTTTCGCATGCCTGCGGTGATGATGTAGGTTTTCAAAAACAGTTTTTACTGTATTGTCTTCTACAAATCGATTAATCAAACTTGTTTTTTTTTTGCCAATCGAAAACCCTGGGGCCGGGTTGCATAGTCGTGACTTAAGTTCAAAAGTGGTCTTAAATCTTAAGACTGGTCTTCAGTTGTTAGATTGGCTATAGAACCAAGTTGGTCTTAGACTGGTCGGGGTTCTTAAGTCTAAGCCATGACTATGCAACCGGCCCCAGGTCTAGTTGTTTGGGGGAGGGGCAGACTGTTGAATTCAAAACGTGAATAGGAAAAAACTAACAGGTAGAGGGGTCAGTTGCTCAAAAGTTGGTTAAAGATAACCGGTGGATGAATACCATATAGTAATAATGAACTTTCAATTGTCACAGCGTCAAATATCCATTGGTTAACTCTAACCAACTTTTGAGCAGCTAGGTTTTGTTTTTTATGAATTATTCAGATGAAACGTAAAGGGTTAAATCACGTATTGAATAGAATAGTTTTATTTGCGCCGGTAGTTTTTCAAGAGATCATCGTTTTGTTTACCCGGCGATGTAACTAAATCTGACTTTTGTTTCGGGGGAAACAATTAAAGCGAACTTCAACGCGATCGTGTTCGGAATGTCGAGAGCACCGGGCCGACGATGACGTTACCGAGGGATACGTTTGTAAGGCTTCGACGACTAAATGGATTGTACGGGCTCGCGCGCGCTCTCAAGTACTCGGTCTTCGCGCAGACATCTTGTCTTGGCCCGGGTTCAGAGCGGGTTCATTCGAAAAAAAGGGAACTTAAAATTGTCGGTATTTGGTGCGAGTGCTTGTTCTCTGTAGAGTGTAGAAGGGGAATTCTAGATATGTGTAGGTAAACACTCATAATGAGACCTCACCAACAGTCTTCATACTGTCAAATTTAAAAGTTCTTATTATATGTATAAGCCGCATATGTCTGTATTTACTAGATAGATATGTGCACTTATAAAGTATACCTATAAAATGTTTTTGACAGTTTTTACGAAAACTTTTCCTTCTGGTAAATGTACTTTTTTGAACATTGTTAGCGCCTTAAAGAAGCGTCTAACACTGAATAGGGCACCAAAAATGAAAAATAATGACGATGATGATAATGATTATCAATATCATGATAATAATTGTGATGAGCAGTTTTTCATCGAATGAGATTTCCGTTATTTTACTCATTGTAGGTGGCGCTGAAATCACATATTGAAGATGTTACGTGAGGCATTGATCAACGCGCGATCGTCATGAAGATGACTTTAAACTGGTTGCTATGGTGCGTGGGAGTGATTGTTGTATTAATAGCGGCGGCGACGGACGCCGGCTCGAGATCCTACACGCAGTTCATGGCGAAAAACGATTTCATCAAAGAGTTCGTGTGGACGACGACGAACTGGACGGACTGTGAGCGGCGACACAGTCCGGACTGTTGCGGCGCTTGTCTACGCGAACGCGTCGTACAATGCGCCAAGAAATCGAACTCGTTACCGGTTCCGGCGCGTTACTGTAACGGGCTCAAACGCCCGGCAATGACCGAGTCGTGCGACGAGTGTCCGCAGAGTTGCGTGATGACGCACTGGGGCCCGTGGTCGCACTGCGTCGGTGGGTGTCGTAAAGCGCGGAAGTATCGGCGACGACAGATTCTAGTCGCGGCCGACCCGCGCGGAGCCGAGTGCAATACGACGATAGAAATAGAACATTGTCGCCGCGAGAAACACTGTCGAGATCAACGACCTCGACACCAGTGGAAGGTCGGCGAGTGGACCAGTTGTCGCAAGGTACGTACAAAAATTGGGCAATCAAAATAAGGTAATCGAAATAGTTTGCAATAGCGTATTGACAATGCTACTGTGGCAAGTGATGTTCCACCAGGTGGTCTATAGGGTCTTAGTGTGCAGTAGGATATCAACTACTCTGGCAGTCGAGGATTCCATTTGTGGCAAATGAGGATCTACCAGGTGTCGCTAGTGTGCTGTAAGACATCAGACACCTTAGCATTAGAGGATTCCACTTGGGGCAAGTGAGGATCTAGGTATGCCAGCGTGCAGTAAGGCATCAACCACTGTGGCAATAACGGATTCCACTCGTGGCAAGTGAGGATCCACTAGGTGCGCTGGCGTGCAGTAGGACACTAAGCGCTCGATGCTGCTCTAGTATGTGAACAGATAGTTCTGATTATAGATCTCTAAACATTTCACGTAGAGGGAGAACAGAGAGGGAGGAGGGAGGTGTGCATCCGTCTGGCAGTAAAGAAAATTGCAATCAGGCTATGTATATATGTATGTATATATGTATAGTGTATATCGGATTAAATGAAAAACCTAATGAACCTCGTCGATAAATACAATCTCTCTACAGCTCGTTTGCTAAAACAATCACCATTGACGACCGCGCGACACAGCACCGTTTATCGATGACGTCTGCCACCGCCGCGTCTTATACGCCCGATCGAACGACGATGTCGCGATCGATCGTCGAGATATCTTTACAACTCGCTGCCGCCGACGACAACCGGTCCGGCCAGGTTTTACGAGATAAACAACGCTCGATAAAGACCGCGTAGTCGTCGTCATCATTATTATAGTCATTCGATCGAGGTGATCTCCAACCCTCCCAACCCCGCGACAGCTAGACAGCTTGGTTTTTCCTAGACAAGTCACTGTCTAATTCTGTTCACGCATTAAAACCCACGTTTGAAGAAAAACTGTTTTATGAAAACATAGCAATTGAGTCAATGAAAATGGCTCGAAGAATTTGAGTCAAAACGTTTACATCCCTATACAGGTTTATTTTCAGTCGTGGGTTTTTTAGGTCTGCTCTGCCCACATCCTTGACCTGGAAAACCGGGAAAACTTAGGGAATCAGAAAAATCTCAAGAAAAAATCTGGGAAAACTCCGGAAATTCGAAAAATTTACCAAAATTCTGGAAAACTCAGGAATTTGGATAATGCTATTTTTATTGAGATATTTTTTGTATATTTTGTCCACAGACTCCGGAGTCGACTACTTGCGGAACTGGTTTAAGATTTCGAGCGGTTACCTGTACGAACAGACGCGGCAAACAAGTCCTTCGTAAACACTGCTTGAACAGAAAAGGTAAGTTTACGTAGAAAAAACTGGCAACTTTGAAAAAGTTGTTATTCGAACTGATATTTTGAGTTAAGGCTCAGAGAATTTGACATTGAATATAATCATGGAATCATTATGGATCCACCTCCTGGTAGGGATTCTAACCTGATGGCATCGAGACCCACTATGGTACGAAACCCTGCCGCACGAGACTGGGCTCTCAGGAGTGTGTCTGAGTGTTAAGGGGGCATTGAGGAGTGTCTAAGTGTCGTGGGAGTGTTGAGGATTATATCTAGGTGTTGAGGAGTGTGTCTGAATATTGTGGGTTTGTTGAGGAATATATCTAGGTGTTGAGGAATATATCTACTCTAGGTGTTGAGGAGTGTGTTTGAGTGTTGAGGGGTGTTTTGGAGTGTGTCTGAGTGTTGAGGAGTGTGTCTGAATATCGAGGGGGTGTCGAGGGTTATGTAATCTGTCTGCAGTCATCCGTCAAGTGACAACAGTAGTAAATCGCCTACGTCTCTTCGCGTCGACGACGACGTAACTCAGTTATCTGCCGAGTGACCGAGTTTGATTAATCGAGGCTGAACGTTAACTTCACCAGATAGTCGTTAATAACGATCGGTGATGAATGCCGGTCGTGAATAATGATCGGTGATGAATGCCGGTCATGGTTTCGCGGCGTTCCTCGATGGGCTTCTTACTCGTCTTTTCTTCGACTGCTCTAATCGCCGTCGGCGATAAATACAGTCGCCGTTAACCGCGTTAGTTCGAATCGACGGAGCGAATCGTCGATAGATTCCCCGCGCACTCATCTTCGCGCTGCCGAGCGACGACGTCAGGTGGAAATGCGATCAATGTCCGCGCTGATAAAGCGTCGTTAAACCAGACAGTTATAAACTAACAATCAACTGCAGTTAGGTATGAAGTCATTAGCCGCGATCAGCATGAACGTTCCTGACCCAGAACAACTATTCAAACGGATGCCAAATTTGGTCTGACCAAAAACATCCGACCAGGCCCAAGCTAAATTTCAGCACAGGTCAAATTTTTGCGTGTGAATTACAACTGTTTGTAAAAAGGACTCGCTTCGCTTTGCGAAAGCATCTAGTGAGTGGTACATGTGTGAACAAACACTAAAATTAGGCACAGGCCAAATTCGGCCTGATCCATGCCATTTTGGCCCGGACCAAATCGTTCCCATGTGATAGCGGCTAGGGGTTGTTTGCGTTTCTTGTCTCTGGTATTTGCACAAATTTTAAGACGAATTGTTAATGAGAGAGTCGAGAAACGAGAAACGAGAAACGATTTCGGGCAAAAGATGTTTCCGAAATCGAACATGTTTGATTCGGTGTTTTTAGACTGCGCGGGTTGGTGCACAATGACACAACAATGTTGGAATTCCTACCAGATTCTATGGAACAAAATCTACCAACAAATAACGAGTTTAAATCGGAAATGTGTACTAATCCCAACCCCCTCCCCTCCCCCCGAATAAGTCTGATTTACTTAACGTTTTTTTTTTTTAAACATCGCGCGAAGTCTAATATTTCACTTTACTGTTAATTTTCGAAAAATCCGATAGAAAAACCGCACGAGAATTTTAATCACGGTGCTATGAGACTGTCGGAAGAGACAGCAGCAGCGGCAGCAGCAGTAGAGTGATGGTGAATTAATTTGAGAGTAGATTATCAATATGTTTACGTGTCAGATTAACACAACCACTTCTGTAAATAACTGTTTAAACATCCTCTCCTCTCTCTCTCTCTCCTCTCTCTCTCTCTCTCTCTCCCTCCCTCCCTCCCTCCCTCCCTCTCTCCCTCCCTCTCTCCCTCTCTCCCTCTCTCTCCCTCTCCCTCCCTCCCCCTCCCTCTCCCTCTCTCTCCCTCTCTCTCCCTCTCCCTCCTCCCTCTCTCCTCTCTCTCCTCTCTCTCCTCTCTCTCCTCTCTCCCTCCCTCTCCCTCTCCCTCTCTCCCTCTCTCTTTCCCTCTATCTCTCCCTCTATCTCTCCCTCTATCTCTCCCTCTATCTCCCTATCCCTTTTCCCTTCTCACATTCCTCTCTTTCTCACTCTCTGTCATTTTAATGAGGCATCCGGATTCGTTTGTATGGATTCAGTTTTTAAAAGCGTTAAAGCAAGAACTCTTCTAAAATCAAGCTACTGATCAGTGTCACTGATCACTGATACTAAAATACTCTACTCCAAACTAGCGCCCGCTGAAACCCGTGATCACATGGTTGATTTTGCCCAATTGGGCCAACCGATCACGCTGGTGCCAAATGGGCCGTGCCTGTTTTACTTATATCATCCATATTTTGCCCCACCATAGATCGGACCAGGTATGTGCCAAATTTTAGGATGGGTCAAATTATTGATATTACCAGTAATTGGTTCAGTAAGTGATTTACCTTGGTTCGATAGCAATGACGCAGACCAGAATGTCTCCAAGTGATAGTTGCTGATCTGCACAGATCTATGATAGAGACAGAGCAGAGCGTCTCCGTGATCGCTGTTTATGCGCACAGATCTGCGATGGAAGAATTTTACAGCCATTGTTTTAAATGAGTCATTAATTGTTGAGTAATAATACGGTGCATACTGTAAATATGGATGATGAAAAACATGCGATTATAATTCATGAATCATCTTCTCGCTCGACAGCGGCGCAAACTCGATCAGAACCTAGTTTACAATCCCCGAATGTATTTCTGTTCGTCGTTAATAGATTTATCGTTAATTCGTCGAATCATCCTAAACATCGCTCAATTATTGCGAATCATTATCAGTAGTGTAGTGATTATGAGTCAACAGTTGTTTCCACATGGCTCCCTGTAGTTTAAGGCCCCGGGGGCCGGTTTCATAGTCAGGGCTTAGACTAAAATAATGTCTAAGACCATCTTAGTCCTTTAGCCAATCTTACAACTTAAGACCGGTCTACAGAGATGTAAGACCGCTTTAGTCTTGAGCCTTGACTATGAAAGAACTCCTCACAAGAACTGATAAATGCCTGCTGCATCAAATTCGGCATAATCGTCCAGTCCTGTGGCATGGTGGATAAGGTGTTTGACTCACAACCGAGAGGGTTCGAATCCTGGTAAAACCATGCTATTCAGGCAGGACACATATCAGTGTTTGTCGACTCACGTTTTTCATCCACATCCGTCTTTAACGTTTCCACGTGTGAAAATTCTATCGAACGACAACGCGACGACAACGACGAAAAAAATCGCGCATCGATTGTTGTGGTGAATCAAACGCGTCGCTAATGCATGCTCGCGCGCGCGTGGCGGCAATTCGATACAAGTTTACTACCGCTAGTAAATATTGGTTTATCGAATTGTCGCGGTCGGTCGCGTGGCAGTTTGAAAAAAAAAGAAGTCACTTAGTCGTTATAACTTGAGCTCGTTTTAGGCGCGTTCTCCGCGCGTTTGAAAAGACGTCGATATAACTTTCAAAATCGAACGCCCCCGGCGATCGTACACTTGAAATAAATTGGGTGCGGTATCTAGCACTTGGTAAAGTTTTCAGCTGAGGATCTAAACCGTGCGTTGAAAAAAATAACAAAGCTGTTTCGCGTATTGATCGGGAGAAAGGTTTTTCTGTTTTCAAGTGGAAATATTGCTTTGTGTCTGCGTTTAATGTGAAGGTATTCGAACTAGAATATAAATCCCACAACACCACTGCCCCCTTCCCCCCAATTGATGAAATACCTTGTTTATTGATAGGGTGATTATTCAAAGTAGAGTATAGACACCATGTTTGACGAAAAATTTTGTCTATTCTTTGATGGTTATGATGACATTTGATAATTTATTCAGCCTAAAATGCATATAAAATATGACAAGTACGCTAGGTTATGACCGGTAAGCGACGATCTGATATGCAACTGGGTGGGACTGGATCTAGCTCCAGTTCCAGCCAGTTGCTCATGTTCTACTTTTGAGCGACTGGTTGTACTCGAGTTACGGTTATATCCGCTATAACACATCTCAGTTGCTGTCGATATACGCGCTGTGGATCTAGAGACCAGCACGAGCCATGCAGTTTTGCTAGATTTTTGATATGACCTGGGTACTCATTCACTTGCAACTGGATATGGTCAGTTGCTAGTTCGATGTACGCTAGGCTTAAGATGGCCGACCTCAATCTGTCCTTACAGTTCTCGATCGCTTTATGCCATTCTTTCTCTAGAACGTTTGCGCTTGTTGAACCGCCTTTATTCCCGTAGCCATGATTTCATAGAAATTCGCCCCTCACCGTCTGCCTTTTCAGGAAATCTTCTTCGCGATAATCAATCGAATTAGCCGCGTATATATATTCCGCGCATACGGCTGCGGAATGATAATAAACCATCGACTGATTGTTCTTTTATCACTCTCAACGTCAATAACAACAACAATAATATCATCAACGCCGCCGCCGCGTGCTTTCCCCGTCGCTGCTGCTGCTGCTAGGTATTTACAGCATTGTTCTCGTCGTTAATGAAAGCACTAATTAACAAACATTACGAGCCTAGCGCGCGCACGACCGACCGCTCCCTTAATCGAGAAACCGTTTATATTCACCGTCGTCGAGGATAACAATTACGCTCGATACGACGACAATGACGACGACGTCTTTCGTTTCGTGATAAATCAAAGAATTTCAATAAATTGATTTTCTGTTGTGTTTATATACGTGCGTATTGTGTCTGATGATGTATATATGAATGTGTATCAGTGCCACCAACGTTTATGTTTAAATTGTCATCGTGTTGCTTTATATACCGGTAAGTAAAGCCCTGCGCGCTTTATAGGTTTGCCGGAAAGATGGCCATCATCTAATTGGTTATACAAGCCTAGTTCGGCAGGATGATCACTGCACTACTTAACAGTAGGTTGCCTGGACCAGACTGGTATAATCTTGTTAGATATCTTCATTTAATTAAGCCTGGTTTCTCAAGTCATCCTCGCTTGCCAAAGTTTGATCGTCGTCCCCTGCTGAGGGCAGATCATTCATTGGTTTATCACACTGCCCACGACTTCTTGGGCGGACTGGATGCCGCTCAGCGCCAACCAGTCTATATATCTAGCCAATCGTAAGTGTGGTATTGATAAGAGCGAAGCCGATGAAAAGCAATGCATCTATTGTGGCGACAATCAAACCCTGGCAAGTGAGGATATCCCGAGTTTGCTGCGTAGGCTGCCCTTCTTTTTTTTCTTTAGTCCAGCGAACTAGGAGTGTACACTGTCTGACACTCAAGAATGACCAGTAGTGTAATGAATGCTATCATCATTGTGACTATTAGTTTTATCTACACATTGTTCAGAGGTTACAGTCGGCGATGAATGTTATTTCCTGTGATCCCGGGTGGGTTCAACGCGGCCCATTTCACCTGGATTAATCAACCTGATTGTCCACACTAGTTCCTTTATATCCTATCGGTGATGATAAAACTGCAGTGAGGTGACAGCAAAAACAGTTTGATACAAGAGCGACTGTCTATAGTCGGGATGGCCACTTACTTACTAGCCACAGTAGCCCGAAACAGGGTGGTCACTTACATTTACACTTACCACACATTTCTTTGAAAATTCAAGATACTTTTTTTCTCTGTAGAATCAAATGCAGAGAAGGGATGGTTTTGACTTTGTGTATTTTGAGAAAAATTGATTTTGTCTAAGGTGTAGAAACCCTCTTGAAAACCGATCACCGACTGCGCAGAGATGTAAAAGGCATTGAAACCCCTTTTGAAAACTGATTAATTCTGAAAAACATTACGCGTGATATTTCAGCGCGTTACAATTTTCACAAGAAGAAGTTATCATCAGCAATCGTAGATTTCATCTCTTTTTTTCGAATATGATTGTGTTTCTATTTTTCGCGAGACGTTTTTGATGACTAAGGTTGGTTAGGTGTGCGATCGAGAATATCCGAAGTAAATCGATACGGATTGTATTCACCAATAGTAAAATAGCTAGTTATCGGATATAATAATAGTATAGATTTCAGCGAGTTGTTTTTTTTGTTTCGTTTGAAGATGAATACGAGTTGCTCGTAGCAAAACAGCTCTAGGTATTATTTTGTCTGAGATCCGTCCGTGTTCATCGAAATGATTGCGTAAAGTTTTCTGCGTTTACGTTAAACATCGTCGTTTTGTATCAAAACTCTTCGGGCGAATATCTCATTTTTTCAACCATTCCGAACTGACGCTTTTTTCTGAACATCATGTATCTCGATTATTCGGCTCATAAGTCTTGTGGGTTTCAATTTTTAAACCAAGCTTCGAATTGGGAAACAAAAAAGCAGTGATATTTTCAAGTGTAACAAGACATGTTTGCCAATTAAATATCACAAAAATTGGTGGCCGGAAAATGTAGGCAGCCGCATGGAAAGGGTTAACTTTCTTTCAAACCACTTTGGCACAATTCTTGTCTACCCTGTCAGCGCTTCCCTGAGATAAAAACTTACTACTATTAGCATCATTAAGGCCCCGCACACGAGCCAAAAACTTTGTACGCAAATGGCGCAGCGCAGTTTTCAGTTCGTGTGCGGGGGCCTTTTTCGAGCGCATTTTGTCGTTCGCCAAATATCTATCATGTTTGATATTTTTTTAGTCTAGTTGGGGCCTTTACACTGCGATGCGGTGTATTAGCAAAGTCAAACACCGATTTATACACCGCACTGCGGTGTAGACACTGAAAGGGTTCACTAACTGTAAACGTCTTTGTGTAATGTTGGTACAATATTACCCAGTCCGGTTTTGTTTTTTGTCCAATTGTTCAGATAACGATCTTATTATGTATGATTTGCAGTTAGTAGAAAATAATTCAAATATATGGTTGAGACAAAAACTGATTTTCCTACAATTTGACGCCTTTAAGCGCAGATTCTATGTCCCGACTAATATTCCCCGTCGGAGAACAAAGTGCTGAAATTCAATTCTTTCGCGCGGCCCGAAAAATCTCGCCACCAGCAGCGAATGTCGTGTCGGAAAAGCTTATCTTTTCTGATAATAATCCTCATTCATGTATGTATGATTTTAGAGCGGAGGCGACGCCGGGAATGAATAGTTAAATAGAGAAACTCAATCTGTACACAGCTGACTGTATGATATATATTCGCGATGTAACATTCAGATGGAAATACGACGACAAGTTGAATGATTATTTTTGACTTGAACCTGATGAATTTTTTCCTACCCGTATATTGTGTGTTATCTCTGACGGCAAAATTCATGGGTATCTCTATTCACTGGCGATCGCGATACATTAATCCGGTGAATTCGCCATAACCTTTAGAAACGCTGTCTTTATATATTTTGAAAGTCGTACGATGAGTTTTTGACTCGAGATGAATATTCTCCTATATGAGGATTGGTTGTTATCTCTGACAGCAAAATTCATCGATGACCGCGATCTGATTTTATTAATCCGGTGAATTTTGTCATAATCGTCGTCGTGTATACTTTGAAAGTAATGTGATGAGTTCATTGCGAGTGGAGGAAATATAATAAACGCAAAAACTCCTGTGATTATCAGGGAGGGATTGTTTCTGAAATTTGTTAACCGTTACTGTTTATGATTAAGCCATCTTCTGGAAATTCAACACTGTATGAAAAAATTTGTAAAAATATTCAAAACGTATAAATGAACAGTTTTCAAACGTGAAGTTCAACAAAAATAAACATTTTTTTCTTTCGATATTTTTCAGGTCACGACGAACCGCCGCGTTCTGAAGTTTGCGTTTTACCGTGCGACTGCCAGGTGTCGCCGTGGTCCGGGTGGTCGCCGTGTTCGCAGACGTGTTACGGCGGGCAGACGGGCCTGCCGGGCGACCAGTCGCGACGACGACAAATCGATCGAATGCCCGAGAACGGCGGCCTCGATTGTCCGCAACTGGCGGAGAAACGACACTGTCGTAACTCAAGTCTTCCTGTCTGTTTGAGGTAAAGTGACATTTTTTAAGGAAGTCATCTTGATATTCGTTAAACAAGTGAATCTTAAGCCTCAGGTATGTTGATGACAACTCTTTGCAAGGCAGTTTTCGGCTTATGAGAGGAACTGGCTGGATAGATACAATCAGTTGCTTGAATATTCATCGATGTATGCTAGGTAACGAATGATAAGCGGCGATCTATCTCTAGTTCCAGCCTGCAACTGGTTATACTCACTTATGGTGATACGCTTCGTAAATGATGCTTTACAATTTCGACTTTTAGTATCGTTTCGGAATAGCGTTTTACAAAAGACTTATTATTTCTATTATCTTAGTCGCGACTGAGAACAATGAAGTATAGATGAAATTTACTAAGGTAACGCATCGTGTACAGGCTGTAGATATGGCATCTGCCATGCTACACAAAGTTGTCCGAGTTTTGCCAAATTTTTTTATGCGACTGTAGTTACAAGGCAGTTTTCGACGTATGACAGAAACCGGCTTCACGCAATCTGTTACTTCAATCTGTCGATGTGCGCGCAGTAGTCGCCTCACTAGCACCTGATCCGATCGGTTGCTAGTCCGTTGTTAGAGAAACTGAGTTACAAAAGGGATCTACGGAGTTACGAAGAGGATCGACGAAATTAAGCCAGTTCACGAGAAGTCTTTATTGAATATCACATTTTATGGGCATTTATGTAATAGGTGAACTATTCGTAATATTCAAATCCGCATGAAATCAAAATACGGATCATTCTGATCAGAATTAAGCGGGTTTGACCGAAATTGTGCCTATTCAGCACTTCTGCAGTTAACTGTGTATATATATATATATATATATATATATGTACATCGCTCTCTCTAAAAGCACTGACATAAACTCCACAGAAAAACCCATCTCCCTAATCGGCCGTAATAAAACCTATTTGAAACATCGCTGTTGCTGCTGCTGCTGCTGTGGCTTGTATTTATTTGTATCGTCTTTTTTATTGCGAAATTAAGCGCGTAATGCGCGCGCACTGAATTGAGCATTATTTCGTTGTCGTCCCAAATTGCGCCGCGCCGTGCTGCATTCGTTCGTTCGAGACATTCGCGTTGTTTTAACCGTTTTTAGTCGTCGCATTTCGATGTTACGAAATCGAGAGTCGTTCGTCGGCCGCAAATTGACTTTTGATTGGTTTTCGCGAATAAAAACCGTTTTTATCGACGTCGTCGTCGTTTTGTCGCGGTGTGATTTCGAGTCCCGCGAGGCCGCCCGCTGTTTAGTCGTATCCATTACGACTAACGCCGGGCCTCGCGCTGATTACCCTCGAAACGCGGCTAATTCGTAGTCGGTGATAATTCGGAGCGTTGAAAACTTTGCACTTATTCGTAATTGAATCAAATACATCTGTATCGCGCGTCGACTGGTGATGTGTTTACATTAAAACGACTCCCAGTTGGACGTATTAGATTCCCCCGTGGGGAGCATGTCATATCGACGACAGGCATTTCGTTTTAACACTCGTTTTCTTCTTTCTATTCGCTTGAAAGCTGTATTTATTTTTTAGTTAGATATATATGATGAATTGGCGATCTGCTCTGATGGCGTAACTATAGCAGGTTTTTGAATTGACCGTTACTGCGCAAGGAGTTGTCTGTATAGGACTGTTTGATCTTAAGATTGGGATCGATCCTGTTATTTATTTGATTGGGGGATTTCGTTTGATTTGTTTTGATGTGTCGTCCCTTAAAGCCCACCACACCTGCCCTGAGCGAAACAGGGGCTTTGATTTTGGTTTGGAGTCCCTTACAAAACCACCAGTAACATCCGCCGGGAGCGAATCGGGGTTAGATTTTTAGATCGGAAACCAAAGTACAGATATAGTAGCTGTGTAGATGTCCTGATATCCGAGTTCCGAGTTAGAAATCAGCACCTAATTAAGATTGCAGGAGAATGCTAATATTCACATGAAGTTCTAAGCTTGAGGTAAAAATTTTCCCAACATTGTATGAAATGGTTTGTTTCTCGTCGATTTACTAAGAGAATTATTGTGGTTATTGTGACAATGTATTCTATAGATTTATCACATTAAAAACACTGGAGGCTTTACGTTCGTCAATGTTTCGATTGGTACGACAAGTCTCCACCCTTCGCCCACATAGGCCCAGGAGACCGAATTCGAGACATCGAACACTGAGAACCGTTCCTTTAATGTAGAAAAATAGATATTCTATACTAATATTATCTCAAATAGTAGCGTTTATATCGATATAAAATAGTTGGAAAATATTTTCACAGTTTTAAGTTACATATTTGAAATAAATGCCTCAAGAATGGGTTTGTTTGCGGTACTGTGGCTGGTGAGGATCTGCGGGTTTTACGCTACTGTGGCAAGTGAGGAACCACCTGTTCAATGTTTTTATCGTGGCAGGTGGATCTGCATGTTTCATGCAACTGTGACAAGTGAGCATCCACCTGTTTTAAGCTACTGTGGCAGGTGAGCATCCACCTGTTTTGAGCTACTGTGGCAAGTGAGCATCCACCTGTTTAAGGCTACCGTGGCAAGTAAGGATCCACCTGTTTCAGGCTACTGTGGCAAGTGAGGATCCCACTGTTTTAGGCAACAGTGGCTAGTAAGGATCCACCTGTTTTAAGCTACTGCGCGGAGTGAGGATCCACCTGTTTTAAGCTACTGCGGCGAGTGAGGATCCACCTGGTGTATCAATGTCTCTCTCTGATATCGACTTTTAAAGTGACGAACACTCTTCGTTAATTCATAGAACCGGATGAAATTACCGCGATCTGCGCAGAGTTTTGTTGTCGAGCGTAATTGGGCTAGAAAAACGATTACGGTGATCGTATTTTTATCAAACCGCGAAATCTCATTGAAATTGTGGACAAATGGAGTTATTTCTCTCGTTGTAGTAGTATGAAAACGAAGACATTTACCGGATAGATAGAATCGATAATTAACTCAGCGCGCTCATAGAACGTTCTAGAAAAACCGATGATTTTTGCCTCGACGCGAATATATCGACGAATCTGATCGTCGAGATGAAAAAGAAAAACGGCTTCGACGCCGGAAAACAATGAATTTCTTCGGAAACTGTTTCTTTTTTTTTTTTCTCGTTTCTAGTCCTCGTCGACGTAATTTTCACGTACGACGACGGAGAACGCGATAAATGACACCGATTTATCGCCCGATTGTCGTCGTGGAGATAAATCTGTCAATCGTTGAACGACGTTCGGTCGGTGTTCGTTGAACTGATGTTCGAGATATGAACTGAACGGCAGTCAATGATACCGGATCGGCTGCGTCTCGTAAAACCGGCGTATCGCAATAGTCGCTGAATCTCGCGACAGTTTAAGATAATCTCGAGTCATGCTGTTTAATTCGAAGCGCGCATATTTTAAGAGCTTTTAAGACTAAAGTTCTGAAAAGTAAGTATTGCCGTCGCTGTTAAGAGAAGTGGAATAACAGTTATTGATAATCGATTTATTCTAATGCGATTAAAAGTTGTGGGTTGGATTGCAATGTAGAAGAAATCAAAGAGTGGTACCACTAGCGCACCTGGTGGATCCTCACTTGCAACAAGTAGTATCCTCTTTATTTCAGTACTAGTTGATGTCCCACTGCACACTAGTGACACCTGGTGGATCCTCACTTGGCACAAGCATCTCTAGTCTGCTGCAGCAGTTGATACCCTACTGTGCACTAGTGACACCTGGTGGATCCTCACTTGCCACAAGTGGTATCCTCTATTAGTACTAGTACAAGTTGATGTCCTACTGCACACTAGTGACACCTAGTGGATCCTCACTTGCCATGAATGGAATCCTCTTGCCACAGTAGTTTGTGTCCTACTGCACACTAGCAGCAGTGGATCCTCACTTGCCACTAGTGGAATCCTTGATTTCCGCAGTACTTGATGTCCTACTGATAGTGGATCCTCACTTGCAATGATATCGGTGCCAATATCCCACCGCAGTTACACCACTTATAGCGTTGTTAATGAGATCAACAAGCTGTGAATTTTTACAGCTGAAGAGGAACGGGGTATAGCTCGTTAATAGACGCTTTTATATAACAACGCATTTCATCCAAATGATTCTCACGTTTTTGTTTATCAGGCATTTATTATAGTTGTTACTTTAGGTTATTAGAATATCGAGTCACATTGTGTCGATTTCATCGAGGGATTGGCCTCGGTTAAACAAGGGAAATCATCACGAATTCATGTAAAATTCAATCGCAATACGTAATACTTGTATACAGAAATACCTACTACACTGTAAAAATTGAGAAGAGTTTTTACATGAAGAGTATACTATGTCTGGTTCTACGCATTGTTAACTGAAGAAGTGTCACTTTGCGATTGGCTGGTTTAGGCCCGATTTCACGAATCTGAAGATCCCATTGGCTAGTTATAATCAACTGACCTTGACATCGACTCATCACCAGTGAGGTGACCTTGGCATGGCTATCTTAAGGTTGTAGGCAATCATGTGACATCGTGCTAGGGTTGTGATTGGTCGGTTTTTTTTCATGATTCATATCGTAGAGGTAATGATCTGGTGTTCCGCACTTCATTTGACTGTGAGAAAAAAATTTCCTGAGCTCGTTCGTATTTGTGATTTAGGAGAAAATTCGACGTTTCTTCCATTCAATGAATCGTTCGGGACGGATTTCATTCGATTCCCAAAATGAAACCGAAAAAAAAAACATGACATTACAATCCTTTCAACGACGAAGATTTCGTTAACTTGAATTTAGTTTCAATGAATTATCTCTGGACGATGTTGTCGATCGACGCGATGTATCTCCGAGCGAATAACAAAAGATTTAGCGGTTTATATACAAACTTTCTATCGTTCGTTGAGAGGATATGAAAATCAATATCCGAAATTCCATAAATGTCAGCGACGACAAGCTGACAGTCTGGTTGGCGAAGTGTTCGGATTTATTTTTAGTTTATATTCTATTTTTTCAAGGCTGTACACAAGCTGCGCGTGGTGCTGAGCGATGGTAGAATTGTTTTAGGGAATGTCCTGTCTCGCATCAAAATTCATTCATATTTGTGATCGTCCATACTTTGTGTGTTCGGTGCTTCACCTGAGACATTTATAATGTGAAATTAATTTAAAACTCCAGACATTGAACATTTTATCAGCGCACTTTTCAAAACTGATCGTGCACACTTCACATGTGTGCATGCCTTCCCCAAAAACTGATCGTCCACACTTCACATGTGTTCTGGAATTCAACTGAGACATGTTTAATGGAAAATGAACTCAACAAACACCAGATATTAGACATTTTATCAGCACGTTTGCAAAAACTGATCATCCACACTTCACATGTGTTAATTTTAGACTTTTCCAATCGGAAACTAACTACAAACACCAGACATTGGACACTTCTGCACCACGTTGTAAAAAATCGTTACTCAAAGTGGCAGGTTGATATCTGGTTTGCCTAAAGATTAATTTTGTTTGCGACAAAATATTTCTCAAATTTCTCAAATTGATGAAGCCTATATCATTGATACTTCGTTGGCCAACATGGAAGGTTTATGTTAACTGAATAAAAACCCTGAAACATTGTTTTTGACGGGAGAATGAATGCATTGGTCTAACAGTCAGCTTTTTTTTTACAAACATTGATTTTGAGAATTCATTTCAAACACGCCTTGATACTATTGATGCAGATTTCATAAAATCTATCGTAAATGGTGTTGACTTCTGAGAAAGAAACGTTCTCTTTATGATGATTGTTTATTTTTTTTGTTTACATTTCAAGTTATTCTTTTGAAATACAATATATAATTGTCTTGCCTCAGGTGTATGCATACTCTTTGAAAATCTATATTGGCTGTTACATTTTTTTTCCAATTGTCTTAATCTAAAGCCCGATATTTTTTCGAAACTCCTAGCAAAACTATTGAATAAATATAAGGATTGTTGCTGGCGGCTAAAGAAAAGATTTTACCGGTAAATTTAACTAATATCGCCATTGATAAAACGCTGTCCATGTTGTGACGATAATTTGCCAATTTTGTGGATATTTTGAAGTCAAAATATAGTGTTGAAATTACAAACAAAACCAAATGTTTTTTTATTGAATAAAAGTGATAGATTTGATGAAATAAAACCAAATACTTCTATGGCACTTAATTTGCAGAAAATTGTCGTTAGATTTTACCAAATTGTCATTTAAAAGTCTTATGGGACCGACAATAATGGAAAATCAGTTATTTTGTATGCTTGTTTACTGAAACTTATGCCGATGATTGTTTTACCAAATACATTGTACACTGACTCTAAAATCGCTTTTAAAATCCATGAATAAATAGATAAAATATTGCTGAACTCAGGGTTTTACTTCTCATTTCAAATATTCGGTCGATTACAGGGTTGTTTTGTTTTTTTTTTAGATTTTTTTTCATAAATCGATGCGACAAGTAGCAGTATTCATTACTCACTTTCTTTCTAATATCGACGTTTTATGAATCGATGAAACTCTTCACAATGATACAATCGAACATAACCCTCCGATTGTGTAAATGATCTTTGTGATTTTTTTCTCTCGTTTTTCAAGTGGCAACAACAACAGCCGCCGCCATCACCGAGCGCGCCTTGTTCGATATACATGTCATAAAAAAAACCTGGTCAATAATTTTACACACCCTTGCAACACGCTATAAGTCATATTGGAATTTGATAGTTTAGGGGATGGTGCTCGCGTGTGAAAAAAACTACTGATAGCTAGAATTTAGTGTTTATTTCTTCAGTGAATTTTTAGAATTAACTATACACAATGTATTGGTATCATATTGACTGATAAAAAGGTAAAGTGAAGGAGGAAAAACAAAGTTCTAATGCTAATGAATATTTTGGTGCACCAGTGGTCATCTGATAATAGTTTCTAGTACTAGTGGTCATCTGATACTAGTTTCTACTGTGATTATAGAAATTATTCCATCCATTTCAACAGAAGATAACAATAAATACATTGAATTTATTGAAGGCTTAGTTGTGGTTGGTCACTCCACTGTCAATTGACCTGGTTAGATGCTAGTACTGAGTGTATGTGATGTCACTGGTCATTTGACCTAGGGTAAGGGTTAACTGCTGGCCCTGAGTGGCTGTGATGTCACTGGTCACCTGACCTAGGGTTAGGGTTAGCTGCGAGTACTGAGTGCCTGTGATGTCACTGATCACATGACCTAGGGTTAGGGTTGGCTGCTAGTACTGAGTGGCTGTGATGTCACTGGTCACCTGACCTAGGGTTGAGGTTAGTTGTTAGTACTGAGTGCCTGTGATGTCACTGGTTATATTTGAGTAGAATGAGTTCATTTGCAATTTGAATCCTGGATTGAAATCCTAGGCCAGAATTGTTGAACTTCATTCTGGTATTTATATAGTAGTGTGTACCTGACTTATGCTCAATTCTTCATTTCGGGTGTTTTCCTTCCACAGTGAGGGCGAAATAAAGAAAGAGAAATAAAGTCCACGTTTCGCTTTCATGAAATTATCAATAGAAGTTCGTAGCTAGTTTTTGATCTAGTGAAATTGTTTTTGGGTGTGTTTGAAAACTGTGAATTGAATCGATCAAGTGTTGTTATATTAAAAATGAACTAGACACCACCAGACTTTTCGAATATTCTAGACGCTAGTTAAAGTCTGGTAATATTTGTTCGTGAAACTTTCTTAGGGGTGGCCACTTACCCGGGAATCGGGGAAAAGTCGAGGAATTTTGTAATAAAAAGCTAAAAATCAGTAAAGAACTCAAGGAAATAAGTTGCCACTTTCTGTCTATGTCTTACGTATTTGACTGTGTTAATTGATTGGATTCTTAGCAGATCAAGTCAGGAAAAACAAGTGTATGTCAGGCAATAGTCACGGGAAAATCAAGTCGAAATAATAAGTGGCCACCTTGAATAAGCGTGCGGTGGTGTGAGGAATTGGCGTTTGTCAGAAGGCGGGGAGTGGGACTGTGTGGAATTTCAAAATCTACATTTAAGTCGGTGAGAAAAATTCGCAGTGAATCGGTTTTTAATGTGCCGTATTTCCCAGAGATTTCTATTTAGACTTTATTGGTGTTTTGTAAAGTGCGGAATTCAGGTTCGTTCCAAGCCACGAATAGATCATAAAATTGAGAGTATTTTCCATGGTTCTCAAATTAAGCGGACAATTTACAAATTGAGCGCTGTTAAAATTGGGTTCGAGTTTGATTATGGATTTTAGATACCGTAAATAAAAGAATGTTTGAACTGAATGATTATAACCACGTTCACACGGCGATGATTTCGCTCGGATCAGCCGGAGTCAAATTTGGCCCGTGCCTAATTAGAGAACACATGTAACGCACTCACTTGATACTTAACAATGCTTAAACAAATCAAAGTAACCAGAACCAGTCCGGAACCAGTTGTAATTCACATGCAATAGTTTGTCCCGTGCTAAAATTTGGTTTGGTCTTGAATTTGGTCAGGCCAAAAATGCTCGCGCGATCACGGCTTGAATCGGCCTGATAGATCGATGATTATTTTGGCCAAGTTTCGCAAAGTGAACGCAAATTTACAAGTAATACGCTTAGACTGAACAATAAAATGGTTTTCAGAATCGTACATAGCCGCATTTGTTCCTCGTGAATTTTACGGGGTGTAGCTGTATAACAAACGTTCTATATTTGCATTCGATCGATCTTTAAACTACGGAAATCGAAGATAGATATTAACAAATTTTTCTTCTTTAAAAACCGTCTGATTTTCGCACGAAACAAACGCGGCGCTTTCCGTTTCTAGATACGTGCGCGTGTACACAACAAGAAAGATGTTCGTCGTGTTGCTAAAAACGTGAATCAGTTTCTATTTCAACAATGTTGTTAATTTTTTACTACAGACACCTCAGATATGTTTCAATCGTACGTTGATACCTAGAAATGCGACTCGAACTATCGCGTTACCGAAGCTACGCGGCGAAATAATGATTGTAACCGTTTAAAAAAAGTTTAGCGGCCAATTAACCCAAACACCGATGTAGTACGGTATCATCGAGTTACACCCCCAAGGACATGCTATAAACCGTACGTTATAATTCAGTCGTTACGTAAATCTCGTCTTACTACCAGTACTTCACTTTCACCTTCTCTTCACTTTCAACTTCTCTTGTGTCATATTGATCAAAATAGCTGTTATCGTGTTATTAGGCACAACTGACAATAAACAAACATCCAACCTACCTTTGCCCCCCCCCCCCCCTATGTGTTGGCTTAACTAGTTTTGGTGGTGGCGTCGATTTTGGCCACTCAGTCCGTATTAGAATAGGTCAGGGCAGCTTACCGAGTACCGTATGCACATATGAGTCTGCAGCGTGGATCGTCACCATTCTGCAAATGTTTCACACTTCACATATGTTCAGTGCTTCACCTCAGACATTTTTAATTGAAAATGAACTACAAACACCAGATATTAGACATTTTATCAGAACACTTTCAAAAACTGTTCGTTCACACTTCACATGTGTTCAGTACTTCATCTGAGACATTTTATCAACCACCAGAATAGCCACTCTCAAGATGTCAAGAATAGATTTTGAGTTTATATATATCCCACAAAGAAATTCAAAAGGTATTTCAGGCGATAGAGGTGATAACAGTCTCTAGAGAGAGAATACTAAACCTCATGTCCTCTGATTTCAATTTTTGAACGATGAATTTCTATATAGCGGGTTTTAATGTAGAATTTTATCAGCGCGCTTTCAAAACAATTGAGAATGACTGAAGGTGTGGTTGCGGGCTGCGTTCGTCTCGAGTTTCAGCTAAAAAAGCTCGTTATTTTCCGTTCGATATTCGATGTTCAAAAGGTTTTATTTAGTAAAATACAACAGTAGATTCTCATAATAATCGCGGGAACTGGCAGCGATATTAGTTACTATCAAATCAAAGACTTGTTCTACTTTAAACAAGACTCTAGAACTAGAAATGAATACGCTTAATCTTTCTGTTTCAATTCTTCTTTTCGGTTGATGTGTTTATTTTTTGTCACATTATTGACAATGAAACGTGTCGAACAATCGTAGCAATCGTAACAATCGCGCGGCAGTTCGTTGACATTTAAAACGTTAAACGCGCACCGAGTGCGGAACAATAACTAAGCGGAAGAGAACGCGCGCCTATTTTCCCGATCGTTATATCCCGGCGGAAAAAAACCGACGACACCCGATTGTGATAGTTTTCTTTGATTCGTCGTCGTCGTCGTTTCGATAAAGCCCGGGCTCCCACCGTACAACACGATACAATTGTGCGACATGACTTGTGTTTTGAAATCGTAACCGCAGGCCCCCCTCGTTTATTGTCGTCAACACCATTGAGCCGCGTCACACTTGTATTCGGCGGCGGTGGCGGAGTGGAACGAAAAAATCGACGGCGCCTTGACCTCGTTATCATTTTCAATTTTAAACAAACTTGAATTCTGATGTATGCCAGTGTCTCAGTCTATACGGTAGCTCTGCATATATATCAAATATATATACTAATTGACAGAAGCCGCACACGATGCGTTTATTCGTTTGATTGTGAAGCTGGTTTCGATATTTAGCCCGAAACTATCCGCCAACACCCTCCCTCCAGTCCCTGAGACAATCTGCTGTCTGGACCCAACTTGGACCATCTGCAGCCAGTCTGGAACCCTCTCAGTATTTCCATCCGTGTTAAGCTTGGAATATCATCAGTTTTTGAAAGTGTGCTGATAAAATGTCTAATGTTTGATGTTTGTACCGTTAGTTATCAAAAAGTTCTGAACACATGTGACATGTGGACGATCAGTTAGTGTGCTGATCTAATTTCTGGTGTTTGTAGTTCATTTTCAATCGAAAATGTCTCAGGTGAAGTTCAGTACACATGTGAAGTGTGGACGATCAGTTTTTGAAAGTGTGTCTGATAAAAGTTCCAATATGTGAATGATAGAAAGAAGTAAGTACGTATGGTAAAGTATCGAAGTGAAGAGAAGGACAAGCGGTCTTTGAAAGTGTGCTGATATAAGTATTGAATGTCTGATGAGTTTTGTATCGCTAGTAAAAACAAGTAAAAGAATTCATCGTTGTTGAAAACTCGATCGGTTGAAAAACTCTTCAACCATAAGATGCCATTGTTCCGTTAAACATTCAACGATTTTTTTGGTCATCTTTTTTTTCACGTACGTAAGTTATCGCCGACACAAACATGTCTCTCGGATCGGATCGCAGACTTAAAGCGTTAAACAAGGAAGGGTTTTGATTTTGGCACGCACGCCGCTGTTGACATAACCTACCTCCGTATTCAGACGCGACCTTTGCTTTATGCGCTCGTAAAAAACGGCCATTTTTTTCGCCCGATCAATCTCTCAACCGCGATAACAACGACGACTATAGATCGTGTTGACTATAGCGATTATTGTTTCTTCGATTGGGTCGGAATTTCGATTTTTTTTGTCTATTCTATTTGTCGTTTTGATTTATGCGTCACGGCCCGGGCACAGTGCGGTGGCACGCGTCTTCCTTGACAGTTATTGCGTCGATTCATTTCAACTGACGGCACATGTTTACATTTCTTAGTTTCTCCTTTAAGAAAGAAAAAAAAAACCAAAAAAGTTCACTTTCGAACTCTTTCATTTGACAGACTACTACTGTTAACTCTTTGGCTGACTACTACCACTGTTAACTCATTGGCTGACTACTACCACTGTTAACTCATTGGCTGACTACTACCAATGTTAACTCTTTGGCTGACTACTACCACTGTTAACTCTTTTAAAGTTGTGACTTTGTCACAGTCAGTTTGATTTCATTGTGAATATTAATAATATCCCTCGGATGAAATCGCAGATTTTGCTTGAAGTGAAGTTTGCATTACATGGATGATTAAAAAAAACAGATGCGATGAAATCTTCAATTTTTACATTGGCGCGTGGTGGCGTTATTCAATAATGAAAGTAATCCAATTCAAGATGGCTGACTTGCAGAGAAAACCGGGCGGAAAGTGGTCACTCTGACTTTATTTTGGTATTTTTATAGGTCAGAATATCCACAACATATTTCGCTGATGGTCAATGGTTTGGACAATTAATTAGAAGTGTTGGGAACCTAATCCTCCTTGTATTGATATAAGTTAATATTATTGATATATGTTAATATTAGAAATAGTTAGTATTAGCTATGACTAAGTCTAACCTACCGTCAAGTATATTTAAGTAGCATGTCAGGGACCGTATGAAGGACCCCCTGGCAAGCATTTCAATTTTACTAATGTAAAAGAAAAACACTCAGCAGATTGAGATTAGTTTTTACAGTCAATCATTTTACATTATACAGGTATCTATTCCTGGAATGATTTTTTCATGAATTTATCCATTTTTTTTTTGGCGACGCTTAGAAGTTTGTGGCACCCACGCCATGCCACGTCACGAGCGGTGTAATATATTTTCACATTATATTTCCATTAAAGGTGATATGAAAAAAGAGGTAACATTTAAGTGTTACGATATAACAGTGATATATGATAGAGAGAATGGTGAACTCAGTTCATCGATAATCAAAATTTGTTCAATCTCAACTTTCAAGTTGATTTTTAAATCCTGAATACTGAAACCGATTATTCTCATAAGCTGCTCCAAAAACATTTTCAAGATTCACATTTTACTCTACTCAGTATCGGATCCAGTCTGGTAGAAAGGGGGGTCTGATCCAGGCGGGTAGAAAGGGGGGTTCCTCTAGTACGAAAAAGCCACTTTAAAGTTGCGGTGTGTGTCCTGGTAAGCGCCGAACGTACAATGTGCTTGCAGGGGGCTTTAAGAAGTATTGTGGACTTTCATCATAGATCAATGTCGGCTGGAATTTTTCACCTTTGATATTCAAAAGGGCATTCAAACACCCGAACCCCCCCCCCCCCCAGGTCTGAATCGATTTACGTTTTACTTCCAGTTGATCATAGCAGCAGTCTTTGAGGTAGCCTTTTAAAAAGATTTAGAATAAACACCGTGTTGAATATAACTTTCGCTTACAACTGGAAACTCTGATGTTTGTGATGTTAAGTGCTTACCTATGTTGCTGTCACAGTGAAGTATGTTTGGGATCAACCGCTCTCACGCACATGGTCATTAACTAATGGTTATATTGTGTGACGTTGTTATTGTTGTGACACCGATCAGGGATCGGTGGTTACAGGGGCCGATCAGGGATCGGTGGTTACAGGCGTCGATCAGGGATCGGTGGTTACAGGCGTCGATCAGGGATCGGTGGTTACAGGCACCGGTTCTCTTCCAGACTTTCATTGAAGTTTCATCTGGTTGTAGTGTTTTATTGATAAATCGTGTTTAAGGATCGACTGAGCTTCGTTGTCATTGTTGTCGTCTGCGGACGGTTTCCAGGACGATTTTCTTTCTCGTTTACGAGATCAGACGTATTTTTAATGTTCACCTTCTGTTCGTCGTATATACTGATGCCGGGTAGCGTTTTGATCGGTGATTGTGACATCAGCCCACGTTCTATCACTTACGAGTGATTGCTGTGAGATTCCTGTCAATTTCATGCAGTATTAATCTACGTCCACAGACCAAATACTCAGATATTAGACATTTTATCAGCACACTTTCTTAAAGACCGATCGTCCACACCTATGCATGACTGTTTCCAGAACTTCACTGTTTTTCAGGCTTTTTTGATTAAAAATGAACTACAAACATCAAGTATTAGATATGTAAATCAGTGCATACTCTCAAAACTTCACATGTGTTCAGTGCTTTACCTGAGACATAAACTGAAAATGAACTACAAACACCAGACAGACACTTTCAAAAACTGATCGTCCACACTTCACAATGTGTTAAGGACTTCACCAGAGGCAAATCAAAAATCGCCAAAAACATAGAAATTAGACATTTAATCGGCACGCTTTCAAAAACTGATCGTGCACACTTCACATGTGTTCAGTGCTTCACACGAGACATTTTTAATTGAAAATGAAACGCGCACACCAGACATCAGACATTTTATCAGGGAATTTTCTCGAGGTATAAAACCGAAAATACAAAGGCTTATGATTTATGTCTATAAAAACCGAGGTTGTTTACCGAACAGATTTAACAACGTCTCGTAAACTCAATCTCATTCAATGAAGCTGATATTTCATATAATCCGGTTAGCAGATTATATTTTTCGTTTTTTTCAATGGATAAAGAATCGTGTTTTGTTTGGGGCTCCCGATGTCTACGGCTGTAATTAGTCAGTAATTCGATATCATTTTTCAAGTTGTTTTGGCGACAGTACGAAGAATATTCCACGAAATGATATCCTATCGGTAATTTGTGTGGTCCATCCCTACACAGCGAGATATCGCATTTCTAGTTTTTTAAAAACTCTGCAAAAAAGATTAACAAAACTGTTAGCCAATGATATCGTGAAGCAGATTTCTCGTCAGTGGTTACCTAAATCGGGCCTGTATTTAGGAAGGTTTCTGGAGGCCTATATCTCCCCCCTGTGACATCGTCAGATCGCCTGCTAAAGTAAGAAATCAGGAAAAAGTGAAATTTGTTGAAATTGCTGATCACGATATGTGAAATCAAACAGTTTCCTTCTATGTCTTACATATTTGACTGCGTTAATTGATTTGATTCTTAGCAGATCGAGTCAGGGAAAACAACGTGCATGTCAGGGAATAGGGTAAAAGCGAGTCAAACGAAAGTAGCCACCCTGCCCTTGTTTTGCGACCCACTGTTTTATATAATACATGTTTTGCGACCCACTGTTTGTAGATAATGCGTGATTTCAGACGAAAATCAAAGAATAGTAAAAATGAAAGATGAAGAAGACATTTCATTTAACGCGCGTTCGTCCGTAAATTGCAATCAGTCGCCGTTCTTTCAATTCTCTCGACGTTCGTCGTCGTTCGCCGGCTTTTCTCTTAATTTACTTTGTATGGATTTCCATTTTTTCGAAAGTTTTCGTTCTCGCGAACGGTTTTCCAGCGCGGTGCGGCGCGGCGTTTGCGCCGTAAATATAACATTTCGATCAATTCCGTGTGTTCGCGTTCGATCCGTTCGAATCTACATTAATTTTTCAGTCGGCGCCTACGAGGTTTTTCTATGAATAGAACCGAAATAATGTATCATCAAATACGCGACCTTATTCATGTTTGTTCCTTCGTATATGATTTCTTTTTTACATTTCTCAGAATCCATTTATTTGCTGTTCGTTGTAGACGATGAAATCGATCAATTGTGGCTTCTTGATCCCTGCGTATATAAACATTCTGACTAGTTTAGTCTGATTCGGTTTTGTTTGTTTTTTTGTCGCGTGTATTTTCGAAGTTTCTATTTTATTTGTTTCTATTTTCGACTTGCTTCAAACCGACGTATGACAACAAGCTTCCCGACAGTCGCGTGACTTGTGGTATTTGAATTTCGCCCACCAGATGACAAGACCAGACATTTTTCGAGTCCGCGTTCATTTATCATCCATCTTCGCAGCAAAACCTATCGTTACCTGCGGGTCATTCCTGAAAATCATCGATTCACAAATTGACATTTTGTCCATCTATGTGTGATCGCCTGCGCTTGTCAACGGCATCTGTTATCGTCGGTCCAATCATCATCTGAAATAATGTTATCGTGTGAAGCCATGTTTTAAGTAAAACTAAGTGTTTTTAACGAGAAAGTCTCTCAGTATCGCCAGTTCAATTGTCGTCAAAATCAATCCACATGAAGCCATGTTGTTTGAGGTGAAATTAATAGTGTTTTTAAGTCGTCACTCGGTCGCAGTTTGTATCAATGTGAATATGTTCTTCTGTTTGAGTTCGTAGATGGTTCGAATTAGTTGTGTTTACACTTGAAGCACTTGTCGCATCCCAAAAGATTCATTGATGTCCAAAAAGGCAATACATGGTGTAATCCTGCGCTGTAATGCACAATGTATGTTGCAACATGAAAAAGGGCACTCAAACATTTTATCTATTAGCGAACATGTACATCGCACCACTGTGTAACCACTGGTCTAGTGGACTAGTTCTATTGGTCTACTGGGGCCAGTTGCACAGTCTTGATTGACTAAAGTCCGAAAGTGGTCTTTTAATGTTAAGACTGGTCTTAAGTTGTTAGATTGGCTATAGAACTAAGTAGGTCTTAGACTGGTCTTAAGTCTAAGTCATGACTACGCAACCGACCCTTGGTCTAGATCCGCCCGTAAACCGGGTCTCGTAGTAAAGATGTCCATGATTGAAACTTAGCGATTGATTTATCCGATGGTTCTGTATACCGCCGGTTCCGATAAGGTTTGCGTGCGTTAAGGAACCACGCGGTGTTTTCTCCATCATTAGCCGGATCTAACTCGACGTGTCGTCGGTATTCGACCGATGTTTACCGCGCGCGTCTGCTTTTGTTCGCACGACAGTCGGTGAAAAGCCGAAAACGCGACGAATTTCCGGCGCGTTCGGAAAAACGGTGAAATCCTCGCTCGGCGTGAGATCGTCGTTCGGCGCTCGTTATCGCTATCGTCGCGGGTTTGATTGGAATGATCGATTTATTTAGCGGCCGCCGCACGGCTGCGAGCACTAGCGAGGTGAACATGTCAACAGTGATCACTGACAGTTGATCATCGGTCAATGTAGAACCACTTTTCAACGCATCTTTTTGTAATTCCATAATGATCAAAACTGCGCCGCAGTAAATGTTGTTGACCTCGCCGTCAGTGCGCTTTCCACATTCGGTAAATGGTTTTTCATAATCCTCGATCTAGTTCGCTTCTAAATGGACATTCCGGAGGCATCTGTTTTGATTCCGCCATGTTTTTTTAGCTATTAGCGTATATGTACATCGCACCACTGTGTAACCACTGATCTAGTGGACGAGTTCTATTGGTCTACTGGGGCCAGTTGCACGGTCTTGACTCAAGTCCAAAAGTGGTCTCAAATCTTAAGACTGGTCTTAAGTTGTTAGATTGACTATAGAACTAAGTAGGTCTTAGACTGGTCTTAAGTTGTTAGATTGACTATAGAACTAAGTAGGTCTTAGACTGGTCTTAAGTTGTTAGATTGACTATAGAACTAAGTTGGTCTTAGACTGGTCTTAAGTCTAAGTGATGACTATGCAACCGACCCTTGGTCTAGCGCGCTTGCCTTCTATACGTACGGGACCCGGGTTCGAGCCCCGGTGTGGCTGCGTAATTTCACTATCACTTCTCTCTTAATAGTTACATATTGAATGTGGTGTAAATGCATTTAAGTCTAGGAATCTGGTAGAATCCGTTTCAATAGACCCTGCTTACATTTTACTGAGCTGAAAAAATCTCAACCTTTTATTTCCCATTTATTTTCGAGAAAAAAAAAAACGAACGAACTAAAAGGAAATTTAGACGACGACGTTGTTGCGCGTTGTATCGATTCGCTCTCGACGACGGAACGAGAACTACGGCGACTTTCGAAATCAAATAAACGCAAATTTGTTACGAAACGAAACAGAATCCGCCGTCGGCGAAATGTGACTTTTACCCGTAAACTCCCGGCGAACATCGAATTTACAACGAGCGTTGCGTGAATCTAGTTTACGCGGGCGCGATTCTGTTAACGGTTACATCTGCTTCATTGTTTGTGTAAAGACTCGCGGAACGGATAGATTTCCTAATAAAGCGCCACCGCGCGCGAATTCTATTTCTAATTCGTTAAGCTCAATTTGCTCGGTCGGTTCGTTTGGGCCGTAATCGTTCACGAGATTCTTTGCCATTATCGAATTGCTTATAGAATTGTAACTTTCTTTAAGTTTAAAGAGTATTTTGGTCATTAACCCCTCGGTTGCGATTCCATTGATGGTCATTTACTTTGTTCCCTTTGACAAACAGTTTTCATGTACATCTGCTGTCATTAATGAACTATTAATTATCTCAAAGTCAAGAATTATCTGTAAATCGATCAAATCTATTGGCGTTTTTCATTAAATCCACTTTGATTAAATCCTATACACTCGAATTCATTGTTAATAAAACGAGATATTTGTTCTGGATAACTTAACCCTTTCAGTGTGTCTACACTGCTGTGCGATGTATATATTGGTGATGAACTTTGTTAGTACATCGGATCGTGGTGTGTTCACGAGATAACTAATTGGTTTTTATCTCTTGAAAGATGGCAGCACCTGACATGGTGACATATTAGTAATTAATAATACGTCGCACAGTGGTGTAGACGCACTATAGCAGTATGCCTGTTGTACACCGCACTGAGATGGAATTATCAGAAATTTTCAAATTATCCAGCATTTCCGGGTATTGATTAGTCAGCAATGAAATGGTGAAGCTATTTTGCCTCAGGCTCTTGTTCATTTTCCCAAACTGTCTACAATTTCGGATTTTCTCGACGAAAGTTTCAAGGTCCATGGATCTCTCGTCATTCGCTCGTCTGAACGTTGGTTTCTACCGTCGGTCGATTACCGCGTCGTCGTCGACGAGAAGTTTCGAATTGTAGTGGGCCACGTGGAGAATGTCAAACTGCGTCTTAATTACGTCGTTTAAATTCTGAAGTCGAATCCGTCTCGAAATCGATTCGGCTCTTCAGCGACAATCGTCGTCGTCGTCGGAAACGCGAATGCGGTTATGACTTTGAACTAATCGTTTAAAGAGAGATATATTCGATTTAACGGAGCCATCTGTTTTACGGTGGAAAGTTCCGAATGTCGATGGCGCCGACGCGTACGGAATGGTTAACAAGCCGAGAGACGGTCCCAAACCGCACACGTGCGCACGCAATTCAAAATGTATTTATCAAATTGAAGCAAGATCTCCCTTGATAGAAATACATTTCAGTGGCCAGTTGCACAGTCATACATAGTGATTATTCGAATAAAGTGGAGTCTATACCACGACTAAGCACAAAATGTTTAAATTTGAATGTTTTTAAGGTTTTGATAAATCATTTCAATTTCCTAATCATATTCTGTCCAACTTAAATTTTTCTTGCGTTCTAACCTCTTTTGGGAGAGAAGCTTAACCTAGTGGCTGGTCTGATACGAGGGAGAGACAATTTAATTCAATTCAAATCATCGTTCCGTAACGTAGTTATACATTATAAGATCAAGCACAATAAAAACAGGGGAGATAGAAAATAAAGCTTTTTAAAGAAAATGATTATATACAGAGAACAAATAACAATAACAGTTGAATATACACGCAAAGTAAACAGGTTTTCAGTAAGTTAGTCAGTGATAGTTATTTCATGAGTTCAACCCTTTCTCCACGTAACCGTGAAATACGTTACTGAATTAAAACATTCGACATGAGCGGCTGAAGCTCTTGAGTCAAACTTATCGAGAATAGTCGAGATTGGTCCAATAGACCGTGAAGTGATGTCACCTGAGAACTGATCACACTTATTTATGTATGGAAATCTGGGGTCCAGTTCCACAGTTCTGAGTTAAGATTTGACTCAGAGTTAACTCATTGAAAATGAACTAACTTTAACTCAGAGTTAACTCTTACTCACGACTGTCGAACTGGGTCCTGTGTAATAAATAGTTAGTCGTATAGTTTTAAGTGATCTTGTATTCGCTAAGATGTTTTAAGCGTCAGTTACCGGTTGTGTTTAATGATTGATATTAATTTATTCAGTTACACGGCAGCAGTTCTTCATCCGATTAATCTCCGCAAGTCAATCGACAATCGCTTTGATCTCTACGACGACGACGACGATACCAGACTCCGTTTACACGTTGCGTTCGGCATCAACGACGATTTGAAATTCATTTCATGTCAGTTTCTCATGCATTATTCAAACGGTCTCTAGTGTAATCGGTTCGACTGATTGACTGACTGACTAACTAACTCACTGACTGACTGACTGGTGCACTGACTGATTGACTAACTCACTGACTGCACTGATTGACTGACTCTAAATGATTGACTGACTAACTGACTGACCGACTGACTGCCGCACTGACTGACTAACTCACTGACTGACTGACTGACCGATTAATTAACTCACTGACTGATTGACTGACTGACCGACTGACTGGCATTGGTGGCAGATTCAGATTGGGGTACACCGGGCACGCATCCTCTTTTCGGCCAATCATTACCGGTTACAGAGTGAGCCCTGGCGATTGGTGTTGCTATGACGGGCGTTTACCAGTTAGCGTGAGCCCTGGCGAGTGGTGTTACTATTACGGGTGTTGACCAGTTAGAGTGAGCCCTGTTGAGTTCTCGTGTTCCTGCAGCTATCTGTTCTACGATGTCTTACTGTTCATTTACGCCGAAATCAATTATCAACTTGTGAAGCAGCTTCAATCATAGTTCCCCCCCCTCCCAGTGCTCAGATTCCATCATCATCCTCACATTTCCCCCTGAAGTTCCCTTCTGTTTATACAGTAAATAATTTTCGCTGTATTTATAATCTTATTTCGATTCTTTTTTATGTTCGTTATTTCGCCTGAAACATGTCTGTTTACGTCTCGTACGGTCGCTTTGATGAGATTTCTTTAATATTCTCAGGATGAAATCACATCTTTCCCTCTGTGTCTCTGTTACATTCTATTTATAGTTCAAAGCATAACTGGAAGCTTCTTTCAATTAATTACCACGAAAAATCATCGACCAAATTGCTTGTGATACACAAAAATAACCGGGGCTTTATTGAAAATGCTTTTTTTATATAACGTGTCTTCAGGCTTTGCGTGATGAATCGTTTATATCTGCGAGATTTTTAACACCGATATTTGAAAGGTCTCATCTCTCAGTCCCATCAGGTATAGATATAGGTATATAACAGGTTGCAGTAATTGATGTATACCTAGTCTGGCTATAGTCATCAGTTTTGATCCGGCCTTGTTTGAAGATTTGAGAAACTAAGAGTGTTTGAAAGTCGACACTCGGTCGTCACAGTTTGTATCGATATAAACCCTCTTCAGATCGACTTTATACATGGTTAAAATCAGTTGTGTTTTAAACAAGAAAGTTTCTTTAGTTTGCTTCCGAATTAAGTGTTGCCCGCACACTGTAAGCACACTGCTGGCTGCTTACAGCGTGCGGGCAACACTTCAAAGGCCGCTGTAAGGTTAAATGAATAATCAAATAGGATTAGTCTTGGGAAACCAAGATCCAAGTGACATAAAAACAAACAAACAAAAGCCTTGTTTTTGTTTTCATGCATCTATACATATGGGGTGGCTCCGAGAATATCCGACTTATTGCATTTTGGAGCCTTCCCTTGTTGAAAAAGCCTATTTTGTGCTGTTGATGATGCGGCGATAGCTGAGGGCAAGGTATCTCCTGTGCGTGCAGCGAGAGGCTGGAAAAATAGACAAATAGAAGGTTGACACTGCGAGTAAAAACCACTGGCAGCAACGAGAAGTAACACTCATTGTGTTAACGAAGCGCAAATGGTGTCTTTTTTTCAACGTAATGAATAGTGTAAGTACGCACTGTCTAGTGGTGTGTGTAAATACAGTGATCAGACAGTCATCTTTTACCTTTTAGCTAATAGCTTTTACTAGTAGAGCAAGCCGTATAGGCAAATGGTAAGCGAATTCGACTCTGGGATACCAGGTCCTGTGGGTTTGCATCCGGTAGTGTCCCCGGGCATCCTCATTGCCTCCCTTCACCCAGAAGTAAATGGGGCACCTGGTGTGATAGATGACTCCTGAATGCCTCTAGTAGCTGCTCGGATATTACTTCTCCCCGGTGAAGATGACTGATAAATGGTTAGGGTTGTAGGCTGAGGGGGCAATGATGCCGATTATGTGGAAAGGGCTGTTGAACATTGTATCATAGTGAAAATGGGGCTATAGAAATTGAATTACTAATACTATTAATGAGAAAAGTGTAGAAAACCTGAGTAAAAGCCTTCAGAGTCCTTCATACACACCTAGACTATGACTACTATTTGAGCGTAGTAACTACTCTCATTTACTACCAAAATACCTTCAAAATCTGACTGATTTTTAGTTCATTTTCAATTAAACAACTATTTGCGATGACAAAATGTTGTGAAAAACCTGTACTACAATGGGGGCAGACATATCTGGCCGGTTTATAACTCATTAGTATTTTCTTACATAATCGTGTTCTCTGAAAATAGAAAATCGATCAAATGTCGCTGCCTTGTGGCTATATTTGCTGTTCTAATTTGTTTAAAATTTGATTGGTATATTTCAGGTATAAATGGTTATTGAGCGCGTGGAGTATGTGTAAATTATTGACGTATAACAGTACGTGCGGTCCAGGTATTCAATGGAGAGAAGTAGCTTGTCGACTGGAAGGCAGTTCCAGACACGTCGCTGAAACTCGCTGTTTAGAAGGTAGATTTCATAAATTTTGTCTATTTCAATAGAATGTACAGGCAGATCCAGATTTGGGGACAGTGACAGATCCAGATTGGGGGACAGTAGCAGATCCAGATTGGGGGACAGTAGCAGATCCAGATTGGGGGACAGTAGCAGATCCAGATTGGGGGACTGTGGCAGATCCAGATTGGGGGGACAGTGGCAGATCCAGATTGGGGGACAGTAGCAGATCCAGATTGGGGGGACAGTGGCAGATCCAGATTGGGGGACAGTGGCGTAACCAGATTGGGGTACACCGGGCACGCATCCTCTTTTCGGCCAATCAAACATTTCAAAAAACATTAATTTTGATCTTAAAAGTAGGGATTAACCCTGTTATCTATTTGAATGGTAGATTTCATTTGATTTGTAGACGTGCTCACAATGTACCGGAAAGCATCTAATTTTTCTGGATTCTCTGAGTGAGGGAGGACTCCCAGACCTGTTGAGGTGCTTCACTTATCCCGACACCGCAGTTTCTAATTCCTCAATTTGCGCCTAATCCCCTTTCTCAAAATCCTGGTTCGCCTCTGATGAATCATACCTCCGCTCGTCTAAGTAACCACGCATCAGTTATACGATATCTGTAAAGAGAGAAATGACTTCGCTATCAATTCTTTTAAAGTTGAATTTCGTGTCTTCGAAGAACCGGCGAGAAAACGTTCTTCGACGCGCAGTCAATATTCATTCGAACGCGAGCTTTGAAATAAGTTTTTTTTTACGAATCTAAGGCATCAGTTGATTTCCAGCGGATTACTGGCGACGTCGTGCCGTAAATTACCTACGTTCACCGGATACGTAACGCCGTACGCACTTCTCTTCATTCTCGAATCCTTGTAGGAGGAAACTTGATTGGCTTTTAAAAACTAGCGCTCGCTCGCCGCCGCATTTTTCTTCTCGGTCGGTCGTCGTCGCGTAGTCGTCGCTAATGGGTTATTGTTCCGCTTGGTGAACGCGTCGATAGTCCGAGTCCGTTTCACCGAAATCACTCAAGCGGTAACCGGTACAGGCCAACGCGATTTACCCCCGCGCGCGTAAGAGAAAAAAAACAACGGAACGAAAGACTAATCATCGGCGTCGCCGTGGGCCGAATTCTGTAGGCGTCGCGTAGCAATCAGCCATCCGTTTGCGGAGAGTCAGTTTTTTCTTGCTCGGTGCCGTGTAGAACCGATATCAGCGCGACCGCAGCAGTCGTACAACTCTGACACTGTTGTTATCTTTAAACCCTTCAGGGATTCTTACTACGCACTCGAATAGACCGGTTTCATCGCAGACGCAAACATAGATACCTTTATATTTACTTTAACTAGGAATTCGTATTAAAACTATTAAAGATCCTAAAATCCAAGATTTTATATATAGGGGTCATTCATTTATTACGTACGCATTAGGAGAGGGGGTAGGGGTCAGTACAATTGCGTACTGTAATGCTTAATGTAAAGGAAAAAATGGCCGATTTTGCGTACAGAGCGGGAGGGGGGTTGAAAAAAGTTGAATGATCCCATACTGTCTATTCAACATGGGGAATATAGAATAAAAACCCAAAATAAATCTTAATTTCTTGCTAAAAGTATCGGTATTTACTAAACCCTGAAAACCTTTGAGCATTAGGTAATTATTTTCTTTAAGTTTTACGGTTGCGCGAGTCTTTGTGGAGCTGCAGTTAACGACCCTCAGGCAAAGCCCAATCAATGTCAGAGATGGCAGTATCTTTGAACCCGTGGAACAGTGAACAGCTCAGTTTGTCTTGAGAGAGATACATCTATGAACTGCCCTGAGCTCCGCGTATTTATTCGCATACAATTATACAGCATTTTGAGTAATCCATGACTCGTAAGATTCTTCTTTACTCGTCTTTTTTTTGTACTGGGTTCCGAATATATCAGTAACCGTAGCAACCATATCGCGAATAAACAGTCGCAACAATGCGGTCGTGATTTGCGCGGTGTATTTAAAGGTTTTTTTCTTCGTAGCGCGATGATCTGAATACGGTAGCGGCAGCCGTTTTTTCTCGACCGACAGCTTCTTTGGAGAAGATTCTTTTAATGCGTTAATGAGGCGTCGACGAAGCGTAATCGACGGTATTTTAGTCCGCGTCGTGCATCGCAGCGTCTCCGACGCGGTGGTCTATTCATCGGAAGTTTTATCGTTGGCGCACCGTCGTCATGGCGATCGATTGAAGCGATTGTTGTCTGATTGGGAAGACGATCGTCGTTGAACGAGTTACAGTTCAATTAATTGTTTTAATGTTTCATGACTGACCCAGTGGCCTCTCAGCGGTCCAGGGGTCAGTTGTGCAGTCGACGCTCGCAGGGACAGATTTAGAAATTTCGAAAAAACGGGGCGTACTGTCAATAGGCAAACGATCAATAATGAATACGCTCGGAGATAATCACTGACAATTCTGGAAGCAATTAACGGAGAGTGTTGTTTTAGAAGATCCGTTGTATATAATTGATGTAAATATAGAGGGTGCTGTTCATGCGTATAGATGATAAATGAGATTGCTCCGAAGTAGACGCCGAGTACCGGTACGAATCATATTTTTTGGTCAACGCGCGACACTTGATTGTCATGCGTATAATGACTTGCGCGGTTTAGAGGAGTGGTCATCATTAAATCAGTAGGTGATGTGACGACGTTGTTTGATATATTATACGTTGCGTTTCCGTCGACGAGCGGCACTTGTCTGATTTCCGTTTTACGAACGAATGCGACTTGTCCAGTCATCGAAATGATGACATTTCGATGTCATCTTAGTGTGATTCGTGATAGGTCAATTCCTTTTTTTTTATGTACGCGATCGTTTGAAACGTTTCGTTTAACTCTTTCAGTGCGTCTACACCGCATGCCGGTGATGGCTAGTACACCGCATCTCATTAGCTAACTCAGTCTCACTCAGAAGATTGACATGTCTTAAAAGGCAACAGTGGCAACAGTAGTATGGGATATCTCATTGTGGCAACTGTGGAAACAGTTGTATGAGATACCTTATACAGGCAACTGCTGCTAACTCAGTTGTATGAGATATGTCATATAGGCAACTGCTGCTATCTCAGTGAGATATCTTATAGAGGCAACTGCTGCTAACTCAATAGTATGAGATATCTTATAGAGGCAACTGCTGCTATCTCAATAGTATGAGATATCTTATAGAGGCAACTGCTGCTATCTCAATAGTATGAGATATGTCATATAGGCAACTGTTGCTAACTCAGTACTATGAGATATCTCATATAGGCAACTACTGCTATCTCAATAGTATGAGATATCTAATATAGGCAACTGCTGCTAACTCAATAGTATGGTAAATGTTATAGAGGCAACTGTAGTTAACTGAGAAGCATGAGATATGCTGTGAACGTCTTCAAAGCATCTTTGATGTGCATTTGCTTCTTACGAACCCGAGATTAAACCACAAATCGCTGTGATCATTCAGTACACTGATTATTACCCCGCCTCACGAAAAAAAAAACCCGTTTAATTTTTTGGCCGACTCTGATGAGCGTTGCGTACAGATGATTGCAGACTCGGTATACGTCATACGCTAACACCACTTACCACGCGCGAAGATGTGAACCAGCGTAGCGCATAATCCCGTTCACATTAATAACGCATCGTGCGGAACCTTTTCATGTCGACTTATCACTTGTTTACCATGATAAGTCTGTTGGTAAGACTGATATACAGGATGGTCACTAACAATGGCGATGTCTTATAACTAAGCAGCGTTAGTTACTTTTGTTCAGTTTGTTCTTATCTTCGCTGGTTTTGGATACGTCGTTCGATGCAGTTCCTTGCTGCGTCTTTTCTACTGTTGAAATTTTCTATTGTTCATCAAATATTGAAGTAAAGTTTAAGAAAGCTTATAATAATGAACATTCCTCCGTTTCATTCCTGCGTTGGTGTCGATGATAGATTGCCGTCGGTGTCATTGTTAATATACTCGGGGTGATACTAATCCGTTTAAAGGTCAAAGCTTTTAAGTTAAAAACTTTACGACGTAAAAAATCGGGCGAATGTTTCTCAACCTGTCAACCTGAAAATAAATCTGGGCTTGGTTTACATTATTTTCAGGTGCTCATTTGTGTTCTTATGTTATTACTTGTCTTAGTTTTTTACCGTGGTATAGTGCTTGAACATTTCACACGTGTATATATGTAGATATATCACGTATTCATGATAAATGCAATGGGGACTGACTATAGCAGCTATCACATCAGGTGACACTGAAATGTTGGACATATCCTATAACAATTTGTTGATTTTCATCTTGTTTTTAGTCTCCCTCATGAGAAATTAGGCAAATCATGTCCCTTGATATCTTACTGCAAGAGTGCCCCTTGTGGATCCACACTTGCCACAAGTGGAATCCTCTATTGACGCATTAGGTGTCCTACTGCACACTAGCACACCTGGTGGATCCTCACGTGCCACAAGTGGAATCATCTATTGCCGCAGTAGGTGTCCTACTGCACATTAGCACACCTGGTGGATCCTCACGTGCCACAAGTGGAATCATCTATTGCCGCATTTGGTCGGGCCAGGCCGATATCGGTTCCCTTTTCGAATGGTTTTTTGGAAACTGTCGAGAAGTCTCGTCACCCATTGTGGAGTCTCTCTGTTAAAGCGGATCTCTCTGAATTCATGAATAACTTTATATCGGACGTTTGTTAACAATCTCAGGCGATCGTGATTAGCTCAAGAAAACGCTACCGTTGGCGAGTTGATATTATCGATAATTCTGTCATCGGAGCAAAAATCTAGATATTTACACAGTAGGTTTGAGTAGAGAGAGATAACGCGGAGAAGATAAGTTCAGAAGAACACTAGGTCCACTCTAAACCTGTCGTACAAGAGAGAGATGGAACAAAAACGCGTTTTAGCGGTAAACGACGGCGACGATGACTTCATGAAATATTCAACGACTCTCGTAGTTCGTCGTCTTCAATCGCGTGTGCATACGCATTTTTTGTGATCTTGAAATTCTCCTTTTTTTTTGCGAAAAATTAATTGCGTTGAATTTGAAGAGCTATATCTTCTCTGTGAAGATCCATCGCTTTCGTTTGTATCCGGCAACAAGTGGAACGACTAGAAGTGCCGCGGCTTAAATGCACTTTCATTCGCTCAATTAGAACTAAATCTTGAAACGTTAGAATATACGTTTCCCACAGCGCATTTACAAATGTTGTCGGACTTGCTTAATTCAGATTTGAAGTATGATGGTATGTACAAAGTCGCCTTTTGTATTTGGGAAAATTGAAAAATCATCGACGAAATTCTTAAGAAATTTGAATTCATGTGTAAATGTGGGAATTTCAATTCTGAAGAGTTAAAACGATTGAGATAACTCCGTAGTCGAACCGAAAAATGCGGAAATTAGTGAGGAAGATGTTAATGTAACGATTAAGAAGTGACTGAAATTACGTGCGTTCACCACAGATCAAAACCTGGGGCCGGTTCCATAGACAGGGCTTAGACTTAAGACCAGTCTAAGACCATCGTGGTTATATAGCCAATCTAACAACTTAGGACCAGACTTTAGATTTAAGACCACTTTTGGTCGTAAGTCTCAACTATGGAACTGGTCCCAGGGTTTCATCTCATGCATAGAAATCAAGAGTGCTAACCAGTAGACCAATAGAACTAGTCCATTTGGCCGGTGGTTATATCAGAGATGTAAGACTTCCGTTTTTTGAGGGAATTCTGTTTTTCTTTTTCATTTTCCTGGTAAAGAAAAATGCTGTGAAATTGCATCCTAGAACACTTAAAATTTGCAAAATTTCCCAAATTTTTGGATATCAACTATTTTCCTATTTTTTTTTCTTTGGCCACTTACATCTCTGTTATATAGCTTGTCATATATGGGTAACATTAAATCTTCATTGAATGGTTGGAGAGACTCCCTCAGAGTTGTTGAGGGTCTAGAATCCATCATCCCTTTCACAAAATAATTCACGATACGTTTTCACCATTGATCGTTACTTATCTTGTTTTCATCCCCGATCGTCTTAGCTTTCGTAGCGCTTCGGTCACTTAAAGCATCGACTTTCACTACCCCGCGCGCACTCTCTCTCTCGCGCGCGTGGCAGAAATACTTCACCGTCGACCGGAAAACGGCAGGTTTCCGGATTGAGCATGATTGATAGCGATAAAATAGCCAATATGCGCCCGATTGTCAAATCAGGCTTAATTGATTGATAAATCACACTGCAATGTAATATTGAATAGTTTTGTCATGCGTTCGTGCAGATCATATTGAAATAATGAACAGGAGTCTGGTAAAACAAATCAAATGACATAAACTACTTTTTCACTTTGTGCTCGACATTCATCGGTCTAACTATGTAATCGAGTCTGAGGCGATCTCTTTTGATGGGGCCATGTTTTGGGTGAAAACTAAGGCGACGATTACAGTCGTCACTCTTTGGTCACAGAGATCTGAGATCGTAGATCTGTCGTGTTAAAACTATGTTGCACACAGCATCATCGATTGTCTTCAAAATAAATAGCACGAAACAGTGTTTCAAGTGAAGGTAAGAGCATGGTTCCCACAGAACAGGGAAATTGGGAAAAACTTGGAAATTTTGAAATAATAATTCCCAGTTTGGAAATGTTTGCGAATTTGAAAAATTTTCCTCAAATCAAGGAAATATTTGGGAAATTCCATTATATTTCACATATTGCATTTGCCAAGGGCAACTTTCTTCAGCAATTTCCCTTGAAAATCACCTTTATCAACCAGTCACCGCTAAAATGTTGACTGTTCCATGACGATATGTGTTCATTTGCATTTGGGAAAATTGAGAAATCACCCATAAAATACTTGGGAAAAACTTGGGGATTTTGAATTCATATAACTGTGGGAACCATGTAAAGTGGGCTTGAAAGTCAAAGCTATGTTTCAAGTGAAACTAAGTAAGAGTGTTTGTGAGAGTTTGTGCGCACCCCTGCACCCTCTCCTTGTATCAGCCCCTCTATCTAAAGATACAGCACCAGATTCTAGAGGATGGCGTTGAGGAAACTCTTGAGAAGTATCTAATGACGTACGGTCGATTCTAGCCGTGACTTTAAAACGCTTAACTGAAATAAAATTGACCGGTTTGTCGGGTAGTTAATCATCGGTTTCATTTCCCTCGTTCTGGAATTGGCTGTCATTTCCTGTCGGCGCTCCTAGTTTTACCGTTTCTTACGTCTGCTCTGAATAGAAACTTCCGTCGTTGTCGTCGTTGATGTCGACTCTCATTACGACGTCTTTGATCGGCGCGGATCGTAGTACGACGACGACGACGTAGGCTTTACTCCTCCCCGGAACAAAAAAAAATATTCGGTCTCGTTAGAAAAGACATCAAAGTGCATCTTTATTTCATTCGTCAATCGCGGCTCAGGTCATCGTGGTAATCTGACTAACATACGGCCAAGAGTGACCAGAACCAGGGACCAGTTGCTCTAAAGTTGGTTAAAGATAACCAGGGGTGGGTTTCATAGATGTGGAAGAATGAAAGTCCCTGGAACATTTTGAAATTTATCAGTTATAACCATGGTTTCTCCTTGTTACTATGGTGGTTGTCAGCCAGATTGAGGATATACCCCTAGGGATAACTTTGATACTCGGTCTATGAAACCAGGCCCAGGAGTTACAATGAACTTTTAACTATCCACTGGTTAACTCTTAGACAATTTTTGAGCAACTGAAGCCCCTGGACTCTGCACGCCTTTAGCCTGCTGATTTTGCCAAATCATACCATGCCATTATTCACAATAGTCGTTTCCAAAACCAAATTCAAGTTTAAGTTTTATATTCATCGTAATCAAATGATTTGACCCGTGCCAATATTTGCCCCAGGCCTGGTCCGATGTTTTTGGTCGGGCCGAAATAAGTGCGGGCCTAATGTAGCAGGGGCCAAAAACCATTTCGACGCGATTGTGGCTAATGTAATTGCTACAGCTTTCGTTAGATTGAATTGTGACTTGAGGTCTTTAATAAAAGTCGTTCGTTAGAGAGAATGACTTCGTTCGAAAGCTTTAATAAACGTTATCGAAACTCTTGGTGATCCCTCTTTATCCGGCCGTTTTTTCTAGAGTTCGTTTCCAATTTCGCCACAAAGCCGACGACGCCGCTATCATTAACGTAAGTAGGTTTTATCGGTACTGTATCAAATCGCTTGAAATTCAGTTGTTAACGTATTTTACAAATTGTTAGTTCGAACGATTCACCTCTGATTCACGATTCACCTCCGCAGAGAGATGAGAATCGCGTCGTTTAATTCATCTTCGAGGCTTTTGTTGCGATGAAGACGACGACGACGGGTAACTTTATTTCACGTAGTGCGCGAGCAGCTATTGACGGTCGTCGTATCGTCTGATCTCTTTTTGATAAATTCACCGTGATGGTCGTCCCCGTCGCTGCGTCGTAAAGAAATCCGACTCTCCGCGTAATCAATCTGCGTGCGCGCGTTGTCGAACCGATCGCCTGAAAATCCGCCGTCTTTGTTCGCGTCGGCGATTCACTACCCTAAATTGCGGTCGGCGGATTTTTTTCCCGCGTTCGTTTGTCGACCCGCGCGACGGCGGCCATTAGTTGATGACTTTCGGATTAACGGCGTCGCCTCGTGCGGATATTTCAATGAACTCTCGATATATCGCCGGGTGGCTGCTGTACGTACCTGCGATAAACTGTACACGATACCTGCATTCTACGTCGGAACGAAGTTTCGCAGAAATACTCGACCAGACGACATTGAACTTAACTGTTCAATTACTAGTTTTTCTTTCACAAGAGTTTTTCCGCCATTTTGTTAGTGGTGAACGTGCTCTTAGCAGTAAGATCTAATAAACACGATACCTGTGGAATCATTTTACCGTCCAAAATCATATGTTATCAAATGGAAAACCTCCCCATCCACTTTGCTCTTGGAAAACTGACCAAAATGGTCAAAACTCTGAAGTGAAACTGAAACTCATCCGTAGAGACCAGGGGCAGTATTTTCTCGTCATCCATTTTGAACGTATCGAATCAAATTCATCCCGTTGTACAAATCTGATTTGATTTTATTGACACAATACAGACTTTCTAGCAAATTACTGTTAGGACAGTAAGATCTGATTCAACAGGATAAATTCACCTGAAGATAGATTATTGATAAAAACAAGCCTAAGAACAAAAGGTACCATTAAAGTGCAGCTGATAGTGTTGAAGATCCATATTGGGCAGTGTATGATATTCAATGCCTGATCTAATCTACAAATACATTAATCTGTTTCTTCTCAGACCTTCAAAGACGTGTTTGTTTCCATCTAGCGCCCGCAGAGACCCTGTATTATGTTTGACATGCGCCCTCGAGCAACGGCTTACATCTCGTTCCAGATGAAGCTTATTAGAATGTCTCTCAGTAAGGATTACAAAGGCCTGTTTTTACCGCGCGATGCCATGTTATCATCATCGACAAAGTCTTAACAAGATAAAAAATCCATTCATAATTCGTTTCCCTTGTTTGTACTTGGCTGGACTTTCATACAGGTATCTGTAACCTGTTCTCTCCTTCAGTTATTCACTGAGTGTGGACGATCAGGTTTTGAAATTTTGCTGATAGTTGTCTTATGTCTGGTGTTTGTAGTTCATTTTCTATTAAAAAAAAATAAGTCTCAGGTGAAGCACTGAACACATGGACAATCAAGCACGATAATAGTGGTGATAATGTTAAGAATTTCTGAGGGGTGGGGTCCAGGCCTAGGGCTGCAGTTTCTAGGCTGAAGGAGTACAAGGGCCATACAACCCCAGTCATGGGCTCCCAGTAAAAGATCGATAGTTTCAGTATACGGGGTCGAGACTGCCCTTGGGTTGGGTCCCGGTAGCAGAATGATACTCTCAGCAACTCATTCACCTTTGGACGGTCAATAATTCCGATGAGTTCGCTGAAAATTTCAACAATTCGCTAATATTGAATACAGAAATCGATTGCGGATGAAATATATTATCGAAATGATTAACTGCGAGGTTCTTACCGTGGTAGTTTCACAGCGAACGTCTATAGCCTCGGGATGTTTTATGTATGATCATGTTTTATGCGTATATATGCGGTGGTTAGATCAATTGTCAACTTGGCAACATCTCAAATATTTACAATATTTACCTACGTGAAATCACTACTATTTGTGGGTGGTATATAACATGATTACACTCCTTCTTCGCTATGAAAAGGTATCGACCGTCCTCCCCGGGAGGATTCCTTTCACTTTGTCGTGACTTTGTATCGCATTTATTTTTGAATGAGTTCGGTTAAACATGAAACCTATTACAGTTGGTTTTTGTTTACCTCGGGGTCTATAGGCGTTGATTCCGAGATACACACGTGTTATGTTAGTATATACGCGGTATTATTCAATACCACTCAACCATGTGTCGTACCATACCACTCTCCATACCACTCTCCATACCACTCTATACGCCAAACAACTTCACTCGAGCTCAACTCGGGGAAATGGGAAACAGATACATATATTTCAGCGTTAAACAAGTAAGAACCCACAGTTCATATTAAAGCGTTTATTGTCTAAATCCTATCAAAGAAACCAAAAATGATGTCGGATAGACAATGAACGCTAAAATATCAACTGTGGGTCTTAACTTTAAATATTGAGATTAATATCAGTCTCTTCCAGTCATATTTCAGGGTGGCGCCACTTCAAATCAGTGAAAAGTCAGGGAATTTTCTTTTCTTTAAAACAGGTCGGGGAATTTCATTGAAAAAAAGCTGAAAATCTGGGAATTAGTTGGAAAAATTAGTTGAGATTGCTAGATCAAAGTCAAACAATTTCTGTCTATGACTTGAATATTTGACTGGTGTTAACTGATTGGATTCTTAGCTGATCAAGTCAGGGAAAACGTGTCAGGGAATAGTCAGGGAGAAGCAAGTGAAACAAAAATGGCCGCCCTGTATTTCTTAATGTTTCCCTGTAAGTGTCATGTACATTTACGAGAAATGAAACCTGGTTTCAGGAACATTATTTCCGAGATTAAATACGTTAGATTGCGTGTTTCCCTGCGTCGTCTGGGAGGAGACGTATGTGAAATTTTCTATCAGCGAAATCAATCGAAATGAAATTTGAAACGTCTAGATATAAATAATCAAAACAGCCAATTATCGTTTGTAGCAGTTTTGCGTTGAGATCTGATATCTTTCATCTTCTCCCAGACCCTTGCACACACATATATTTTACATATTTACTCGGTTATTCTAGAAACTTCTGTTTACCGTTTTAGAAGAAAATTTCAATAAATTGATGGTTGAATAAGTTATCAAGTTTCGACACATGGAAAGTTTTGTATCGGGGTAGTTTTTATAAACAGTCGATCAGACATTGATGTAGCACTTCGATCGTTGTGCGTTTTTCCATACATTTGGAATTCTCTGAAATGATGGAAACTCTCTTTCTGATTGTAGGAAAAATGGTCTTGATATGAAAATCATCGTAGTTTGAAGTCAAATTTTAGAAAACTATGTTTTAATTCGAGTGATGCCATTTTTTCGATATTTCTCTTCAGGTCAATCTAAAAGTTTGAGTTTGCCGTCTAAAGAACGTGCTTGTCAGGTGCCGTGTCCCCAGAACTGTGAGCTGGGAATGTGGCAGAATTGGTCGCCGTGTTCGAAGTCTTGTGGTCCCGGAGCCATACAAAAACGGTAAGTACTTCTGGGTTATTGGTTCTCGGATGTCCGTTACGAGACCCTTATTTTCGTACTGTGTCTGTCTTTCAGCTACTTAGCTTCATCAATAGTGGGTCGATCTTGATGAAACTTGGGTATAATGTTAGTATGGGGGTCAAGTTGTCACCCAGTGCACCACCTAGTGACACAACTAGGCACCAAAATAAAAAAGAAAACAGGGTTTTAATTTAAAGGGGTGTGCTTCGACACTGCGATTGGAGACAACTAGTTGCCGGGCAGTTTTTGGCGCATGAGAGCAACTGGCTGGATACAATCAGTTGTTCAAGGATTGTATGTCTTTACCTGGATTATTATTGGATTTCTTTCATGTAACTGAGTAGCTAGGTTTTCTATTAAATTAAACCGGTATTTCAACTGGTAATTGACTTAAGCCCCTAGCCCCTGGGTTTAAGTCACTATCGGTTGATAAAACTTGGTCCCGTAGGGCTCACCGTTTGATCGATAGGTGTTAAAAATCGATCGAAGTATCCCTGAACTAGAAACTTTTTCTCGGAAATCTATAGCAGGCCTTGAGACATTCTTAACGCAGATAGCATTAAATATCTTTTTAAAAGAAAATTTTGAAAAAGTAGGCTATGAAACGATAAGCTATAAATCATTAAACTTAGTTGAATCCTGCCTCTACCCGAGCGTTGTCTGCTATCGGAACAAATGCTCAGAAATCAAAAAACATACGATAACTTTTTCGCTATAAATCATTGAAACTATTCTTTTTGCTCATTCGGTTTTGCATTTGTCATTATTACTGCTTATCTTGTTTTTAGCTAATTATTTTCCGACTGGGTTAGAATCCTGCCCGTTACCTGAGCGTCGTCTCCGCCACTAAAACAAATGCTGCTCAGGAAATTGAAAACGCGACGGCGCGAAACGACGACGGAATTAATCTTTTAGATTTCGAACCGGCATTACATTGACAGATCGAAATTAATTTCATCTTTTTGGCGATGGTATCGCGCGACGACGCCGGCGCAGCGTGGTAGAGAATCGCGCGTCGGCGATTTGATCGATGGTCTCTAACTTACCTGCGATACATCTTTAACCCTTCGTCAGCTGAATCTCGATTGTGTCACCTTGACGATAAAATCGGGGTATACTCCATATGTTAATTTTATTTTTAATTTTTGGTTCCATTAGGCTGTTCTTTATAAGTTGCATTACAGATTAGATGGACTTGAAATAATTAGGGAGGGGAAATATTTGAAAAAAGATTTTTTCTTAAAACATTGAATTCATTACTAATTAAGTAAACCATTTACTACCCCAGACGGTGGGCAGGGTGACCACGAATCTGGAAAACAGGGAAAACACAGGGAAATGATTTTTCTCAGGGAAAACACAGGGAAATTGGTAAAAATCTGGAAAACACAGGGAAATTACTTTTGTCTCGCACGCGCGTTTTCACCGCGAATGTTTACAATTGTCTACCTGATTATATATCGAAGATCATATGGTAAGTAATACAACGTTATAGCGCCACTTTCTAACAAATTTGTAAAATCACAGCGGAGCTATATCAGACGATAGGCTGCTTGTCTTTTAATTTTATATTGATCATGGTCTCCATATGATGCCGAGCACAGGGAAAATCAACTTTTCACAGGGAAAACAAACACAGGGAATTTGCTAGTGGGTGGTTTGTGGTCACCCTGGTGGGGGGACGCTCTATACTTTGCGGCCACATCATGGTTCAAATCCCTGCAGTGGGAGGATGTCACCTGCCGGACACCAATAGTTGGCATGCCAACTCTGTTATTTCTATTATCATTCACATTTAGTTTCTTGTTTGGCAACGAAGTTTAGAATGTCTGGCCATCTGGGGTAGTTTGAAGGGTTTTACTCGTTTAAGCGTTAAAAATTCTTAAAAGATAAACATTTAGGTAATATACCGACTTGAACATCATGAACACCATGCCTACGAACTGAAGTTATTCTTCTTGTGGGATCATGGTGCATATAGGCATGGTAAAAAGATCGAAATTTAGTGAATTTCACCAAATCGAGTTTTCTTATTTAATTGGAATTAGGTAAAAGAAGAATCCTTGGGATTGACGTAAATGAGTTCCACCTGAAAGTGCGCAAAAACAAGCTGTCTCATTGATTAATGAATTTAGATGTATCACTGAGTGGCGGCTAAGAAGTAAGCTGCATGCGCAGGCGCTGAAATTCTTCTAGGCATTTAATGTTAAAATATAGCTGCAAAGCAGCGATAACGGGTTTTCTGGATGCATGTGATCGAAAGGAAAAATTAATTACCGGGTATTCGATGGAAAAAATAAAATGAGATGATTTGGATATTATCGGAGCAATCCTCTTTTTGGTTGAATAGTCTAACCCCAGTATAGTCCCCCGTGATTTGGAAATTCTTGGAGCCCTCCTTTATTTACTTACTAAATGACGTCACAAACTTTTATTTCGCCGGTGCTTGTTGTCTAACAATTCAATTCAATTCTTTATTTACAGTAACCTAATAAGTAATTTTAAGTTTCAAATAGGATGGAAAGTACATTCAGACAATCTGTTGGTTCAGAGAGACCGTTATTACAGTATCAATTTATACATTTCGTTTCGAAGCTGTCAGTTGCCGAATCTGAATGAAGATGAATTTTATTCGACCAAATCGGCGGAAAATATATAATCATAATAATAATCAACAGAATTTCAAGAGGGTTTTCGACGAAAGTCAGAAAACCCTAAAAATAGGAGTTCTTAACTTAAATAAACGTTGTCTATAGCGCTTAAAGCATCATTCCTTACATAGTTCATAGATATATTATCGTTCTATTGTTTAATCGCTGTTGGGTTTCAAATATGGATAAGTTTTCACGCCGTGCCGCCTGCGTCAGGTAAACATTACACCTCGTAATAAACACCAGGGGTTTCCAGTTCGACACCTGCGGCTGATCGAATACTTTGATGGAAAAAAAAACTTTCAATTTGTCAGACATGAATTTTGCCTTTGTAATGCAATACACATATAGATAGAACAATGATTTTTAGTTCAGTCTGTGGCTGTGGGTCGTTTGACGTAGGTTTACTCGAAATGGATGTCAAACCTCAGGGTCTAAACCACCGATGTCAAGTCTTCTTGAATCGCGGCTAAAAGTGCGCAGGAAATCCGACCCACCGCCGCCTACATCTCAGCTCAGTGCGTGCGGGTTTCATTTCCACTATCGCAGCGTTTTTGATCTGAAGATGTCCTCCTCCTCCTCAATATCGATAAAAAGAACCTTCATTCCGACGGAGAGAAAAAATTTAGCGAAACTTATCTCATCTTGTGAACTCCGCATTTGTCCATGGGCGAATTTTATAAATAGTATCGCGATGAATGAATTTCAGTTCGAACAAATATTTCCATTTCAGTTCATTTTAAGCGTTTGTCTCCGGGGCACTTGATACTTATGAAACAGTGAGTGAATTCACTGACAGACGGGCAGAGAGATGTGGGCACATAGACTGACAGCTGATAGACTGGTAGACATAGACTGACAGCGGACAGACTGGTAGACAGACATAATAGACAGGCATACAGCAGACACATAGACAGACAAGGATGAACACAGACAAGTTGTTAACCAATAAGGAGATAGACAGTAGTTTGATAGACAAGACAGGCAGATAGACAGACAGCCAGGTAGCTAGATAGACAAGACAGGCAGATAGACAGACAGCCAGGTAGCTAGATAGACAGATAGATAGACAGAGAGACACACGCACACACAGACATTTATTTATTTACAGATATTTTACTGGTGTATCAAATCCCGAGTAATGTTTATTAGAATTGATACTAGGCGTGGCGCGATGCCTACTATATTACCACCGACTATAAATTGTTTCGTCTTCGGTTTCATATTATTTCCTGGGTTGAAATATGAAGAGATAATTCATATTTTACGGGATCTGTTTAACAGGAAATACGATCGCCGAGAGTATATATAAATATATGCTTATATTGCATCGATTGATCCGGCGTTTTGTCGTAGGTGCCAAAAAATGATATCGCGGTGAATTTATTTCAACGCGTCGTGAAGTGGCGTGTTCGCTCTCGAGTTGAAGCTCATAGTTCGGTTTATGTCAAGCTCGTTGATTTCGAGAGGTTGTTGTTTTTATTTTCTGAGAATTCGTTCGCGACTTTTTCTCGATTACGCTCGGGTTCACGTCAATATTTGTGTGTCGTCCACTTGACAATTTTCAAGAATTTTGAATTTTATGCGCGCGATTTCAGAAAAAAGATTCGGAATCCTATTTTTTCTCAGTAAAACGTTTAAAGATTGTTCATATTTTTATCGGAACCGTAACGGATGTTTCCGCTATAAGGTGTAAAATTCGCCCCGATTTTTTTATAGCTATCAAGATGATGACTTTTCTTGAAATGCATGATGAATGTCAAGTCAACCTTTACATGAAATGTATACATGAAATCATTTTTGATGAAGTGCATGAGATATTTGACATCGAATTGAAAGATTTTTTATCGGAAATTCATTTTTAGATTCACCCATTATAGAATCGCATTTCATAGAATAACTTACAAAGATTTGTTAGTCATGATATTTGTCGATGAATTTTAATCATTTAAATATCCAGAAGCCCGTTGAACCGGAAAAAAATCATTTTTCATGAAAAAAAAAAATGATACCGATGTTAACAAAACATGCCCTGTTTCATAACTGTTTTGAAGAGAATATGACTTGAAGAAAAATAACTCATTTCAACTCTCCCAACTCCCCCTAACTTATTTCATCTCTTCAACTCGCAAAGTCTGTGAAATTGGCCCTGGGGCCCATTTCATGAAACACGTATTAAAGTTGCGTTACTATGGCTAACGAAAGTAGAGTCGTTCTGTGAACATTTTTAAACTAATCAATCGGGCCAAATCATCGATCGAAATGGCATTGTTTATTATATCTGAAGTTTATAAGTTTATCACCTGATTGTAGAGAGGACAGCTTTGATTATTATTTCATAAAATGATTTACTATTTCATTCACTGATTATCTCATTCGTCGAGAAGGTTATCGCATCATCTACGGAACAAAGTGCAACAGTTAGTCATTTAAAGAATGAATTCAATGCGTCCTATATATCTATATATATTTGTATGTATATACGTAGTGTAGTAAGATTGTTTTCTCGAGAAATTGTTTTCAATTTCATTCATGTTTTGCTCGGAAATGTTGGAAATAAACAAACAACGTTGTTGTTATTCTAAAAACTTGTTACGTGTTTTCTTCGTACCAAAATTATCTATTTTTAAGAAGCCTATCAGTTCGGTATTGTTTTCATTGATGAATAGATTTACTTTCAGAGATTTTAAATCTCGATTGAAATGTAGAATAAATCAGAGCGCGGATAACTGAGTAACTACTAGCGACACCTTGTGGATCGTTGTTGAATCGTCGCTTGCCACAATCGCGCACCAGGTGGATCCTCAATTGCCATTGATGAGACACTCGGTCCTCATTGTGAACATAATAATGTTAAGTCCCCAAGCCTAAAAAGTCTGAAAACCAGTACCCAATTTCTAACCAGTACCCCATTTCTAATCAGTGCCCCATTTCTAATCAGTGCCCCATTCCTAATCAGTGCCCCACTTCTAACCAGTTCCCCACTTCTAATCAAAGTTGCACTGCTAACAATCCGAACACATATTATTCAAATATAAAAGATTCATTTATGATTTCTGTACTTAATTTTCTTATCGTACAATTTATATATTGTAGACAACGACCTGTGTTGAAACCAGCGCGATACGGCGGGAAACAGTGCGGCCAATCGGACGAAATAAAACAATGTGAAAATATCCCGTGTGTCTGGTGGTATACGGGTAAGTCAGTCTAGAAAGCCCCCATTCATTCTTCACGAGTCCGTTCTAAGTCCTTCTTCCTACTATGGCCCGTACCAGGGAAGGATGAAACCAGAGCTAAATCAGCTGTCAGCCCTCCCACTCCAATAATGGTTTCACACTGACAAAAAATCTTAAATCGTTCCAATAGATTTGGACCGGTCTAAATAAAGGGACAGCGAATGATTTTTCCGTACGTAGAGTCCGTCTGCCGATGATAGAATTTAGCCGTCGGGTGCCGTAAAGCGGCCATCTTGATTGCATCATTTACTCTTTGTTTTTTTATCAATATCATCGATAACGACGCCCACGACGACGCTATCCACCGCCCGCCCGCAAGATCCGATCGTCTGCCATCATTATCTAGTTTCAAACGACGATTTCGTTCAAAAGAATCTCGAATAGCGGAATTAACAGCCCGAATTATTGAAATACGTTTTTCACCGTCGTCGTCGTGGTTTCGATAGTTTTTTTTTTTTGGCGTCGCTTTCGGGAGGGAGAGAAATTTATGAGGAGGATTTTCACGTCCGACGAAGACTAATTCATTAGATTCCAGCGCGTTTCGAGTTATTCTCGGTTGAACGCCGCGAAAGGAAATTAAAACTATCGAGGAATTTTCCGTCGGGTTCTAGAGAGAGAGAGAGGGAGAGAAAATACATTCTGTGAATTATTATCAAATGCGCGTCGCTCGAACGGTTTAGAAAAACACTGCAAAACGTCGACAACATCATCACTGACGACGACGACGATCGTGGTTCAGTTCTGTTATCTATCTATTAATTTCATGTTTTTACTCGACGAGAAGCACTTCGCGACAATATGATGCCGATTGTTCCATATGAATTCTCGATCATTTCGTAATTTGCGAACACAAATTTGGGTAAGGGCCAAAATATCGGACCACGACCGAGCCAAATGTTAGTATGGGTGATATGATAACGTGTGAATTAGCTACATGTGCCCGGAGTGACTCGCTCCGCCTTGTTCAAGCATTGTTCTGTACCGAGTGAGTGGTCTCTAATTAGGCACGGGCCAAATTTGACTCTGGTAGGGGGTTTGATCTGGGCCAAATCATCACCTATAAATTTCGTTTCATTATTTTAGACCCTCTGATTACACTTTTTGTCTTCACGTGGTCAGTCTATGTAGATGACATTTTCAACGGATCCAATGACGTCTACCATGCCTTTCCCCTCCCCCCCCCGCAGTGATAATTAAAACGGTGTTGTTGTTATCATTCGACGTTTATACCATAGCGTACGACATCTTGAAGCAAATACCCGCGATTGTTCATTTGGTAAATCCTCCAGCGCGCTGGGCTTAACATTAATGGCATTTTTGTCTGCAACTTTGAAACTAAGCCGGACGTGATTTCTGTTTATTCTATCGGTTTAGCGGCAATCACTGCGCAGCGCTCTTCACTCATCCCCTTCGTGTTGTACATCTTTTTATTTGACCGGTGTCGCTGTTATCAATAATACATGTACGAATAAGTGTTATTTATCCCGAGTACCGATGGCGAAGCGTTTAGTTCGGGTACACGCCAAGTTTCGGTTTCCTGCCGGGCTTCGGCGCCATATATCTGCGCCACAATGACAGAAATCTTTATCTAAAGATGGTATCGCGCTTCATTGGTATGCCGCGTTGGTTGACTCTGCATCCCATCAAATCATGAAAACCAATACCTAAACGACACTGATGATAAACTGTGTTCATTCTTCAGACGTTAACCCTTACAGAGCGAAAACGAAAGTAAACATACTCCCCGTCGAATAGACGTTGAAACTGGGGTCACGCGGGACACAACTTTCAGTGGGTCGAAACATTACGGATGTTGGATGTTTTGACTCTTTACCATTGCCTTTCTTATGAATACATCAGAGCTATCTCAACTGGTCCTGATATATTCTTTTGGCCTTTTTGAACATAAATATGTGTTGCTAGAGTATATTACCCCCTCTTCATAACATTCATTTGGACAGAAATATGAAAGATGTTACCGAGGGTCTTGCTGTTGATTACTGATTCATTTGAACATAAATATGAAAGATGTTACTGAGCGTCTTACTGTTGATTACTGATTAATTTGAACAGAAATATGAAAGATGTTACTGAGAGTCTTACCCCTATTGATTAGTGATTTATTTAAAGCATATTCTATTTCTTATTCGATGAAATGTTTTACCGCTGATGACTTCCACGTTGTTACCGATATCGCTGAGCCTCACAGACAGCCTTACATGCGTCTTATTTAGTTCGATTATACAAATATGTTTTTTTATGATCGCATCGTTCACCGTCGTAGATAATAGACACGAACGAACGACACTGATGGCGCAGGTTTATGCGAAAGTGTGCGATATCGGGTCTCGTCTCAAACGGTCCATTAAACGTCGTCGCTGTCGTCTGCTTTGCCCGCGTTTTTAATCTCTCGCTACAAAAAGCCATGATGAAACTCTTAAAAGCCGCTGCTGCGGCAACCGACGGCAAAATCAATTTGCCCAAATATTTACCGGCTTCACGCGCTTTCAGCGTATATAAACAGTTTCGACAATAGAACCATTTTTCCATTCGTTTAAAACGACATTCTTGAAATTATTGGTTCTCAGGCTTCAGTTACGAGATCTTGATTTTCATATTCCTAGCTGAAAGACAGACAGACAGACAGACAGACAGACAGACAGACAGACAGACAGACAGACAGACAGACAGACAGACAGACAGACAGACAGACACATAAACAGACATACAGACACACAGACACATAGACAGACATACAGTCAGACATATAGACAGTCTATGTGTCTGTCTGTCTTTGTCTGTCTTTGTCTGTCTGTCTTCGTCTGTCTGTCTTCGTCTGTCTATGTGTCTGTCTGTCTATGTCTGTCTTCGTCTGTCTCTGTCTGTCTTTCAGCTACTTAGCTTCATTAATATTGGGTCGATCTCGATGAAACTTGGATATGATATAATTAGAATCGACCCAGTTCGCCACCTAGCGGCAGAACTAGGCACTAAAAACTTCTTCAGTGATATGACCTCGAAGATGACCTCGTAACTGGGGTCGAAATTCAAAAAGGTGTCTGGACAAAATTTAGCTATTGGCCCTAGATACGATAAATCCAAAATACAATTGGGAACTAATGCATGGTGTAATAACTGAGTTCGGGCCCGAGAACCGTTGCTGCCTATAGCTTGTTTGATTTATCAATTTTCGTACCGATCACGCGTTTTGTCTCGAACTATGTTTGAACGACGGGATTGTGTCCGTGGTTTATTAGATCGGCCGGCGTCGGTCGACCGTCGTCGAGCGTCGGCTGATTTTCAATCTGTCGAAAGCGGAAATTAAACGCGCGGAAAAAAACGTGACTTCGACAGACGACGCGGACGTCTCGACGGGTGTCGTGTTATAAACGTGGATGATTTCGTACGGACGTTCGGTTCCGTTCGTCCGCTATTGTTGGCGCAAACATTCGACGATAATCATCCGCGATAAGATGTGTTTGTCTTCCGTCGGATTACGTGCGGCGGCATCGTCACAAATTACCTCTTGGCCATTCCATCTCTCCTCCCCCTTATCACCAGCTCGTAGATCTCGGGTTTAGACTGTTCTGGATAAAACATTTGATTCTTTATTTAGACTTGAAAATTTGAATCCACTTCCTGAGTCGAAATCAGGATCCAATTCCACAGTTATACATGAGTTAGAGTTCATTCATGATTCAGATCTTAACTCAGAACTGCGGACACTGGAGTTCCAGGGTTAATACTCGACACTGGATTTCCAGGGTTAATACTCAACACTGGAGGTCCAGGGTTAAATCTCGACACTGGAGTTCCAGGGTTAAATCTCGACACTGGAGTTCCAGGGTTAATACACGACAATAACAGCAATGATAATAACTCGTAGTGTATGGTTACTTTTTCTCATTAAGGTTCATGGTCAGTGTGTTACATGGATGTGAACAATGTCAGATGCGGAACTGGGAGTCAAATTCGAGTCGTCTACTGTATGAGCTCGTTGGATGAATACCTCGTCGACGGCAACTGTTCGCACCTTCCGAAACCGGCCGATCGACGTCACTGCACGAAACCATGTCCGCAACAATGCGAACTGTCGCCGTGGAGCGAGTGGTCGCTTTGTACAAAGTCGTGCGGTATTCAAGGCGGTACCCAGTATAGAAAACGAGAGATTGAAGGTATTTAAACCATTATTACACGTAGTGGTCATCGTGGGACCCTAACTCGCGATCCTCGCTAATTCATGACATTAAAATCCTTATAGTCGATGATCTTTATGAAACGCTCTGCATTGAAATGATAATACTGCAAACCGTGTAGGTTTTCCTGTGCTGTTGTTTACAGTATTCCTGAAGAAACTATAGCTTAACCCTTTCAGTGAATCTACTCTGCAGTGCGGTGTAATAATCGGTGATGGACTTTGCTAGTACACCGCATTGTGGTGTATTGACGTGATTAGTAATTTATATATCTATTGAAAGGTGGCAGCACCTGTTAAACACAGTGAAATATACTTGAATAAGACACATTATAGTTAAACTGTTTGATTTGACCTAAGATACTCGAATAAGACACGGGCACCGTGGGGCACCAATTGAACTCGGCTAAATTAACCGCTTTTACATGATGTGCACTCCAAAGTACATCGAGTAATATTACTGTTAATAGAGCATTTATTGATGGGTGAATATCATATTTTCTGTTTATACAGTAAACCAGTCCGGTGGTAAATGCGTTGAAGATTACGAATTGACGGAGACTCAGTTGTGCAATCAGATCCCGTGCGAACGTCACTACTGGCAGTATTCGGCGTGGAGTACCTGCGAGGGCGACAGTCCAAACAATCGTACCGGTTTACAAACCAGACATGTTTTCTGCGAAAAGGTACCAGGTACGTATCCCAGTCAACGACGATGTTCAAATATTCCATCAAGAGAGAGAGAGAGAGAAGAATTGTGCGCTTTATTTGTGGACATTTGTCGAAGACATGTATGTCCATCTATGAAGTCAGCACGTCGGAGGCATCATCTGTGATTCAGCCATAAGTGAAATTGAGAGCATTTGAGAGCTATAGAAATTGAATTACTATAGCTAGTATTCTATAGCTAGTATTCTTCAGACTAGTCGTGTCTGAAAAAGAAACTTACGCAGAATCATCAAAATCAATCATAGTTAAAAAACCACGTTTTAAGTGAAGCTAAGATGCGAATATTCTTCAGATCGAGTTCATCGTAGATGATTAAAATCAGTTTCGATAAGAAAGTAAAGTACTTAAGTAAAGTTACGTAATATCATCAGTTCAATTGTCTTCAAAATCAATCATAGCTTGAAGCGATCTTTGAAGTGAAACTATCAGTTTTTCGAAGTTGTCACTCGGTCACAGTATGTATCAATATGAATGTTCCTCAGACTCGGAGTTCGTAGAAGTCTTCAGGTGGGTGGTTGCTTTATCGCGTCGAATAAGAATCTGTTAGTCTGATGACGACGACAAGATTGGTCAGTAGCGTAGATTCGCCCGCAGGTGTGGAAGAAGGGATTTTTGCGTCGTACAGTTCGACGCGGCGTGTCTCCTCACGTTGAATGCATCTTGAGCCTTCTTAAAGTCTAGAGCCGGGGGCTGTTTTCACCACGCGGTACACGGTGCAGTACGCGGATGTTTCCGAGGATGATTATGTCATGATGCGGACGGTTTTTTTCTTCATTTTATCGATCGTGATCTGATGAGATTTCGTACGGTCGCCTCCTGCCAGATACACTGTAGATATTGCAAACCGCCAAACTGTAAACATGAAATGCGAATAATTATAATTATGATTTATTCGACCATTCCATTGAAAATATGCTCATTGGCTTAAAATCATATCAAAAGAACAGAGAAAACTAAAATGGATTTTGTCAAAAGCTTTGATCAAGAACTAATACTTACGGATAATTCAAATTTCTCAAAGGGCCTAAAATATGAGCTGGCTTAAAAGCGAAATTAACCTTTCCTGGTTGTTGGAAATCCCTGAAAAATTAATCAGGATGACAAAATACATCTTTTGTATCATTTCGGTTGAAATAGATCGTGTAGATTATCTTTCTGGGTATATTATACACTCTAGATTGACTATGGACAAAAAAGGGCACTTAACGTAAAACCTGGGTTTTCAGGGGCCCTTACTATGCCTAATTATGCCAAACAAGGAAGGGCACTTTTATGTAAAATCCATGGATTTAGGGGCATCTCCAAGGGCACATACAAAGCTTGACGGTATTCCAGAACCCTAGGAACCCCCCCCCCCCTGGATCCACTCCTGAGTTGTCCTGTCTTTGTACATGTATTCACAATAAGATCCGCTCTTGGAATCTAGTTCGATTCAAAGTCCGAAATGATATATTCAAATTGAAAATAGTTCTTCAAATTGAACTAGGTATGATTTCGTTTTTCACAGCGTGCGCGTGTATATATATATATGTGTATATATATATATATATATATATGTATATATCGTATACGCTGTATTCAACTGAAGCCGAGATGAATTATTTAGATGTTGTTCACAAATATCAGATTTCATGGATTAATGCCGTATAGCGAGGAGTCATTATTTTTTCACCATCCCCGCCGCCTTACAAATTACAAATGCAAAGCGCAATCCACATAAAAAAAACCAGGAGACACACCGGCGCTGTGAGAGAGCTACATAAGAGCTGTTATTCAGTTTTATAGTGTTTTGTTTACTAGTGGCCAGTGGCTTAGTTCACGGTGGCTACTGACCTGGAATACCCTGGAATCAGAAAAATTTAGAATGGATTCAGGGAAATTGACAAATTTTACCAAAAACACAGAAAACTCAGGGAATCCTTAAGCCTGCTGCACGCTAGGCACCAACAACTCGTAGCGCCACTTTGCAGCATGCGATTTGGCAACAATAATCATCAGTCGCAGGTGACCAACGGTGATTGTCGGCGATTCAAAGTTGCCGACAATAAGAAAATACAGCTCACTATTGAAAACCACCAAGCGTGCGCCGGGCTTAAAGAACTATTTCACGATGGATATATCGGTGTATAAAATTTCCGACCGATTCTAAGAAAATAGACGTGTGTCGTGTTGATGCGCTGTGAACAGTAAATCAACGTGTATCGAAAATACGCAGCAGTTAATTCGTGTTTAATCGCTACATACCCCGGCCTATACCCCGTCCGTCAGTACTCTCTCTCTCTCACACAACCATCGTCGTCATCGTCATCGAATTAAACCGTTTCGAAAAACGATTAGCTTGATTTGTTGATGTTTTTTTCGCCGTCGTACGACGACGACGACGTAATGAAGACCGTTCAATCTACACGAAAGCAGTTTATATGCGTGAAACACGCGAGCGAATGAACGACGATCGCAAAGTTTAATTGCTTCCGATTCGTGATATCAAACTTCTACGAGTGATTAGACCCTTTCCTGCGTGCGTCTCTCGGCGTCTCTATCGAGTCTTACGGCGTTTTAAAAATTTGAAATCGTTTCCTCGTTTGCCTTCCAAACGACTAACGCAGAGTTTAACTTAATGAGTTTGAACAGGTTTGAATTTCCTAATGGCTACGGGATGCGCTCGTTATCGTGAAATTATCGGCGTAATTCGATTATAACCGTTTTTCGAAAGTTGAACCTTATGTTATCGAATTCATTTATTGTATGATGGAGATGAAGTCCATCATAGTAATTGTAGGAGGGATTCACATTTTAAGTCAAATAAGAATGAAATTCGACACTCGGTATTGATGTGAATGTTTTCTGATCAGTTTAAAGATGGTTGTGTTTTTAACAATCAATTGGCACGACATCATCGGCCATGTTTTAATTTTTTGCGCGATTTCTGAGAATATCCAAGTGGAGCCATAATTTGGCTCTACATCCTATATCTGAACTTTAAATGACTTTTTAAGTTCACTGGACTATGGAACGTTTACCTCCTGTATTCAGGAATCCTCAACTGTCAATGCTTTCAAACGAAATCTTAAAATATATGTAACTCTAAGAAAGCTTTTACCATCGCAAAAAAAACGTGTCTTACAATCTGTTATTATGTTCTTCTTTTCCAATGGTATCTTAACAATTTCATGATGAGTATTATTGTTACCACCGTGACTATCTTATAGTATAGTGCTATATAAGCATTATTATTATTATTATTATTATTATTATTATTATTATTATTATTATTATTATTATTATATCAAATATATAATCGTTTTGCAGGTTATAAAGAAGGCACGAAACTTTGCGACGAAACAACACGTCCGGCCGACTCGCAGGTGTGTCGGATTCCCGAGCCGCAGGATTGCGTAATGGGACAGTGGAGTGATTGGTCGGCGTGTAGCCAATCGTGCGGTACAGAAAGCAGTCAGATGCGCGTGCGAACGGTTATGATTCACGCGATGCACGGAGGCAACTCGTGCCCGCCGAACACCGATGAGAATGGTAAGCTCGGCGATGAACTTGAGAACCGCGATCGCGTGGGTATTTTTGGTCCAGAACAACTGTTCACATGGGCCCGTGTCCTGATTGTGCCAGGCCAAATCATCTGCGTGTGATCGCGGCTGAGGTTCTCTTTCGCAAAACAGAAATCACTTGTGTATTTGTTTTCTTAGGTGCTGAAGCTGAACATCGTATTTGTCCCAATTTGCCGCGATGTCCGGTGTTTTATTGGATTTCCCGGCCGTGGCAGGTCTGTAAAGTTCCGCTGGTCGGTTGCGGCATCGGAATTCAAAAACGCGACGTTATTTGCTTCAGCGACGGAAAAGAAGTCGATCCAGGTAAGACACATCGTTCCACATCCAACTTCAAACCTGATGGCGTTGTGAGAATGTCTAATGTGTCGTAATACAAGGCTGGCGGAGGTGGGCCAAAAATTTTGCCAATGATATTTTTTGAGGTTTTTCCAAAACTCGTACTTTACCTGCTTCTATCCCTAATTGAAATGTTGTTGAGGATAGCTTAAGATTATACCAACACTTCTGCTTATATCCCTTTGAAATATAATGCAGGATAGCTATGGTCTCAAAGAGCTCACATTATGGACAACTTGCTTCTGCTGGCCCTATATTACGAACTTACCCTTGAATGACTTTGATGTTCTACTGAACAAGTCATAAGCACGACATCGATGATTTCTATTTCTAGCGAACTGTTTGAAACTGGCCGGAGCTCCTCCCGATAATCAGAGACGATGTTTCAAACCGTGCGCCGGAGACTGCGTATTGTCGCCGTGGTCCGACTTCGGTCCCTGTTCGCAGAGTTGTGGCGATTCGCCAGGATTCATGATTCGAACGCGTTCGCTCGTCAATTTAGGTAAGTGGCGACAATTCTCGGGAATTATCTTTTCTTTAAAGATGTCCGGGAGGGAATGGCCTAAAACAGCTCAACATCGAGAAAAGTCAGGTAAATTTGTGATTGCTAGATGGCACGGAAAATCACTTTCCACCTATGTCTTTCATATTTGTGTTAATTGATCGGATTCTTAGCAGATCAAGTGAGGAAAAGCAATGAGCATGTCAGGGAATAGTCAGGGAAATTTGTTGAGATTGCTAGATCGCGTGTAAAATCAAACAGTTTCCGTCTATGTTCTACATATTTGACTGTTTTAATTGATCGGATTTTTGGCTGATGAGGTCAGAGAAAAAACAATGTGCATGTCTGGGAATCGTCAGTGATAAAGCAAGTCAAATAAAAGACGCCGCGCTGATATATATCTATCGTTCGGTTTTACAGATTCGAGAATCAACGCTACAGTACAATGTCCGCACATCAAACGAACGGACCTGACCGAGCGTTTAGAGTGCGGTGTTGAACCGTGTCCGGTGTATTCATGGCAGACAGGAACGTGGGGCAGCTGTATGCTTAACGACGGTAGGCGCTCACTCGTAATAGATCCAGCGTTAACATTCTTGTGGTTCGACGCTTCGTTGAGAATTAAGTCCAAAAATGGGTTTTTTTAAAGCCTATTATTTAGTTTTATCAAGATTTGTCACCATATCATTATAAGATTATCCAAAAGTCATGCAGTATCTGTAACCAGACCATGCCATAAACACATTCTCCCTGCGACCTACGAGATATCTTCCATACTTTCATATATTTTTCATACTGGTTCGGCCACCATTGCCTCTACGTGATATCTCATAGCTGATCCTTCTTTAATCACTGTTAGATGTTTGCAATCTGGCAGTTGGAATGAAACCGTTCCTGATTGGCTGGCGACGTGAACAAACTCTGATTCATTTTCAATGCGCATTGGTTAATATTTGAACACAATGGCTGACTATGTAATAATGTAATAGCTCTAGTGCCAACTATGAGACATCTTGTAGTTGTAACTGGGGGCAGCACCGCGTGAATCAAGGTGGCAGTGAACATTAACTACCATGTTTCTTTTCCCACATATGCTTCTACCAGTTTCTCGCATAATTTGCACGTAAAGATTGTACTGAATTATGAATTGTGTTTCAGGTCATTCTACGTGCGGTATGGGTGTTCAGGCACGACCCGTATCATGCGTTATAGATGGCGCCGAATACACTCAAAGTATCCACTGTCAGCAGACGTTACCGATGCCGATCAGACGACGTACTTGTCACGTACCGTGTCCCGGCGATTGTCAGCTATCGCCGTGGTCGCAATGGGAAAGTTGTTCAGCTAAATGTGGCCAAGGTAAATAGATATCTACCATTGCAGCAGCTATGAAGGAACAATGTTATATAGGCCCAATGTTTGATGGTCTTATAGTTGATAAGAATTTTTTCCAAACCCCTTGGCATAGTTTCATGAAACTTTTCAAAAACGTTTAAAACTCATTTTAGTTGTTTAGTTGTTTATCCTTAAACCTGATGGCATGGTGTGACTATGCCATAGTATGAAGCTCGTGCAATCTTTGTAACAAAAATTAGCTCTTTACCCATATTTCTGGCTGTTGGTCAGAGCTGCCCGACTTGTGTACAATGATCCAATTGAAAGTCTCGGTGTATTCTTCATTTTTCCAGGTCTACAAAAACGTACTCGTTTAGTGATAATACCAGTAGAGAACGGCGGTCGACCGTGTGGACCGATCGTTGATACGCGGCACTGCGAAGATATTCCGTGCGAGAATTTCCTGTGGAGAACCACGGATGTAAGTATCCACGCCGTCGTAAAAATTCGGTGCTATTTACTTATCGAATTTAAAAATAACATCAATGCTCAATGATATACTGAGTAACTGTTAGCCCTTTCATTGCTGACTAATTCATACCCTAAGATGCTGGCGGTAAATTGAAAATTTTCGAGAAAATATCATCCCTGAGTGTTTTATGATGGGAAAACCGCTACAGTTTATTGTCTGCACCACAATTTATCTTTAGCTACTTACATTTCACTATGTTTGACAGGTGCTGCCACATTTCAATAGAGATTATAACCAATTGATACTTAAATCGATGCGCCGTGGTGCTGAGTATTAGTAACTCACTGATTAATTAATACACTGCACTATGGTGTAGTTACAATGAAGAGACCTAGAGACCCGAATATTCTAAAATGTGTGGTTTTATACAAATTTACAGAATCTCTGTTTGTTATCCTCCGAATTAAATTTCTTTTCTCTGATGTTTCATTTCAGTGGGATATTTGTAAAGTGAAGTTCGGACTGACATGCGGCGACGGAGTTCAAAGACGTCGAGTGACGTGTCCGGCCGGCGACGAGTCGTTGTGCGAGCAGAGAATGCCGCGACTCGCGACCGAACGATCGTGTAATGTCGTCTGCAAAGGTAACAACAACAACAACGACAACAATCCTCCTCTCCCCGCCACAATCGAGGCATCGTTACCTAACGACAGAACTACGAACCATCGCGGTAAGCTGTGAAGTGTTGTTAGTGTAGTTTAACGTAGATGGCGCTTTATAACGTACATGTACTCGATAGTAGCTCGGTGAATGTGTGGTAGAAACACAAGAACTATCAAATCATTTTCGTTAGATTTTAGATTAGAAATCCATGGAATTAATGTAAATAGAATCTAAAATCTAATGAAAATAAAGATTTCTTTTACTATTTCTTTTTTTATGACTATGGCTTAAACTCAGGAAAAATCAGGACCTAGCGTTCTGTTTCTGTTTTAGACTCAGATCCGTGCCGAATGTATAATTTTATGAAATGTTTGTTGAGTTCTGCCACTATTCATCTATTCAGCTAATAACAGTCTCTACTATAAACTGATACTTCTAACTGTTTACTGTTCTTTGGTTTTGTTGTTCTGTCTAACGCACTTTGTTTGATCATTAAATAGTGATTTTTTTGCGCTTTATAATCCTAAAGCTTCACTGTTTCGCTATTTTGTATGCTTAATGATAATGCTTCTTCTCTGTTGGAAGGAAACTTTACCATCTATCGAGGGATGTGATTTCTATTTCGCTTTTATTTGTAATTATCCTTACAGACAAGTTTCGTCAATATGTAGTTATTGTTACGAATGATAATTGTAAGTTTTCAATTGCTCAACACTGTTAGAGTTTAGAGATAACTGGTAGGCCTAGTAAGCAAATATCTGTAGTCTGAAAGTATTTCTGAGATCGCTGCACGGCTTAGAAGATAGGTATGAGAAATCTTAGAGAATAGAATCCATGGAAGCATATTCCATACCATAATTCAGTGTTATATAGCTATGTTATACACTTTAACATAATATCACTTGATAGACAAAATGATAGAAAGTATACTCAGTAATTCAAGCTCCATAATGAAAACAATTTCTTGGCATCTTTTTGCTAGAGTTCTTTAACCCGTTCAGTGGGTCTACACCGCATGGTGATGTACAAATGGATGATAGACTTTAGCTTTGACTTGTCTTTAAAGATATTGAAATGGAATTATCCGTGTTGAAGAAAAACATATTAATTATATCTGTAGGTAATTGTATACAGTCACCGTGGTCCGAATTCGGACAATGCCAGTGCACAGAACGCGGCAACGACAAGATCGGTCGCCGCATGCGTACGAGAAAGACGATACGCGAGCCGATGCCCGGTGGTTACGCGTGCGGTCCGCTCGTCGAGTCCGAGGAATGTCCGTGTTATCGCTACAAGGTCGTCGTCGGTGATTGGAGCAGTTGTCAGTTTAATCGCAACAACGACTGCGGACGAGGTACGTGGCTCCTGAAGTTCATGGACAAGTTACTACGGAATCACAGGGGTTGCTATGAAAAATGTAAAAAATTGCAAAAATTGAATATGTCAAACTCAATTTTTTTCGTGTTTTCGTCGATGTCTACAATTCAAACCGTTTTAAGCTGAAATTTTTCACGAAACCAGACCCTGGAATCAGTTTCTGAAGGTTTCGAAGTTTTATTTTGATATTAATTTTTTTCTACTACGTAGGTCAGAGAATGCGCCCGGTACAGTGCGTACGCGAAGCCGGTATTTTCATGCCTCTATATTTTTGTAACACAAGCAGTATTACGGTGCGCGAGTCGTGCCACACGCCGTGTGCCGTCGATTGCCGCGTCGGACGGTACACGCGTTGGACGACGTGCTCGGGATGTGGACCGACGAAATTCAAAACGCGGCGTCGATCGATCACGCGCAATCCGAACAAACGCGGACGCGCGTGTCCCGGTTCGGAAATACTCGAACAGGTGAGTGTAAAACAGGCGCCACTTACCTAGGAATCAGGGAAAAGTCAGGGAAATTTGTTGAGATTACTAGATTGCACATATCATCAAACAGTTTCCATCTATGTCTTACGTATTTGACTGTGTTCATTGATTGGATTGTTAGCAGTTAGGGGAAAACAACGTGCATGTCAGGGAATAGTCAGAGAAATTGAGAATGTTGAGATCGCGTGTAAAATCAGTTTCCATCGAAGTCTTACGTATTTGACTGTGTTAATTGATCGGATACTTAGCAGATCAAGTCAGGGAAAACAACATGCATGTCAGGAAATAGCCGGAGGGAAAAGCAAGTCGAATAGAAGTGGCCATTGGAAATTGTATGACAATACACTGGAATTTCTAAATTTTCCAGACCCCTGTTACCGTTTTCATTTCTATGTGCTGCTGTCAAAGTCTGCCCCTGGATCAGCTCCTGGTTCCACTGTAGTACAGGGGCTGCAGTTGCTCAAAAGTTGGTTAAAGCTAACCAGTGGATAGTTGACATGGTGACAATTGAAAGTTCATAGTTGCTATGGTATTTATCCACTGGTTATCTTTAACAAACGTTTAAGCAACTGCAGCCCCTTGCTTGTATCCTGTGCTCTTTGACTTCTTCCATCGATATCTAATGCGTAATTCTTCTTTGTTTTTGCAGACAACGACGTGCGGTTTAGAGCCGTGTGTATTATATACGTACTCGTGGTATCGAGGTCCGTGGAGTTCGTGTAACGTCGAAGGAGACGGGTGCGGCTTCGGCGAGCGACATCGCGTCGTTCAGTGTCGTCGTAGCGACGGTGTAGCCGTACAAAACATTCATTGTTTAATTAAAGGTATGGAGATGATATAAGTTTACGTATTGAAATCATTCGCAGGATGATAACCACTGACCCGGAAAACTCAGGGAATCGGAAAAGTCTTGAAAGAATCGGGGAAAACTGCAGGGAATTTGATAATTTTGTAAAAAAAACCTGGAAAACTCTGACAATGCTTTTGGCCACACTTCTTTATCAGTACATGATTCATAGTAGAAAAATGAATGAATTGCTGGAAATTTCTCAGATTTATTCAGGGAATTTTATATTAAAACTCATGAGGGAATTTGTTAATGGGTGGAAAATGGCCATCCTGATGAAATCAAATCTAGTTCAAATTTCATAAAAAATAAATTCTCAATAAACTGATTTTCGCGACGCATAACTCATTTAACTGGAGCGCCATCTGGTGCGTGCTGTTAGAGGTAGCGGAGGTCGAGAGAGCTTCGGTTTTCCATATGTTCGGACTATCTGTATGTGACTGTCATTATAGGTGTTTATTCGATGTTTATAGGTAGCAAAGGCAATTTAGCATCAATAGATTTATCGAAATTAGACCTGAGAACGACTCAACCTTGCGGAAGTCCTTGTCCGCATGACTGCATGGTAAATACATATCTCGTCGACTAATAATCACTCGCGTTTCCAAACAAATCACTTCATTTCTTGTATAACGTGTATATTTTCGTATCGCGCGAACAGGTAACGGAATGGAGTCCGTTCGGACCGTGTTATCGTGACTGCTCCAACGCAGACGGCACCGGCATCAAAATCCGAACGAGGTCGATCATTAAACCTGCTGAACGCGGAGGACTCGCGTGTCCGAGTGCGTTAAAAGAATTCAAGTACGTATTGAATCATCGCTTACATTAGGAATCTGCGCTGATTTTTTGCTCAACATTTCGCGTGATTCGTTTATTATTATTCGATTTTCAGGAGTTGTCACGATGTGGATATGTTATGTCCATCATTCCAGTGGATTATTGACGGTTGGATCGTACCGGGAGAAAGAGAGATTTATTGCGTAACGCAAGGTATAACATAAAAATCATAAACCGCGTTGCTTTCATTTCTTGTGTGCAGCCAAGACTTAGATTTATGTCCAGTCTGAGCTCAACTTGGTCTCATAACTAATCTACCATCTTAGTTAATATCAGTCTTAGCTCATTTTGATTCTACAAGCCAATCTTAAAATCTTAAGACCCGTCTAAGCTCATCTAGATTCCATTACTTATTTACCAACTGTAAACCAGTCTAAGCTAATTTTGGTTCTATAGCCAATCTAACAACTTATGACAAGCCGAAATTTCTTCAATGAAATATAGGTGGCGCACGTGTAACGGGTGGTTGTAGCAGGAGCCGTCGTCCAGATGGAAACTGGAATTGTAACAATGAATGCTCCCGCGAGGCCGAGTGTCACTATGGTAAATGCCAGTGTAATCAAGGCTTTGAAGGTATGTACGCATTAAGGCAACATATCACTTCATGAATATGCCGGGAATAAAATGGAAAAAACTCGGGATTGCGATCAGTTGCCCAGATTGATGATACTGCATATAATGGCAGGGTGTCTACTTACTGGGAAAGTCAGGGAATTTTCTTTTCTTTCAAAAAGTCATGGAATAGTCAGGGAATTTTGTTAAAAAAAAAAAAACCTAAAAACCAGGGAATCAACTTCCATGTCAGGGAAAAGTTTGGGGGATAAGCAAGTCAACTAAAAGTAGAACTTCAGGGTAATCTTTTTGTTTTAACGTATAGTTTGTTGTATTCCATGTGAAATAATTTAATTTGTCTAACTGCTTGAGTGGGTATGGTGTTCCTGGACCCCTAGTTCACTGGTATATATATATATATATATATGAATGATTTCAGGTGATGGCCGTGTTTGTTACCCAAAGATGGGATGTTTATCAGATCAACATTGTCCGATCAATGAATCTTACTGTGATATACATAGATCAGTGTGTCAGTGTAAAGACGGATCGTTGCCATTAAACAGTACGTAGTAGTATAAACCATGGGGACATTCTAATACCAACTTAGTTCTATAGCCGATCTAACAACTTGAGAAATGTATAAAAACATTTAAAACATCTTTTGGAGTTAAGTCACAAAATGTGCAACTTGGCCCGAGAATCAGTTCAACAGTTTGACTCTAGTCTAAAGATTAGTTAATTTCTGATGTTTTAACCCTCTGGATCCGGTTCCAGTTTTTGAGTTCCGGTTTGAGTTGAGTTTACTCTTAAAATCAGATCGTTTTCAATGATGTAACTCTGAGTAAAATCTTGATTCACAACTGTGGAACTGGGTCCTGGAGTCATATCTTAACCGATAACTATAGAAATGGCTGTGTATAGTTCTGTAAATTTAGATTTGAAAATTTGGAAATTGTGGAAAGTTCTGAATGAATCTACGTATATCCAATGATTGGTTTTGTTTGTTGTAGATATTACCTGTAACTATAGACAAGCGTTGACCCGTGAAAATCAGGCATCGAAAGGTTTATCGAGTAAGTCGTGTTTATTGCAGCATGTTTTTCTGTCTGAATTACTGGAATATTTTACGTTTTGATTTGTGATTGATTTGATATTACAGATGCCATATGGATAGCTATCGCAGTCGGATCTATAGTAATTATCATGCTGATGGTGCTTTCCCTTATATTTATATGCAGGTCAGTGTAAATTACAAAAATACGGGGTGGCGCCGCTTATCTGAAAATCAGGACCCAGTTCCACAGTCTAGAGTTAATGTTAACTCTGAGTTGAAATAAGTTCATTTTCAAAGAGTTAACTCTGAGTCAAATCTTAACTCATAACTGTGGAACAGGGTCCAGGGAATTTTCTTTTTCTTTAAAAAGTCAGGGAATAGTCACGGTAAAAAAGCTAAAAGTCAAGAGAAATTTGTCGAGATTGCTAGATCGCGTGTGAAATCAAACAGTTTCCGTCTTATGTATTTGACTGTGTTAACTGTGTTAATTGATTGGATTCTTAGCAGATCGAGTCAGGGAAAACAATGTGCATCTCCGGGAATAGTCAGGGGGGAAGCAAAGCAAATAAAAGTGGCGTCCCCCTGATAAATGAGAAGGCCCGAACACCATTAGATTTTCTATTGTATAATTCTTGCCAGAAATGTAACTAACGGTAACAACGTGCGCTATTGTTTCAGCAGACGGCGATTCACCGGTCACTTGAGTTTAACGGCGACGCAGACGAGCAGAACGAACAACGTCAACAATCATAGTCCGTCGAAAATGAACAACGACCTTCATTGCTACACGACGACGGAGTATCGCGACCACGAAAAAAACAACAACGCGTGTCAAAACGGCAACGTACGCGTCGAAAACGGCGGCACGCGTCATAGGTGAGCAGACGCGAGTATTCGCTTTAACTCAGCGCGCACCGGTCTGAAACTAACAATGCTATTATATACTAACGGTTTCACAGAATATTGTATGAAATACCTATTATTGAGAATGAATTACTGGTATCCAAGTATCAATCCGCCGCCAAGAGTCTACATCCCTTCAGACATTTACGATTATTTGAAGTGTAGATTATCCATTTTCGAAAGTGTGCTGATGAAATATCTGATAGAAAATCCATAGAAGCGATAACAATATAAATCTCGTTTATGCTTCAGATCTAAACAGTTTCAAATGATATTGCTTGACCATAATACAGGGCTGGTGAACTTTGGTGTATTGTTTCTAATGAGTTAAGATAGTTTATTAAGACAAACGTTTTCGGGCTCATATGTCTTCATCAGGTGAAATATAGAGACTGCTGATGCTACATGTGTTGTCAAATTACACGTGCTAGATCCCAAGCTAGTGTTTCATTGTTAATTAACTAATAATTTGAATACAATTAAGAAAATCGTAGTACCTTTTCAATCGAAAATATCTCGGGTGAAGTGCCGAACACATGTGAAGCAGCAGACAACAACAAATTGGAAGAATTTGGTTTAGCGTTGAATGTCTGAGGGGATGAAGGGTCCGAGGCTTAAGGGTTCGAGGGCCTGCAATGCAATGAGAATATGATGAGAAAAATATTTGAGAATGTTATGTTTTGAATGTATACATTGTTTTACGTATAATTTGTAATTCAAAAGCTTCCTATGGAAGTTACGGTCTTCCCTGGTCGAAACTGACATTGTGTAACCACGGTTTCTGCTCCAATGTTTGGAGCAGCGCCACGTTTGCTACAGGTAAACAAATTTACTAAACGTTACTCGTGTCGGTCGCATGTCGATGTTTTTTTTATAAATATTTTTCCGACTTTAAGAAAGTTGAGACGTTTTTACTGACACATGAAAAACGTTGTTTTGTGTCGAATACCCTCGGTACTGTACTTCTATGAAAAAATCTAGAAATTTCCAGACTAATTCCAATCTTAGTTTCCAAAAGTTGCCAAATATTTTTTACGAATTTTTGAATTTTCGAATAATTTCTACGCTCAACTTTTTACAGTATAATCATTATCGAACGTCTCTTCTTGTTTAAAACTCCATTTTCTTGACCACTTAAGTTGCTAATTGCTTTGAAATGTCTTTTTCTTACTACTCACGCAGTCGTGCTTACAAACTGTTGAAAGTGCAGTGTTGCTTGAAGGTCGTGTGTGCATTTTCTATCTCATCAATAACATATTTAGTAAAACCTGCATAATCCGGATCAGAAAGTCATATTCAATTCGTTCTACTGCATACAGGGACCGTAAATGATGCATGAATTAGATAAACGTTTTGGTTTAAACTGATGCGGATTTAAGCAGGTTTCAATTGTATATCAGTCACTAGTTTCACTGAGTGCTAGATGCACTTGATATTGCATGAAGTAGAACTATCCACTGATTATGAATACCAGCGCTAGTTTGTTTCCGGCACATGTTTTGTTTTGCGATATGAAATGATACTTTGTTGTAGGCTTAGTTTAATTTTGGTTAACCTTTATTAAGGAAAGCTCTAGTCATCCTTCCTTGGCCAGCGTGATTAAAAACTGATCAAGTTACTGATCAAGTGATTAAAAACTGATCAAGTGACCAGAGTTTTAAAGCTTCGGTGATGGATTTCTTTGGCATGTTTTTCAAATCGTTCAATTTCTTGTGTATGTTAAACATGTACGGTATTATCGTCAAATATGTATCTATCATCGAAGTATTTCATTCACTGTTTTAGTGTTAGGCACAGTAATCAAAAGCCCAGGCATGATTTTGAAATATGAAGGCTTATAAAATAACCAAAGTTTTCGGATGAAATTCCACAATCACAGGGCAGCATTTTAAATCCTGTAGACAAAACTCTATGCCCTATAAAGTTTTCTTATGAAATTCCACATTCCCAGGGCAGGCTTCTGAACTGTGTCAATTTTCCTGATAGAATTCCACTCCAGGAAATAAGTTTGAATTGTCACACACTTTTGATAACCATAACTCTTTCAGTGCTGGCCATTTCTTGCCCTAAAATATTAGAGATAATTAAAAAAGTTCGGGAAATGCCACCCCAGTGTATTTGTAACAGGCATACAGCTATAGTGCGTCTACACCGCGGTGCGATGTATCATTAGTTAACTAATATATGACAAGTGCCCCCATCTTCCAATAGAGATAATAAAAAATTAGAATATTCAAATCGACACACAGAGCTGCAATGTATTAGTTTCGTGGATCACAGATTTATACATCGCACTGTGGTGTAGATGCGTTGAAACGACTCGTCATTATGTGTTCCTTTAGTTAAACTCGAATACAGGATTTTATTCTATTCATTATTTCAGTAGTTTGAATCTGCCTGATGAGTATAATCACTGCGGAGATTTGTATAAAGTTTACCCGCGTACCGGAGTCTGGTCTTCCAACTTCTATCTTCCGATAAACACCGACGACCTCGACGACGAGGTATTCACCGACGATACCGACGACGTATTCATGGATCCGCGTTTGGACCTCGAAGACGACGTCTTCGCCGCCGACAACAGCGAGGAACGCCTCGAGATCGGCTATTTGTTTCCGAAAGGCGGCGTTAAGCTTCATCCGACGCAGGCGCCGCCGGCGTATCGCAGGGGTCGGGTCGTCGTCGATCAGCCGGCGTTTTGTACGTTACCGCGTAAACCAGCGACGTCGCGTACGTCGTCATTCCGTAACGACGGCGACGAGCGTAAAATGCGCCACCACAGTCAAGACTCCGAATTCCGTAATTTGACGACATTCCCGAATAGTAAATGCATTACGCCGGTGAGAACACCGAGCGGCGCCGCCGATCAAAAAAAGCGTTTTTCATTCGAAGACTGCGGATTACCTCCGCCTCCTCCGACGCCCGATTCCGAACTGTTGGATAAATCGGCGACGGCTCCGCGTCCGCCGCGCAGACGGAGACACGCGTGTTGGGAATCGCCGGACGTACCGCGGCGCGAACTTCCTCTACCGCCGCGGAATTCCCCGACCGCCGTCGTCGAGTCGTCATCGGCGATACCGAAATTTACGAGTAGCGCCGAATTATTGGACGCTTTGCATAAAACGAAACGTGGCAGTAACGCGGCCATGGCAACAACGGACGCAGATTTCGGTTACCTCGAAGTAATTCCGAGTAGTTACGAAAAAAACTTGAATTTAAACGTTTCGTCGTCCGACGATGAATTCGTGTTTAACGACGATATCGCCGCGGCAATGAAGACTAGTAAATCGACGAACGGCTCGATTGTCGGTAATTACAAAGTGAAAACGCCGAATCCGTCGCCGACGACGACGACAACAATGAGCAGTAGCTGCACGGACCCGAGCACGCACGAGTACGAGGATTTAGACGGTTGCTACACGGACGTGTCTCGGTTCAGCGACACGACGACGGCGAACTGAGCAGACGGATCCATCTTGAAGAGCAATTCAATCAAATATGAATTGATCGCCATGTTTCACTCGCGCCACACGTATTTTTCGTCGATTCAATTTGAAACGAACGTGAAACCGCTTAATCCGGATGTAAACATCGTATTGTACATTAATGACAGTAAGTGATGTCCAGATTAGGCTAAGATCTGTTACACTTCCGGGTTAGATTTGGTTTTACCGTTGCTGGGGCCGGTTTTATGGTTGGAATTTGAATCCTGGATTCTTTTGACCTCTCGTAACCTTGAAATGCGATATCGGCAAGGCTACTGTGGGAAGCGAGGATTCGGCGATAATCCGCCAGGATCGCTAGTGGCACTGGGTTACCGCGCTTCAATTTCTTCTACATTTCAATTAAATTCGAGTCAACTTTTCTGGTTAGGGGTCATTCATTTATTACGTACGCATTAGGGGAGGGGGGGTCAGTGCAATTGCGTACTGTAATGCTTAATGTATACGAAAAAATGGCCGATTTTGCGTACAGAGGGGGAGGGGGGTCGAAAAATTCAAATTTTATGCGTACGTAATTAATGAGTGATCCCTTAGTAAATCAATTTTCAGTGAAATCAATACCATCCACTGAGTGAGAAAGGGAATCCTATATCTATCCGATGAGTCGTTTGATGATTTTCTCATTTGGAAGCCTAAAAGTAAAGTTCGAATTTCATTGAAAATGAACTGATTTTCAATACGAATAACCCAGTGTTTTGTCGCGCCATCTGGTGTTGCCGGTATCCCATTACCGACAGATTTTCAAACCACATTCCACTGGAGGCCATAAAACCGGCCCCTGATCGATGCTCTTCGGATCGATTTTTCCAAAGGTACGGTTCACGCATGCACCAGCAAACAATGACGAGATGTTGGCCACTAGGTGGCGCTGCTGTGGTCAACACTGATTTATCAGATGCACATTCCACTTTGATTCGTTTTTATGAAAATTAGTTGACGATTAATTAGCGGGTATTATTGTTGTTTTATTCGTTGCGGACGGTTTTTTAAACTCTGCTAGAATTTTATAAAAATGTCAATAATCGTGAAATGATCGATTTCTGACGAGATTTTTGCGACGTAGAAAAGAGTTAGATTAAAAGAAATATTTTCAATAGTGAAATTGTGAACGAATTATGGAAAAAAAAATTGAAGCGTGTGGACTAAAACACCGTGAACCGTTTCCGCAATTTTCAGTTATATTTGACTCTTTAAATGATTCTTGTAAATGCTTGTGTACCACCAGGTGGCATGACTATCAGTTGTGACATCTTCTATTTCTGCAGTAGTTGATGTTCTATTACACTCAAGTGCACCTATTTATCTAGAAGTGGAATACTTGATGCCCTACCGCACACTAGAGCACCTGGTGGATGCTCACTTGCCACAAGCGGAATCCTCTTGTCGCAATAGTTGATGTCCTACTGCACACTAGAGCACCTGGTGGATGCTCACTTGCCACAAGCGGAATCCTCTTGTCGCAATAGTTGATGCCCTACTGCACACTAGAGCACCTGGTGGATGCTCACTTGCCACAAGTGGAATCCTCTATTGTCGCAATAGTTGATGTCCTACTGGGCACTGCCGTATCTTGTGGATCCTCACTTGCCACAAGTGCTATTTTCACTGTAGCAACACCTACCCCATAGAAAATGAGCCAGTTTTGACTAGGGAGAGTATAATATAACTGGCAACTGTGGATCTGGAATCTGGTGATATGAATACCTTTTGTGTGGTCATCGTAAGCTCTCTGTTATCGCTGTATCAATGTTGAAGGCGCATGTTCAAACTATTCTACTCTAAACGCAACAATTCAAAAAATGACTGTATATTTTATTTTACCGCGAAATACGCTATTGTAACATAGATATTTTCCAAGTCTTTATAATCCTGGAAACAAACAACTATAAAGAGTAAGATATATTATAACGTTTGGAAAGATCATGTGTAATTTGTCATATATTTTCATCTTATATCCAGCTGCGTTTTTCAAATCAATCGTTTCTTTACCATTGATGCAGGTATCAAATCAATGCAGCCCAGAACCAACCCTTTAAACTACTACGAATGTAGTGTGATCGATGTCTGGGGTTTTCAATTAAAAGTTTCTCTGGGTGAAGTCTTCATAACTTGTTAGCTCTCAAGCTGCCCGCATCTGCCCTGTCTATTACTCCTCCAACCACGACTAGACACCCAAGAAGTCAAAATTCCCTATTTGAAATTCGCGGGTATTTTGAATATGAACATAAAACAGATTCGGGCGCTTACTTATATCCAAATAAGTCTGGATGAATTTCAGGGGGCGGGCAAAAGGACATGATTGTGGTGGCCCACGTCATAAAATCTTATGAAAGCCTTGGTGAAATTCCTGAGTGCTTATGGATTGGCATGTATGTAAGAAGAGCAATGATATATATATATATATATATATATAAGATAAGGTGTTGGAGGCTATGAGAGACTGGTTTTGGTGAGTTGAAATTTGACTCAGTGACTCTAGGCTAAAAAAAAGTTGATACCTTGTTTCTCCGCTCTGCTGAGCTTAAAAGTTGACCCGGCCTATTTACCCTAAACATTACTTTTTTTTTAAATCGTGATTTATTTTACCATAACAGACCCGGCCGCTATAGAAATGAACTGTTTACAAATTTTATCATATTTTACAAAAATGACTTGGCCGATTATACGAGCAACAAGGTATCATTTTTGTTCAGCCCTAAACGACGAACTATGGAACTAGCTCCAAATTTGATGGTACTTGCATCAATCAATCACTGCCCCTAAACTGCGACGAAGTAGACTATAATGTCTCCCCAGTTTAAGGCCAGGTTGGAAAACGCATCCTCCCTCGGCAGGGATTCGAACCTGATGGCATCGCTACACTCAGTCACGGCACGAACCCCTGCATCAGTAGACCGGGTGTGCAGCGTCATGCGCAGCTTTGCCGCACGAAAGCTTGCGGCACCAATCAGATTCCTCGTTGTAAAATCGCTGAGGTAAATTTCACGGAAGGACTTTAAATGGGAAAACCCGGGCTAAAATAAAACGGGATATCTGATTGGCTCATAATGACATCATCTAAGCTGCGCGTGTAGCTGCGCACTCGGTCTAGTGTGGCAGGGTTTCGTACCGTGGCCAGTCTCAATGCCATCAGGTTCGAATCCCTGCCGGAGGAGGATGGAAAAACGCTGCTCAGAATATGTTATGTTAACGTGTATTTATTGATAAGAAATCATATCTCAATTCACACGTATTCTAAAAACGTGCATTGTGTCTTATTTCGATATGAAAAAAATGCAACACGCAAAAATGCAATTTGATTTACTGAAAAATTCTTTAACATTCTGCGAGAGGTCGGTCGGTCAGTTATTTTGACCGAATTAATTTGCATCGAACGTTTTGAGTGCCCCAGCGTAGAAAATGTGCTTCAATTAATGATCAATTATTTGAAATCATACAAAAGTAGGACCTTACTTTAACAACATATCAACAATGATTTCCTGTTGTAATTAATAAGAGGCCAGTTTTGAAGAAGAGCAGGCTGTTTGTATGAAGCTCTTCTTCTTAAAAATCTATTAAACTGAAGACACCTATGTATAGAATAATGAAAATTAAACGGTTTTAACAGATGACGGACGGACACATATCCTTGTGAAACAAATCGCACACATATCTAATGTGTTAGAGGCTGTTACGAAATAGAGAGATAACTAAAAAACGAATACTAATACAATATAATTTTGTACATATCGAACAATACGTTGAGGGTACCTTCAGTTTCGAAATGCATATTTTTTTTTGAGGGAATTTAACACCAAAGCTTCCTATTTCCGATACAACGAAATAGGCCGAGCGTATTTTTGAAATGAAGTTGTAAGTTGTTAGATTGCGTAGTAGAACCGAAATGGGATTGGACTGCGCGGCCATAGATTTTTACGTAATCTTTTAACAACATAGGTTATGTATAATTTGTTTTACTCGATTGGTTATTCTTTTAAAACTGTGACCCGTGGTATTTATGTGATATTATTTCTTCGAACTTTTTCTTAAAGAACTTGCATTACGTGCAGGTAGCATATTTTCGACGATAAGTGGTCAATCTTTGATCTAAGATTAACAACGCTGTATCAGCTTAGCTATTATTTACGCAGAGAACTTCGCCGAGTCTTAACTCGGGATTTTTAACTGAGTAAACTGCCGGTAATTGAAAATGTTCATTGAACTCTAACTGAGCGACATCAAACGCCGGATTTATTTTCATAGTACTTAGGATTGATGCCTGGAAATATTCTAGAATTTTCTGTGGGACGAACCCCACATCCCCTTTAATTGGTCCTGCAATAATGTCTTACATATACGCAAGAGATTAGCCAGAAAAGAGAATTCTTGAATAGAAGAGTATTTGAGCGACGTTTTGGCTAAAGACTAAGTCTTGCGAGTGGATGTGAATGTTTTGTTAATGTCTAGTGGTATTCAGGATAAGAGGCTGGATCAGCCCTTTGGTCCTGGGCCCAGTTTTACGCAAAGTTCTTGGAAAATTAAGGCCAGTGTCATTAGCTATCACTAATCACAATAAGGTTTTGTTTTTGCGAAATTGGGCCCTGATGAAGAAGTTATATCTCCTTCAGAGCTGATTGCAGTCAGTGTTGGTTGTTATAGAGGTGTAGCCCACCGTGAGAGAGATATAGAGATTATTGGTGTTTTTCGTTGAAAGTATTTTTCATTTCGAGACAAAATGATAAGTTATTATTATGATAATGATAATTGTATCATAAACAATACATGTATTGATATTTTTGAATCCAACAATAGATTGGATTAATTCCCAATCGTTATAGTATTAGGGATGTACCCTAATATACTGTGTATTCCTAACTGGGTTACTTTGTTTAAAAGAAAACAGTACCTCAATCTGTTTATTGAAGATTATCATTATCATCATTATTATTATTATTATTATTATTATTATATTATTGATAATAAAATGGTTAATATATTGGAAAAATGCTGGGTTGGTTTTTTTGGTATATTTGTTTCATTGCAATTTCACGGTAGAACAAGGTTTTATTCTTTAGCCTGGAATGTGGAATTTAACAAAATAAGTAAATGTCTAATTAGTGGTAAGACAAACTACCCCCAGAGGGTGGTTGTGTACAAGGTAAACGGAACGCTCTCCCAATGAAAACTGCTGGTTCATCTAGTGAAGTGCGGGGACTACACGACGAACCACTGCTTCATCGGCTGCTCTTCGAATGATCATTTGGCATCAAAAAGTGCGAAAATCAGTGGATTTTGGTTATTATTCGTAGTTAGGAATCCGGTTTTATCGACCAGGATGACTACTGTCATCATTGTATCATCGATTCCGAATATGGACTGGTTGCCTGTCCATATTCGCGAGCTAACTGCGGTAAGTGAAAGAAGAAACCGGCAACCGGTCTAATGTCGAGTGATCACCAGGTGGTGGTTTTGTAGGAGATTGCGGGGCGCTCTCGCAATGAACAAAACGATTAAAATTTGTCAAGCAGGTGCTGCCACTTACGGCGCTGCGGTGAACTATTTGGGTGGGACTCAGTTGTTGTTGTTCGATAGTGCGAGTCACAGCGAGCTGCCGGATATCTGGATTATAACCGTCTTATACTGAGCTTATCACCGAGGTAAGGCCCAGATTTTTTATCTATGACGAAATGGTAGTTTGTGTATGTGTATTTTAGTGCGTTATTGAAGACGGACACAGTCGTTTGAACATCGAAATGTGACGATAGAAATAAAATCTCTGAAGTTCTACGAAACAGTGTAAACAATAACCTCTTCTCTGCATCTTCCGCTGAGAAATGCAATAATCTCAAATCTCATCGGAGGCAAATTGATAATCAGGTTGTTATTATTATTGCCCTAGGCCTATAAGTTAGAACCTGATAACAGACATGATAATTATACCCTTTTTATTTACAATAAATTAAATTTATTGTAAAAAGGGTAAGCTTATTTGTATCTCCCTAACCCTGTGAGGCCTCGGGTCAGAATCCATTCCTTCAATGATGATGATGGATCATGCAGGCCTGTTTCGTTGAATATTATCGGATTGAATTGTTGGTACAGTTCTGATATAGCTGGGTATTTTTGGAAGGGCACTTAGAAGATGTAGGCCTTTTGCGCCTTTTTAGCCTACCAATTTGCCTAGAAGACTACCATCAGCCTTTAGGCCTAACAGCCGTTCATATTAGCCTAGTTTAACGAATAGGCTAAGTTCTAACTTTATAGGCCTATCGATAAATGACTTTCTCGGTTTAAATCTTTTCTGCTGTCCATCTAGGCTAAATATTGTGCTCTGAATTGGTTTATTATGGGTAGGCCTACCTAATCGTCAAAATGTTGATTTCGCATTTTTTTTCTACCTATACTTGGCCTATACGCCTAGGCTTTTATTCATTAAACGGTGAATTACTTATTTTCATGTAGGCTATTATTATGTGTCGAGAGAGTGAGTGAGAGTGGGAAACCTCATAGCTCTTGACCAAGATATTGCGGTCGCGTGATTGTGCGTGTATGTAGTTATTAAGCTGATTTTCCTGGAAACGATTACTAACTAGAGACAGTTTTTTACTAGTCGGTACCTAAAAAATCTATTTCATCCGGCAATACAACTGTGGCTAGTGAGAATATAGCAGGTGCACAAACACGCAGTAGGACATCAACTACTGTGGCAGCTAGGCCTAAATAGCTGATTCCACTTAGTCCTATGGATTCCATTTGTGGCGAGTGAGGATTCGCTAGGCATCGCTAGTGGGTAGTAGGACCTCGATGCCAGGTTTCATAAATAGAATTGGATCCCTATGACTCCTTGATACTTTAAAAATTCATTCTAAACAGACAATGCTATCTAAAAAGTGCTTGAAACTCCTTTAATTTCGAGAAATAGGCAATTAGAAATGTTTGTAGTTGTACAGTAAACTACGACTAAATCTTGTTGGATAGACATGCGCAGGATGATTTTCTCATGCTGTATTTTTATTACGAGTATGTTTTTGACTCAGTTCGCGTAAATCTCTTTTAATATATAATCACCTGGATTCTGTTGTATCGCGTGCGCGTGTGTAGTCTGTATAGCAGCAGCAGACCCGGCTGCAGACTACCCTACTATCTATCCCAATATTGATTGATGGCATTTATCCCGGCATCGGCGCAAATGTTTTTTCTCCGCCGCCGCGTAAATCAAGACATACCTGTGTAAGCAGCGAGAATGTGAGAGACCTGGTATTTAGACTGCTCTATATTCTTGTACAGTGTAGTTATAATAGCACTACTGGAATGAGTGATCACTCCAGAACTACTGGAATGAGTGATCACTCCAGAACTACTGGAATGAGTGATCACTCCAGAACTACTGGAATGAGTGATCACTCCAGAACTACTGGAATGAGTGATCACTCCAGATGCGAGGAATTCTCTACTTTGCCTCGCAATATTTTATCCCTCTCTCTATCCAGGGTCAATGACTCTTCAGGTGACATGCAGATTTGTGTAGTCTGGAGCCACCCTCTTTCTAGTCATTGGCTAATCTATTGCAGTAAGTCCTGATCAGTTTTCAGAAGTGAGTTCATATAGCTGGGGTTTGTTATGAATATTTGATTAAGAATGTCCCAGGTGAAGTTCTGAGAACACATGTTTTTGAAAGTGTGCTGATAAAATGTCCAATGTCTGGAGTTTGTTATAAATATTTAATTAAAAATGTCTCAGGTGAAGTTCTGAACACCCGTGAAGTGTGTGAAGTGTAGACGATCAGTTTTTGAAACTGTGCTGATAAAATATCTAATATCTTGTGTTTGTAGTTCATTTTCGATTTAGCGTATCTCGAGCAGAGTTCTAAGCACGTGTGAAGTGTAGTTCATCACTTCACAGTCCTTCTCGACTGTGTTCTTCCGGAATCCATTCTTCTTAGAAGCTTTCACATACCGAAGATGACAATTGCTTGATAAAGCAAATTCGAATGGGCCCTAAAAAAAAATGTGCCCAATACTATATTTGTGCATGTGTTCTGAGTGGCTTACATCTACTAAAAACCTAATAATACCAGGGTAGAGATAGTTGGCGTATGAGGCGATAAAAACCAGTATAGTTGAGTTACGAAACTACCAAGCAATAAATCACAACTGTCTCTCGCGTGTCCCTGAGCGCTTGAGCTGACAGCATCAGGAGTTCTGGTGATGCAGGCTGTATAATAGTCAACTCGTCACTGTGAATCGTCCATGAATCCTCTCTCTCTCTCTCTCAGCAGCAGTATCGGTGGTTGTCTGTAGCAACTGAGATATACCAGAATCCGACTGCGTTAGGTCGGTACCACGACAACGACGCTGATCAAATCATCAATCTCCCCGCTGACAAATCAAGTATAGTTAACTAGATTAACTATTCATGTTTTAATTTTACAACCATTCTTTCTCATTCGATCTCAATTCTCTTATTCGGGATGAATATATTCTGCTTCGGAGGCGGCTTAACGTCATTCATTCACTGAGATGAGCAGAACAGGTTTGAATCGGTAGTCTGGACCCTGTACCCCTGATGTGCTGCCCACACCCGTACCCCTGATATGCTGCCCAAAACCCGTACCCCTGATATGCTGCCCATACCCGGTACCCCTGATGTGCTGCCCAAACCCTGTACCCCGATATGTCACTCGAGCCCGGCCCCTCTAGAAAAATAGACAATTTTATCTTGCGTTTTTTTGGCATTTTAAAAACCATTACAATGATCATACATTGATCACTACTTACTACTTCTGCTGTTATTTATTCAAGGGGTGCTATGTGAGTGTAACATTTCAAAATAAAAATTACAACCGTAAATTTTGGTGTTCATTTTGTAATTGAATGAGCTTCATTCTGAGAATTTTGAGCCGATGAGTTATTTTTGAAGGGCGTCAATAAACTTCCGAGTTAGTTTTTATTCCTGGTTAAAAATTCATCTAGCCGAATACACACGTCTGTTAGTTGTTATAGCTGTGTCTGTGATATTACTGACTCATCACGCGTAGCTTCGATGTTTTAAATGAAGTTTTCCATGTTGCGTTGTCGTCGTTGTCGATATTAAATTCTATTTTCCCCGGAGAATCTCGAGAGCGATTTCAACGTTCGTTCATATATGAGACATAGGAAATTAAAAACTGCCTCAACATTTCATTATACTCAATTCTCTGAGTATATAAATAATGGCGTGCGCGAGGGATTGTCTTCCCATTGAAAGAATTTATTTCATTCGTTTTAGGTCTGTGTTGAAGGTTTCACCGGAAGCAAATGATCTTTTTCTGACTGCAGGATATGATTTGACATCCTTATTTTCAAAAATGTCTGTTGACGCCCATATAGGTTATTTAGTTGCCCTGGAGCTCAAAAGTTGGTTAAGGTTAAATCATGGATCAGTTGACGTAGTGACAATTAAAAGTTTATTGTTACTACGGTGTTTACTTGCAGTCAACTAACTTTTTGTGGGTTCCAGTTCCACAAACTTGTGAGACTGTCATCAACAGGTCTCAATTGTTTACATCACCTGCATAATGTGGTTGAGCAGTCATTTAAAGAGATTTGGGCCAGGTTTCTGGAGAAAGAACCAAGCTTAAAACGGTTTAGTTCGAATTGTTATCCTCGTTGAGGAACCAATAGCAATTCAACTAAAGATGCAAGTTGAACGCTCTTTTGTGAAACCAGATCTTGGTAATAAGCTCTTCAGAATAAGACAATGTTTTGCGTTGATCCTGTGAGGAGGGTTCATTTACAGTTTCAGTAACTGTAGATGATGGGTTCGAATTGTGGTTATCCTCATCTTGAATTACACGTAAGATGTGACATATAAGGAAACCTTACTGCATTGTGGACGAATGATGAAACACCACACCCTTGCGTTGCAGTGACAGTTCATAGAATTCTTATTCATGATGAGACTTTTATTCTCCTGGCCAGTTGTGGCCAGTTAATTTTAAACCGATCTGTTTTCGTTTGTCTGCATCACGTTCGGTTCTATGTGGGATCACCAGAACATCAGAAACTTGCAAATTACTCCCCGACCACAAACAAGAAAATTTACACATAGTCATCAGTTCAATCGTCGTCAAAATGAACCATAACTTATTAAACCATAGCTACAATCACACGAGTGTATTGGTCGGTACAACCACACATACCGGTGCCTGTGCCTGTTAGGTCCGGCCAAAAAATCTGAAGGCCGGAGTCAAATGATTGCGTTCGAATTGTTATACTGGTTCAGGAAGTGACTCCACTTCACTTTGTTTTTGTTCGGGCCAAATATGAGTCGGGCGTGACCCGTGTCAATTTGGCTCCGTGTAATCGCGACTATCAGGTTTTAGATGAAATTTATCACTCAGTCACAGTTTGTACCGAATATCCATCAAGAAAGTTGCTATCATCGGTTTAAGTATCGAGGAGTTTTTAACGTGTGGCACAAGCCAAATTTGAGTCGGGCGTGACCCGTGTCAATTTGGCTCTGTGTGATCGCGACTCTCATATCACTCGGTCACAGTTTGAATCAATGTAAATATTCTTCAAGAAAGTCCTCAAGTTTATCATTCTATTAACGATATTTTCCACGGAATAATTCTGATTACATTCATTAAACCGCGCGCGTTCATTAGAGACAGTTATCAAGTGCGTACTTTTACTTGCCCTGCGATTTTCGGAAACACCCATCATCATCGGCGAAATTAATCTAGCTCGTGGCACAGGTGGTTCCCGAATAAATTGGCATATGCGGTTTTTTCCACTTAGAAGAGTAAAAATGTTAACTTGTTGTGTAATTGTTGCATCCAATCAGTTCGTGCCATCGCGCGCGAGCTCAACCGATCAGAAACTCCTCGGGGTCCACGCGTCGATGTCACATTCAGCTTTATAATCTGATATCATTGTTTCTCGGTATTTTGTTGATATTTTTATGATTTCCGATTATTTCGATCAGTTTCTAGCTGAAAAACATTCAACGACGTTTACCATCCCAAACCCCTGTGGTTTGTAGCCAGTCTAATCTACTAAGTGCTGCTTTATGGTAAAATTTGTTAAGGTCCTGATTTGTGCTTTTTTTCGCAAATTATGTCAATAAAGGGCTGAAAAGTGCTACTTTTTATTTTATAAGTCATGTGAAAAACTTTTGTCACCTAATCAGTAATTGTGATACTAAATGTTGATTAGATATCAAACACACGCATCACTTCTGGACAATTAACATGTCCTAATGCATGAATGACATAGAGATTTGTCCATATGAATCAATCATGATGAGTAATGACAATGTCTATGAAGTACTTAACTTTTTGCTAAAGCCTTACTGCTATACCCCAGCCTCGACTAGCCCTTAGCAATGGCTTAACCCCCTGCTTTATCTGACCCTTCCAAAAACTGTAAGTGCAAAATGAAGTTTTTCAACAAGTAATTGTTATTCCACAGTGATCATGGAATTATTTTTGACTGGTTGGCCTCGCTCAGTACCTCGCTCAGTACCTCACTCAGTACCTCGCCCAGTGCCTCACTCAGTGCCTCACTCAGTACCTCGCTCAGTGCCTCACTCAGTACCTTGCTCAGTGCCTCACTCAGTACCTCACTCTGTGCCTCACTCAGTGTGGTATAAATCATTTAGGCCTACCTGTGTTTGTTACGAACATTTTTTATATTCAAATGCCATGCGATGTTACTGGATGTCTTCTATTGTAACCATGGTGATTGTGACATCTTCTATGGTTGAGAACGATTCGTCGGTTTTGTTTTTATTTTCTCTTCTAGCAGTCGGTATTCGATTCAAATTCCGATAGAAGAATCCAAAGGAGGTCAGTAGTCTCTGCTCCGGTGTCTCAGTTCAGTAACACATCTCACTCTGTTCAGTAATCTCTGGTTGGAAGACCTCTGTTCAGTAACCTCTGGTTGGAAGACTCCTCAGCCGCTGCTCAGTGCGTCCCAACACTTGCCTCCATTCCAGTCCGATCAGTTTTGACCGTAGAAATTATTCATTTCAACAAGTAAAGATTCTGGCCTAATAATCCTAAACCGATACTTCATCATACCTTTACCCTAAACATATACCACATCTTCCCGAACCCTGATCCTTACCGTAAGCCATACCTAACTCGGCTAAAACTATGTACGCCTATTTCATGTGCTGCGAAACAACTAAATCTGAAATTTGACCCTGAGATACTTGAATGATGACTCAAACGGAATTTATTAAAAATCATTTAAGGTGTAGAATATTTCACATAACTGAACAGTAGGTGACTAATAATATTATCTTTAGAAATATGGTATTTTTTATTTGGGCGTGGGGTGTAATGTGTAGGGCTTGTTAAACTTTATGAAAGCGAAGAAGAACTGTTGATATAGAATATGATTTTGTTTGAATAATTGACCCTTTTCCGAGCAATGATAAACCGGTTTTTGCTGCGGATGAATTTGTTCTTTGTTCTTTTGAAGAGAATATAGGGCTAATTGTGGAGAAAGTCTTACAATGAGAACTACCCAGACTATCCGAACTAGTTGTCGTCGTCTATAATGTCATAGAATTATTATGTCTGGGTCATTACTGCCTCAATACTAGTTTGTCTGTTCCCGATATAGGACTTCACATTACAGGACCATTCTTTATTCGGAAACAAGCATCATTTATTACGAAGTATACTAGTAACGATAATAGTGGCATGTTTAACGTCCCTTGTGAAACGTCCCTTGGTATAATGGTCACTTTCTCATTATTCACAGTTTTTCAAAAACCCTGGGTCCAGTTCCACAGTTCTAAGTTAAGATTTGACTCTGGGTTAAAACATCGAAAATGAACTAACTTTAACTTGGAGTTAACTCTAACTTGCAACTGTAGAACTGGATCCTGTAGATCATTTTTCGCTGTTCCAGTCGTCAGTAACACAGTCGAGGCTTTGCTCTTAGACCAGTCTTACGGCGATTAAACATTAAATTTTGTGGCCTACAATGTTCGACAATGGATCAGTATTGTACTTCAATGTTCAATTGTAGATAAGTGATGTACTTCAGTGTTTTACAGTAGATCAGTACTTCAGTGTTTTATGGTAGATCAGTACTTCAGTGTTTTACGGATCAGTACCACTACATCACTGCTCTATACAGTAGATCTGTAAAACTAGCTTACATCCCGTACCAGCTCAGTTTTAATATCCCCATAACGTCGTGCGGCAATAACGAATTTTATGATACATCTTCTGTCGTGTTGGGCAGTAATTGGTGACAATAAAATGAGTCGTTATCAGCTGATGGTATGTTTGCTGGACTTATAGCTAAATTGCTTACGGCGAAACTGATGGCATGTTTGCTGGATTTGCTTGTTGTTACATTTTGCAGAGTGAAGGGTTTTAGCTCATTTTTACCAGGATACTCATCTCCTATACAGCAGGTTTAAATGTGTCGATGCTATGGAAACATTTAAAGAGATCGGTGTCATATTTGAGACGGCTTATTAAACAGAATTTCTCGCTTGTTCCGAATAGAACGTATTAATCGCCGGATTAATCTGAATTATTGATTTATACGGCCTCGCGTTTGATAGGACGACTCTGAATACAGCGGGACTGTCTCGGGAGTATACTGACTGTGATCGAATCATCATCGACTTGTGAAATTCTGCTTATCTCTGTGTGTTATAATCTCTATCCGCGGCGAGCGAGTGCTGCTGCTGCTGCTGCGGTCTCGAATAGCATCAAACCTCGGTCAATATTCACGGCTAATATCGCGTTCAACGTCGAATTAGCGTCGTTTCTAGCGGTTTCTAGAGAATCGGCAGATTATCAATTTCATTATGGTCGCAATTGACTACGCCGAGCCTGAGCGCATGGAAATAGTGCAATAGACCTCTAATCTTACTGCAAACTGTTCTTGATTTTCAGAATGTTTACGGTTTTGTGCCAAGACATTCGTTCGACATATACAGAAATTGATGAAAGATGTTACTGAGTGTTTTTCCATTGATCACTGATTAATTCGCATATATTTTCTTTCACATTTCGACGCTACTAACAAAAACATTTCGACTTGTAACCGATAGCACCAATCAGAGGTTGGCAGCCCTGCTCGGCGAGCTTTCATCATCGGAGGACCTATACAAGACCGTAACAACTGGCATGAAACCGGGTTGGTGACGATAATTGACCTAGAACCTAGAACTGGTTATTTCTATGACAGGCTATGCTAATATCACTCATGCTTTCATCAATGTTCTCTATAAAACTGTATGATTGATATGTATTTAGAGTGTTTGTTAATGAATCTATATATGCATACTCTACACCAGGGTATATATAGACTTCTATAAAGAAGAACTCTATTAGCAATGAGGATTAATTCATCTTGTCATCGATGTAGTAATTTGATCAATGAATTCATTGCCTGATGAGTTCATTCGTGAGGCCAGTGAGTTACTGATATGACCCTCTACACCGTGGGGTCGATACAACGAACTTCAGAACACCAGAAAATCTGTTCGTTATTTCCAGCATGAAATTATTCGCAATCATCTTATTTGGGATGAAATTCTTCATTTGTAACCAGGCTGCACTGAACATGTCGAACGCGCATGGCAAACTGCAGTTTTCATAGTTAGTTTCGACTAGTCGCCGGAACTAATAAATGAACACAATATAGTTCGGTCGTAACGTGTTTTAAAGTGTCGGCCATCTTGGAAGTAGATCCGAACTACGTCGACCGAGCTCAATCCCGTGGTCAACCATTTCCGGACTATAGTTCTGCTGACCCTGACAGTAATCATCCTAAACGGTAGACTGTTGTGCTGCTCGCCACGCGAACCTGATTTCCGTGTTTAGTGTTTGAAATCCATTCTACCGTTCAAACGTATTCGGTTAAATCTCGTTCCCTGCTGGTTGTATTTTACTGACGATTCATCCGTATCATCGACCTACAGAGCCACGTTCATCCGTATGATAGCTCAGCGCTCTGTGGTATAATCCTCTCTGTATATATACAACCCGCAGAGCCACGCTGTTTATTGTTGTATTAACGATTCCTTTGAGATGTAATTCAACCTTGAATCCGGAATCGATACATGAATTTATCAATCTCTTCCTCGTCCAATGAGAGAATGTGGATATTTAATGAGTGATATGAGGTTGAGGAGGAACTTCAAGGACGAGTCGAATGTGTCAATATTAATATAGATTTCTGTGGAGAACCGATTAAAAGTTTAGGAAATTTTAAGAGGTCACTGTATACAGGAGATATAGTTATTAGGACCCGCTGATGCAAGTAGTGTTTTAGATTTTCATCCGTGCATGGTTTGTTTGTAGCTAGTCTTACTTTCCACAGATACATGTCAATAAGTGCTGAAAAGTACTTCTTTTTCACTTAATAGCCACCTGAAACATTTTTGTCGCATGCCTAATTCTGATACTAAGTGTTGATCAAATAATCAAAAGCAAGAGCCAACTACAAATCACTTCTGGGCAATTTACATGTCTTAGTACATGATGTAGAAGTGATTCGTCAGAGCAGTAACGCAGTAATGATTGAGCAGTAACAATGTCTGTTACATAGGTTTAATTCACAAAAAAAGTGCTTTTTTCCTGCACCAAAATTATTGCTGAAAAGTGCTTACTGCTACAAACCATGTCATATATCCCCGATAGAAGTTGTTAGAATATCATCCGAAATATACCATTAGGAGTCATCCTTTCTCTAACGGGTGGCTCCGGATGGAAATGGTTTTGGCATGATCCGATGTCGATCATGGATGCTGAACTTCCTGTGATATGTATCTATATATGGTACATGTTGCTGCTAATAATGCGGATGGAGAGTAATTTTTCACGTTGCTCTGCGCCCGTGCGCAGGTAATTCTGACTCGCAGTTATATCCCAGTTGAGCAGAGCTGACGCATTTACAGTGTAATTAACCTCGAGCCGCGCCGGCGAAAAATACACTGGATAAATAATGAATCATCTCTTACTTACAGATATGTTTGGTGGTATCTTGTCAGGATATCATCATCTCAGTCCATCCAAAAATGGTCTCGCTGACAGGAGAACCAGATGAACAAAGCCATAGCCAGTTTGGTTCTAAAGCCATCCATGGCTTTAGAACCAAAAACCAGCTCCAGAAATAGAGCTATGGTTAAGTTCAGAAATGGAACTGGTGGCATTCACCAGTAGAGCTTGGTGTAAGTCCAGAAATGGAACTGGTGGTATTCACCAGTAGAGCTTGGTGTAAGTCCAGAAATGGAACTGGTGGCATTCACCAGTAGAGCTTGGTGTAAGTCCAGAAATGGAACTGGTGGCATTCACCAGTAGAGCTTGGTGTAAGTCCAGAAATGGAACTGGTGGCATTCACCAGTAGAGCTTGGTGTAAGTTCAGAAATGGAAAGATGGTGTCTACAGATGCCCATGGAATATGTGGGAGCTAAAAGCCATATATTGTGAAATAAGTGAATGCTAAATTTAGAATGAACTCATCCAGTGATCCTCGAACCAGGAGACTGCTGGCTCTAAAAGCAATACAACATCGGTGTGTTGTATATGGATGAAATGTAAAGGGTTAAGACAACACTGCAGCAGTCTCGTTACAAACCTGATTTATTAACACAGATTTATACTGATGACTACAACAACTACGTCAATGGCTGATTATTGTTTGCTGACACAACGGACTGCACATATAATATCAGTTGCTCCCTATACTCCCCTCCCCTGCCTTCTCCTCCCCGCACGTGATGGGAATATGAATTATTTACACTGCGTTGAGTCATAGCAAAAGAGAGCAACACATGAAGCCCCTGATGCTGAAACATCACGCCATTTATAAACCCGCCCCATTGCTTACGGCATGTTGTCAGAATCTACAGAATATTTATCACAGGATTTAACGAATGACGCCCGGAATCACCTGTGGGACCATCAGTTTGCCACCATGGTCACTTGTCAATGCAGGATTCATGTGTTTGAATCCTGGTGTTAGCAGTCAGTCAGTCTTTCACTGGTCTCACATCAATCCTGGGTTCATGTGTTTGAATCCTGGTGTTAGCAGTCAGTCAGTCTTTCACTGGTCTCACATCAATCCTGGGTTCATGTGTTTGAGCCGTCAGTCAGTCTTTCACTGGTCTCTCATCAGTCCGGGGTTTATGTGTTTGAATTGTGGTAGTACCAGTCGGCCAGTTTTTCACTACCAGCAGTCTAAGGCTCGTAGGTTTGAAGAATATCCAAATCGCAATATTCTGGGCCATCTCATTCGGTCATTGATTGGGTTTAAGGTTCATCCATTTGTCTCTTGGCATATGCCAGCAGTATATTTGTTACTGGTTGTCGTGATGGGGAGAGAAACTCAATAGTCAATTTCTATATGAATAATATTGGTTTTTGCTCGTTCATTTGACAACAACAAATGTTGAAATATCCGGCGTGTTTCTAGGAGGATCGAGACACGTAATTTATACCATTTAACATTTGATCTTTTACAAGTGGTTTTTTTTTATAATTCATATATTCATTTATATTCGAAATGATCTATGATTTTATCGGGTTAAAAATTGTATTTATTATAGTACATATGATGATAGTATTCATTCCAGTTACGAAACTTCACGTGATAATTACGGCACTATATTTCATAATAATTTTCAGTTATTAGTGAATCATTTTATAAATTGTGGTAGTAATACTATTGTTAGTGCTATTTAAGCATCACAAAAACCTGGACATTCTGTTCTATTTGACTGTGACAAAAATAATATTCAAATTCAAAAGCGGACGGTAGAGATCAGGAAGTTACTGGGCCTACTATCAAGATATGCCACAATATCCCACAGGAAAATACTTCCTCTTTTAAAAAACCGGTGAAAAAATTCATTCAGTCGTAATGCATTCAGAAAATATAGTATTTTTCCACTGGTGACAAAAAATATTTCAAAACAATGATTTATGAATTGAGAGAATACTTTTATATTCTAAATTAAATATAACGAAATAAATCTTCAAACTTCAAGATTTATGAGTTTTGACTATTCTCTAAATTAAGCGCAAGATCCGAGCTAAATCTTGAGTTAAAATCAGTTCATTTTCAATGAGTTAACTCTTAAGAGTCAAATCTTAACTTAAAACTGTGGAACTGGATCCAGAACTATTGTTTTTGCTAATGTATATGTAATGCTATATGTATCGATGAACTTCAGTCACGAACTGCATGCTTTCTTTATATATTGACCATTTTCTGCATATGTCAGCATGGATCTCGTTCCAGTCTGTTCTATATTTGGTTCTTAAGTCATATACACACCCCCTAAAGGGTCTGGATATAACTTCAAACATCAGTAAGGCTTTCAACTCATTTTATGGCGCATTTAGATCAGTTTCGTTACATTCAATCAGCTATCTGATCCGGCTGCATGTCGGTGCGTTTGTCAAATTGAACAAATAAAGAAAAGAATTTGGAATGTTGACCAATTTTGATCCGATAGCTCGAAAAATGTAATTGACTCGCAGCTGTTATAACGTATATATTATACGTTAAATACGTCAATATACGTCAATATGTTAAATTGTGGGGCGTTCCACTCGTGGTGGTTAAACCATTACTATATAAAACTGTGGGGCATTCGACGAATGATTTCTGATTAGAGGTTGTATCTATAGATTATTATTCATTGACCGACCTTTACTTTGACAAAACGCCTCTGCGTTCTTTGAAAATCTGTTTAGGCAGAAATTGGAACAAAATAGGCGAAGTCGCAATAGTCGTTTGTGCTCTTATACGGCAGTAGTTGAAAAACTTGGAGAGTTTTTGTTTTCTATTTAATGAGGAATAGACTATAGAATAATTGTGTCATTCGAGTCCTTGGTCGAATTCTGTTGATGACGCGTTTTTAAGATAGATCTGCGTCATTCATAACTTATTAAGCTTCTTGCGTTATACTTTTCATCGTCAGGTCACGAGTTAAAACTATTTTAAGAAATACTTGGGTGGAGTTGTTGTTATATTGTATATATATACACTGGTTAAGGGAGTGACCAGGTTATATGAGATCATTGTATTCAGGAGTTAAGATCATGTCTAATGTGACATCTAATAATACACAAATGATTATAAGAAATGGTTCTTCATAAATGTCCACGTTATTATGAGTCCTCATTCGCTGTATGAATGTGAAATTTCTTCACGATTATGATTAATTTTGTTTAAACTTTAACTTTGTCCTTGGTCCTCAAGCCATTCGAATTATATGACTTCTCTGTAATTAGTTTCAGAGTCGGCTGACCAAATCTGCGTAAAAAACCTCGATTCTAAAAAGCCGGTTCTGTTGCATGCCTACATTGCTCGTTGCCACATTTTGTCCTTATCAAAATCATTTGTAATATATGTGTATACAGTGAAACCAGACAGTTTGGTCCCATACTGTTTTTATATATTCGTACATTACTAACAGCTTGAATTAGCTACAATTACGACCTGACTTTGGGTCAAAATCAGCTGCGGTAAATTGAAACATTTATGCTAATACGCTCAGCAGACCTCAGGCCTATTGCTATTTTTGACTGCACGACCTATACTGTGACAAGTGACTCGCGAGGATCGACTAGGTGGTCATTGTGAGGGGTGGATTTAGGGGTTGGTCTCAGGTGTCTGGACCCCTGCCTTCACATTGAGGTTGCCTTCTTCGTCAAGACAGCGATCGTTAAAACCTGCAAATTTGCCACTCGGAATTCCAGGTTGGAATCCACTTGGAATTTGCATCTTTTAGGACGTATTTTGTAGAAAATGTATTAACACCGAGGGTGGGACCCTGTTAGTGGCTTTAACACGGATCATGCTTTATCTGAAAAATACCATTTCTTCTCGACCCGGCTTTTCCATTCCTGAGCCATGTAGTATCCGCATCCTGCAACGCCTCCCCTCCCCCCCCTCCCCCCCAATACTACATGAAGGTCAAATATCAAAGAATCTAGATTTGTGAAAGAGTAGATATGGTGGGTCGTTGCCCCGCGGTGCTGTCACAGCAGTGGCAGCACGCTACACCGTGGCATAGACACCACCCTGGATCATCCGACGACAAGATTCAATCACCATGGCAACAACAATCAGGCGATGCCACACCGTGTTACCCCAGTCCAAGATGGCAAGTGGTGTATAAGAGCGGCTCGCGTTGCTGCAGTGCCGAGTGTAGTCGACTTATTCTTTATACACAGTGGAACTCCAGTATAGACTAGTGCAGGTGTAGCAAGGGGTTTTACAAGGTTCACTTGTGAAGCCCCCTCGCAAAAAAACATTTCAGGAGTTCCGCTATATTTGGGCCCCTAGAATATTCTTTAAACATTGAAGGTTACAGGAATTTTCACATTTTTAATAGCGTTTGAAAACTCAACTTGTAGTATTTTTTCCAAAATGATCTACGGTACAAGTAATGTACAGGGTAGATAGGCAGGTCGGGTCAACTTTTAAGCTTAACAGAGAGAAATGAGGTATCAATTTTTTAGCCCTTTTCTTAATATGTATGTAGCGCAAAAGAGTAATCCCTGCACTTAACATAAAATGAGACGAGGATTAAAAACAAAGATGCAGCAATCATTGCAGCAATTCTCGACAATGAATTATCAATACGTCAATAAAATACATTAAAACAAATAGGTTTAAAAAGATGAACTTAATGGATTTAAAAGATTTCGACGATAAGACTTTGAGACGACTAGATATTAGTAGCTTGATGTGAGATTTACAAGGGTGGATCCAAGGAGAGGGTATAGGGGGTATGCAAACATGTTCCCTTCTGAAAACGTAAAGTTGCCCAGAAATTTTGCGATAAAATGAAATAAATTACACTGATACCTGAAAAATGTTCATTTCGTAAAAGCTTATCTCGGTAAAATGCTGGTTAGCTTTCTATCAGGGTGCCCTTTTAATTATATGATATGCCCTATTTTGTGGGTTCACCCCTCCTTGAATCAGACTCTAGATCCAACCCTGAATGAATAGTAATAGCAGCCCCGACTACCAGTACCATTTCGCAGTATATGGCAGCATCAGTATAGAGCTCTCTCTCTCTCTCTCGCACTGTTTTTTCTCCGCACAATGTGTATCAGGTGATCCCAGGGGCTGCACAATAAACTCCTCCCTCCCTCGTTGTGCGTTACACACACGAATAACACGAATTACTGCAAATATTTTGCAAACACATCTGGATTTTTATTGCTCGGTACATTTTTTACCGATGAGATGATACCTGGTGAACTGGCTTGTCCGAACGTGCGGAAAGGATTCAGCCACATATCTTTTCATAATGCTCTCGGATTAACGAGAAAATATTTCAGGAAAAATTGCTGCTTTTAAGATTAGAATAGACTGATTTTGAATGTTTTCCAATATTCCATACGGATGGTAGCGCCTTTGCTAACCCGAGCAGAAACTTATTTTCTCGAGTATGTTTCCTAGTTGGAAGTGAAAGGTATACCTATATATGAAGTGAAAGTGACAAATTAACCCTTTCAGTGCTGACTAATTAATACCCTATAATGCTGAAGAAAATTTGAAAATTCTAAAAAAATTCCACCCTAGTGTGTTGAACAATGGGAATACCACTATAGTGCGTCTACACCGCAGTGCGGTGTATCGTTAGTTACTAGTATTTCACTATGTTTGACACTTGCTGCCATTTTTCAATAGAGATAATTACAAATTACTAATTACATCAATACACCGCAGTGCGGTGTACTAGCAAAATCCATCACTGATTTATACACTGCACTGCGGTGTAGACGCACTGAAAGGGTTAACAATTTTTATTACAGAAAACAGAATAGCTTCGATTTATTTACGTTCACTAGTATCCGTATTTTTTTTTACATACCGGTACAAGTTACAATACATCTTCTCATGGTTTTCATAAACCCGTGGAAAATTTATTTTATTGGCAAAAATAGGACCTTATTACCGGTTAGAAATGGTCTTACCTACCATCATCATCTTTGATCAATTTCTATAATGAAGATCACATCGATGACGATATCGATTTCAAAGAGGACGATGTAGAAAAGGTCGATCTTTTACAGCGCTGCGTCGACAATTTTCTCGGAAATCTAAATATAGACTGGTTCAATCGGGCACTTTACTTGATTAAATGGAGGGGTGGAAGTTATTTCATAAGCTTATGAACGTGTGACCTGGCGCGATGTAGTATTGTATGGCTTGGTGTGGGCAGCAGGGTGGCGCCACTGACCTCAAAAACCTGGAAATCTCAGGGTATGGCAACTAAGACAACAATAGAAAAAATGGCAGCATGGTTTCTCTGACTCTCCACGGTATCCTGAATCTGAAACTGGTTGTTGCCAAGCTCTAACATAGATTTCCCATTCGAGTGAATTGCCCTCCGACTATATCAGAAAAATCAGGGAAAACTCTGGGAATTTGGATAATGCTATTGACCATTTATTGATTATCAATGCGTGATTCAATGAAAAATGAATTGTATCATTTTAAACCTAGAAATTTGTGTGTTATAAGATGGAAAAGTCAGGGAAAGCTCGGCGGATTTGTAAATGGATGGTTTTCCTGGTCACTGGGTATGATGATATGGTGTCGTATTGTGCAGCCCTGGTATATGCAGGAAATGCTATGTATTATAAAGTCTTTCTGCCTGTGGTTATTTGTTAATATCTCTTACGTTGTCGTTGTTGTTGTTGTTGTTGGAAAGATCATCAGATCATCTCCAGAAATAAAACCCGCGTCAAACGACGATCTTCAAAGAGACGTATAACATACGTGGACATAAATAGACGTATTACCGTCTGGCGTGCTGCCGGGATATCTGTTTTATCATTGCAAAATATGCCCTAGGTCTCCGTAATATATATCCCTTCATCTTCCTCTGAATTTAGATATCTTCATTCTCTGGGGCTTAAGTTTTTTTTTTTTTTTTTAAATTATTAGTCGCTTTTTAGTCTGTCCTGATACAATTACGTTCGAGCGAGATATTCTTCGCTCGAGTAGATCGCTCGGCTTCAGGGGTTGTTCGTGGAGCCCTGGAAACCTTTGGATAGGAGATCATGATCATAACCCGCGAATCTGTTTTCGCGGAACTCCTGCAGGCCTCGTACAGCGGAAGATTCGAATTTCTCCATGAGATAAAATGAAAGTTCAATATTTGGTTCCTTTCCAAATTTATACTTAAAAAAGTTTCGGCGACATGGAAATGCTATGTATATATATATATATATATATATATATATATATATATATATATATATAATAGAAAACCGCTCCTATATCATTGATCACACTACAGTATTCTGTTTCTGGTTTTATATCGATTTGAATATATTACAGTAATATGATGTTACTGCGATGATGGTGATGTATTAAATTAAGGTTGATTTTGTGGGAGAATGACATGGCTGCCATGCTGTCATCTGTATATCTACCCCACTCCCTCCCTCCACGCAGCTAACAAATTAAACTGTTTCCAATCCACGACTTCAGAAATATATCGTTGCTTCGACAGTTTTACGTTTAGTGGAAGTGTCGGGCATCCCCAAAATTCGCAAGGTATTTTATCAAATGTCTTTAACAATTTATGGTAAAACACATTTTTTCGAACTGAGCATTTCTTAGCTTGATTATCTGCTGCCCACGAGATCAAACTTTGCCCTGTAGATGACAGCACTGTTTGTATTGTGTGATACTACAAATGAAACAAGTCTACTACCTGCTTGATAAAACTTTACCTTATAGGTGGTGACACTGGTTAGATCATTGTGTTATAGTAAAACTAGATTGTCCGCTACTCACTAAGATAGTGACCCTGTCAATGTAACTGTCACTTTTCCTCAAAATCCCCGTACATAAACTATTGTTTATTATTGCAGTCTTATTATCGAAATGTTTTATTCTTGCAGATAATCAAACGTATTCAAAATGGCCGTCGGTTGTGGAGCTAAATGCGCGAAAATACTTCTTATAGTATTCAACTTTGTGTTCTGGGTGAGTATCGATTGTCGTAGAAATAACCGGTAACCGATCGTCGCAATATTCAATTAATAACTATTCAGAAATGGCTATATTCGCAGCGGTATCAATTAATAGGTTCTCTTCTCACGGGTGAGGAAGTCTAATATGGCCTCGCGAGCGTGTGCGAGATGAGGGAATCACTTCCAGTGTGCGTCGTCATATAAACCGAGTTCGCTTCATTGTTACACGATTTAGTACTTATTAGATTCATCTAGGTTAATCGCGAAAACGTGCGATAGCATTTCGTGCTTAAATGATTATCTCATTTATTGACATAACATTATTATTTAGTGTTCATCGTCTATGAAGAAGAGAACTCGTGTTGATGCGGATTATATCGAGCCAATAGAATTGTTTTCTAATCTATCCACGCTTATACTGATTTCATTTGTTTGATGCGTACAGGAATATGTAAGATGTTACTGAAAGTCTTACTGTTGATAACTGATTGATTTGTACAGAAATATGAAAGATGTTACTGAGAGTCTTACTGTTGATTACTGATTAATTTGAACAGGAATATGAAAGATGTTACTGAGAGTCTTACTGTTGATTACTGATTAATTTGAACAGGAATATGAAAGATGTTACTAAGAGTCTTACTGTTGATTACTGATTAATTTGAACAGAAATATGAAAGATGTTACTGAGGGTCTTACCGTTCATTACTGAATAAATTGAACATTTTCTTTCATATTTCAATAAAATGTTACTGAAAAAATTCAATTTGTTACTAATAGTCCGGTATAATTTGACATTAGGCGTAGACTAGATTTTTTCACCTAATAATGAATTGATAATTTCAGTTGTCAGGTGCTGCTATATTGGGCGTCGGAATATGGCTACGAGTCGACCCAGGCATCCTACAATACTTGAACATCATACAGACCGAAGACCAGTACCTTTCGCTCGCCTCCTATATACTGATCGGATTGGGTTGTTTCGTGTTCATCGTCGGATTCTTCGGTTGTTGTGGAGCGATCAAAGAAAGTAGATGTATGCTGGGAATGGTATGTAGTCCGCTGTTGTCGTGTATCTGATTTACAGTTAACTGCGGTGACGCACAGCCGAAACGCAAGAAACCCCAAGTTAGGAATGAAATAGAAATTTTCTTCTTTAAAACTCCTTATATCCAGGAATGATCGAGCTGTAGGGATCCTGTATATCCAGGAATGACTGATCCAGGAATGACTGATCTGTAGGGATCCTGTATATCCAGGAATGACTGATCTGTAGGGACCCTGTATATCCAGGAATTACTGATCTGTAGGGACCCTGTATATCCAGGAATGATCGAGCTGTAGGGATCCTGTATATCCAGGAATGACTGATCTGTAGGGACCCTGTATATCCAGGAATGACTGATCTGTAGGGATCCTGTATATCCAGGAATGACTGATCTGTAGGGACCCTGTATATCCAGGAATGACTGATCTGTAGGGATCCTGTATATCCAGGAATGACTGATCTGTAGGGACCCTGTATATCCAGGAATGACTGATCTGTAGGGATCCTGTATATCCAGGAATGACTGATCTGTAGGGATCCTGTATATCCAGGAATGACTGATCTGTAGGGACCCTGTATATCCAGGAATGACTGATCTGTAGGGATCCTGTATATCCAGGAATGACTGATCTGTAGGGATCCTGTATATCCAGGAGTGACTGATCTGTAGGAACCCTGTATATCCGGGAATGACCGAGCTATAGGGATCCTGTATATCCAGGAATGACTGATCTGTAGGGACCCTGTATATCCAGGAATGACTGATCTGTAGGGATCCTGTATATCCAGGAATGACTGATCTGTAGGGATCCTGTATATCCAGGAATGACTGATCTGTAGGGACCCTGTATATCCAGGAATGACTGATCTGTAGGGATCCTGTATATCCAGGAATGACTGATCTGTAGGGATCCTGTATATCCAGGAATGACTGATCTGTAGGAACCCTGTATATCCGGGAATGACCGAGCTATAGGGATCCTGTATATCCAGGAATGACTGATTTGTAAGGACCCTGTATATCAAGGTATGACTGATCTGTAGGGATCCTGTATCCAGGAATGACTGATCTGTAGGAACCCTGTATATCCAGGAATGACTGATCTGTAGGGATCCTGTATATCCAGGAATGACTGATCTGTAGGGATCCTGTATATCCAGGAATGACTGATCTGTAGGAACCCTGTATATCCAGGAATGACTGATCTGTAGGAACCCTGTATATCCAGGAATGACTGATCTGTAGGGACCCTGTATATCCAGGAATGACTGATCTGTAGGGATCCTGTATATCCAGGAATGACTGATCTGTAGGGATCCTGTATATCCAGGAATGACTGATCTGTAGGGATCCTGTATATCCAGGAATGACTGATCTGTAGGGATCCTGTATATCCAGGAATGACTGATCTGTAGGGATCCTGTATATCCAGGAATGACTGATCTGTAGGGATCCTGTATATCCAGGAATGACTGATCTGTAGGGATCCTGTATATCCAGGAATGACTGATCTGTAGGGAACCTGATTTGTAGATAAACCTAGTCTATATTAACTGGCTGTACTGAGTTATAAACAGTGACAGCATTTTGTTTTTCATTCATGGGAAAATTGATCCGTTTAACATGTTGAAATAGCCTATTTTCGAACCTATTGTTTAACTAGTTTTTCGGTGGCCATTTGTTATAACTAGTTCATAGGGAAGCATGTGTTATTGAAACCTGATTAATAAACCTATTCAGTTATAGCTCAGTAGATTATGTAACGCTAGATTGTGTAAAAAAATTCTCAGTGTTGATGCCAGAATTCAGAGACCTAAATTCATCAATATCTTCACCAGTCCTAAATTTGATTGTACAAGTCTGACAAGTCCCCCTGGATCCTCTCCACAGAATGATATATATCTTGATTATGCGTCGAACACCTATTGCAGATTGCATTTTATCTCAAACGTTTACTAATGTTTCACTTCATTCCATCGACTTTCAGTATATTTTCTTCCTGGTGATTGTTATGGGTGGTGAAATCGCTGCCGGTGCGCTGGTCATAATCTACAAGGCAAAGGTACGTTATTTGAATCCCCTCCTCCCTCCACCTGTATCTTCAAATACTAATGTCTATTTCAACTTGACTTGAGAGTAGATCAGTTGGTCTTGCTCGGTCAGGTTTGATTGTACATACCTGATAGAAGTCTTATTAGGACCAGAAAGCACTGGCAGTTGACCTAAAACATCGTTTTTTAATCCATTCTTGTAGGATTGCAAAAAAGTCTGCATTGAAAGGGGTTCATTCTCTTTCTCTCGTCTTTCAATGCAGACTTATTTGCAATCTTTCAATACAGTGAAGAATGAATCAAAAAACGATGTTTTAGGTCAACTGCCAGTCCATCCTGATCCTAATGAAACTTTAACAGGTATGTACCACCAAAACTGACTGAGCTAGGCCACCTGATATGCTCTCAAAACAAGTTGAAATAGACATTACCCCTTTTTTTGTATTAATTCACCGCGCCAATTTGGTCCTGTGCTTCCAGATTTTTTTGTGTCCCCCGAACGATGCTTGAAAATAATCTCGAAATTATTGCAGGTGACGAAAGGTCTGAAAACAGAAATGGAAAAACAAGTGAAAGAGAAGATTTTCCCTGGGAATGCTCTACTCAATGCCTGGAACTATGCACAAATTGAGGTATGCGTAGGTTTATCCTTCTTGTACGCAGAGGGGTTTTATTGTTGCGTTCATCCGTCCAGCTAGGAAAACCTAGTTCATCGTTTTACAATTTTCCTACAACTGTATTTTTCTTTATCTCTTCCCTATTTTGATAGAAATAGATTTAAAATTTTTCCCTTCGGCCCCTTTCATTTTTTTTTCTTTAAAGAAATTTGTATTTGTACTCCAAATTATTAAAAAGAACTTCAAAATTTCTTATGTATTTTTGTTTACGATTGCAGTTCAAATGCTGTGGAGCTGTCGGCATTACTGATTACGATCAAAGTGCTTGGCAGAATAATGTAAGTTAAAAATGTTGTCTCCATTTTGATATGCTGGACCCAGTTCTGACCTGGAAAACCTGGAGAACTCGAGGGATCAGAAAAATCTAGAAGAACTTATATCAGGGAATTTGACAAATTTTACCAAAAACCTGGAAAACTGGAATTTGGTTAATTCTATTGATCTGGTGTTTCTTTATTAGTATGAGATCCACTGAAAATGAATGAATTGTAACAATTTAAACCTAGAAATTTTTCTGATTCACTCAGGAGGAATTTTGTATTATCTAATCACATGGAAAAATCAGGGAAAACTCGCGGGATTTGTGAATGGGTTGAAATTGGCGCCACCCTGTGAGCAGTCATGAAAAAGTGGTCTTAGATCTTATGACTAGTACTCGTAGTTCATGAGAGTCAAATTTAAATCAAGAATACGTATTCAGCGCCATAACTCTTGCTGTAAAATTTATGAAATACTTATTGTTTGTTTCAGCAAACTAACGGCATTAAATTGCCGAAAAGTTGCTGCGTATTGAAAGCGACTTCGACCGACTGGAAAAATCCCGTACCGAAAGACGCGAACGCTTGTCAGAAGAACATGGACGCCAACAATGTACATCAAAAAGTTAGTTCTTTTTAACGGCATTCATCGAATAGATTGTACTAGGCTGGTGGCGGTATTAGTAGATACAAAACCTATAATCGTAAGGAGACCATGTCTGGTAGAATACTAGCACACATGCGAGTATTCATTTGGAATGTATGCTGTAAATTAATATAGGCAGAAGTACTCTAGCGGACATGTTAAAACTGTTTATCTCTTGTTCCAATGATTGTAGGTTTTTGTTTCTATTATTGTGGATCATTGAAATCAACTCACTGATCTTTATATTTATAATTCAGTGTTCATTGCGATACTATTATATAGTTGGTTTGTGTTGATTTTATTTTAGGGATGTTTCGAGCAAATGTCTAAATGGTTTCAAAAGCACAGCATCATTCTAATTGCTGTTGCTTGTGGAGTCGCTGGAATTGAGGTAAAAACATTGATCGATTGTTGAGATTATCTGAAATCGGAATTTGTGCATGCAGTGCTAGGGCAGGGTTCGTATTATAGCCGAGTCTTATGCCATCAAGTTTGAATCCCCGAGAGTGAGTACGGTCGACTCAAGCAGGAATTCATCTTGTCACCGGTTTCAAGGAGGGATGGAAAATCTCTTACCCAACACACCAACGCATTTGATCGAATTTTATCTATAAAAAACTGGTCCCAGTGATACACCGCAATGAGGTGTACTAGAAAAGTCCATCACCATCTTCTACACTGCACCGCTGATGATTGATACACCGCATTGCAGTGTAGACGCACTGGTGAGGGGTGAATAGATCTAGTGCCATCATATACATATTTACTCTTTCAGCTTTTCGGCTTCGTGTTCGCGATCTGTTTGTGTCGTAATATCGGCGTTGAGGCGTAGAGACGAGAGAGAGAGAGAGGAGAGAATGTCGGGGGTCATCGCTGTCCTTCGTAGCCGGGTCATCTGTGTGTGTGTTTGTGATGGATAAGATTCATTATTAAAATCGAACGCCGCGTGTAACTAAAACCGCACTCACCGTCACTATTTTCCGCGAATGCTGAATCTATCGAGACCTATTCGAGGAGGAATTCAAACCTATTTAGGAGGAATTCATTTAGAATATTGTCATTATTTTTTTTTCTAACACTCAGAACAACGTGGCCGCACATAGTTATGGTACATATGTACATATTACGTGGAGACTTATAATAGCAGTGTATCACATCGTAGGAAATATTTTTCGAAACGCAAACATCTTCGTTTGATGATAATATTATTAGATTTAATTAAGTATTATTACTATTATTATTATTATTGTGATTATTATTTTATTCAATTAATTACGAATGATTATTTATCACGTAGTCGTTAACCACTTACGCACACACGCGTCGTACTTATTTATAATGATAATGATAATGATAATGATAATAATAGAATGTTGAAAACTGTTTTCGTTGAAATGACGACCATCTATTTGTAACGGGCTATATAAAGACGTCTGCTGGTTTTGACGATTATTCGAAATCTCTATCGTTTTGAGAAGATGATAATAAGATTCTCCGCATCGAACGTTAACGATTCAAGTGTTGTTGTTTCTGCCAACCGCGGGTTTTTTATATTTATGTATAAATAAATGTGCGATATGTGGAAGTGTCCGATATATACAGCGTGTAGCTGCTGTACTACTCATTGTCTGCAAGCGTTTATATATTTCATTACACCTTATGTTTTTTCTATGTGTAATCTTCGATTGTTCTGTTCGGTGTTGAAAGAGTTGAATTTTAGATTTGATGAATTTTAGTTCATTCATTTGACCTGATTTTAGAGGAACTGTAGCTGTAAACCTCGACGTTACAGAACTTCTAACTTATCTTTCTCATGGGTTTGTTACTAGACTGGGAAATTTTTCCTAAAACGTCGGGGAATTTCAATACGTAAAGTCGTAACCCTGGCCCCGGTTGCGCAGTCATGACTTAAATCCAAAAGGGGTCTTAAATGTTAAGACTGGTTCTTAGATGTTAGATAGGCTATAGAACTAAGTTGGTCATCTTAGACCGGTCTTAAATCTGAGCCATGAGACTGTGCAACTGATACCGGACCAGTAAGAACCGTGCCATCTGATCAGTTTCACGGCGTTGTCTTACGAATAAACCGAATAAATCGCTGCTATTGTTGTATCTGATTCATTAGGTATTTTTTTTAGTAGTCGCTCGTATAGGGAACGTTCGTAGAGTTATATAGTTAATGATACGACTAGAAAATCGAGTAATAATAGAGCATAAATAACCTAGAAAAAAAAACTTGGCGTATAAATGATTACTGTATACAGAGTATATGTAACAATCAAAGCTGCGTATTCTCAAATGTTTTGTTTAAATTGTGCGCGCAGGCTACTTAAGATTTACCGACAGTCCTGGAAAGTGACATCGCATCCACTAGGTGCTCTACATTGCTAGTGTATTCTACGGTGGTACACACGCCGATGCTGAGGTTCCTAGTGAAAACCTATTGAACACGCGCTGACCTGACTACCGCTACTATTTGCGAGTGGTTACTCCCCATCTTGAGAGCTCAGTCCCGAAAATATCAAAATACTCTCAAACCAATTAGAGAATTTAGTTCATTTTCATTGAAACTTATGGTGTCGAATTACATTTCTGGTGAAAACTGCCTGTGGTTAATTGTCGTCTGAGGAGATCAGTTCGTCCTGAAAATATCAGAATACACTGAAAATTAGATTCAATGAAACTTCTTGACTTGACGTCGAATTACTCAAATTTCTAGTGAAAGCTGCTACAAATTGGAAATAACCGGTCTGTCAGGTCTGCTCTGCTGCATGTTTGAATGCATTTCGCACTGCGGTGAATTGTTGTCCAGTAAGTTTCGTAAAATTCTGTCATTCACGCGTGTGTCTGTGTGTATATTTTATATGTATTACTATTGAGAGATCTGAAATTGTCGTATTGCTGCATACATACTGTGTATGTTTAGCTTGTCTACTTCACTACTGCATCTCGGTCGTCGTCGTCGATTGTCAACTGTGTTTTATCGTAAGTTTCGTCTTTGTTTAGCAACACGCGTTCGTTTTGGGGCCAAAAACGTCATCGGTTCAATTCTAAACGCCGATTAGGTCCTTTATGAACCCGGCACTCGTCGCCATTATGATTTTTCCGCGCATCGTTGCGAAGATAAAATCCGATTTATTCGGCGAGCGATCAAACTTCTGCGAGGTCTGTACGCGAAGCTGAATTTGTTAAACGATATGGTAACTCATGAAATGATGCGAAGTCCTCATACTGTAATTTAGAAATTCAAAGCTTTATTGAAGCCGCAACATTTCAGTTATTACCTAGCAGCCGTCGTCGAGGTGAAATGATGGATGCTAGGAAAACAATTATCCTGCTACTTAGAATCTGGTGAGATTTTATCTTTGCAATCGTGTGTAGAAATCGAGAGGTTACGTAAACCGCCGGTCCGAAAACTATACTTGGTCGTTGAGATTTTTATATTATTATCATTGATACCTAAAGGACGTTGTTGTATATTGATGACGAGACATGCACTGAATATTTTTAATATTTACCGTAATAATATTATTATAACTTATATTACTAATATATATATTGATATCGATATTCTGAACAGGTGACAAATCATGTTCTATGTTCAGTCGTCGATTTGAAGATCTAGTGTAGTGAGTACAGGCTGTAGTCGGTGTAGCTATTTATCATCATCATCATCATCATCATCGTCGTATAAATGGATTCTTCTGGTTTAAGCGCGTTTTTGGGGGTAACAATCTACGCACCCCGCATCGGACTTTCGCATATTTCATGAAGTGATTTGATATAACGTCTAACGTCCGGTTTCATTTCCAATTGCAAATAATCCTCGGCGAAGTCTCGAACATGACGTGTGCGACAGCCTGAAGGAGAATAGTAATTGAGTATTCAAGGAAGGTGCGCCGGGGTGCAGAGCGATACCTGAATGTTATATTTCTCGGTATTTTTTTTCTCTTTCAAAAATGCGAATTTTATTACAATCGGATTTTTAAACTTCGAATTCAGCCATAATCATGATAGTATTCAAACGATTTTACATTTTACACACAAAGACATGAAATGTTTTGTATATATTTTTAGGCGAAATGAATAATTGTTTTTTTGCAAAACTCCGGGAAACTCTTTGTGGATTTTTCAAGCCACATGCATATATATATAATAGATGTATGATATATATTATATATGTAGACAGTTAATTCGATGATTGTTTTAACCTATTTACAAATCATGAATATATTTCGATTGATTTTTTGGTTTTTATCGCGCGATTTCTTTTTAAGATGCAAACTCTTCGGTCGCTTGTTGAGATTCCATGGCAACTAATAATACTGTTTACATGAGTTAACCCTTTCAGTGCTGACTAATTAATACCCAAAAGTGCTGGAGATAATTTGAAAATTTTCCGAAATTCCAACCCAGTGTGTTGAATAACAGGAGCATCACTTAAGTGTATATACACCGCGGCGCAGTGTATCGTTAGTTACTAATAGTTCACATTGTTTGACAAGTGCTGCCATCTTTCAGTAGAGATAAAAACTATTGACCAATGACATCAATACACCATGATGCGGTGTATTGGCTAAGTCCACTGATTTATACATCGCACTGAAAGGGTTAACCATGAGATGCTAATTTAGGGGCATTCTGTTTTGTGAAACGTACAAAATTCGAGAATTTACAATGAATTGTCTGACATAATGCGGTCGCATGAAAAAGCCAACGAAATCTAAAAACAATTTTCCGATTAAATAAAATTCAGAGAACTTTGAGACAAAATGAGATGGAAGAGATGTCGTTTGAGTTTGGCTCGACGAGATCTTACAACGCTGCATGTGTCAGATTCAATGTTGACTTTTAAACGTATGTAATATTATTACTATTTACTATATTCAACATATATCGATTATTGAAATATACTTATATATGATAATAATTAAACTCATAGTCTATATCTCTATCTATCTATCTATCTATATATATATATATATATATATGTATAAACATTGTTGTATTTGTAAGAAAAATGATGTACATTAACGAAACAATGCTCTATTATTCGATGTATATTTGTGAAACGCTTTCAGGTTCATTAATGAATGGAAAAAAAAACGGAAGATTACTCCAGAATTTGTGCTTTCGTGCGGGATGCTTGTACGCGAAAATGAATCCACGATTGATGGAAATCGTTTCCTTTTCTCGGATGTCGATGAGATTTAGTTGGAAATTTCGTCGAAATGTTAATAACAATAAGGGACGTTTTGCAAACTATGTACGCAAGTCGGACTCGTGGGTGACTTGATCTGCATGCATAGCTAGAGAGGTAGCTATTGGAACAAAGCGTACACACTTATCAAAATGTATCATGTTTTACTAGTTGGTGGCTTCGTTGATTTGACTAATTTGATCCTAAAATCCCTGCTGATTTTGTTTGCACGAGCCTTATCAACATCGGCAACTAGCTTCCCTTAGGTCGCCAATGTAGTCCGGTCCGGAACGTTCTCTAAATGTATATGTATACATCGTCAGTCGTGGGTTCATTTAGCAACTTACTGAGTACACGTCAGTCTACCAGTCAAGCATGCACATGCACATGCACATGTGTCTATATTCGAATGAACGTGCACATGTGTTCATATACACCCGAACATATTATGTACATGCGTGCACATGTACATATGATGTGTCTGTGTAGACATGCACATTGCATGTGTCTGTGTACACATGTACATTGAATGTGTCTGTGTACATATGTACATTGAATGTGTCTGTGTACACATGTACATATGATGTGTCTGTGTACACATGTACATTATATGTGTCTGTGTACACATGTACATATGATGTGTATGTGTACACATGTACATATGATGTGTCTGTGTACACATGTACATTGAATGTGTCTGTGTACACATGTGCATTTAGTTACGTCTATTCACATGTACATTTGTTAGTATACATGTTCAGCTCGCTATGTAATATTCATGTACTCGTATGTACATATACTTGTACATCGGTACATCGATGGGTTGTACAAATTATTCATCGGCTTAAAAGGTGCTTGATTTTCTATAAAAGTCCTCAGTTCGTTTTGGTGATGATTTTTTTTTGTAAATTCCTCCTTTTGATATTTAACGAAAAAGAATAGAAGATATTTTCTCTTTAATTTCGACAACTCAAGACCATTCAGTGGTTTCAAAAAATTCTCAGGAATTTCATCGCGTGGTCGCCAGGGCGGAGTTTACATCCTCGTTGAGAAACCGAAACAAAAAAACTAACGTTTCAACCAAAAATAGGAACATTCACAACAACACTAATTGTCAGGATAAATCTAAATAATAGGTGTGTTATACGTGGCAGCTATGCAGATCTGCAGCATGAAACCACCTCTTCAGACGTTCACTATATTGTAATGTGGAGTCGAGATCAGTTTATAAAGTGTATGAAGAAATAGCTAATGTTTGGTGTTCGTAGTATGCAATAAGTTGTTGTTTTCGATTAGAAATGTCTCAGTCCTGAGCGCATGTGAAGGCAGAAGGGTCCATACTGCGTGTTGATAGCTGTACTAAGATTAGCCGAGTTTGACTGACGACCCGACTAAATCGTCGTAGGAACAGTGGTAGTCATGTGATGAAATGCTCATCGCTGATTGGCTACGACAGAAAGAGTACTTGTTCTATTCTTACGATTCCGCTTAGGATCGGTCTGCGTTAGGATTATCGGACACAGAATCGGCCGTTTTATTTTATTTATGTAAGTCGTTATAAACTCTGCCATGGTTGACTCGAGATATCGTTGTCGGTATATTTAGCGCCTGCACCTCATCCTAAACAGCCGTTGTAGCGCGCACGTGCGTGTGCGTATATCGTAGTAGTTTTTATTCTCGAAAAGAAAACTTAAGATAAATGGAAAAAAAAACTGACAAAAATAAGCTGTCTCGTCGCTCGGAAGTTACGATATATTTAATGATATTTCCTATGAAACACTTCATAGCTTTGTATTTTTTTCAAAGTTAGTTTATATTTCTATGATATAATGATAACTTGAATGATATGATAATATATTTGTGTAGGGTTGAAATTCCATGTAATTCTAGTTGTAGCATTTCTATTTAAACCGCTTTCTTCCATATCTGACTTTATATACCTAAAACTTCTGATATCTTTTTGTCGAAGGTGGAGTCTATCTTATGTAATCGTCGGGGGCATCTGTTTTGATTCAGCCATGTTTTAAGTGACTATAAGATTGTTTGAATTGTCACTCGGTGACAGTTTGTATCAATGTGAATATTCTCTAGACCGAGTTTGTTGTTGATGGTTTGAATCAGTTCTGTTCCAAACAAGTAAATTACGCAGTCTTCAAAATGAACGAGTTTAGGGGTGGCTTGACATGGTAAAGGGATAGCCCTTTCAGTAGTGGGTGGCTCCAAGTGGATTTACTGTCCATTATGGAAACTATGTTTCTGATTACATTCATCTTCTTCCCTTCAGATATTTTCCTGAATTCGCTTTAGCGGCCTTTTGCTTAGTTTTATAGGAATAAAACGTAGTTAATGTTTAGTCGATAAATTAAATCGATATGATTTGTCACCTGACTTTTAAGACAACTCTGTTCGCTGTCTATATGACCATGTTTGTAATTAAAGGGATTATTCTGTAGTAACTTGTCATCTCTCAACCGAGTGAGTGCAGAATCTTTATCTCAATACTAATTCTCAGCAATTTTTGCTCATAAAACTTACTTAAGAGAGAGAGAGAGCAGTCGATCTATCGGTTTAGGGCATCATCAGATAAGTAGTCACGTTAAGTCGTCATATTTCAGTCTAGATCAATTCACCAAATGTAAGTCATTATTTGGATCAGTTCAGGACATAATAATCGTTCCAACTATGACATCTTAGCTTACACTTTAAGAAGAACCAAAAAAGAAATATCGTTATTTTCAGAATATTGCAATGTTTTATAGTATAAAAAACATTGCAATATCACGATGCAATATTCAAAATTATGTGATAAAGGATTTTGAAAGAATTGATCCCAACAATAAACAATCTGTGATGGACGGCTCAAGGGTTGTGGTGAAGTTTGGCGAAGTGGTTTTTTTTCAATGGTAACATCCTTCTTCATCGCGAGCTACATTCATTCATGAACATACCATACGAATGAGTTAAGTATTTGCAGAAAACATCTTTTAGGTGCAACTTGTTTTTCTGAATTGTACATGATGTTCAGATTTTTCTGATAAATTTGATGGATTTATATGGAATCTCAGAAAATAACTTCAACATGTTATAAGAATTATTATTCCTTTGTATATGTGTTTGTGAAGTATTCTCAAAAACCACGGTTTTGTAGCTAGAATCAGTTTTGTCCGCTTCAATCCGGAGAATGTCATTACTTCATAACAACATTAACTAACTGATTAGATAATTGATCTGATTGAAGCATTATTTGTTTAATTAGTTAGTTATTTATACTATTAATTGATGTTTATTTATATGGAATCTCAACCTGATGAACTTATATACAACAAATAATGTACTTTGGATGTAGCCATGTGTATAACTTAATAAAAGGTGTTATTATGAATAATTGTTTAATCTTGTTGTTTCTTCACTTTGGTTGTTTTTGTTTGCTGCTGAATATCCTTGAAGGTGGGCGGGTATTTGACGTGGTTTTTTGTTAGTGGGTTGACAGCCCGGAGAGTACTACGTGGGCCTACACATATAACACGTGGATTGTGTTTACAAACTGAATGGAGAGTGTGCGCACTGCGAGCAACTCTGAAAGACTGGTTGCCTGAGGTGCGCCATCTGAGCGGCAACCAGTCTAGTAAATCCGGAGCTCGACGACCTCCGAAATAACGCGATAAAGGTCAAGCTTTTGATTGAATTGAATTGGGCGGAAATAAATAAATAAAGGATTTTCAAAGCTCTCATCTCTTTAAACGGTTAGTGAGTGATACGTACACCGTATTTATTGTTCAAAGGTTTATTAAAGCACACAGGGGACTTAACTTTGTGTTATGAATACCGGCCCGCCTAACTTAACAGTTAACAGTCCCGTACAACGACGTTGTAAGTATAAAGGACACCTGCTGAACACTTTTTTGAATTTTTCTAGATATCAAATCTTTGTAAAATATATCATAATCGAAATACGAATGTGAACAAAACATCGGAATGATCACAAAAGTTAATTTTCTTTGGTAATTTCGCCACGTATTTTATTTCTACCAAGGAATATGAAAAATATGGATCTATGTTTTTCTACATATAAATGACAAAATATCATATTTTTGTGAAAATGTTCAGGTGTCCTTTAAAGTTTGTGATAGTGTAGTAGCCGTGTCAACCAACCGCTTGGAATGGATGTGATGTTATTGTTGATTAGGACTCAGAGGAGTTCGAAAAAAGAAGTCAAATTACTTATTTTTGAACATTCTTTTCTTATCATTCATTTTATAGTTTGATACATCGCAACAAACAACAAAACTCCGATGATGCCTGGAACTTTGCAGCAACCTGAATACAATCAGTGGTCTCAACAACTTCAACATCAATCTGTTAAACGAAAAAATGAAACCGGCGAAGATATGGTAAAAAATTGTGCTTCATTGTCAAAGTCAAAATGTCTACTGTTCCCGGTACTGGTATCATGTTCGATCCTATTCAAAGTGCCAGTCAAACAATATGGCAGCATTTTCAACAGAAAATTAGGCCTAGCAGGATTTTTAGTGTCTAGAGCCGGTGAGAAGAGGGTCCAGAGTGTGAGGCTTAGGGTTAGGTGTATACTAGGTTTCAATGTAGGCCTATGTAAAAAGTATAGTAATAGTTTTAACAGCTCAAAAAATCTATAAATTCCAGTTGTTTTGTTTTGAATTTAAAGTATAGGCCTTCTGGCATTATATCTCATATACATAACAAATGATGGTTTGATGATTGGTTTTCGTCGTAGGTCACGTCTTCGGAAAATAAACGTCGTTGTTTGCTACAAGAGATTCAGAATAATCCACAACAGCAGCAGCAGCAGCAGCAGCTGGTCACGATCAATCCCTATCACATGACTGAACTACAACATGAACAGAATATGATGTATCAGGTATTTGAAATTATCGTGTCTTAGCATACAGAAGGCTGGGTTTCATAGATGCGGAAGAAAAATAGTCCCTGGGAACATTTTGAAATTTGTCAGTTATAACCACTATGGTGGTTGTCAACCAGATTGAGGATTTAACCCTAGGGATAACTTTGATACCGAGTCTAAGAAACCTTGCCCAGGGGTGCACAGGGGCCGGGACCTGGTTCATTACTCAGGGTCTGATTTTATGAAAAAGTTTAGGCCTTAGCTTAGAATGGCTGAGTTGCCAAACCAGTAGAAATGAACGTGCCCAACTAGGAAAAATTATCTAGTTCTGTAGTTAGTACCTGTTGAATTTGTTAAAAAAATGGCGTTACAACATTTCAGATGTATTGCCGACAGCGTTTGATGCAGATGCAGTACCAGTCGCAACCGATGCCTCCTCAATCGGCGACGCAGATGCATTATTACGACGACGATAACAACAACAACAATAATAACAACAATAATGAACCGGGATTTTTGAACCAACAACAAGAAAACTTCATGCAACAACAACACGTTTTACAACTGGTAAAATCAACAATCAATTTGTCTTAGTTTCAACGAAGTACGGTACAGCATAGAAGTAACCTTACTCGTAACGTTGGAGATTGCTGCATTTTTGATAGAACGAAATAGAAACTAGTTGCTGCTGCTGTTAGTTCAACACTTTTTGGGCATCAAAGGCACATAGGTATTAACAACAGCTTCCTTCTTTACGAGTGCAACTTTCGGTATTTGGATGAATACAAAAATGCCTAAATATGCGTGGTAACATTGTATTATATAGTTTTTTGCACCAATACGTGTACAGTGGATTGCCTTATACCGGTGATTTGATGAGTTATTCTGAAACGCGTGTTCGTCCCAGACAAGTGTCAAACGCGTTCGCAACTAAACGTAAATGAATTGCAGAATGCGATTCGAGCGACATGAAACGCAAACGAAAATGAATTTAAGTTTCTTCTAGGCTATACCGTACTCTATCGCCTAACCTGGACTGGTAGATTTAGAGTTTAGAGTAGTCAAATGTCAAATCTTTCATTTAACGCGTCAATAATTTCAGAATGCTCATCGGATTGACAAACAATCTACAGTCCCTACTGCTGCTGCTGCTGCTGCTGCTTTCTCATCTTCACACACTGCTGCTGCTGCTGCTGTATCTGATGCTGCTGAATCTGTTTGTATGGATGAAGTTGATAGCTGCTCGTCGTCGATGGAGTCACAATCTGCTCACGCACATCAGCATTGTCGCAATGATTTCTGTCAACAGTTTTGCGGGTATGTTGAACGATTAACTTGCGAGAGTTTGCAAGCTGTCTGACCTGTGATTCTTATGACTTCACTATGACATAAACTCTTGTGTTAACCTGAACTCTGACCATAGATTTCAAAATATAGTAGGACTCACTTCCATAGTAGGTGGTTGAAATGCGACAAGACATGCGCTAACTCAATTCCCAAGTCAAGCTTTACCGACAATGTGCACTTGGCTCACTATTGTTACAATGATAAGTCTTCGATATCATAGATGTAGAGAAAGTAATCTAGGGTTCATAGCCATTCTGCGAAGTGCTGAAAAGTGCTTGCTTCTGAAAAAATTTAGTAACGACCTAATGCTTGCTAGTATAATCCAGACGAGAACTGTAGTCTCGAATGATAAGATAAGTGACACTTTTGCCTTACAGAAGTGGTTTAAAAGGGCTTCTCACTTTAACACTCAAAGGATGCTTGCCTCAGCCTTACTACTGTGAACTCTTTGGTCGAAAATTAGACTTTGAGTGAATACTTCATTTATCTTTAAGTCCTTTTACTGGATGATCATCTCGATCATCGGTTGGCTTAGTTTACTATCACTGCGACTCGAATTCATCAGTTTCTAAATCGTTTCGTTGATTTGTTTTTCAGACACGGTACGGTGAGTCCGAACTCGGGTAAAGTGAGCTGTTTCTGTGAGCCGTCTTGGGAAGCTATGAGTACGGGAACCGATACGTACGTCTCTGATATCTATTAGCGATCGAAACAATATATTCATAACTCACGTGCCTCGAAATATATATATATATATATATATGTGCCTCTCAAGACGTTAAATTCAGAATGGATGGGTTTCAGTCGGGTACCCAGTGGATGCCACCCCTCGAGTTGGCATGCGTGTCAATAGGACGATTCTATCAACTCAAGATTTAGTTAATTTGCGCTCGACTTTCATCTAGAAACATGTAACAAACTTTACGTTAAATCAACTGGTTTGTCTCGGCCCTGAAGGTTTATCGTTTTGTTACACGCTGTTTGGTTGATGTAATGCGGGTTTCTTTTGGTGTTTTTGATTACGTTTTTACGAGAATATTGTATAGTGTTTCATGTTTTAAAAATGTGTTACGTTTTTGTGAAGAATTCCTCGGAAATCGTAAAAATGAATTCGTCTAATTAGGCATTCTGCGTAGGTGTCCGTTGATATTTCAGTTTTGCGGGCCGGCGGGATGATGTTTCTAACCATATAATTTTCGAATATATAGACATTATCTGTTTCACCGAAAGAGCTGGTAGCTCAAGATGGCTACCCCTCTGAACCACCCTCCTCCTTGGGATTTTTATCATATGTTTTGTTTCTATTTTGATGTTAGTAATGTACAGATATGGTGACTGTTTTAATGTTTAAATGTTCGATTCGTTCATTTTACCAATACCTTTATCGACCGCAATTATTAGTGTGTATATATTTATATATTTTTGTCTCTGAAAACCATTTTCAAATTATAAACTAACTTTGTAAGCATTTTGTGCATGTGAATTCGTCTTATGTAGCTATCGATCTGCAGCCTGGAATCAGCGCCCACTTCAGGCCCCTTTCACCGTTTTACTTACACCCAGTCCTGGAGTGTGCGAGACATCAGATACTAAAGTTCTCGTTGAACATTAAACTGTTAAGTCTGGATGATCTGTTAGTGTCTTGATAAAATGACTAATGTCTAATGAGGCGAGGTGATATCAACTCAAGTTGAACCCTTTGGGGTTGTAAAAATGTGCCTAACTTAGTGATATCTGACTGATATCTACTGTATTTTGATAACAAACTAATTATTTGAGAGAATTCGTGACGATAAAAAATTAGAAGAAGGATATCAGCAATGTATTGAGTGTCTGAGGGGCTGCAAGACCCGGGCCGAGGGAGGCAGGCTCCGGGCTGCTATGAATTGATATCTGCAATTTAATGTTGAGTCTCAAGAAAAAAAGATGTGGTTAGTTAAAGGAAGAATTTAATTCTTCGTACTGTTTATGATGTCGGATTTGTTTTATCTCGCATTATTATTATGATGATGATAAGGTTTTTACAATGTATGCATTTGATGACGAATATTGTGAGCATCTATTTTTAAAGTAAACAAGTGTTAAAAAAGACACATATTTTACGGTTGACAACTGAAGAAAATCGACCAAAAATCTTTCTTAATTTTGATACTAAATAAAAAACAGTATATTATAAATCTTAGATTTGGTTTTGGATTTTTGTTTTCCATTTTGGACAAAAGATAGCTGTTACAGTTAAGCATAAGCGGAGTGATTAGGGTCTTCGAACATGGGATATCCGGCCCTCAATCTGCATGAGTTCTAGATTGGATTCGAACCTGGGAAAGCCCTGATTTTATTCCCTTTTCGCCATACTGTGGTGCTGGTGGATATCTGCTAGATGAAAGCCTTCAAGGAATTGTCTTAACATGGTCAATACAATTATGATTCAACATTGATTTTATGTTTATCAACGTCGTTTGGAGGTTGAAGTTTCATACATGAACAATGTTCCATCACGTTCGACTCAATGGAACCGTGACCGGGACAGACGCGATTAACCTATATACATTCTATACACGAATCACTCGGATAAATACACTTAAACTTAAACTTAAACTTATATGCTGCCTTACGACACGAAGGGATTGGGGAGAATATGTACCGTGTGTGGACCGTGTGCAGTTTAAATTAGCAGAGATTCAGGATGATATTGACTGACCAAGATGAATGTATGTGAGATTTTCCATATGGTAATAAGATCGGACTAAACTCCCCCGCTAAGTACGGCCCTGATTTCTAAGCGTCACCATCTTCAACCAAATAAAACATTGATTAATTTTAGTGATTCGTGTCATCAAACTGAGTGGTAAGTTGGAATTCATTTTCGTTCTTTTCTTGTATCGATATGTATTAGACATGTGTGTAAAAATTGGTCTCGTTTGCCATAGCAAAACGGGACCTTTTCCTCGCTTGCCAGGGTTCGATCGTTTCTTATCTGACGTGGTAAGCGGACAATAGAAATAATCTCTGAGGGTTTTTTGTCGTTCGTTGTGTTAAATAGTTCTTTCATCTCCTCAGACTCACTCAGTTCGGCAGGTTTTGGGGTTTGCCAGGTGTGGCGGGCTTGTGAGAGAAAAATAGTTAAGTTGTTCAATTTCACTTTCGTTTTTGGGAAGATTCGGAGCCTCATCGCTTCCGTATGTTCAAGTTCAAATTGTTTAATGTCGAAAGCGTTTAGTTTTTGCTCGAATGGATTTCATATCGATAGTCAGTATGGTGTAAAGAAGGGGATTGAGGGACGAGTTAATCGGTAAGAAAAGAACGGCCAGCCAAGCCGCCACCTGATTCGGTATTTGAACCCCGAATACGACGCAAAACTGAACGATGATTAACGGTAGCCAGCAAAATAAATTACACAGATTTATCACCAAACTCCCACGTACGTGCTAAAATCAATTCGGGAGGATCAGCTCTGGAACCAGACCTGCTTCCAGATACGAGTCTGTACACTTTTGTGCATATGTCGCCATTATCATTCCAAGTATGACGGAGTAAAACACGGTAAAAATGGCTAACGAATATTGCCAGGCGTGGACATCAATTGTAATAGTTTCTGAGCTTCTGTTCTGGTTTCAGTGAATTAGTGGTAGTTGAATGCACTATTTTAGAGAATAATATTTAATTTGCTTGAAATTCTTCCTTTGGCATGTGAGCCTACCGCTTTACAGAATACTAGTACATTCCGCAGACAAAAGAGTTCTATCAAAAATAGTTTGAAATTCGTTTTAAAAGGATGATCCCCTTCGAAAAACCTAAAAAAATAGTAGAATTATTCATATACAATGGACTCATATTAAACATTGAACGAAATTCGGCTAAGAAAAATATCTGTATTACTCGCATGCCACAGTAAGATTGCGAGGCTGAGTTAGATATCTACCGTTCAGTGCTGCCCCTATGAATTACGATAGCGGAATTTCTATGAACTAAAATAGTAGTGCATATTTACCGCCGGAATTTAAATTTCCTTATTACGTACAATACAGACCGGTGTGGCGCCTAATTCTGATTAAATATGATACTATGAATACGTTCTGAATTTTGTATGATATTTCCTTATTTTTTAGGTAACATATTTAATTCTTTTTAGCTAAAATTCACTTACTTATCAATTAATATAATATTTATATACAGAATAACTTATTCATTTACATTTTTGAATGATAATTTATCAACTGAATTGACAAAATGTCCATATTTTTTCTTCGATGCATTCTAATTGGGCGCAAATAATCAGGGAACATACAAACACCTGTCGCTCTCCCCCAGACCATACTAGAAATATCCCGATTCAAATTTACTCTTTTAAGGCTTATTCTTTTATAGAAAATTTGTTTGTTTCAAACGTTTCAGAGCAGTTTTCAGAGTTTGAGAATTTTCCTCGGAATCCGGCCCGCAAATCGGTAATTAGTTCGTCCACTACTGCCGTTCGAAGACTCTGGCAAGCGAGTATGATGTTAGTTCACGTTTTCCACGCTATCGTTATACATAGGGGCAGCACTAGATGGTCGAGATTGAATTGATCGCGCTATTTTTACTGTGGAGCGGGCTCAATTCAATCGCTAATTCTTTATTTACAGTGAACTATTCCCTCAATTGATGAAGACTTTAAAGTCACGATGATTTTAAATGTACGAATTTGATATTGGGTAAAAAGATAAGCATTCATGATATTTCATGTCCTCAGGGACGCACAGGGGGACCTCACTCCAGTTGACTTCGCACGCAGACACGTCACGACACAACAGTGAAGCCGGCCCCGGGCCCTGACTCGACATGTTAGTTACAATGCCTTTCTTCCACTGCCACAGGCTGGGCTCTTCTGTTAAACGAGAATCTGTTAATCCAGTGTGACTGAAAACTGCTGAAAACTTTTGCTTAAGCCTGAACTATGTCAGAGTAATTGTACTGTTTTGCTTCCCTTTTCACCCATCCTCCCTCGACCTCTCACCCCATCCTCCCTCGACCTCTAACCCCATCCTCCCTCAATCTCACCCAACCTCATCACCCCATTGTCCCCAACCTCTCATCCCATCCTCCCCGACCTCTCAGTCAGTCTCCCTGTTAATGTGATTTCAATTTTAGTATTTCAGGTTTTCCTCTGTCGGGCTGTGGTGTAAACTTCATCACAAATACTAGATGTGGTGGACTTCAACTGAAATTTATCACAGTTTTACTTCTTCAGCCAACTTCTTCCGCACTACTAGTGAACTAACCAGACTATATGTGAACTAACCAGGCTATATGTGAACTAACTGGACTATTTAGTCAACTAACCGGACTATAAGTGGATTGATACTCACTCTGTTTACTACATTTCATAAGAATTGTCAATGTGGTTATTTGAAGCAGCCTGTAATTGTGTTGCAGGAATTATAATCCAGGGTTTTAGTAAGAGAATCAATTTCTACCTTAAAAATTAATTGCATATTTGACTTCATTGAATAAAAATCGTTTTTGGACCGAATTTCATCAAAATTTGTGACGAAATTAAGGGGGTCGAAACACGAAATCCTGAATATTTCATTTTACGAGCTTCAGATCCAAAATCTAACCTCATATTTGTAATCAGCACCCCAAGAAACATGTCTGCACAAAATTTCATTAAAATTGGGCCAAAAAAAAATTTTGACTTTGTACCCCATTTTTGGGGTGCATATTTTGGGCATTAAAACCCTTATTTGCTCATGAAGATGAATTCCGATTCAAAATCTGATTACGGATCCGGAATCTACACTTCAGAATACATATTCCTACTAATTTTCGAAGGAATCAGAGAAAAAAAATTTTTCGCCGAAAAAAAACTCCTGGACTAACACCTTAGATTTTTGCCATTTTTAGCCAAAAAATCGAATCTCTTCGATTTGTTTAAAATTTTAGTCCTCTATATTTTCAGGGGTGCTGATTCCAAATCTGAAATCAGATTTCGAATATCTCAAAAACTCTGGGGTCCAAGGCCTTTTGAAAATTTAGGGGGTCCCCCCAAAAATTCGAATTTCACATTTTCTGGGCCTTGGATCCGAAAAATTCGTTCAGATTTGTGATCAGCACCCCAGAATACATGTCTTACCGGAACTTCATCAAAATCGGAGACAAAAAATATTTGACCCCTGACACTCATTTTGGGGAGTAGCCTATGACCTTAGATTGCCATTTCTCTGATATACCGGTAACTAGACTTAACTCTTACACTGTGTATAACTGATTGGTGGCCTCAAATCTATTAAGTTTCATTTATATCTTTTAGGATGTTTGTCATAATTAGGATGGAATTATTGAATTTTTGAGTTTGATGATCAGGATCAGATGAACTGGATAAATATGTGTTGGCAGTATTAGAACTCACCGGGAGGATAAACAAACAAACGAACAAATATTGGGAGAACTTGACTTCAAATTTACTCTTCTTTAATAGTTTCCGAGCATTATTTCTGGTTACAGTGTTAGTGGTAGTTGAATGCACTATTTTAGAGAATAAAATTTAATTTCCTTGAAATTCTTCCTTTGGCAGGTGAGCCTACCGCTTTACCGGATACTAGTACATTCCGCAGACAAAAGAGTTCTATCAAAAATAGTTTGAAATTCGTTTTAAAAAGATGATCCCCTTCAAAAAACTTAAAACAATAGTAGAATTATTCACATACAATGGACTCATATTAAACATTGAACGAAATTCGGCTAAGAAAAATATCTGTATTACTCGCATGCCACAGTAAGATTGCGAGGCTGAGTTAGATATCTACCCTTCAGTGCTGCCCCTATGAATTACGATAGCGTAATTTCTGTGAACTAAAATAGTAGTGCATATTTACCGCCGGAATTTAAATTTCCTTATTACGTACAATACAGACCGGTGTGGCGCCTAATTCTGATTAAATATGATACTTTGAATACGTTCTGAATTTTGTATGATATTTCCTTATTTTTTAGGTAACATATTTAATTCTTTTTAGCTAAAATTCACTTACTTGTCAATTAATATAATATTTATATACAGAATAACTTATTCATTTACATTTTTGAATGATAATTTATCATCTGAATTGACAAAATGTCCATATTTTTTCTTCGATGTATTCTAATTGGGCGCAAATAATCAGGGAACATACAAACACCTGTAGCTCTCTCCCAGACCATACTAGAAATACCCCGATTCAAATTTACTCTTTTAAGGCTTATTCTTTTATAGAAAATTTGTTTGGTTCAAACGTTTCAGAGCAGTTTTCAGAGTTTGAGAATTTTCCTCGGAATCCGGCCCGCAAATCGGTAATTAGTTCGTCCACTACTGCCGTTCGAAGACTCTGGCAAGCGAGTATGATGTTAGTTCACGTTTTCCACGCTATCGTTATTTCTAGGGGCAGCACTAGACGGTCGAGATTGAATTGATCGCGTTATTTTTACTGTGGAGCGGGCTCAATTCAATCGCTAATTCTTTATTTACAGTGAACATTTCCCTCAATTGATAAAGACTTTAAAGTCACGATGATTTTAAATGTACGAATTTGATATTGGGTAAAAAGACAAGAATTCGTGATATTTCATGTCCTCGGGGACGCACAGGGGGACCTCACTCCAGTTGACTTCGGCGCAGACACGACACGTCACGACACAGTGTGCAGGTGAGGGACCTACTAAATTTATTCTGAATCAGTCAGTCGTTGTTACTACGGGTTCCGGGTTGTTTGGGTAACGACGGCTAGGTGCTAGGCTAACAGGGACCTCACTCGGTGTCAAAAACCACTTTCTAGCCTACACACGGGCCGCACTACCCTAGCTGCTTGCATTGCACATGGTGCAGGCGATAGTTTCACAAATCTTGATGAACTGTTCTTCAACTTCCTCCGGTACCACATCTTGTTCAGCAGGTTAAGACCAGCTGACTCGACCAGTTAGTTACACCAGCTTTCTCCCACTGCCACAGGCTGGGCTCTTGTGTAAAACGAGAATCTGTTAATCCAGTGTGACTGAAAACTGCTGAAAACTTTTGCTTAAGCCTTTACTATGTCAGAGTAATTGTGCTGTTTTGTTTCACTTTTCACCCATCCTCCCTCAACCTCTCACCCCATCCTGCCTCAACCTCACCCCAACCTCTCACCCCATCCTCCCTCAACCTCTCACCCGACCCTCCCTCAACCTCTCATACCACCCTCCCCAACCTCTCACCCCATCCTCCTCCAACCTCTCACCCCATCCTCCCTCAACCTCTCACCCCATCCTCCCTCAACCTCTCACCCGACCCTCCCTCAACCTCTCATACCACCCTCCCCAACCTCTCACCCCATCCTCCCCCAACCTCTCACCCCATCCTCCCTCAACCTCTCACCCCATCCTCCCTCAACCTCTCACCCCATCCTCCCTCAACCTCTCACCCGACCCTCCCTCAACCTCTCATACCACCCTCCCCAACCTCTCACCCCATCCTCCCTCAACCTCTCACCCCATTCCCCCCACCTCTCACCTCATCCTCCCTCAACCTCTCACCCCATCCTCCCCCAACCTCATCACCCCATCCTCCCTCAACCTCACCCCAACCTCTCACCCCATCCTTCCCCAACCTCATCACCCCATCCTCCCCAACCTCATCACCCCATCCTCCCCCAACCTCTCATCCCACCCCCAACCTCTCACCCCATCCTCCCTCAACCTCACCCCAACCTCTCACCCCATCCTTCCCCAACCTCATCACCCCATCCTCCCCAACCTCATCACCCCATCCTCCCTCAACCTCACCCCAACCTCTCACTTCATCCTCCCTCAACCTCTTACCCATCCTCCCCCAACCTCTCACCCCATCCTCCCCAACCTCATCACCCCATCCTCCCCAACCTCTTATCCCATCCTCCCTCAACCTCTCAGTCAGTCTCCCTGTTAATGTGATTTCAATTTTAGTATTTCAGGTTTTCCTCTGTCGGGCTGTGGTGTAAACTTCATCACGAATACTGGACGTGGTGGACTTCAACTGAAATTTATCACAGTTTTACTTCTTCAGTCAACTTCTTCCACGCTACTAGTGAACTAACTGGACTACTAGTGAACTAACCAGACTATATGTGAACTAACTGGACTATTTAGTCAACTAACTGGACAATAAGTGGATTGATACTCATAAAAAAACAGTCAGTGGTGGACTCCAGGAGGTGTGGATCTCTGTATGTGGATTTGTGGAACTCGGTGGACTACCATTACTGCTAGACAAGGGCTGGTGAGTGTGAGTAGAATTTCTTAAATGTTTCCCAAACAATTATGAGAAAGCTGTTTATCTGTAAACACTCTTTACACTGCATTTCATAAGAATTTTCAATGTGGCTATTTGAAGCAGCCTGTAATTGTGTTGCAGGAATTATAATTCAGGGTTTTTAGTAAGAGCATCAATTTCTACCTTAAAAATTAATTGAATATTTGGCATCATTGAATAAAAATCGTTTTTGGACCGAATTTTGCGGGCGAATTTCATCAAAATTTGTGACGAAATTATGGGGGTCAAAACACGAAATCCTGAATATCTCATTTTAGGAGCCTCGGATCCAAAATCTAACCTCATATTTGTAATCAGCACCCCAAGAAACATGTCTGCACAAAATTTCATTAAAATTGGGCCAAAAAAAAATTTTGACTTTGTACCCCATTTTTGGGGTGCATATTTTGGGCATTAAAACCCTTATTTGCCCATGAAGATGAATTCCGATTCAAAATCTGATTGCGGATCCGGAATCTACACCTCAGAATACATATTCCTACCAAATTTCGAAGGAATCAGAGAAAAAAAATTTTTCGCCGAAAAAAAACTCCTGGACTTACACCTTAGATTTTTGCCATTTTTGGCCAAAAAATCGAATCTCTTCGATTTGCTTGAAATTTTAGTTCTGTATATTTTCAGGGGTGCTGATTCCAAATCTGCAATCAGATTTCGAATATTTCGAAAACTCTGGGGTCCAAGGCCTTTTGAAAATTAAGGGGGTCCCCCAAAAATTCGAATTTCTGGATTTCTGGGCCACGAAATCCGAAAAATTCGTTCAGATTTGTGATCAGCACCCCATAATACATGTCTATACCGAATTTCATCGAAATCGGAGACAAAAAATATTTGACCCTTGGCCCCCTATCTTAGATTGCCATTTCTCTGATACACCGGTAACTAGACTTAACTCAAACTGTGTATAACTGATTGGTTGCCTCAAATCTATTAAGTTTCATTTATATCTTTTAGGGTGTTTGTCGTCATTAGGATGGAATTATTGAAGTTTGCGTTTGATGATCAGGACTACATCAGATGAACTGGATAAAATATGTGTTGGCAGTGTTAGAACTCACCGGGAGGATAAACAAACAAACGAACACATATTGGGAGAACTTGACTTCAGTTATAGTGAACTTTATAGGACTAACTATGTGATGACTTTGCTGCTGATGGGATAAATATCTGTTTGAACTAAAAACTGTAAAACTAAAACTACTGACGGCATCTAGAATCTGCCGGATAGAAAACAACGAGGAACATAGAAGTTCAGGTGATATACAATCCCCTCTCTGTCTCTCTCTTTCTCACCTCACTCACTCATACTCATCTCACTCTTTCATCCTCATCTCTCATACTCATCTCTCATTCTCATCTCATACTCATCTCTCATCTCACTCTTTCATCCTCATCTCTCATACTCATCTCTCATTCTCATCTCATACTCATCTCTCATCTCACTCTTTCATCCTCATCTCTCATACTCATCTCTCATTCTCATCTCATACTCATCTCTCATACTCATCTCTCATTCTCATCTCATACTCATCTCTCATCTCATTCTTTAATTCTCATCTCATATGCATCTCTCATTCTCTCCTCTCATCTCCTTCTTCTGGTCTCATTCTCCACCATCTACCGGGTTGTGATAGGAACTAGTTCCTGTCTCGCCCGGTAGATGGCATTATTTTTTTAATAAAATTTGCTTAAGCAATGGATAAATATGAGTTCCCCTGCAGGCTGTCAGTACGTCCCTATAGCGTAGTGGGTAGGGTGCTGGACTGCTAGACCAGTGGTTGGTGGTTCAAATCCCGTATTGTATATAATTTTTATTGGTTGTTGATTGAATAAAATGTTGAATTTTGATTTTGTTCGTTTCAATAAAATGTTGAATTTTGCTTTTGCAAACAAGCTGTAACAAATTCCTACTTTGAATTTGGAATAAATCCTTTGATTTGTACTTTGCGTTTGTCCTTTCCTTTTTGACTTTGTCCTTTCTTTGAACGTGAGAAGTTGTAAGAAGAGTCCTTTCCGGGGCAAGGGAAGTTGTGAGAGGGAAGAGGGGGCAAAGTTTATTAAAGAGAGCATTTTATATATTATTTATATTTTATTTATTTACGTTACTTTTTACAACATGCGGCAAAACGAAATAATGACGAGTAGAGTCTGCGTCTCGAGGTTTGAAGATGGTTCTGAAGTCGGAGTAGAGTGGTTTTGAAGATGGTTCTGTAGTCGGAGTAGAGTCTGCGTCTCGAGGTTTGGAGATGGTTCTGTAGTCGGAGTAGAGTCTGCGTCTCGAGGTTTGAAGATGGTTCTGTGGTCGGAGTAGAGTCTGCGTCTCGAGGTTTGAAGATGGTGCTGTAGTCGGAGTAGAGTCTGCGTCTCGAGGTTTGAAGATGGTTCTGTAGTCGGAGTAGAGTCTGCGTCTCGAGGTTTGAAGATGGTTCTGTAGTCGGAGTAGAGTCTGCGTCTCGAGGTTTGAAGATGGTGCTGTAGTCGGAGTAGGAGGTTTGAAGATGGTTCTGTGGTCGGAGTAGAGTCTGCGTCTCGAGGTTTGAAGATGGTGCTGTAGTCGGAGTAGAGTCTGCGTCTCGAGGTCTGAAGATGGTTCTGTAGTCGGAGTAGAGTCTGCGTCTCGAGGTTTGAAGACGGTTCTGTGGTCGGAGTAGAGTCTGCGTCTCAAGGTTTGAAGATGTTGCTGTAACTCAAATATTGCCGGCTGAAAAACAAATCGGATAATCGTCAAGCTAATGAAGAACATTGAATATGCAAAATGTACGGATGGGTATAGTTTAATATAATTACCTTATCTTAATGTAATGATACCGAAACAGCAAAATGCGAGTTGATGCGGTTCCCAATGTAGCAGCAGCAGCAGCAGCAGCAGCAGCAGCAGCAGCAGCAGCAGCAGCAGCAGCAGCAGCAGCAGCAGCAGCAGCAGCAGCAGCAGCAGCAGCAGCAGACTAGTTCAGGACGTTGCGACAAATGAGTAGTATCGAACTGGTTTCGGTTTAACCCTAAAAAGACACAATATTCATCATAATTTATAAATGTTCGTGAAATAGAACATCGAAAATCAGCAACAACAGCAAATTAGCCGTCATCTCCTCCGCAATCATCAGCACCAACAGCCGCCAGTTTCTTGCTTTCTTAATTGCTAGGCGTCACAAATTCCTTCACGTTCCAGTCATTCCTAACATCATCAGCCGCTTATTAGCAGGTTGTTCGCTTGAAGCCACACGTTCTTCACGCCTTGTTGCAGAGCTCTTCATCACTGGACATCAGTTCTCGGACTGGCATCGGGCGGCTCGAACCGCGCTTCTAATACCTACGTCAACCAATCAGCGACGGTGCATCATCGATGCGACCGGAATGGATCAATCAGAAGGCTCGATCGCGCATTCCTGTGACAGACCCGAGTCCGTGACGCTAATCCGCAAGAAGCATTCAATTCGTGCCAAACATTTTCAATGGGGCCTACAGGTCATCGAGTTTAATTCGACTATTCATAGAGACACATATTGTTAAAGATAGAAATATCGATTGCTACGATTTTAGCCTAAAATTATATGCTGAAATTTTATCTAAACTATCCAACAAACTTAAGTGTAGATTTCCCTTCTATTTACGTCTGGTTTTGAACTATAATACCGGCTCAATTTTACTATTTTCGAGTTTTACTTTAGGATATTGAAGTTGCCTTAAGGGTTTGTGCAGTGACGCGGCACTATTGTGTAGCAGAGCGTATGGCAGGTCTCCAGTGAGTGATTCTCTATTGGATAGAGTCGTTTTCAATCCGAATTTATACACAAGTTCATCAGACATCGCCGCGTACACATCCTCTTTAACTGAAATCTGGTGAAGTTAAAAAATTATGGAAGTTTTATCATCAGTTGAGAAAGAACTGTGATTGATCACCGCGCGCTGCTTGCACCGAATAGTCGCTTGGATTTCTTCAGTTCGAGGAATTGAATAAATATAAACAAATTTTCCAAACCCTCACCACTCAACTTAAAATAACAAACTAATATTGTAAAAAAGTCGAAGGTCCCTGGGGGAATTACTCCGCAACCTGGACCGGTATTGTGGGATAAATAAATAATTCAGCCAGAAACGACTGAATTAAACATAATTTACCCCACACCAGTTATTCTGTAGGACTCACGCATTAGCAACCTCATTCCAGGGAGGACAGTACTCTCGACTCGCCCGCTTACCGGAGATCATTTGCCACATCCTGACCCGCCTCCTCCGAGACTCGAACCTGGGCCACAGCGGTGACACGCAAGTCGCCGACCGACTTCGCCATCCGGTCCGCCCGATTGTGACAGGAAAACATTCGAACATATTCGACGGCCATTCATATTCGGACAAACAACCGCGATGTCACAATGGTCAACGCCGTGACGATGTCGACTCTGAATGAAATCATCCGTTTCTGACCAAACTTGAATTTCGCAGCTACGGTACCACTGGGGTACACATCATTAGATTTCTAGGAATTCATACAATGCTTTCTTTGAAAAAAAAAAACATCATACTCATTTATTCAACTATTTAACACGCTTAAAATCTAGACGATAAATATAATTCAAATGTAATTCAAACACGAACACGAAATCCGGATTGCTCTACGCCTCACGCCCGGGACGGAGGAGCGCCAGCAGCGACTGACTAAACAAAACAGAAATTCATTTCTGACCAAACGATATAAGGCTGGTGGTCCTATCATTCACGATGATTTTGGCTACGACAGTTTACCACCAGTACAAAACATAGAATTTCCTGAGTTTGATTTAGATGTAGACAGTCTACCAACTGTCGATACAAACACTGATTATGACGCCCACGGATCCAATATCGATGTAGACTGCCTACGATATTCGATACGCGGACTAACTATACCCGTGACGTCACACATGTTGATACGGATGAGGTCTCTTTCTCCGAGGAAGAACAGACTGAAGAAACTTTAAATATCGAGGAGGAATTGTTACAGAATTTACCACCAGTTTTCGTGATTATAAAATTGAATATGATTAACAAGCACTTTTAAACAGAGCGTTAAAGCTATTCTCTATCATTATAAATGATCGTATTTTGTTGGAATGTACAGTTTCAGATGAGATCATTTTGATTTTCAATAAATCGTGGATCAAGTTCAATCTGAATCATTGATTGTGAGATACAATGATTTTCGCTAACTGCCAAATAATGATAAACAACCCGGATTTGAGTAATATTGACATTTACAGGAACCGTTAAAGCTGAGACAAAGAGCAATCCGGGATACAACAATTTTATGCAGCGAACAGTAAAATTCAGACACTTATGACTAATTAGGTTCTTGGTGAAAATATCTGCTGGATCCATGGTCATTAACAGATTGCTGCATATACTAATTTCTTTTTTCTTGTATTGGTTCGAAACTTGGGTTTTAATGGCTATTTAAAAACACGTTAGCACTCAGTGCACGTTAGTGTATAGCTTATGATTGAATCTCAACATTTCACCCTTGAGCAAACGCCCAGGTCTACCAACCTTGCTCCCAAAAATCAATTACATTTATAGTTAATGAATGATCAATTATCTTCCAATATCTCTATAATCAACGGCCAAAACCATTCGTTGGTTGTTAAACGAGAGCTGGGTTTTGCTGATCATATGCATGCGGCCCTTATCAGCCACGAGCAGCTCAGATAAATTTTTTATAACATTATTCATTGTTTCAATATGAAAACACGTCATATCCGGTGTGAATTTCAAATAGATGATCGAAAAATCGATGGAACAGGAAATTGCGTTTCCTGGGGATAAATCCTTTTCACGTTTGAACAATACCCCGATTTGTAAAAGATTTTACCTTTAATCGGTGTATAATCCTAGGTAGATGCAATCTCTGGCATATAAACGGTATCGTCACCAGCGATGTTGGTAGATCTGCTGAACCATCATGACTTTCATCACGTTGATATTTGTTTGGACGTTTGCGGTAAGTTCATCGCCTAGAATCGGTTATTTCAAATATGCCGACTTCTCGCGATCTTTTTTTTGTCATCGCGACTTATGAAGTTTGAAGTCGTCTGGAGGCACCGAGTCGGCGGATATCAGTTGAAATCTGCCCGTTTCACTTCCGACAGGTTCTGCCGGGTTCGTAAGGGAAACCAAATCAAAACGAATCATTTTCTGGAAAAAAAAGAAACAAATCTGCCTTGAAAATGAATAGAATCTATTTAGGAAATCTGAGGAGGTTGTTTTTTTCGGATTTCCAACGCTTTGCCGAGTGAATCAGATAATATAGTCAATATCCGTGATAAGATTCGATGATTTATATACATATACTGTGTATTTATTTGCAAGTCATTTTAAATTGAAGAAGGGTGGCAGCAACCACCCAAAATATTTCTAATTTTTAAATAAGCTTTGCTGAGTGTTCATGTGTAGCAAAGGGAGTGACAGTTTTCTTTGATTTCAGGGCACGGTATTCGGCACCCAACCGATAGGACCCGGACCGAATCAACCAATGCTACCAAACTTTATCGAACCCCCTGAACCTCCCAGCATCGACCAGATCATCATTGAGGCAGGTGGCGGCAAGGAAGGTCGGTGTCTAAGTTTTATTAATCCCCTCCTTAACGTTAGGACCTTCAACAGTTTTTCTCTGTCCTTCCACAGCTTTCAAAGGTCGCCTGATGACCAGTGACGGAGGTCGGCTCGCAGAACTGGACATGAGTCTGACGGAGTTACAGTACGACACTCTGTATAACAATCCGGTGAACGCGACTAACCGACAGAAAAGGAAAGCGCATTGGGAACTTTTCAAACGATGGACCGGAAATACGATTCCGTATTTCATTAAAACCACAGACGTGTTCAGTAAACTAAATCATATTCGTATTTCCGAAAACATAGAAACCGGGAGAGGATTCCATTATCTAGATTATGTCTCTTTTGTAGCCGAGGCACAAAAAGGAGAAATTCAGAAAGCGATTGATGAAATTGAAAAGACAACGTGCTTGAAGTTTGTAGCGGCTACTGATGAACATACAAATAAAATACGCATACAAAACGGCACCGGGTAAGAGAAAATTATTCAAAAAGATTCAAACACCAGATTCGTAGATGTGGCTGAAATCGAAAGATGTTCTTTCACTTGTTCTATCAAGCTTTATTCCCAAAGGGGAATTGAAGATAGATTAAAGTAATTCACGTATATCTAGCTTCTAGTTAGGTTGTTAAAGTATTAATGAACCCTTGTCTCAAATATTTAGATTATATAACTTCTTATATATTCTGACGCCGTAAAAACCGTTACAATAATGTTTATATACATCGATACACAGTATGTGTTATATTAGGGGTTCTGTGTGAGTCGATGTGCACTACGTCATCAATATTTGCGTTTCATAACAATAATTACAATATTGCGAATTTCCAGCGTTCATTTTATAATTAGATATATTTCATCACAGTCATGGCCGTTAATTTCAATTTCTTTAAATGTCTTTTTGAATTTTGAGAGGACGTACCCTACATTATCAATTTAGGGGTTAGCCTAGTTAGACTGGTTGCCGATTTTCGGTGCATTCAAATTCCAAAAAAAGTTATTGAACCTCAATGTAACATTATAGAATTATAACTGTATTATCATTAATTGTCGATAATACTATAGGCGATTTACATATGTTATTTTTTCGAGGCGCCGGTATAAGTCTTCTAAGTTTGTTTTCTTGTGTGATATTAATAAGGCTTTATATTTCTAGATGCAATTCGCACCTGGGTATGACTGGTGGCGAGCAAGCGATCAATTTACATCCACATTGTCGAGTCGTGAGTAGATTGAAATTACTATGCCCCGTAATATGATATATTAGCTTTTATCATGATATCAGTTCGTTATTCTACAGAAACCTACGATCTTACACGAATTCGGACACGCTTTAGGACTTGTTCACGAGCATCAACTGCCCGATCGCGACGAGTATTTGAATATTCTGTACGAAAATGTCGAACCGGACTGGGCCATTTGGTTCAAGAGAATAGAATCTAATCTGGTTTTACAGTACGAGGTACCGTATGACTACCGCAGTATCATGCACTACGGGATCACCGTAAGTATCTTTACTACCTAAAGATTATGATTACTTACTCCAAACTAACGAATTCTCGTTTTATGATGTATTACAATGTCTTTCAATTCATAATGCCAGGCCTTCTCGGCAAATGGTAAACAAACCATCCAAGCGAAGGACATCACGAAAGGTCATCTTATCCAGGATACCTGGGACAAAGCGTCTTTCTCGTTTTCTGACGTCAAAGTTATCAACTCGCATTACGAATGTAGCTGTAAGTTTGTTATACACTGTTCTGCGTCTACACAATTTTCACAACATAAAATCAATTGTCTTGTACGAATTTTTCAGCACATTGTCCCGAAACGGTGAAGAACAAATGCCCGCAGCCCGACTCGTTCTTGAATAAGAACTGCAGATGCGAATTCGCGTGTAAGTTTAGAAACAGCTTTCAAAGCTTATGTTCTGTATGTATAATGTCAATAGAATATACTGTTGCAGTGCACATTACAAAAGCGAAGCTGTATTTTGGGGAAATTTATAACTTATACAATATATGAGAAAAGGGATTTCATGCTCGAACTATCTGGACATATAATTTCGATTTTCAGATGGCCGAGAGACTGATCCGCTAACCGGCACTGAAATAGTGGAAGCCGGCCCAACGACCGCCGTACCATGCTATGATAAAAAGAATTTTTGCCAGGAACTTGCTCGAGGCGGCGCCTGCAATACGGACCCCGGCTACATGCTCCAGAATTGTCAAGTGTCGTGCGGTATTTGTTCATTAACGTCCTCCAGTTCGCCCACTCAGCCCACGACTACCGGACCGATGCCGTGTTTGGACTTTGATAGAAAATGCCCCCATTGGATGAGTATAGGCTACTGCGAGACACATTATAAAACCTACATGGAATTTTACTGTAAGAAGTCTTGCGATCTTTGCTCAACGTTTTCTACGACTACAACCACGACGACACCTGAACCAACAACTACCCAAATTGTCCCTTGTGCCGACAATAATGTCAACTGCGCCACCTGGGCAGGGGATGGTTACTGTTTGGGAGAGTTCGAATCATATATGAGCGTGAATTGTAAGATTTCTTGCAATACATGCACAAACCCTACGACCACGACTACCCCGAGACCAACAACGACCACGACTACCCCGAAACCCACAACCACGACCGTTACTTGTGTTGATAATAACGGCAATTGTAAAACTTGGGCCGATGATGGTTTCTGTGTTGGAGAATACGAAGGTTATATGAGGGACCATTGTAGCGACTCTTGCGGGATATGTTCCCCAACTACCACCACGACTACCCCGAAACCTACAACAACTGTCGCTTGTCTCGATCTTAACGATAACTGTCAAATCTGGGCCGATGAAGGTCACTGTGTCGGAGAATATGAACAGTATATGAGCGCGAATTGTGTAAAATCTTGTGCAAAATGTTGAATTCGTCGATAAACGAATAGAATTAAAAGCAAGTAATAATAATAGCCTTCCTAATTCTTTTTATTTCAAATTACGGTTATTTCTTGAGAAAAGCAGAAGTGATTTAAAGCTTGTTATTCGAATTCACGATTTACGGGAAGTAAGGGCGGCAAGTGGGCGATCAGATATTGCAAGGCTAGCGAATGAAAAATAACGTATGTATAAAAATAAACTATTTAGCCGTCAATGTTATATTCGGAGGTAGCACTGACGGTCAAAATCGCTTCCGCGACATCCCAATTATAAGTTAGTTCACAAATTCACCGCCAATGTTATATTCACTGAGGCAGAACTTGTCGGTAAAATTCTGACAAAAACCATTTCTGCGTTATGGATCAACACAAAGATCAATTTTTAAGATCTAGAACCGGATTTTTTTTGAAGCAACATTTACATTAGCACCAACAGAGAAAAAGAGCCTAAATCAATCTCTGTTCATCCAACATTGAAAACTGACACGCGTCCCGGTGCCCCCCTAAATCCCCCTTCCCTAAATCCGCCCTGGTCTATACATATACACAAATACAAAATTAGGCGCAGAATTTCAATAGGTTTCTTTGGAACTGCTTTGCAATTCATCCGTTCCGGGAACGTCTTTCTTTTCATCATAGAAATAATCGAGTAGACAGAGCGAGGAATTTGACACACGTACTACCTGACATCGGGTCGATGATTTCTCTTTATAAAACCTTTCAGAAATACGATCATAATTCATCTCTTTTTTCTTTTAATGGTCGGAATAATTTACTTTCACTCTTTAACGACTTTCGACCCAGATTTCTTTATATTTTCGCTATTGAACGTTATCGAGTTTTCATAATAACAAAACAAGTTTTACCGCCTAATAGAAAAATTGTAATACCGACTGTCTGATATCTATCTATTAACGTCGGGGATCGAAGTTACTCATTCAGGGCAGTTTTCGTGCCGGTGAAATAGTTACTATACAAATATTCAGTGAGTAAAATTTGACGAGTAAAAACTCATCAGTTGATATCGAAGCGCTCATCATTAAACCATCATCAGAAAAACCAAAGTGATACGACAAACTTGTATCATTGAATCATTTTGGTTTCTTTGATGTTGGGAGTTTAGACAAACTGCGAAACCGTCAGACAATTTAATATCATCAACTGTGGGTTTTTACTAGTTAACTATAAATACTAAGATTAATAGTCTACCAGTCTTACTAATCAATGTATAGAATAAATGAAAATAACCCAGTAGAAAAAAATTTTGTAACTTTCGTTACACAAATGATATCTACGCAGATTCCTATCGTCGAAGTCCCGACAAAATGGCGAGCGCAGACGATATTCACGAAGCACCCATCGCTACAGAAGACGTTAACGTTATTGAGGTCAACGAGCAACTGGCGGATCTGAAACCCGATAAACCGTACGCTGGGATGGGAAAAGAGGATCTACTCCGGTTTTCACAAACACCATTCTGGTGTCGATTCCGCACTGTAAGTCAATGAGAAATCATCAAGAAGTCATTTATGCTTCCTTAGAATGCTAATCTAGACGAGACTGTATTTCATTAATTTTCTATTTCTCAATTTTCAACGTTTATGACTATTATGATGAATATATTGCAGGTTCTCCTGGTGATATTCTTTCTGGCGTTGTTAGCGTTGATCGCCGCTAGTATCGCGTTCATTGTCGTGTTCCCTCGATGTAAACCTACTCCCAGAGCCACCTGGTGGCAGACGAAACCGATTTATAACATTTTCACCCGCAGTTTTTACGACAGTAACGGAGATGGTAACGGTGATTTGAAAGGTGCGAAAATTTAAAAAGAAATTTCCACGATTTTAGAACTAAGCATAAAACCGATATCTATTTCAATTACTTTCAATATTCTTTCGAAAATAATATATAAATCCAAGTTGGTTGAAATTGAAGATAACTTATTGGAGATCAAAACTCGTTGGGAAACACCCCTAGCCTGTTACTATCATGCAACCTAAACTCTATTCGTGATATTCAAACGTTCAAGAGCGCCTAATGAGAAAGCTATTTTTTAAAACTTGTCTGAAATCTAATCAATCGAACATCGGGAATTTGTTTGTTTTTAAGGAGTCGAGATGCAGGTGGATTATCTAAAGTCTTTAGGTATCGGAACGGTGCAGTTAAGCCCGATATTCGACCATGACAACCTTGACCCGACAAACACGACGCGTCAACGTACCGTCAATTTCACCGATATTCACCCGATTTATGGAAATCTGGACGACTTCGATTCGCTGATCGAAACATTGCATAAAAACAGTAAGCGACTTTAAACACAATTTACTGCACAGAAATTGCAGTAAATAATTTGAACATATCTAATCTTATAAAGATATCAAAACACGACCGTTTCGATATGTTGACGCCATTTCAAGTGAACTGAAAAGATGTGGTAGGAATTTGAACGAGTGACATTCGGTTACCATATCCGACACAGATCACTTGCAAATGACGTATTGTCATAATACCGAAAAGCCTTGTTAATTCGATCTAATCTTTGATCTAGTAAAGATGCCTATGCGACGCGGAGATACTTTAAACCTATTCTATATACGAAAGTCCCCCACAGTTTTTTTCTATCGATGACTGTTTGAATTCGTTTAGACACCAAACTCATCCTCGGTTGGATCATAAACCACACCAGTGATAAACATCGGTGGTTTAAAGAAAGTCGAAAGTCGAACAGCCCCACAAACCCGTACCGCAATTACTACGTATGGGCGCCTTGTGACAACAGCACTCATAAACCGAACAACTGGGTATGAAAATCATTTCATATATCTTTGCGAGACAAATTCCAGTTTATTTCTGCTCTCGATATCATCGTTTTCTGTATGATTCTAGTTAAGCGTGCGTGGTGGTAGTGCGTGGACGTACGACTCGCAAAGAAAAGAATGTTATCTTCACCAATTTTCCGCGGACGAACCCGATTTGAATTTTAGGAGTATGATGGTGCGAGAAGAAATAGACGTAAGTTTTTATTAACTGACATAATTTCGTCCTTTATGATGTAAAGATAGATTCATTTCTATTATTTACTTAATTCATTATCAATTAACTTATTATTTTTCTTAAATTTATGTATTTACTTTTTTATTAGACAGAGATTTCACGCTTGATCTAGCAATCTTAACAAATTTTCCTGACTGATTTTTAGCTTTTCTTTACAAAATTCCCTGACTTTTAAAAGAAAAGAAAATTCCCTGAATTTTAGAACGATAACCACACTCAAACGTGGTGAACGGATAATAAGATAAAATCCCACTATTTACAGATTAAAAGAATTTAAAAACCAGAATTTATTTATTCAATCAAAAATATATAAAAGACACGACGTTTCGATCTCACCCTAGAGATCATCGTCAGGTGTTAATCTGTAAATAGTGGGATTTTATCTTATTTCCCTGAATTTTCCTTGATTTCCCTGATTCCCAGGTAAGTGACCACACTACTAAATCAATCAACCAGTCAGATATCATATCGAGATTGTTGACCTCTTTTTCGACTGCTTTAAAGAAGTTTCTATTTTGCGTCGTGTTTTACATAGAAAATAGCGCGATTCTGGTTGGATCGTGGAGTGGACGGCTTCAACTTGATACGTCTAGAATTTCTATACGAAGATTACGACATGCGGGACTCGAAACTAAGCGGCAAAACTAACATCACCGTATGTATCCGTGACGGTCAGGGCGAACTTCAGTTGTCAGAGTTAGTTTCAACTAGTCGCCCGAACTTATAACTGAACGTACTATATTTCGGTCGTAACGTATTTCACAGTGTCGGCCATCTTGATCCGAACTGCAGCGACCGCGCTCAATCCCGTGGTCGACTATGTCCGGACTATAGTTCCGACTAGCTGATATTCGGTTTCACTAAGTTCGACTATAGTCGACCTACGAGCAGTCGACTAACTCTGATAACCGAAGTTCGTCCTATATTTCACGTGACGTCACGTGAAATAAATGTTTTGGTTAACGCCAACAATTTCTCAAATTCTTTTTTTCCATATTATTCTAAATGACACTTTAAGATAAAAGTTCTGTGGTAATCAGATTTTTTTAAATTTTTCTAATTCCTGATTTCATTATACTCTTTACAGGATTCCTACGAGTATTTGGACCACGAATACACGTTCGGGCTTCCCGGGTGTCTGATGGTCATTAACAGATTGCTACATATAATGAAAGCCTACTCGAACGATTCAAATCCCGACGACCACAGGTACGAATAAATAAGGCTTTCAAGCCAAAGGCCCGAAGGTCGGATGAATAATAGAAAATAAGTGATAAAATATCATTCAATGTCTTATTTTGTTTATTAAATTCATCAATTCTTTTTATGTTTATTTTAAATAATTCTCACATTTTCTCGTAGAGTCGTTTTCGTAAACGCGGTCGAACCCTCGGAGGTATCGGACCGCTTGTACGGGGACCCGTTGCGAAAAGGAGCTCACATTGTTTTCCAACCTCGCCAAGAACGGTTCTTACTGAAGCCGAGCGGTAACGCTAAAATAGTTCGCGCGAGTCTCGAAAAATACAGATTGGCGCAACTGGACGATGAGTGGCCCGGGAAATGGCCGGCTACACTGGTGAGTTCATCACCGACAATACTGAGAAAATATGATTAAGTCGATGTAGAATTTAACTATATTTTTTTAAACTCGTTTGTAAGTTTTTCTACGGTCGAGGATTGAATGGAATCTCACGCGAGGTGCCGGCCAAAAGGGAAAAGGTCGCGCAGATGTTAAAAGCTATGGCGTTCCTGCTGCCCGGTACACCGGTGGCCTTGTACGGTAACGAGATCGGACTGCTACAAGCGAGTTCGGTAAGAGAACAACCAGTTGATATAAACCTGATGATGGTTTTATTCGATCAACAGCCGAAACGTTGTGATTTGAATAAATTTCATCGTATAAAAATTCGAACTGTTCGCTCAAGAGTTGTCTTACAGTCATTTAAATGCCCTGGCGCTAAGTATTGGAAGATCTTTATAAAAATTGAAAAACCGCAAAATTGAAGCCTCAGGGTTTCTTTTTAAATCTCCAACGAAATGGATATAGCTTGTATAAATGAATTATTTATCATCATCATTAATATAACTTATATGTACTTGTTCTATGAACACTGGCTTTTTGAATTTAATGCATTATCGTTTTTGCACTGGCGACAACTCTTTACGGGACCTTGTTTTTAAACCGTGTATCGTAACAAAATGTACAAAAAGCTGAATTAGAAAACCTATTTAATATAATTATAGCCACGGTTAAATTGTCGACATGTTTCAGGGTGCGTACCCGGCGGTAAGACCGATGCAGTGGGATAACACGACAAACGCCGGATTCAGCGGTACCGACACAACGGCATCAACGCCGTGGATTTCACTGGCGCCCGAATGGGATACAATTAACGTACAGGTATGAAAGGACCTATAAAAACGGTTTAACACTATTCACACGCTTCGCGAACTAGCACAATTCATATTCTACATACAGTTTGAATATTACAAATGAAAGTTGTAAAGACAGTATATATTATCTCCTGACCTGCTGGCCTTGTATCTCATTTCAGTTGAGCTTTAAATCGACTCGGTCGCCTATATATAATATTCCCTGCACGTCACTATATTCTAGATCATGATCAAGCTAACTAAAACAGAACCGGCAGTTGTAGGAATGAACTGATTTCAAATGTTATTGCACTTTACAAACGTAACCCGACCGATTAGGAGATCGCCCCAAACCGGGGAAGTGTAATGAGATGTCATTACACTTCTCTGCCCAAACGTAATAATTTCGGGGGTTTGAGGGGCTGTTCGACTTTCTATAAACCGCCGATGTTTATTGCTGGTGTGGTTTATGATCCAACGTATCATTTTCTATTCTTATATGTCAGTGGTTTTAGTACGGCGCATACAGTTCATTTACGATACGAACCACGAAGCGTGGACGATCAAAGCTCGTTCAAGGCTGTAGTAGACACTGATAATATATACTTAAACCTATATCGAATTAAATTATTTCCTTACCTCGTTTTTCAAAGGTTCAGGACGGAGTGATACAGTCATCCTTGTGGCAGTTCCGGAATCTGTCGGCGTTACGCGAGAAGGAGCCCAGCATACACGCTGGTAGAATCACGTTCGGCTCGTCGAACGAAGAGATCATGTCCTTCGTTCGCCAGGCGGACGGCCATCCGGGGTAGATACAAAATCAGAATAATATTCTCACCGTGTTGATAAAATTATGTACGAATAAAGCCTTGTTCTCGTGTTCGGTTTTCATTCAGGTTTCTCGTAGTTTCGAATTTCGGTCGCGTGGCCGGAAAACTCGATCTGCGCCAAATGGCAAAATCCGAGCTCATCCATAGCGATAAGATAGAAGTGGCGTTCTTGACGATTGGCGATTTTGATTTCGAAGTCGGAGACACGATACGTAGTAGAGACGAGATCACGATGCCGCCGGAATCGACGGCCATTTTCAAGTGGAGATACGAGAAAAAAAATCATCTTTGAGCGGACGATGCTGTGACGTCATACGCTAGTCAGTGTTGTCGCTGAATTTGCTTTTTTCGGTAAATTTAAGACATTTATAGTGATTTCTAACCTTTGAAGTGAGGTTTTATCGCATCCGACCGATTGTGAGGATGTCGTACTGAAAGGATAACGCGTGATGACGCACTGTAAGCAAAATAACGCTCGCTAAAACCTTGAAGCGAGTGATTTTTTATCGCAAATGAACTAAAACATGGCGGATTTAGGTTCTTATTCACGGTTCTGACTATAGCGCCATCAATCGATAAAATTCAGAACTTGAATGTGTCAATATCCTGTATTCTAACATCTTATACCACTAAAATGAAACATGGACAGCAATTTTGAAGAACTTGTCACATCCCAAAAGGGCACTTTGATGTCCACAAAGGCAACATTAGGTGCATTTGGTGTCTGGCATGCATCATCTATGTGTCGACCGGTGTGTCGTCTAATTCTGATTAAATATGATACTATGAATACGTTCTGAATTTTGCATGATATTTCCTCATTTTTTAGGTAACATATTTAATTATTTCTAGCTAAAATTCACTTACTTATCAATTAATATAGTATTTATATACAGAATAAAGTATTCATTTACATTTTTGAATGATATCTGAATTGACAAAATGTCCATATTTTTTCTGTCGCTCTCTCCCAGACCATACTAGAAATACCCCGATTTGAATTTACTCTTTCAAGGCTTATTCTTTAATAGAACAAATGTTTGGTTCAAACGTTTCAGAGCAGTTTTCAGATATTGGGAATTTTTTCGGAATCCGGCCGCAAATCGGTAATTAGTTCGTCCACTACTGCAGTTCGAACACTCTGGCAAGCGAGTATTATGTTAGTTCACATTTCCCACGCTATCGTTATACATAGGGGCAGCACTAGACGATCGAGATTGAATTGATCGCGCTATTCTATTGTGGAGCGGGCTTAATTCAATCGCTAAATCTTTATTTACAGTGAACTATTCCCTCAATTGATAAAGACTTTAAAGCCGCGATGATTCTAAATGTACGAATTTGATATTGGGTAAAACGATAAGAATTCATGATTTTCCACCCTCAACCTCTCACCCCATCCTCCCCCAACCTCTCACCCCATCCTCCCCCAACCTCTCACCCCATCCTCCCCCAACCTCTCCCCCCATCCTCCCTCAACCTCTCACTCCATCCTCCCCCAACCTCTCATCCCATTGTCCCTCAACCTCTCACCCCATCCTCCCTCAACCTCACCCCAACCTCTCACTTCATCCTCCCTCAACCTCTTACCCATCCTCCCCCAACCTCTCACCCCATCCTCCCCAACCTCATCACCCCATCCTCCCCAACCTCATCACCCCATCCTCCCCAACCTCTCATCCCATCCTCCCTCAACCTCTCAGTCAGTCTCCCTGTTAATGTGATTTCAATTTTAGTATTTCAGGTTTTCCTCTGTCGGGCTGTCGTGTAAACTTCATCACGAATACTGGACGTGGTGGACTTCAACTGAAATTTATCACAGTTTTACTTCTTCAGTCAACTTCTTCCGGACTACTAGTGAACTAACTGGACTTCTAGTGAACTAACCAGACTATATGTGAACTAACTGGACTATTTAGTCAACTAACCGGACTAAAGTGGATTGATACTCATAAAAAACAGTCAGTGGTGGACTCCAGGAGGTGTGGAACTCTGTATGTGGATTTGTGGAATTACCATTTTTCTAAATTAATATTCAAAAGCGTGTGCGCGATCGCACGGAACACCGTCGATCTCCCATATTTAATACATACGTGCACACGCTAGCACGCACACACACCGTACTACTAGTATGACCACTACACTGCGTGAGTACTATAGATAATAGTATGTACAATAATTCTCTTGTGGTATTCAGATTTTTCTTTTTATTAAACGATACGCGAGCCACGGTTCGGCAGTTTTTTGCTTCGGATGGGTTTCAGTCGGGTACCCAGTGGATGCCACCCTTCCAGTTGGCGTGCGTGTCAATAGGAAAATTCTATCAACTCAAGATTTAGTTAATTTGCGCTCTACTTTCATCTAGAAACATGTAACAAACTTTACCTTAAATCAACTGGTTTGTCTCGGCCCTGAAGATGTATTGTTTTGTTACACGCTGTTTGGTTGATGTAATGCGGGTTTCTTTCGGTGTTTTTGATTACGTTTATACGAGAATATTGTATAGTGTTTCATGTTTTAAAAATGTGTTACGTTTTTGTGAAGAATTCCTCGGAAATCGTAAAAATTAATTCATCTAATTAGGCGTTCTGCGTAGGTAGATATTTCAGTTTTCCCTGCTACTGTGGTGTGGGCCGGTGGGATGATGTTTCTAACCATGTAATTTTCGAATATATAGACATTATTTGTTTCACCGAAACGAGCCGGTAGCTCAAGATGGCTACCCCTCTGAACCACCCTCGTCCTTGGGATTTTTATCATATGTTTTGTTTCTATTTTGATGTTAGTAATGTACAGATATGGTGACTGTTTTAATGTTTAAATGTTCGATTCGTTCATTTTACCAATACCTTTATCGACCGCAATTATTAATGTGTATATATTTATATATTTTTGTCTCTGAAAACCATTTTCAAATTATAAACTAACTTTGTAAGCATTTTGTGCATGTGAATTCGTCTTATGTAGCTATCGATCTGCAGCCTGGAATCGGCGCCCTCTTCAGGCCCCTTTCACTGTTTTACTTACACCCAGTCCTGTAGTGTGCAAGACAGATACTAAAGTTCTCGTTGAACATAAAACTGTGAAGTCTGGATGATTTTAAAGCGTGTTGATAGATGACTAATGTCTAATGAGGCAAGGTGATATCTCATCATCCTCGAAACAAGTACAGTAGACTCGGGTCAAGTCGAACATTTGGGGCTGCAAAAATGTGCCCGACTTGAGTGATATCTGATTTCATGAATAGTGTTACAAAAAATATTTCAACCAACATCGAGTTGATCTTGAGTGACGTCTACTGTATTTGATTACAAACTAATTATTCGAGAGAATTCTTTAAGATCAAAAATTTGAAGAAAGATATCGGCAATGTATTGAGTGTCTGAGGGGCTGCAAAACCCGGGCCAAGGGAGGCAGGCTCTGGGCTGCTATGAATCGATATCTGCATTAATGTTGAGTCTCAAGAAAAAAAGATGTGGTTAGTTAAAGGAAGAATTTAATTCTTTGAATATTGAGCATCTATTTTTAAAGTAAACAAGTGTTAAAAAAGACACATATTTTACGGTTGACAACTGAAGAAAATCGACCAAAAATCTTTCTTAATTTTGATACTAAATAAAAAACAGTATATTATAAATCTTAGGTTTTGGTTTTTTATTTTCCATTTTGGACAAAAGATAGCTGTTACAGTTAAGCATAAGCGGAGTGATTAGGGTCTTCGAACATGGGATATCCGGCCCTGAATCCGCATGAGTTCTAGATTGGATTCGAACCTGGGAAAGCCCTGATTTTATTCCCTTTTCGCCATCTTGACCACTGTGGTGCTGGTGGAAATCTGCTAGTTGAAACCCTTCAAGGAATTGTCTTGACATGGTGAATACTTCAATGCAATTATGATTCAACATTAATTTTATGTTTATCAACGTCGTTTGGAGGTTGAAGTTTCATACATGCACAATGTTCCATCACGTTCGACTCAATGGAACCGTGACCGGGACAGTCGCGATTAACCTATAATACATTCTATACACGAATCACTCGGATAAATACATATTCACTTAACTTAAACTTATATGCTGCCTTACGACACGGAAGGATTTGGGAGAATATCTACCGTGTGTGGACCGTGTGCAGTTTAAATTAGCAGAGATTCAGGATGATATTGACTGACCAAGATGAATATATGTGGGATTTTCCATATGGGAATGAGATCGGACTAAACTCCCCCGCTAAGTACGGCCCTGAGTTCTAAGCGTCACCATCTTCAACCAAATAAAACATTGATAAATTTTAGTGATTCGTGTCATCAAACTGAGGGGTAAGTTGGAATTCATTTTCGTTCTTTTCTTGTATCGATATATATTAGACATGTGTGTAAAAATTGGTCTCGTTTGCCATAGCAAAACGGGACCTTTTCCTCGCTTGCCAGGGCTCGATCGTTTCTTATCTGACGTGGTAAGCGGACAATAGAAATAATCTCTGAGGGTTTTTTGTCGTTCGTTGTGTTAAATAGTTCTTTCATCTCCTCAGACTCACTCAGTTCGGCAGGTTTTGGGGTTTGCCAGGTGTGGCGGGCTTGTGAGAGAAAAATAGTTAAGTTGTACAATTTCACTTTCGTTTTTGGGAAGATTCGGAGCCTCAGCGCTTCCGTATGTTCAAGTTCAAATTGTTTAATGTCGAAAGCGTTTAGTTTTTGCTCGAATGGATTTCATATCGAGTCAGTATGGTGTAAAGAAGGGGATTGAGGGACGAGTTAATCAGTAAGAAAAGAACGGCCAGCCAAGCCGCCACCTGATTCGGTATTTGAACCCCGAATACGACGCAAAACTGAACGATGATTAACGGTAGCCAGCAAAATAAATTACACAGATTTATCACCAAACTCCCACGTACGTGCTAAAATCAATTCGGTGGGATCAGCTCTACCCGAACCAGACCTGCTTCCAGATACGAGTCTGTACACTTTTATGCATATGTCGCCATTATCGTTCCAAGTATGACGGAGTAAAACACGGCAAAAATGGCTAACGAATATTGCCAGGCGTGGACATCAATTGTAATAGTTTCAGGGCTTCTGTTCTGGTTACAGTGTTAGTGGTAGTTGAATGCACTATTTTAGAAAATAAAATTTAATTTGCTTGAAATTCATCCTTTGGCATGTGAGCCTACCGCTTTACCGGATACTAGTACATTCCGCAGACAAAAGAGTTCTATCAAAAATAGTTTGAAATTCGTTTTAAAAAAGATGATCCCCTTCGAAAAACCTAAAACAATCGTAGAATTATTCATATACAATGGACTCATATTAAACATTGAACGAAATTCGGCTAAGGAAAATATCTGTATTACTCGCATGCCACAGTAAGATTGCGAGGCTGAGTTAGATATCTACCGTTCAGTGCTGCCCCTATGAATTACGATAGCGGAAATTCTGTGAACTAAAATAGTAGTGCATATTTACCGCCGGAATTTAAATTTCCTTATTACGTACAATACAGACCGGTGTGGCGCCTAATTCTGATTAAATATGATACTATGAATACGTTCTGAATTTTGTATGATATTTCCTTATTTTTTAGGTAACATATTTAATTCTTTTTAGCTAAAATTCACTTACTTATCAATTAATATAATATTTATATACAGAATAACTTATTCATTTACATTTTTGAATGATAATTTATCATCTGAATTGACAAAATGTCCATATTTTTTCTTCGATGTATTCTAATTGCGCGCAAATAATCAGGGAACATACAAACACCTGTAGCTCTCTCCCAGACCATACTAGAAATACCCCGATTCAAATTTACTCTTTCAAGGCGTATTCTTTTATAGAAAATTTGTTTGGTTCAAACGTTTCAGAGCAGTTTTCAGAGTTTGAGAATTTTCCTCGAAATCCGGCCCGCAAATCGGTAATTAGTTCGTCCACTACTGCCGTTCGAAGACTCTGGCAAGCGAGTATAATGTTAGTTCACGTTTTCGACGCTATCGTTATACATAGGGGCAGCACTAGACGGTCGAGATTGAATTGATCGCGCTAGTTTTACTGTGGAGCGGGCTCAATTCAATCGCTAATTCTTTATTTACAGTGAACTATTCCCTCAATTGATGAAGACTTTAAAGTCACGATGATTTTAAATGTACGAATTTGATATTAGGTAAAAAGATAAGCATTCATGATATTTCATGTCCTCAGGGACGCACAGGGGGACCTCACTCCAGTTGACTTCGCACGCAGACACGTCACGACACAACAGTGAAGCCGGCCCGGCCCTGACTCGACCAGTTAGTAACAACGCCTTTCTCCCACTGCCACAGGCTGGGCTCTTGTGTAAACCGAGAATCTGTTAATCCAGTGTGCCTGAAAACTGCTGAAAACTTTTGCTTAAGCCTTAACTATGTCAGAGTAATTGTACTGTTTTGCTTCCCTTTTCACCCATCCTCCCTCGACCTCTCACCCCATCCTCCCTCGACCTCTAACCCCATCCTTTCTCAATCTCACCCAACCTCATCACCTCATTATCCCCAACCTCTCATCCCATCCTCCCCGACCTCTCAGTCAGTCTCCCTGTTAATGTGATTTCAATTTTAGTATTTCAGGTTTTCCTCTGTCGGGCTGTGGTGTAAACTTCATCACAAATACTGGATGTGGTGGACTTCAAGTGAAATTTATCACAGTTTTACTTCTTCAGCCAACTACTTCCGCACTACTAGTGAACTAACTGGACTACTAGTGAACTAACCAGACTATATGTGAACTAACTGGACTATTTAGTCAACTAACCGGACTATAAGTGGATTGATACTCACTCTGTTTACTACATTTCATAAGAATTGTCAATGTGGTTATTTGAAGCAGCCTGTAATTGTGTTGCAGGAATTATAATCCAGGGTTTTAGTAAGAGAATCAATTTCTACCTTAAAAATTAATTGCATATTTGACTTCATTGAATAAAAATCGTTTTTGGGCCGAATTTCATCAAAATTTGTGACGAAATTAAGGGGGTCGAAACACGAAATCCTGAATATTTCATTTTACGAGCTTCAGATCCAAAATCTAACCTCATATTTGTAATCAGCACCCCAAGAAACATGTCTGCACAAAATTTCATTAAAATTGGGCCAAAAAAAAATTTTGACTTTGTACCCCATTTTTGGGGTGCATATTTTGGCCATTAAAACCCTTATTTGCTCATGAAGATGAATTCCGATTCAAAATCTGATTACGGATCCGGATTCTACACCTCAGAATACATATTCCTACTAATTTTCGAAGGAATTAGAGAAAAAAAATTTTTCGCCGAAAAAAAACTCCTGGACTAACACCTTAGATTTTTGCCATTTTTAGCCAAAAAATCGAATCTCTTCGATTTGTTTAAAATTTAAGTCCTCTATATTTTCAGGGGTGCTGATTCCAAATCTGAAATCAGATTTCGAATATCTCAAAAACTCTTGGGTCCAAGGCCTTTTGAAAATTTAGGGGGTCCCCCAAAAATTCGAATTTCTCATTTTCTGGGCCTCGGACCCGAAAAATTCGTTCAGATTTGTGATCAGCACCCCATAATACATGTCTATACTGAATTTCATCGAAATCGGAGACAAAAAATATTCGACCCCTGACACTCATTTTGTTGAGTAGCCTACCTCAGATTGCCATTTCTCTGATACACCGGTAATTAGACTTAACTCTAACTCTGTATGTTTGACTGGTGGCCTCAAATCTATAAAGTTTCGTGTATATTTTTTTAGGAGTTTGTCATCATTAGGAACTATATATTGACTTTTTTGTTTGTTGATCAGGACCTACATCAGATGAACTGGATAAATATGTGTGGGCAGCGTTAGAACTCACCGAGAGGATAAACAAACAAACGAACACATATTGGGAGAACTTGACTTCACTTATAGGGAACTTTATGTCCACGAGGACTAAATATGTGACACTACCGATTGGTTGTGTTTGAACTAAAAACGGGGCAACTGAAAAAAAATGCTCCTGGCATCTAGAACCTGTCGTTCTCTCCCAGACGAAACTAGGAATATCCCCGATTCAAATTTACTCTTAAGCTTTATTTTTTCATAGAAAATTGTTTCTTTAATAGTTTCAGAACATTCTTTTCTGGTTACAGTGAATTAGTGGTAGTTGAATGCACTATTTAGAGAATAATATTTAATTTGCTTGAAATTCTTCCTTTGGCAGGTGAGCCTACCGCTTTACCGGATACTAGTACATTCCGCAGACAAAAGAGTTCTATCAAAAATAGTTTGAAATTCGTTTTAAAAAGATGATCCCCTTCGAAAAACCTAAAACAATAGTAGAATTATTTATATACAATGGACTCATATTAAACATTGAACGAAATTCGGCTAAGAAAAATATCTGTATTACTCGCATGCCACAGTAAGATGGCGAGGCTGAGTTAGATATCTACCGTACAGTGCTGCCCCTATGAATTACGATAGCGGAATTTCTGTGAACTAAAATAGTGGTGCATATTTACCGCCGGAATTTAAATTTCCTTATTACGTACAATACAGACCAGTGTGGCGCCTAATTCTGATTAAATATGATACTATGAATACGTTCTGAATTTTGCATGATATTTCCTTATTTTTTAGGTAACATATTGAATTCTTTTTAGCTAAAATTCACTTACTTATCAATTAATATAATATTTATATACAGAATAACTTATTCATTTACATTTTTGAATGATAATTTATCATCTGAATTGACAAAATGTCCATATTTTTTCTTCGATGTATTCTAATTGGGCGCAAATAATCAGGGAACATACAAACACCTGTCGCTCTCTCCCAGACCATACTAGAAATACCCCGATTCAAATTTACTCTTTTAAGGCTTATTCTTTTATAGAAAATTTGTTTGGTTCAAACGTTTCAGTGCAGTTTTCAGAGTTTGAGAATTTTCCTCGGAATCCGGCCCGCGAATCGGTAATTAGTTCGTCCACTACTGCCGTTCGAAGACTCTGGCGAGCGAGTATGATGTTAGTTCACGCTTTCCACGCTATCGTTATACATAGCGGCAGCACTAGACGGTCGAGATTGAATTGATCGCGCTATTTTTACTGTGGAGCGGGCTCAATTCAATCGCTAATTCTTTATTTACAGTGAACTATTCCCTCAATTGATAAAGACTTTAAAGCCACGATGATTTTAAATGTACGAATTTTGATATTGGGTAAAAAGACAAGAATTTGTGATATTTCAGGTCCTCGGGGACCTCACTCCAGTTGACTTCGGCGCAGACACGTCACGACACAGTGAGCAGGTGAGGGACCTACTAAATTTATTCTGAATCAGTCAGTCGTTGTTACTACGGGCTTCGGGTTGTTTGGGTAACGACGGCTAGGTATTAGACTAACAGGGACCTCACTCGGTGTCAAAAACCACTTTCTAGCCTACACGGGCCGCACTACCCTAGCCGGTTGCATTGCACATGGTGCAGGCGATAGTTTCACAAATCTTGTTGATGAACTGTTCTTACAATTTCCTGTTACTTCCTCGTCCCTCTTTTCTACCACATCTTGTTCAGCAGGTTAACACCAGCTGACTCGACCAGTTAGTTACACCAGCTTTCTCCCACTGCCACAGGCTGGGCTCTTGTGTAAAACGAGAATCTGTTAATCCAGCGTGACTGAAAACTGCTGAAAACTTTTGCTTAAGCCTTTACTATGTCAGAGTAATTGTACTGTTTTGCATCACTTTTCACCCATCCTCCCTCAACCTCTCACCCCATCCTCCCTCAACCTCACCCCAAACCTCTCACCCCATCCTCCCTAAACCTCACCCCAACCTCTCACTTCATCCTCCCTCAACCTCTCACCCATCCTCCCCCAACCTCTCACCCCATCCTCCCCAACCTCATCACCCCATCCTCCCCCAACCTCTCATCCCATCCTCCCTCAACCTCTCAGTCAGTCTCCCTGTTAATGTGATTTCAATTTTAGTATTTCAGGTTTTCCTCTGTCGGGCTGTGGTGTAAACTTCATCATGAATACTGGACGTGGTGGACTTCATCTGAAATTTATCACTTCTCTTCAGTCAACTTCTTCCGGACTACTAGTGAAACTAACTGGACTTCTAGTGAACTAACCAGACTATATGTGAACTAACTGGACTATATAGTCAACTAACCGGACTAAAGTAGATTGATACTCATAAAAAACAGTCATTGGTGGACTCCAGGAGGTGTGGAACTCTGTATGTGGATTTGTGGAATTACCATTTTTCTTAATTAATATTCAAAAGCGTGTGCTCGAACGCACGGAACACCGTCGATCTCCCATATTTAATACATGCGCGCACATGCTAGCACGCACACACACCGTACTACTAGTATGCGCGCACACGCTAGCACGCACACTCACACCGTATTACTAGTATGCGCGCACACGCTAGCACGCACACTCACACCGTACTACTAGTATGCGCGCACACGCTAGCACGCACACTCACACCGTACTACTAGTATGCGCGCACACGCTAGCACGCACACTCACACCGTACTACTAGTATGCGCGCACACGCTAGCACGCACACTCACACCGTACTACTAGTATGCGCGCACACGCTAGCACGCACACTCACACCGTACTACTAGTATGACCACTACACTGCGTGAGTACTATAGATAATAGTATGTACAATAATTCTCTTGTGGTATTCAGATTTTTTTCTTTTTATTAAACGCTACACGAGCCACGGTTCGGCAGTTTTTTGCTTCGGATGGGTTTCAGTCGGGTACCCAGTGGATGCCACCCCTCCAGTTGGCATGCGTGTCAATAGGAAAATTCTATCAACTCAAGATTTAGTTAATTTGCGCTCGACTTTCATCTAGAAACATGTAACAAACTTTACCTGAAATCAACAGGTTTGTCTCGGCCCTGAAGATGTATTGTTTTGTTACACGCTGTTTGGTTGATGTAATGCGGGTTTCTTTCGGTGTTTTTGATTACGTTTATACGAGAGTATTGTATAGTGTTTCATGTTTTAAAAATGTGTTACGTTTTTGTGAAGAATTCCTCGGAAATCGTAAAAATTAATTCATCTAATTAGGCGTTCTGCGTAGGTAGATATTTCAGTTTTCCCGGCTACTGTGGTGTGGGCTGGTGGGATGATGTTTCTAACCATATAATTTTGGAATATATAGACATTATCTGTTTCACCGAAACAAGCTGGTAGCTCAAGATGGCTACCCCTCTGAACCACCCTCCTCCTTGGGATTTTTATCAAATGTTTTGTTTCTATTTTGATGTTAGTAATGTACAGATATGGTGACTGTTTTAATGTTTAAATGTTCGATTCGTTCATTTTACCAATACCTATATCGACCACAATTATTAATGTGTATATATTTATATATTTTTGTCTCTGAAAACCATTTGCAAATTATAAACTAACTTTGTAAGCATTTTGTGCGTGTGAATTCGTCTTATGTAGCTATCGATCTGCAGCCTGGAATCAGCGCCCTCTTTTGGCCCTTTTCACTGTCTTACTTACACCCAGTCCTGGAGTGTGCAAGACCTGGAGTGTTCTCGTTGAACATAAAACTGTGAAGTCTGGATGATTTTAAAGCGTGTTGATAGATGACTAATGTCTAATGAGGCAAGGTGATATCTCATCATCCTCGAAACAAGTACAGTAGACTCGGGTCAAGTCGAACATTTGGGGCTGCAAAAATGTGCCCGACTTGAGTGATCCGATCTGATTTCATGAATAGTGTTACAAAAAATATTTCAACCAACATCGAGTTGATCTTGAGTGACGTCTACTGTATTTGATTACAAACTAATTATTCGAGAGAATTCTTTACGATCAAACATTAGAAGAAGGATATCGGCAATGTATTGAGTGTCTGAGGGGCTGCAAAACCCGGGCCGAGGGAGGCAGGCTCCGGGCTGCTATGAATCGATATCTGCATTAATGTTGAGTCTCAAGAAAAAAAGATGTGGTTAGTTAAAGGAAGAATTTAATTCTTTGAATATTGAGCATCTATTTTTAAAGTAAACAAGTGTTAAAAAAGACACATATTTTACGGTTGACAACTGAAGAAAATCGACCAAAAATCTTTCTTAATTTTGATACTAAATAAAAAACAGTATATTATAAATCTTAGATTTGGTTTTGGATTTTTGTTTTCAATTTTGGACAAAAGATAGCTGTTACAGTTAAGCATAAGCGGAGTGATTAGGGTCTTCGAACATGGGATATCCGGCCCTGAATCCGCATGAGTTCTAGATTGGATTCGAACCTGGGAAAGCCCTGATTTTATTCCCTTTTCGCCATCTTGACCACTGTGGTGCTGGTGGAAATCTGCTAGTTGAAACCCTTCAAGGAATTGTCTAGACATGGTGAATACTTCAATGCAATTATGATTCAACATTAATTTTATGTTTATCAACGTCGTTTGGAGGTTGAAGTTTCATATTTGAACAATGTTCCATCACGTTCGACTCAATGGAACCGTGACCGGGACAGACGCGATTAACCTATATACATTCTATACACGAATCACTCGGATAAATACATATACACTTAAACTTAAACTTATATACTGCCTTACGACACGGAAGGATTTGGGAGAATATCTACCGTGTGTGGACCGTGTGCAGTTTAAATTAGCAGAGATTCAGGATGATATTGACTGACCAAGATGAATATACGTGGGATTTTCCATATGGTAATAAGATAGGACTAAACTCCCCCGCTAAGTACGGCCCTGAGTTCTAAGCGTCACCATCTTCAACCAAATAGAACATTGATTAATTTTAGTGATTCGTGTCATCAAACTGAGGGGTAAGTTGGAATTCATTTTCGTTCTTTTCTTGTATCGATATGTATTAGACATGTGTGTAAAAATTGGTCTCGTTTGCCATAGCAAAACGGGACCTTTTCCTCGCTTGCCAGGGCTCGATCGTTTCTTATCTGACGTGGTAAGCGGACAATAGAAATAATCTCTGAGGGTTTTTTGTCGTTCGTTGTGTTAAATAGTTCTTTCATCTCCTCAGACTCACTCAGTTCGGCAGGTTTTGGGGTTTGCCAGGTGTGGCGGGCTTGTGAGAGAAAAATAGTTAAGTTGTACAATTTCACTTTCGTTTTTGGGAAGATTCGGAGCCTCATCGCTTCCGTATGTTCAAGTTCAAATTGTTTAATGTCGAAAGCGTTTAGTTTTTGCTCGAATGGATTTCATATCGATAGTCAGTATGGTGTAAAGAAGGGGATTGGACGAGTTAATCAGTAAGAAAGGAACGGCCAGCCAAGCCGCCACCTGATTCGGTATTTGAACCCCGAATACGACGCAAAACTGAACGATGATTAACGGTAGCCAGCAAAATAAATTACACAGATTCATCACCAAACTCCCACGCACGTGCTAAAATCAATTCGGTGGGATCAGCTCTACCCGAACCAGACCTGCTTCCAGATACGAGTCTGTACACTTTTGTGCATATGTCGCCATTATCGTTCCAAGTATGACGGAGTAAAACACGGCAAAAATGGCTAACGAATATTGTCAGGCGTGGACATCAATTGTAATAGTTTCAGGGCTTCTGTTCTGGTTACAGTGTTAGTGGTAGTTGAATGCACTATTTTAGAGAATAAAATTTAATTTGCTTGAAATTCGTCCTTTGGCATGTGAGCCTACCGCTTTACCGGATACTAGTACATTCCGCAGAGAAAAGAGTTCTATCAAAAATAGTTTGAAATTCGTTTTAAAAAAGATGATCCCCTTCGAAAAACCTAAAACAATAGTAGAATTATTCATATACAATGGACTCATATTAAACATTGAACGAAATTCGGCTAAGGAAAATATATGTATTACTCGCATGCCACAGTAAGATTGCGAGGCTGAGTTAGATATCTACCGTTCAGTGCTGCCCCTATGAATTACGATAGCGGAATTTCTGTGAACTAAAATAGTAGTGCATATTTACCGCCGGAATTTAAATTTCCTTATTACGTACAATACAGACCAGTGTGGCGCCTAATTCTGATTAAATATGATACTATGAATACGTTCTGAATTTTGTATGATATTTCCTTATTTTTTAGGTAACATATTTAATTCTTTTTAGCTAAAATTCACTTACTTATCAATTAATATAATATTTATATACAGAATAACTTATTCATTTACATTTTTGAATGATAATTTATCATCTGAATTGACAAAATGTCCATATTTTTTCTTCGATGTATTCTAATTGCGCGCAAATAATCAGGGAACATACAAACACCTGTAGCTCTCTCCCAGACCATACTAGAAATACCCCGATTCAAATTTACTCTTTTAAGGCTTATTCTTTTATAGAAAATTTGTTTGGTTCAAACGTTTCAGTGCAGTTTTCAGAGTTTGAGAATTTTCCTCGGAATCCGGCCCGCGAATCGGTAATTAGTTCGTCCACTACTGCCGTTCGAAGACTCTGGCGAGCGAGTATGATGTTAGTTCACGCTTTCCACGCTATCGTTATACATAGCGGCAGCACTAGACGGTCGAGATTGAATTGATCGCGCTATTTTTACTGTGGAGCGGGCTCAATTCAATCGCTAATTCTTTATTTACAGTGAACTATTCCCTCAATTGATAAAGACTTTAAAGCCACGATGATTTTAAATGTACGAATTTTGATATTGGGTAAAAAGACAAGAATTTGTGATATTTCAGGTCCTCGGGGACCTCACTCCAGTTGACTTCGGCGCAGACACGTCACGACACAGTGAGCAGGTGAGGGACCTACTAAATTTATTCTGAATCAGTCAGTCGTTGTTACTACGGGCTTCGGGTTGTTTGGGTAACGACGGCTAGGTATTAGACTAACAGGGACCTCACTCGGTGTCAAAAACCACTTTCTAGCCTACACGGGCCGCACTACCCTAGCCGGTTGCATTGCACATGGTGCAGGCGATAGTTTCACAAATCTTGTTGATGAACTGTTCTTACAATTTCCTGTTACTTCCTCGTCCCTCTTTTCTACCACATCTTGTTCAGCAGGTTAACACCAGCTGACTCGACCAGTTAGTTACACCAGCTTTCTCCCACTGCCACAGGCTGGGCTCTTGTGTAAAACGAGAATCTGTTAATCCAGCGTGACTGAAAACTGCTGAAAACTTTTGCTTAAGCCTTTACTATGTCAGAGTAATTGTACTGTTTTGCATCACTTTTCACCCATCCTCCCTCAACCTCTCACCCCATCCTCCCTCAACCTCACCCCAAACCTCTCACCCCATCCTCCCTAAACCTCACCCCAACCTCTCACTTCATCCTCCCTCAACCTCTCACCCATCCTCCCCCAACCTCTCACCCCATCCTCCCCAACCTCATCACCCCATCCTCCCCCAACCTCTCATCCCATCCTCCCTCAACCTCTCAGTCAGTCTCCCTGTTAATGTGATTTCAATTTTAGTATTTCAGGTTTTCCTCTGTCGGGCTGTGGTGTAAACTTCATCATGAATACTGGACGTGGTGGACTTCATCTGAAATTTATCACTTCTCTTCAGTCAACTTCTTCCGGACTACTAGTGAAACTAACTGGACTTCTAGTGAACTAACCAGACTATATGTGAACTAACTGGACTATATAGTCAACTAACCGGACTAAAGTAGATTGATACTCATAAAAAACAGTCATTGGTGGACTCCAGGAGGTGTGGAACTCTGTATGTGGATTTGTGGAATTACCATTTTTCTTAATTAATATTCAAAAGCGTGTGCTCGAACGCACGGAACACCGTCGATCTCCCATATTTAATACATGCGCGCACATGCTAGCACGCACACACACCGTACTACTAGTATGCGCGCACACGCTAGCACGCACACTCACACCGTATTACTAGTATGCGCGCACACGCTAGCACGCACACTCACACCGTACTACTAGTATGCGCGCACACGCTAGCACGCACACTCACACCGTACTACTAGTATGCGCGCACACGCTAGCACGCACACTCACACCGTACTACTAGTATGCGCGCACACGCTAGCACGCACACTCACACCGTACTACTAGTATGCGCGCACACGCTAGCACGCACACTCACACCGTACTACTAGTATGACCACTACACTGCGTGAGTACTATAGATAATAGTATGTACAATAATTCTCTTGTGGTATTCAGATTTTTTTCTTTTTATTAAACGCTACACGAGCCACGGTTCGGCAGTTTTTTGCTTCGGATGGGTTTCAGTCGGGTACCCAGTGGATGCCACCCCTCCAGTTGGCATGCGTGTCAATAGGAAAATTCTATCAACTCAAGATTTAGTTAATTTGCGCTCGACTTTCATCTAGAAACATGTAACAAACTTTACCTGAAATCAACAGGTTTGTCTCGGCCCTGAAGATGTATTGTTTTGTTACACGCTGTTTGGTTGATGTAATGCGGGTTTCTTTCGGTGTTTTTGATTACGTTTATACGAGAGTATTGTATAGTGTTTCATGTTTTAAAAATGTGTTACGTTTTTGTGAAGAATTCCTCGGAAATCGTAAAAATTAATTCATCTAATTAGGCGTTCTGCGTAGGTAGATATTTCAGTTTTCCCGGCTACTGTGGTGTGGGCTGGTGGGATGATGTTTCTAACCATATAATTTTGGAATATATAGACATTATCTGTTTCACCGAAACAAGCTGGTAGCTCAAGATGGCTACCCCTCTGAACCACCCTCCTCCTTGGGATTTTTATCAAATGTTTTGTTTCTATTTTGATGTTAGTAATGTACAGATATGGTGACTGTTTTAATGTTTAAATGTTCGATTCGTTCATTTTACCAATACCTATATCGACCACAATTATTAATGTGTATATATTTATATATTTTTGTCTCTGAAAACCATTTGCAAATTATAAACTAACTTTGTAAGCATTTTGTGCGTGTGAATTCGTCTTATGTAGCTATCGATCTGCAGCCTGGAATCAGCGCCCTCTTTTGGCCCTTTTCACTGTCTTACTTACACCCAGTCCTGGAGTGTGCAAGACCTGGAGTGTTCTCGTTGAACATAAAACTGTGAAGTCTGGATGATTTTAAAGCGTGTTGATAGATGACTAATGTCTAATGAGGCAAGGTGATATCTCATCATCCTCGAAACAAGTACAGTAGACTCGGGTCAAGTCGAACATTTGGGGCTGCAAAAATGTGCCCGACTTGAGTGATCCGATCTGATTTCATGAATAGTGTTACAAAAAATATTTCAACCAACATCGAGTTGATCTTGAGTGACGTCTACTGTATTTGATTACAAACTAATTATTCGAGAGAATTCTTTACGATCAAACATTAGAAGAAGGATATCGGCAATGTATTGAGTGTCTGAGGGGCTGCAAAACCCGGGCCGAGGGAGGCAGGCTCCGGGCTGCTATGAATCGATATCTGCATTAATGTTGAGTCTCAAGAAAAAAAGATGTGGTTAGTTAAAGGAAGAATTTAATTCTTTGAATATTGAGCATCTATTTTTAAAGTAAACAAGTGTTAAAAAAGACACATATTTTACGGTTGACAACTGAAGAAAATCGACCAAAAATCTTTCTTAATTTTGATACTAAATAAAAAACAGTATATTATAAATCTTAGATTTGGTTTTGGATTTTTGTTTTCAATTTTGGACAAAAGATAGCTGTTACAGTTAAGCATAAGCGGAGTGATTAGGGTCTTCGAACATGGGATATCCGGCCCTGAATCCGCATGAGTTCTAGATTGGATTCGAACCTGGGAAAGCCCTGATTTTATTCCCTTTTCGCCATCTTGACCACTGTGGTGCTGGTGGAAATCTGCTAGTTGAAACCCTTCAAGGAATTGTCTAGACATGGTGAATACTTCAATGCAATTATGATTCAACATTAATTTTATGTTTATCAACGTCGTTTGGAGGTTGAAGTTTCATATTTGAACAATGTTCCATCACGTTCGACTCAATGGAACCGTGACCGGGACAGACGCGATTAACCTATATACATTCTATACACGAATCACTCGGATAAATACATATACACTTAAACTTAAACTTATATACTGCCTTACGACACGGAAGGATTTGGGAGAATATCTACCGTGTGTGGACCGTGTGCAGTTTAAATTAGCAGAGATTCAGGATGATATTGACTGACCAAGATGAATATACGTGGGATTTTCCATATGGTAATAAGATAGGACTAAACTCCCCCGCTAAGTACGGCCCTGAGTTCTAAGCGTCACCATCTTCAACCAAATAGAACATTGATTAATTTTAGTGATTCGTGTCATCAAACTGAGGGGTAAGTTGGAATTCATTTTCGTTCTTTTCTTGTATCGATATGTATTAGACATGTGTGTAAAAATTGGTCTCGTTTGCCATAGCAAAACGGGACCTTTTCCTCGCTTGCCAGGGCTCGATCGTTTCTTATCTGACGTGGTAAGCGGACAATAGAAATAATCTCTGAGGGTTTTTTGTCGTTCGTTGTGTTAAATAGTTCTTTCATCTCCTCAGACTCACTCAGTTCGGCAGGTTTTGGGGTTTGCCAGGTGTGGCGGGCTTGTGAGAGAAAAATAGTTAAGTTGTACAATTTCACTTTCGTTTTTGGGAAGATTCGGAGCCTCATCGCTTCCGTATGTTCAAGTTCAAATTGTTTAATGTCGAAAGCGTTTAGTTTTTGCTCGAATGGATTTCATATCGATAGTCAGTATGGTGTAAAGAAGGGGATTGGACGAGTTAATCAGTAAGAAAGGAACGGCCAGCCAAGCCGCCACCTGATTCGGTATTTGAACCCCGAATACGACGCAAAACTGAACGATGATTAACGGTAGCCAGCAAAATAAATTACACAGATTCATCACCAAACTCCCACGCACGTGCTAAAATCAATTCGGTGGGATCAGCTCTACCCGAACCAGACCTGCTTCCAGATACGAGTCTGTACACTTTTGTGCATATGTCGCCATTATCGTTCCAAGTATGACGGAGTAAAACACGGCAAAAATGGCTAACGAATATTGTCAGGCGTGGACATCAATTGTAATAGTTTCAGGGCTTCTGTTCTGGTTACAGTGTTAGTGGTAGTTGAATGCACTATTTTAGAGAATAAAATTTAATTTGCTTGAAATTCGTCCTTTGGCATGTGAGCCTACCGCTTTACCGGATACTAGTACATTCCGCAGAGAAAAGAGTTCTATCAAAAATAGTTTGAAATTCGTTTTAAAAAAGATGATCCCCTTCGAAAAACCTAAAACAATAGTAGAATTATTCATATACAATGGACTCATATTAAACATTGAACGAAATTCGGCTAAGGAAAATATATGTATTACTCGCATGCCACAGTAAGATTGCGAGGCTGAGTTAGATATCTACCGTTCAGTGCTGCCCCTATGAATTACGATAGCGGAATTTCTGTGAACTAAAATAGTAGTGCATATTTACCGCCGGAATTTAAATTTCCTTATTACGTACAATACAGACCAGTGTGGCGCCTAATTCTGATTAAATATGATACTATGAATACGTTCTGAATTTTGTATGATATTTCCTTATTTTTTAGGTAACATATTTAATTCTTTTTAGCTAAAATTCACTTACTTATCAATTAATATAATATTTATATACAGAATAACTTATTCATTTACATTTTTGAATGATAATTTATCATCTGAATTGACAAAATGTCCATATTTTTTCTTCGATGTATTCTAATTGCGCGCAAATAATCAGGGAACATACAAACACCTGTAGCTCTCTCCCAGACCATACTAGAAATACCCCGATTCAAATTTACTCTTTCAAGGCGTATTCTTTTATAGAAAATTTGTTTGGTTCAAACGTTTCAGAGCAGTTTTCAGAGTTTGAGAATTTTCCTCGAAATCCGGCCCGCAAATCGGTAATTAGTTCGTCCACTACTGCCGTTCGAAGACTCTGGCGAGCGAGTATAATGTTAGTTCACGTTTTCCACGCTATCGTTATACATAGGGGCAGCACTAGACGGTCGAGATTGAATTGATCGCGCTAGTTTTACTGTGGAGCGGGCTCAATTCAATTGCTAATTCTTTATTTACAGTGAACTATTCCCTCAATTGATGAAGACTTTAAAGTCACGATGATTTTAAATGTACGAATTTGATATTGGGTAAAAAGATAAGCATTCATGATATTTCATGTCCTCAGGGACGCACAGGGGGACCTCACTCCAGTTGACTTCGCACGCAGACACGTCACGACACAACAGTGAGGCCGGCCAGGCCCTGACTCGACCAGTTAGTTACAACGCCTTTCTCCCACTGCCACAGGCTGGGCTCTTGTGTAAAACGAGAATCTGTTAATCCAGTGTGACTGAAAATTGCTGAAAACTTTTGCTTAAGCCTTAACTATGTCAGAGTAATTGTACTGTTTTGCTTCCCTTTTCACCCATCCTCCCTCGACCTCTCACCCATCCTCCCTCGACCTCTAACTCCATCCTCCCTCAATCTCACCCAACCTCATCACCCCATTGTCCCCAACCTCTCATCCCATCCTCCCCGACCTCTCAGTCAGTCTCCCTGTTAATGTGATTTAAATTTTAGTATTTCAGGTTTTCCTCTGTCGGGCTGTGGCGTAAACTTCATCACGAATACTGGATGTGGTGGACTTCAACTGAAATTTATCACAGTTTTACTTCTTCAGCCAACTTCTTCCGCACTACTAGTGAACTAACTGGACTACTAGTGAACTAACCAGACTATATGTGAACTAACTGGACTATTTAGTCAACTAACCGGACTATAAGTGGATTGATACTCATTCTGTTTACTACATTTCATAAGAATTGTCAATGTGGTTATTTGAAGCAGCCTGTAATTGTGTTGCAGGAATTATAATCCAGGGTTTTAGTAAGAGAATCAATTTCTACCTTAAAAATTAATTGAATATTTGACATCATTGAATAAAAATCGTTTTTGGACCGAATTTCATCAAAATTTGTGACGAAATTAAGGGGGTCGAAACACGAAATCCTGAATATTTCATTTTACGAGCTTCAGATCCAAAATCTAACCTCATATTTGTAATCAGCACCCCAAGAAACATGTCTGCACAAAATTTCATTAAAATTGGGCCAAAAAAAAATTTTGACTTTGTACCCCATTTTTGGGGTGCATATTTTGGGCATTAAAACCCTTATTTGCTCATGAAGATGAATTCCGATTCAAAATCTGATTACGGATCCGGAATCTACACCTCAGAATACATATTCCTACTAATTTTCGAAGGAATCAGAGAAAAAAAATTTTTCGCCGAAAAAAAACTCCTGGACTAACACCTTAGATTTTTGCCATTTTTAGCCAAAAAATCGAATCTCTTCGATTTGTTTAAAATTTTAGTCCTCTATATTTTCAGGGGTGCTGATTCAAAATCTGCAATCAGATTTCGAATATCTCGAAAACTCTGGGGTCCAAGGCCTTTTGAAAATTTAGGGGGTCCCCCAAAAATTCGAATTTCTCATTTTCTGGGCCTCGGACCCGTAAAATTCTTTCAGATTTGTGATCAGCACCCCATAATACATGTCTATACTGAATTTCATCGAAATCGGAGACAAAAGATATTCGACCCCTGACACTCATTTTGTTGAGTAGCCTACCTCAGATTGCCATTTCTCTGATACACCGGTAATTAGACTTAACTCTAACTCTGTATGTTTGACTGGTGGCCTCAAATCTATAAAGTTTCGTGTATATTTTTTTAGGAGTTTGTCATCATTAGGAACTATATATTGACGTTTTTGTTTGTTGATCAGGACCTACATCAGATGAACTGGATAAATATGTGTGGGCAGCTTTAGAAGTCACCGAGAGGATAAACAAACAAACGAACACATATTGGGAGAACTTAACTTCACTTATAGGGAACTTTATGTCCACGAGGACTAAATATGTGACACTACCGATTGGCTGTGTTTGAAGTAAAAACGGGGCAACTGAAAAAAATGCTCTTGGCATCTAGAACCCGTCGTTCTCTCCCAGACGATGCTAGGAATATCCCCGATTCAAATTACTCTTAAGCTTTATTCTTTCATAGAAAATTGTTTCTTTAATAGTTTCAGAGCATTTTTTTCTGGTTAAAGTGAATTAGTAGTAGTTGAATGCACTATTTTAGAGAATAATATTTAATTTGCTTGAAATTCTTCCTTTGGCATGTGAGCCTACCGCTTTACCGGATACTAGTACATTCCGCAGACAAAAGAGTTCTATCAAAAATAGTTTGAAATTCGTTTTAAAAAGATGATCCCCTTCGAAAGACCTAAAACAATAGTAGAATTATTCATATACAATGGACTCATATTAAACATTGAACGAAATTCGGCTAAGAAAAATATCTGTATTACTCGCATGCCACAGTAAGATTGCTAGGCTGAGTTAGATATCTACCGTTCAGTGCTGCCCCTATGAATTACGATAGCGGAATTTCTGTGAACTAAAATAGTAGTGCATATTTACCGCCGGAATTTAAATTTCCTTATTACGTACAATACAGACCAGTGTGGCGCCTAATTCTGATTAAATATGATACTATGAATACGTTCTGAATTTTGCATGATATTTCCTTATTTTTTAGGTAACATATTTAATTCTTTTTAGCTAAAATTCACTTACTTATCAATTAATATAATATTTATATACAGAATAACTTATTCATTTACATTTTTGAATGATAATTTATCATCTGAATTGACAAAATGTCCATATTTTTTCTTCGATGTATTCTAATTGGGCGCAAATAATCAGGGAACATACAAACACCTGTCGCTCTCTCCCAGACCATACTAGAAATACCCCGATTCAAATTCACTCTTTTAAGGCTTATTCTTTTATAGAAAATTTGTTTGGTTCAAACGTTTCAGAGCAGTTTTCAGAGTTTGAGAATTTTCCTCGGAATCCGGCCCGCAAATCGGTAATTAGTTCGTCCACTACTACCGTTCGAAGACTCTGGCAAGCGAGTATGATGTTAGTTCACGTTTTCCACGCTATCGTTATACATAGGGGCAGCACTAGACGGTCGAGATTGAATTGATCGCGCTATTTTCACTGTGGAGCGGGCTCAATTCAATCGCTAATTCTTTATTTACAGTGAACTATTCCCTCAATTGATGAAGACTTTAAAGTCACGATGATTTTAAATGTACGAATTTGATATTGGGTAAAAAGATAAGCATTCATGATATTTCATGTCCTCAGGGACGCACAGGGGGGGGACCTCACTCCAGTTGACTTCGCACGCGGACACGTCACGACACAACAGTGAGGCCGGCCAGGCCCTGACTCGACCAGTTTAGTTACACCAGCTTTCTCCCACTGCCACAGGCTAGGCTCTTGTTTAAAACGAGAATCTGTTAATCCAGTGTGACTGAAAACTGCTGAAAACTTTTGTTTAAGCCTTTACTATGTCAGAGTAATTGTACTGTTTTGCTTCCCTTTTCACCCATCCTCCCTCGACCTCTCACCCCATCCTCCCTCGACCTCTAACCTCAATCTCACCCAACCTCATCACCCCATTGTCCCCAACCTCTCATCCCATCCTCCCCCGACCTCTCAGTCAGTCTCCCTGTTAATGCGATTTCAATTTTAGTATTTCAGGTTTTCCTCTGTCGGGCTGTGGCGTAAACTTCATCACGAATACTGGATGTGGTGGACTTCAACTGAAATTTATCACAGTTTTACTTCTTCAGCCAACTTCTTCCGCACTACTAGTGAACTAACTGGACTACTAGTGAACTAACTGGACTACTAGTGAACTAACCAGACTATATGTGAACTAACTGGACTATTTAGTCAACTAACCGGACTATAAGTGGATTGATACTCACTCTGTTTACTACATTTCATAAGAATTGTCAATGTGGTTATTTGAAGCAGCCTGTAATTGTGTTGCAGGAATTATAATTCAGGGTTTTTAGTAAGAGCATCAATTTCTACCTTAAAAATTAATTGAATATTTGACATCATTGAATAAAAATCGTTTTTGGACCGAATTTCATCAAAATTTGTGACGAAATTAAGGGGGTCGAAACACGAAATCCTGAATATTTCATTTTACGAGCTTCAGATCCAAAATCTAACCTCATATTTGTAATCAGCACCCCAAGAAACATGTCTGCACAAAATTTCATTAAAATTGGGCCAAAAAAAAATTTTGACTTTGTACCCCATTTTTGGGGTGCATATTTTGGGCATTAAAACCCTTATTTGCTCATGAAGATGAATTCCGATTCAAAATCTGATTACGGATCCGGAATCTACACCTCAGAATACATATTCCTACTAATTTTCGAAGGAATCAGAGAAAAAAAATTTTTCGCCGAAAAAAAACTCCTGGACTAACACCTTAGATTTTTGCCATTTTTAGCCAAAAAATCGAATCTCTTCGATTTGTTTAAAATTTTAGTCCTCTATATTTTCAGGGGTGCTGATTCAAAATCTGCAATCAGATTTCGAATATCTCGAAAACTCTGGGGTCCAAGGCCTTTTGAAAATTTAGGGGGTCCCCCAAAAATTCGAATTTCTCATTTTCTGGGCCTCGGACCCGAAAAATTCTTTCAGATTTGTGATCAGCACCCCATAATACATGTCTATACTGAATTTCATCGAAATCGGAGACAAAAGATATTCGACCCCTGACACTCATTTTGTTGAGTAGCCTACCTCAGATTGCCATTTCTCTGATACACCGGTAATTAGACTTAACTCTAACTCTGTATGTTTGACTGGTGGCCTCAAATCTATAAAGTTTCGTGTATATTTTTTTAGGAGTTTGTCATCATTAGGAACTATATATTGACGTTTTTGTTTGTTGATCAGGACCTACATCAGATGAACTGGATAAATATGTGTGGGCAGCTTTAGAAGTCACCGAGAGGATAAACAAACAAACGAACACATATTGGGAGAACTTAACTTCACTTATAGTGAACTTTATGTCCACGAGGACTAAATATGTGACACTACCGATTGGCTGTGTTTGAAGTAAAAACGGGGCAACTGAAAAAAATGCTCTTGGCATCTAGAACCCGTCGTTCTCTCCCAGACGATGCTAGGAATATCCCCGATTCAAATTACTCTTAAGCTTTATTCTTTCATAGAAAATTGTTTCTTTAATAGTTTCAGAGCATTTTTTTCTGGTTAAAGTGAATTAGTAGTAGTTGAATGCACTATTTTAGAGAATAATATTTAATTTGCTTGAAATTCTTCCTTTGGCATGTGAGCCTACCGCTTTACCGGATACTAGTACATTCCGCAGACAAAAGAGTTCTATCAAAAATAGTTTGAAATTCGTTTTAAAAAGATGATCCCCTTCGAAAGACCTAAAACAATAGTAGAATTATTCATATACAATGGACTCATATTAAACATTGAACGAAATTCGGCTAAGAAAAATATCTGTATTACTCGCATGCCACAGTAAGATGGCGAGGCTGAGTTAGATATCTACCGTTCAGTGCTGCCCCTATGAATTACGATAGCGGAATTTCTGTGAACTAAAATAGTAGTGCATATTTATCGCCGGAATTTAAATTTCCTTATTACGTACAATACAGACCAGTGTGGCGCCTAATTCTGATTAAATATGATACTATGAATACGTTCTGAATTTTGCATGATATTTCCTTATTTTTTAGGTAACATATTTAATTCTTTTTAGCTAAAATTCACTTACTTATCAATTAATATAATATTTATATACAGAATAACTTATTCATTTACATTTTTGAATGATAATTTATCATCTGAATTGACAAAATGTCCATATTTTTTCTTCGATGTATTCTAATTGGGCGCAAATAATCAGGGAACATACAAACACCTGTCGCTCTCTCCCAGACCATACTAGAAATACCCCGATTCAAATTCACTCTTTTAAGGCTTATTCTTTTATAGAAAATTTGTTTGGTTCAAACGTTTCAGAGCAGTTTTCAGAGTTCGAGAATTTTCCCTTGAATCCGGCCCGCAAATCGGTAATTAGTTCGTCCACTACTAACGTTCGAAGACTCTGGCAAGCGAGTATGATGTTAGTTCACGCTTTCCACGCTATCGTTATACATAGGGGCAGCACTAGACGGTCGAGATTGAATTGATCGCGCTATTTTTACTGTGGAGCGGGCTCAATTCAATCGCTAATTCTTTATTTACAGTGAACATTTCCTTCAATTGATAAAGACTTTAAAGCCACGATGATTTTAAATGTACGAATTTGATATTGGGTAAAAAGACAAGAATTCGTGATATTTCATGTCCTCGGGGACGCACAGGGGGACCTCACTCCAGTTGACTTCGGCGCAGACACGACACGTCACGACACAGTCAGTGAGCAGGTGAGGGACCTACTAAATTTATTTTGAATCAGTCAGTCGTTGTTACTACGGGTTTCGGGTTGTTTGGGGAACGACGGCTAGATGCTAGACTAACAGGGACCTCACTCGGTGTCAAAAACCACTTTCTAGCCTACACGGGCCGCACTACCCTAGCCGCTTGCATTGCACATGGTGCAGGCGATAGTTTCACAAATCTTGATGAACTGTTCTTCAACTTCCTCCAGCACCACATCTTGTTCAGCAAGTTAAGACCAGCTGACTCGACCAGTTAGTTACACCAGCTTTCTCCCACTGCCACAGGCTGGGCTCTTGTGTAAAACGAGAATCTGTTAATCCTGTGCTGTACTGAAAACTGCTGAAAACTTTTACTATGTCAGAGTAATTGTGCTGTTTTGCTTCACTTTTCACCCATCCTCCCTCAACCTCTCACCCCATCCTGCCTCAACCTCACCCCAACCTCTCACTTCATCCTCCCTCAACCTCTCACCCATCCTCCCCCAACCTCCCAACCCATCCTCCCCCAACCTCATCACCCCATCCTCCCCCAACCTCATCACCCCATCCTCCCTCAACCTCGCCCCAACCTCTCACCCCATCCTCCCTCAACCTCACCCCAACCTCTCATCCTCCCTTAACCTCATCACCCCATTGTCCCCAACCTCTCATCCCACCCCCAACCTCTCACCCCATCCTCCCTCAACCTCACCCCAACCTCTCACTTCATCCTCCCTCAACCTCTTACCCATCCTCCCCCAACCTCTCACCCCATCCTACCCAACCTCATCACCCCATCCTCCCCAACCTCATCACCCCATCCTCCCCAACCTCTCATCCCATCCTCCCTCAACCTCTCAGTCAGTCTCCCTGTTAATGTGGTTTCAATTTTATATTTCAGGTTTTCCTCTGTCGGGCTGTGGTGTAAACTTCATCACGAATACTGGACGTGGTGGACTTCAACTGAAATTTATCACAGTTTTACTTCTTCAGTCAACTTCTTCCGGACTACTAGTGAACTAACCAGACTATATGTGAACTAACTGGACTATTTAGTCAACTAACTGGACAATAAGTGGATTGATACTCATAAAAAAACAGTCAGTGGTGGACTCCAGGAGGTGTGGATCTCTGTATGTGGATTTGTGGAACTCGGTGACTACCATTACTGCTAGACAAGGGCTGGTGAGTGTGAGTAGAATTTCTTAAAAGTTTCCCAAACAATTATGAGAAAGCAGTTTATCTGTAAACACTGTTTACACTGCATTTCATAAGAATTTTCAATGTGGCTATTTGAAGCAGCCTGTAATTGTGTTGCAGGAATTATAATCCAGGGTTTTAGTAAGAGAATCAATTTCTACCTTAAAAATTAATTGAATATTTGACATCATTGAATAAAAATCGTTTTTGGACCGAATTTCATCAAAATTTGTGACGAAATTAAGGGGGTCGAAACACGAAATCCTGAATATTTCATTTTACGAGCTTCAGATCCAAAATCTAACCTCATATTTGTAATCAGCACCCCAAAAAACATGTCTGCACAAAATTTTATTAAAATTGGGCCAAAAAAAAATTTTGACTTTGTACCCCATTTTTCGGGTGCATATTTTGGGCATTAAAACCCTTATTTGCCCATGAAGATGAATTCCGATTCAAAATCTGATTGCGGATCCGGAATCTACACCTCAGAATATATATTCCTACCAAATTTCGAAGGAATCGGAGAAAAAAAATTTTTCGCCGAAAAAAAACTCCTGGACTTACACCTTAGATTTTTGCCATTTTTAGCCAAAAAATCGAATCTCTTCGATTTGCTTGAAATTTTAGTTCTGTATATTTTCAGGGGTGCTGATTCTAAATCTGCAATCAGATTTCGAATATTTTGAAAACTCTGGGGTCCAAGGCCTTTTGAATATTTAGGGGTCCCCCAAAAATTCGAATTTCTGGATTTCTGGGCCACGGAATCCGAAAAATTCTTTCAGATTTGTGATCAGCACCCCATAATACATGTCTATACCGAATTTCATCGAAATTGGAGACAAAAAATATTTGACCCTTGGCCCCCTACCTTAGATTGCCATTTCTCTGATACACCGGTAACTAGACTTAACTCAAACTGTGTATAACTGATTGGTTGCCTCAAATCTATTAAGTTTCATTTATATCTTTTAGGGTGTTTGTCATCATTAGGATGGAATTATTGAAGTTTGCGTTTGATGATCAGGACTACATCAGATGAACTGGATAAAATATGTGTTGGCAGCGTTAGAACTCACCGGGAGGATAAACAAACAAACGAACAAATATTGGGAGAACTTGACTTCAGTTATAGTGAACTTTATGTCCACGAGGACTAACTATGTGATGACTTTGCTGCTGATGGGATAAAGATCTGTTTGAACTAAAAACTGTAAAACTAAAACTACTGACGGCATCTAGAATCTGCCGGATAGAAAACAACGAGGAACATAGAAGTTCAGGTGATATACAATCCTATCCTCTGTCTCTCTCTATCATCTCTCATCCTCATCTCTCATACTCATCTCCCATACTCATCTCTCATACTCATCCTCATCTCACTCTTTCATCCTCATCTCATACTCATCTCTCATACTCATCTCATACTCATCTCTCATCTCACTCTTTCATCCTCATCTCATACTCATCTCTCATTCTCATCTCATACTCATCTCTCATCTCACTCTTTCATCCTCATCTCATACTCATCTCTCATACTCATCTCTCATCTCACTCTTTCATCCTCATCTCTCATACTCATCTCTCATTCTCATCTCATACTCATCTCTCATCTCACTCTTTCATTGTCATCTTATACTCATCTCTCATACTCATCTCTCATACTCATCTCTCATACTCATCTCTCATCTCACGCTTTCATTGTCATCTTACATCTCTCATACTCTAATCTCATACTCATCTCACTCTTTAATTCTCATCTCATACTCATCTCTCATTCTCTCCTCTCATCTCCTTCTTCTGGTCTCATTCTCCACCATCTACCGGGTTGTGATAGGAACTAGTTCCTGTCTCGCCCGGTAGATGGCATTATTTTTTTAATAAAATTTGCTTAAGCAATGGATAAATATGAGTTCCCCTGCAGGCTGTCAGTACGTCCCTATAGCGTAGTGGGTAGGGTGCTGGACTGCTAGACCAGTGGTTGGTGGTTCAAATCCCGTATTGTAAATAATTTTTATTGGTTGTTGATTGAATAAAATGTTTAATTTTGATTTTGTTCGTTTCAATAAAATGTTGAATTTTACTTTTGCAAACAAGCTGTAACAAATTCCTACTTTGAATTTGGAATAAATCCTTTGATTTGTACTTTGCGTTTGTCCTTTCCTTTTTGACTTTGTCCTTTCTTTGAACGTGAGAAGTTGTAAGAAGAGTCCTTTCCGGGGCAAGGGAAGTTGTGAGAGGGAAGAGGGGGCAAAGTTTATTAAAGAGAGCATTATATATATTATTTATATTTTATTTATTTACGTTACTTTTTACAACATGCGGCAAAACGAAATAATGACGAGTAGAGTCTGCGTCTCGAGGTTTGAAGATGGTTCTCTAGTCGGAGTAGAGTCTGCGTCTCGAGGTTTGAAGATGGTGCTGTAGTCGGAGTAGAGTCTGCGTCTCGAGGTTTGAAGATGGTGCTGTAGTCGGAGTAGAGTCTGCGTCTCGAGGTTTGAAGATGGTTCTCTAGTCGGAGTAGAGTCTGCGTCTCGAGGTTTGAAGATGGTGCTGTAGTCGGAGTAGAGTCTGCGTCTCGAGGTTTGAAGATGGTTCTGTAGTCGGAGTAGAGTCTGCGTCTCGAGGTTTGAAGATGGTTCTCTAGTCGGAGTAGAGTCTGCGTCTCGAGGTTTGAAGATGGTTCTCTAGTCGGAGTAGAGTCTGCGTCTCGAGGTTTGAAGATGGTTCTCTAGTCGGAGTAGAGTCTGCGTCTCGAGGTTTGAAGATGGTTCTGTAGTCGGGGTAGAGTCTGCGTCTCGAGGTTTGAGGATGGTACTGTAGTCGGGGTAGAGTCTGCGTCTCGAGGTTTGAAGATGTTGCTGTAACTCAAATATTGCCGGCTGAAAAACAAATCGGATAATCGTCAAGCTAATGAAGAACATTGAATATGCAAAATGTACGGATGGGTATAGTTTAATATAATTACCTTATCTTAATGTACAGATACCGAAACAGCAAAATGCGAGTTGATGCGGTTCCCAATGTAGCAGCAGCAGCAGCAGCAGCAGCAGCAGCAGCAGACTAGTTCAGGACGTTGCGACAAACCAGTAGTAGCGAACTGGTTTCGGTTTAACCCTAAAAAGACAGAATATTCATCATAATGTATAAATGTGTGTGAAATCGAACATCGAAAATCAGCAACAACAGCAAATTAGCCGTCATCTCCTCCGCAATCATCAGCACCAACAGCCGCCAGTCTCTTGCGTTCTCAATCGCTAGGCGTCACAAATTCCTTCACGTTCCAGTCATTCCTAACATCATCAGCCGCTTATTAGCAGGTTGTTCGCTTGAAGCCACACGTTCTTCACGCCTTGTTGCAGAGCTCTTCATCACTGGACATCAGTTCTCGGACTGGCATCGGGCGGCTCGAACCGCGCTTCTAATACCTACGTCAACCAATCAGCGACGGTGCATCATCGATGCGACCGGAATGGATCAATCAGAAGGCTCGATCGCGCATTCCTGTGACAGACCCGAGTCCGTGACGCTAATCCGCAAGAAGCATTCAATTCGTGCCAAACTTTTTCAATGGGGCCTACAGGTCATCGAGTTTAATTCGACTATTCATAGAGACACATATTGTTAAAGATAGAAATATCGATTGCTACGATTTTAGCCTAAAATTATATGCTGAAATTTTATCTAAACTATCCAACAAACTTAAGTGTAGATTTCCCTTCTATTTACGTCTGGTTTTGAACTATAATACCGGCTCAATTTTACTATTTTCGAGTTTTACTTTAGGATATTGAAGTTGCCTTAAGGGTTTGTGCAGTGACGCGGCACTATTGTGTAGTAGAGCGTATGGCAGGTCTCCGGAGAGTGATTCTCTATTAGATAGAGTAGTTTTCAATCCGAATTTATACACAAGTTCACCAGACATCGCCGCGTACATATCTTCTTTAACTGAAATCTGGTGAAGTTAAAAAATTATGGAAGTTTTATCATCAGTTGAGAAAGAACTGTGATTGATCACCGCGCGCGCTGCTTGCACCGAATAGTCGCTTGGATTTCTTCAGTTCGAGGAATTGAATAAATATAAACAAATTTTCCAAATCCTCACCACTCAACTTAAAATAACAAACTAATATTGTAAAAAAGTCGAAGGTCCCTGGGGGAATTACTCCGCAACCTGGACCGGTATTGTGGGATAAATAAATAATTCAGCCAGAAACGACTGAATTAAACATAATTTACCCCACACCAGTTATTCTGTAGGACTCACGCATTAGCAACCTCATTCCAGGGAGGACAGTACTCTCGACTCGCCCGCTTACCGGAGATCATTTGCTACATCCTGACCCGCCTCCTCCGAGACTCGAACCTGGGCCACAGCGGTGACACGCAAGTCGCCGACCGACTACGCCATCCGGTCCGCCCGATTGTGACAGGAAAACATTCGAACATATTCGACGGCCATTCATATTCGGACAAACAACCGCGATGTCACAATGGTCAACGCCGTGACGATGTCGACTCTGAATGAAATCATCCGTTTCTGACCAAACTTGAATTTCGCAGCTACGGTACCACTGGGGTACACATCATTAGATTTCTAGGAATTCATACAATGCTTTCTTTGAAAAAAAAAACATCATACTCATTTATTCAACTATTTAACACGCTTAAAATCTAGACGATAAATATAATTCAAATGTAATTCAAACACGAACACGAAATCCGGATTGCTCTACGCCCCACGCCCGGGACGAAGGAGCGCCAGCAGCGACTGACTAAACAAAACAGAAATTCATTTCTGACCAAACGATATAAGGCTGGTGGTCCTATCATTCACGATGATTTTGGCTACGACAGTTTACCACCAGTACAAAACATAGAATTTCTTGAGTTTGATTTACATGTAGACAGTCTACCAACTGTCGATACAAACACTGATTATGACGCCCACGGATCCAATATCGATGTAGACTGCCTACCAGATTTCGATACGCGGACTAACTATACCCGTGACGTCACACATGTTGATACGGATGAGGTCTCTTTCTCCGAGAAAGAACAGACTGAAGAAACTTTAAATATCGAGGAGGAATTGTTACAGAATTTACCACCAGTTTTCGTGATTATAAAATTGAATATGATTAACAAGCACTTTTTAACAGAGCGTTAAAGCTATTCTCTATCATTATAAATGATCGTATTTTGTTGGAATGTACAGTTTCAGATGAGATCATTTTGATTTTCAATAAATCGTGGATCAAGTTCAATCTGAATCATTGATTGTGAGATACAATGATTTTCGCTAACTGCCAAATAATGATAAACAACCCGGATTTGAGTAATATTGACATTTACAGGAACCGTTAAAGCTGAGACAAAGAGCAATCCGGGATACAACAATTTTATGCAGCGAACAGTAAAATTCAGACACTTATGACTAATTAGGTTCTTGGTGAAAATATCTGCTGGATCCATGGTCATTAACAGATTGCTGCATATACTAATTTCTTTTTTCTTGTATTGGTTCGAAACTTGGGTTTTAATGGCTATTTAAAAACACGTTAGCACTCAGTGCACGTTAGTGTATAGCTTATGATTGAATCTCAACATTTCACCCTTGAGCAAACGCCCAGGTCTACCAACCTTGCTCCCAAAAATCAATTACATTTATAGTTAATGAATGATCAATTATCTTCCAATATCTCTATAATCAACGGCCAAAACCATTCGTTGGTTGTTAAACGAGAGCTGGGTTTTGCTGATCATATGCATGCGGCCCTTATCAGCCACGAGCAGCTCAGATAAATTTTTTATAACATTATTCATTGTTTCAATATGAAAACACGTCATATCCGGTGTGAATTTCAAATAGATAATCGAAAAATCGATGGAACAGGAAATTGCGTTTCCTGGGGATAAATCCTTTTCACGTTTGAACAATACCCCGATTTGTAAAAGATTTTACCTTTAATCGGTGTATAATCCTAGGTAGATGCAATCTCTGGCATATAAACGGTATCGTCACCAGCGATGTTGGTAGATCTGCTGAACCATCATGACTTTCATCACGTTGATATTTGTTTGGACGTTTGCGGTAAGTTCATCGCCTAGAATCGATTATTTCAAATATGCCGACTTCTCGCGATCTTTTCTATGTCATCGCGACTTATGAAGTTTGAAGTCGTCTGGAGGCACCGAGTCAGCGGATATCAGTTGAAATCTGCCCGTTTCACTTCCGACAGGTTCTGCCGGGTTCGTAAGGGAAACCAAATCAAAACGAATCATTTTCTGGAAAAAAAAGAAACAAATCTGCCTTGAAAATGAATAGAATCTATTTAGGAAATCTGAGGAGGTTGTTTTTTTCGGGTTTCCAACGCTTTGCCGAGTGAATCAGATAATATAGTCAATATCCGTGATAAGATTCGATGATTTATATACATATACTGTGTATTTATTTGCAAGTCATTTTAAATTGAAGAAGGGTGGCAGCAACCACCCAAAAATATTTCTAATTTTTAAATAAGCTTTGCTGAGTGTTCATGTGTAGCAAAGGGAGTGACAGTTTTCTTTGATTTCAGGGCACGGTATTCGGCACCCAACCGATAGGACCCGGACCGAATCAACCAATGCTACCAAACTTTATCGAACCCCCTGAACCTCCCAGCATCGACCAGATCATCATTGAGGCAGGTGGTGGCAAGGAAGGTCGGTGTCTAAGTTTTATTAATCCCCTCCTTAACGTTAGAACCTTCAACAGTTTTTCTCTGTCCTTCCACAGCTTTCAAAGGTCGCCTGATGACCAGTGACGGAGGTCGGCTCGCAGAACTGGACATGAGTCTGACGGAGTTACAGTACGACACTCTGTATAACAATCCGGCGAACGCGACTAACCGACAGAAAAGGAAAGCGCATTGGGAACTTTTCAAACGATGGACCGGAAATACGATTCCGTATTTCATTAAAACCACAGACGTGTTCAGTAAACTAAATCATATTCGTATTTCCGAAAACATAGAAACCGGGAGAGGATTCCATTATCTAGATTATGTCTCTTTTGTAGCCGAGGCACAAAAAGGAGAAATTCAGAAAGCGATTGACGAAATTAAAAAGACAACGTGCTTGAAGTTTGTAGCGGCTACTGATGAACATACAAATAAAATACGCATACAAAACGGCACCGGGTAAGAGAAAATTATTCAAAAAGATTCAAGTTTCGTAGATGTGGCTGAAATCGAAAGATGTTCTTTCACTTGTTCTATCAAGCTTTATTCCCAAAGGGGAATTGAAGATAGATTAAAGTAATTCTCGTATATCTAGTTTTTTAGTTAGGTTGTTAAAGTATTAATGAACCCTTGTCTCAAATATTTAGATTATATAACTTCTTATATATTCTGACGCCGTAAAAACCGTTACAATAATGTTTATATACATCGATACCCAGCATGCGTTATGTATTAGGGGTTCTGTGTGAGTCGATGTGCACTACATCATCAATATTTGCGTTTCATAACAATAATTACAATATTGCGAATTTCCAGCGTTCATTTTATAATTAGATATATTTCATCACAGTCATGGCCGTTATTTTCAATTTCTTTAAATGTCGTTTTGAATTTTGAGAGGACGTACCCTACATTATCAATTTAGGTTAGCCTAGTTAGACTGGCTGCCGATTTTCGGTGCATTCAAATTCCAAAAAAAGTTATTGAACCTCAATGTAACATTATAGAATTATAACTGTATTATCATTAATTGTCGATAATACTATAGGCGATTTACATATTTTATTTTCTCGAGGCGCCAGTCTAAGTCTTCTAAGTTTGTTTTCTTGTGTGATATTAATAAGGCTTTATATTTCTAGATGCAATTCGCACCTGGGTATGACTGGTGGCGAGCAAGCGATCAATTTACATCCACATTGTCGAGTCGTGAGTAGATTGAAATTACGATGCCCCGTAATATGATATATTAGCTTTTATCATGATATCAGTTCGTTATTCTACAGAAACCTACGATCTTACACGAATTCGGACACGCTTTAGGTCTTGTTCACGAGCATCAACTGCCTGATCGCGACGAGTATTTGAATATTCTGTACGAGAATGTCGAACCGGACTGGGCCATTTGGTTCAAGAGAATAGAATCTAATCTGGTTTTACAGTACGAGGTACCGTATGACTACCGCAGTATCATGCACTACGGGATCACCGTAAGTATCTTTATTACGTAAAGATTATGATTACTTACTCCAAACTAACGAATTCTCGTTTTATAATGTATTACAATGTCTTTCAATTCATAATGTCAGGCCTTCTCGGCAAATGGTAAACAAACCATCCAAGCGAAGGACATCACGAAAGGTCATCTTATCCAGGATACCTGGGACAAAGCGTCTTTCTCGTTTTCCGACGTCAAAGTTATCAACTCGCATTACGAATGTAGCTGTAAGTTTGTTATACACTGTTTTCTGCGTCTACACAATTTTCGCAAGATAAAATCAATTGTTTTGTACGAATTTTTCAGCACATTGTCCCGAAACGGTGAAGAACAAATGCCCGCAGCCCGACTCGTTCTTGAATAAGAACTGCAGATGCGAATTCGCGTGTAAGTTTAGAAACAGCTTTCAAAGCTTATGTTCTGTATGTATAATGTCCATAGAATATACTGTTGCAGTGCACACTACAAAAGCTAAGCTGTATTTTGGGGAAATTTATAACTTATACAATATATGAGAAATGGGATTTCATGCTCGAACTATCTGGACATATAATTTCGATTTTCAGATGGCCGAGAGACTGATCCGCTAACCGGCACTGAAATAGTGGAAGCCGGCCCAACGACCGCCGTACCATGTTATGATAAAAAGAATTTTTGCCAGGAACTTGCTCGAGGCGGCGCCTGCAATACGGACCCCGGCTACATGCTCCAGAATTGTCAAGTATCGTGCGGTATTTGTTCATTAACGTCCTCCAGTTCGCCCACTCAGCCCACGACTACCGGACCGATGCCGTGTTTGGACTTTGATAGAAAATGCCCCCATTGGATGAGTATAGGCTACTGCGAGACACATTATAAAACCTACATGGAATTTTACTGTAAGAAGTCTTGCGATCTTTGCTCAACGCTTTCTACGACTACAACCACGACGACACCTGAACCAACAACTACCCAAATTGTCCCTTGTGCCGACAATAATGTCAACTGCGCCACCTGGGCAGCGGATGGTTTCTGTTTGGGAGAGTTCGAATCATATATGAGCGTGAATTGTAAGATTTCTTGCAATACATGCACAAACCCTACGACCACGACTACCCCGAGACCAACAACGACCACGACTACCCCGAAACCCACAACCACGACCGTTACATGTGTTGATAATAACGACAATTGTAAAACTTGGGCCGATGATGGTTTCTGTGTTGGGGAATACGAAGGTTATATGAGGGACCATTGCAGCGACTCCTGCGGAATCTGCTCCCCAACAACAACCACGACTACCCCGAAACCCACGACGACCACGACTACCCCGAAACCCACAACCACGACTGTTACTTGTGTTGATAATAACGGCAATTGTAAAACTTGGGCCGATGATGGTCACTGTGTTGGAGAATACGAAGGTTATATGAGGGACCATTGTAGCGACTCTTGCGGAATATGTTCCCCAACAACGACCACGACTATCCCGAAACCCACAACAACTGTCGCTTGTCTCGATCTTAACGATAACTGTCAAATCTGGGCCGACGAAGGTCACTGCATCGGAGAATATGAACAGTATATGAGCGCGAATTGTGTAAAATCTTGTGCAAAATGTTGAATCTGTCGATAAACGAATAGAATTAAAAGCAAGTAATAATAATAGCCTTCCCACTTCTTTTTATTTCAAATTACGGTTATTTCTTGAGAAAAGCAGAAGTGATTTAAAGCTTGTTATTCGAATTCACGATTTACGAGAAGTAAGGGCGGCTAGTCGACGATGAGATATTGCAAGGCTAGCGAATACAAAATAAAGTATGTATAAAAATAAACTATCTAGCCGTCAATGTTATATTCGGAGGTAGTACTGACGGTCAAAATCGCTTCCGGGGCATCCCAATTGTAAGTTAGTTCACAAATTCACCCCCAATGTTATATTCACTGAGGCAGAACTTGTCGGTAAAATTCTGACAAAGATAAACCATTTCTGCGTTATGGATCAACACAAAGATCAATTTTTAAGATCTAGAACCGGATTTTTTTTGAAGCAACATTTACATTAGCGCCAATAGAGAAAAAGAGCCTAAATCAATCTCTGTTCATCCACCATTGAAAACTGACACGCGTCCCGGTGCCCCCCTAAATCCCCCTTCCCTAAATCCGCCCTGGTCTATACATATACACAAATACAAAATTAGGCGCAGAATTTCAATAGGTTTCTTTGGAACTGCTTTGCAATTCATCCGTTCCGAGAACGTCTTTCTTTTCATCATAGAAATAATCGAGTAGACAGAGCGAGGGATTTGACACACGTACTACCTGACATTGATGATTTCTCTTTATAAAACCTTTCAGAAATACGATCATAATTCATCTCTTTTTTCTTTTAATGGTCGGAATAATTTACTTTCACTCTTTAACGACTTTCGACCCAGATTTCTTTATATTTTCGCTATTGAGCGTTATCGAGTTTTCATAATAACAAAACAAGTTTTACCGCCTAATAGAAAAATTGCAATACCGACTGTCTGATATCTATCTAAACGTCGTCTTTCTCTCGGGGATCGAAGTTATTCATTCAGGGCAGTTTTCGTGCCGGTGAAATAGTTACTATACAAATATTCAGTGAGTAAAATTTGACGAGTAAAAACTCATCAGTTGATATCGAAGCGCTCATCATTAAACCATCATCAGAAAAACCAAAGTGATATGACAAACTTGTATCATTGAATCATTTTGGTTTCTTTGATGTTGGGAGTTTAGACAAACTGCGAAACCGTCAGACAATTTAATATCATTAACTGTGGGTTTTTACTAGTTAACAATAAATACTAAGATTAATAGTCTACCAGTCTTACTAATCAATGTATAGAATAAATGAAAATAACCCAGTAGAAAAAAAAATTTAAACTTTCGATACACAAATGATATCTACGCAGATTCCTATCGTCGAAGTCCCGACAAAATGGCGAGCGCAGACGATATTCACGAAGCACCCATCGCTACAGAAGACGTTAACGTCATTGAGGTCAACGAGCAACTGGCGGATCTAAAACCCGATAAACCGTACGCCGGGATGGGAAAAGAGGATCTACTTCGGTTTTCACAAACACCATTCTGGTGTCGATTCCGCACTGTAAGTCAATGAGAAATCATCAAGAAGTCATTTATGCTTCCTTAGAATGCTAATCTAGACGAGACTGTATTTCATTAATTTTCTATTTCTCAATTTTCAACGTTTATGACTATTATGATGAATATCTTACAGGTTCTCCTGGTAATATTCTTTCTGGCGTTGTTAGCGTTGATCGCCGCTAGTATCGCGTTCATTGTCGTGTTCCCTCGATGTAAACCTACTCCCAGAGCCACCTGGTGGCAGACGAAACCGATTTATAACATTTTCACCCGCAGTTTTTACGACAGTAACGGAGATGGTAACGGTGATTTGAAAGGTGCGAAAATTTAAAAAGAAATTTCCACGATTTTAGAACTAAGCATAAAACCGATATCTATTTCAATTACTTTCAATATTCTTTCGAAAATAATATATAAATCCAAGTTGGTTGAAATTGAAGATAACTTATTGGAGATCAAAACTCGTTGGGAAACACCCCTAGCCTGTTACTATCATGCAACCTAAACTCTATTCGTGATATTCAAACGTTCAAGAGCGCCTAATGAGAAAGCTACTTTTTAAAACTTGTCTGAAATCTAATCAATCGAACATCGGGAATTTGTTTGTTTTTAAGGAGTCGAGATGAAGGTGGATTATCTAAAGTCTTTAGGTATCGGAACGGTGCAGTTAAGCCCGATATTCGACCATGACAACCTTGACCCGACAAACACGACGCGTCAACGTACCGTCAATTTCACCGATATTCACCCGATTTATGGAAATCTGGACGACTTCGATTCGCTGATCGAAACATTGCATAAAAACAGTAAGCGACTTTAAACACAATGTCGGTTCAAACGTCTACAGAAAATGCAGTAAATAATTTGAACATATCTAATCTTATAACGATATTTAAACACGACCGTTTCGATATGTTGACGCTATTTCAAGTGAACTGAAAAGATGTGGTAGGAATTTGAACGAGTGACAATCGGTTACCATATCCGACACAGATAATTTGCAAATGACGTATTGTCATAATACCGAAAAGCCTTGTTAATTCGATCTAATCTTTTATCTAGTAAAGATGCCTATGCGACGCGGAGATACTTTAAACCTATTCTATATACGAAAGTCCCCCACAGTTTTTTCTATCGATGACTGTTTGAATTCGTTTAGACACCAAACTCATCCTCGGTTGGATCATAAACCACACCAGTGATAAACATCGGTGGTTTATAGAAAGTCGAAAGTCGAACAGCCCCACAAACCCGTACCGCAATTACTACGTGTGGGCGCCTTGTGACAACAGCACTCATAAACCGAACAACTGGGTATGAAAATCATTTCATATATCTTTCCGAGACAAATTCCAGTTTATTTCTGCTCTCGATATCATCGTTTTCTGTATGATTCTAGTTAAGCGTGCGTGGTGGTAGTGCGTGGACGTACGACTCGCAAAGAAAAGAATGTTATCTTCACCAATTTTCCGCGGACGAACCCGATTTGAATTTCAGGAGTATGATGGTGCGAGAAGAAATAGACGTAAGTTTTTATTAACTGATATAATTTCGTCCTTTATGATGTAAAAAGATAGATTTATTTCTATTATTTACTTAATTCATTATCAATTAACTTATTATTTTTCTTAAATGTATGTATTTACTTTTTTATTAGACAGAGATTTCACGCTTGATCTAGCAATCTTAACAAATTTTCCTGACTGATTTTTAGCTTTTCTTTACAAAATTCCCTGACTTTTAAAAGAAAAGAAAATTCCCTGAATTTTAGAACGATAACCACACTCAAACGTGGTGAACGGATAATAAGATAAAATCCCACTATTTACAGATTAAAAGAATTTAAAAACCAGAATTTATTTATTCAATCAAAAATATATAAAAGACACGACGTTTCGATCTCACCCTAGAGATCATCGTCAGGTGTTAATCTGTAAATAGTGGGATTTTATCTTATTTCCCTGAATTTTCCTTGATTTCCCTGATTTCCAGCTAAGAGACCACCCTGCTATATCAATCAACCAGTCAGATATTATATCGAGATTGTTGACCTCTTTTTCGGATGCTTAAAAGAAGTTTCTATTTTGCGTCGTGTTTTACATAGAAAATAGCGCGATTCTGGTTGGATCGTGGAGTGGACGGTTTCAACTTGATACGTCTAGAATTTCTATTCGAAGATTACGACATGCGGGACTCGAAACTAAGCGGCAAAACTAACATCACCGTATGTATCCGTGACGGTCAGGGCCAACTTCAGTTGTCAGAGTTAGTCTCGACTAGTCGCCCGAACTTATAACTGAACGTACTATATTTCGGTCGTAACGTATTTCACAGTGTCGGCCATCTTGATCCGAACTGCAGCGACCGCGCTCAATCCCGTGGTCGACTATGTCCGGACTATAGTTCCGACTAGCTGATATTCGGTTTCACTAAGTTCGACTATAGTCGACCTACGAGCAGTCGACTAACTCTGATAACCGAAGTTCGTCCTATATTTCACGTGACGTCACGTGAAATAAATGTTTTGGTTAACGCCAACAATTTCTCAAATTCTTTTTTTCCATATTATTCTAAATGACACTTTAAGATAAAAGTTCTGTGGTAATCAGATTTTTTTAAATTTTTCTAATTCCTAATTTCATTATACTCTATACAGGATTCCTACGAGTATTTGGACCACGAATACACGTTCGGGCTTCCCGGATGTCTGATGGTCATTAACAGGTTGCTACATATAATGAAAGCCTACTCGAACGATTCAAATCCCGACGACCACAGGTACGAATAAATAAGGGTTTCAAGCCAAAGGCCCGATGAATAATAGAAAATAAGTGATAGAATATCATTCAATGTCTTATTTTGAATATTAAATTCATCAATTCTTTTAATGTTTATTTTAAATATGATTCTCACATTTTCTCGTAGAGTCGTTTTCGTAAACGCGGTCGAACCCTCGGAGGTATCGGACCGCTTGTACGGGGACCCGTTGCGAAAAGGAGCTCACATTGTTTTCCAACCTCGCCAAGAACGGTTCTTACTGAAGCCGAGCGGTAACGCTAAAATAGTTCGCGCGAGTCTCGAAAAATACAGATTGGCGCAACTGGACGATGAGTGGCCCGGGAAATGGCCGGCTACACTGGTGAGTTCATCACCGACAATACTGAGAAAATATGATTAAGTCGATGTAGAATTTAACTATATTTTTCCAAACTCGTTTGTTAGTTTTACTACGGTCGAGGATTGAAGGGAATCTCACGCGAGGTGCCGGCCAAGAGGGAAAAGGTGGCGCAGATGTTAAAAGCTATGGCGTTCCTGCTGCCCGGTACACCGGTGGCCTTGTACGGTAACGAGATCGGACTGCTACAAGCGAGTTCGGTAAGAGAACAACCAGTTGATATAAACCTGATGATGGTTTTATTCGGTCAACGGCCGAAACGTCCTGGTTTCATTTGAATGAATTTCATCGTATAAAAATTCGAACTGTAGTTTCGCTAAAGAGTTGCCTTACAGTCATTTAAATGCCCTGACGCTAAGTATTGGAAAATCTTTATAAAAATTGAAAAACCGCAAAATTGAAGCCTCAAGGTTTCTTTTTAAATCTCCAACGAAATGGATATAGCTTGTATAAATGAATTATTTATCATCATTATTAATATAACTTATATGTACTTGTTCTATGAACACTGGCTTTTTGAATTTAATGCATTATCGTTTTTGCACTGGCGACAACTCTTTACGGGGCCCTGTTTTTAAACCGTGTATCGTAACAAAATGTACAAAAAGCTGAATTAGAAAACCTATTTAATATAATTATAGCCACGGTTAAATTGTTGACATGTTTCAGGATCCGTACCCGGCGGTAAGACCGATGCAGTGGGATAACACGACAAACGCCGGATTCAGCGGTACCGACACAACGGCATCAACGCCGTGGATTTCACTGGCGCCCGAATGGGATACAATTAACGTACAGGTATGAAAGGACCTATAAAAACGGTTTAACACTATTCACACGCTTCGCGAACTAGCACAATTCATATTCTACATACAGTTTGAATATTACAAATGAAAGTTGTAAAGACAGTATATATTATCTCCTGACCTGCTGGCCTTGTATCTCATTTCAGTTGAGCTTTAAATCGACTCGGTCGCCTATATATAATATTCCCTGCACGTCACTATATTCTAAATCATGATCAAGCTAACTAAAACAGAACCGGCAGTTGTAGGAATGAACTGATTTCAAATGCACTTTACAAACGTAACCCGACCGATTAGGAGATCGCCCCAAACCGGGGAAGTGTAATGAGATTGTCGGATGAGATGTCATTACACTTCTCTGCCCGAACGTAATAATTTCGGGGGTTTGAGGGGCTGTTCGACTTTCTATAAACCGCCGATGTTTATTGCTGGTGTGGTTTATGATCCAACGTATCATTTTCTATGTCAGTGGTTTTAGTACGGCGCATACAGTTCATTTACGATACGAACCACGAAGCGTGGACGATCAAAGCTCGTTCAAGGCTGTAGTAGACACTGATAATATATACTTAAACCTATATCGAATTAAATTATTCCCTTACCTCGTTTTTCAAAGGTTCAGGACGGAGTGAGACAGTCATCGTTGTGGCAGTTCCGGAATCTGTCGGCGTTACGCGAGAAGGAGCCCAGCATACACGCTGGTAGAATCACGTTCGGCTCGTCGAACGAAGAGATCATGTCCTTCGTTCGCCAGGCGGACGGCCATCCGGGGTAGATACAAAATCAGAATAATATTCTCACCGTGTTGATCGCTAGAATAATGTACGAATTAAGCCCTGTTCTCGTGTTCGGTTTTCATTCAGGTTTCTCGTAGTTTCGAATTTCGGTCGCGTGGCCGGAAAACTCGATCTGCGCCAAATGGCAAAATCCGAGCTCATCCATAGCGATAAGATAGAAGTGGCGTTCTTGACGATTGGCGATTTTGATTTCGAAGTCGGAGACACGATACGTAGTAGAGACGAGATCACGATGCCGCCGGAATCGACGGCGATTTTCAAGTGGAGATACGAGAAAAAAAATCATCTTTGAGCGGACGATGCTGTGACGTCATGCGCTAGTCAGTGTTGTCGCTGAATTTGCTTTTTTCGGTAAATTTAAGACATTTATAGTGATTTCTAACCTTTGAAGTGAGGTTTTATCGCATCCGACCGATTGTGAGGATGTCGTACTGAAAGGATAACGCGTGATGACGCACTGTAAGCAAAATAACGCTCGCTAAAACCTTGAAGCGAGTGATATTTTATTGCAAATGAACTAAAACATGGCGGATTTAGGTTCTAATTTACGGTTCTGACTATAGCGCCATCAATCGATAGAATTCAGAACTTGAATGTGTCAATATCCTGTATTCTAACATCTTATACCACTAAAATGAAACAGGGACAGCAATTTTGAAGGACTTGTCACATCCCAAAAGGGCACTTTGATGTCCACAAAGGCAACATTAGGTGCATTTGGTGTCTGGCATGCATCATCTATGTGTCGACCGGTGTGTCGTCTAATTCTGATATGATACAATGAATACGTTCTGAATTTTGCATGATATTTCCTCATTTTTTAGGTAACATATTTAATTATTTCTAGCTAAAATTCACTTACTTATCAATTAATATAGTATTTATATACAGAATAAAGTATTCATTTACATTTTTGAATGATCTGAATTGACAAAATGTCCATATTTTTTCTGTCGCTCTCTCCCACACCATACTAGAAATACCCCGATTTGAATTTACTCTTTCAAGGCTTATTCTTTAATAGAACAAATGTTTGGTTCAAACGTTTCAGAGCAGTTTTCAGAGTTTGGGAATTTTTTCGGAATCCGGCCGCAAATCGGTAATTAGTTCGTCCACTACTGCAGTTCGAACACTCTGGCAAGCGAGTATTATGTTAGTTCACATTTCCCACGCTATCGTTATACATAGGGGCAGCACTAGACGATCGAGATTGAATTGATCGCGCTATTCTACTGTGGAGCGGGCTCAATTCAATCGCTAAATCTTTATTTACAGTGAACTATTCCCTCAATTGATAAAGCCGCGATGATTCTAAATGTACGAATTTGATATTGGGTAAAAAGATAAGAATTCATGATATTTCATGTCCCCAGGGACGCACAGGGGGACCTCACTCCAGTTGATTTCGTGGCAGACACGTCACGACACACTACAGTCACAGTGGTGAGCAGGTGAGGCCTGAGGGACCTACTGAATTTATTCTGAAACAATCAGTCGTTGTTACTACGGGTTTCGGGTTGTTTGGGTAACGACGGCTAGGTGCTAGACTAACAGGGACCTCACTCGGTGTCAATAACCACTTTCTAGCCTACATGGGCCGCACTACCCTAGCCGCTTGCAATTGCATTGCACATGGTGCAGGCGATAGTTTCACAAATCTTGAACTGTTCCAACAATTCCTGTTACCGGTACTTCCTCCGGCACCACATCTTGTTCAGCAAGTTAAGACCAGCTGACTCGACCAGTTAGCTACACCAGCTTTCTCCCACTGCCACAGGCTGGGCTCATGTGTAAAACGAGAATCTGTTAATCCAGTGTGACTGAAAACTGCTGAAAACCTTTGTTGAAGCCTTTAGGCTACTATGTCAGAATAATTGTGCTGTTTTGCTTCCCTTTTCACCCATCCACCCTCAACCTCTCACCCCATCCTCCCCCAACCTCTCACCCCATCCTCCCCCAACCTCTCACCCCATCCTCCCTCAACCTCTCACTCCATCCTCCCCCAACCTCTCATCCCATTGTCCCTCAACCTCTCACCCCATCCTCCCTCAACCTCACCCCAACCTCTCACTTCATCCTCCCTCAACCTCTTACCCATCCTCCCCCAACCTCTCATCCCATCCTCCCCAACCTCATCACCCCATCCTCCCCAACCTCATCACCCCATCCTCCCCAACCTCTCATCCCATCTTCCCTCAACCTCTCAGTCAGTCTCCCTGTTAATGTGATTTCAATTTTATATTTCAGGTTTTCCTCTGTCGGGCTGTGGTGTAAACTTCATCACGAATACTGGATGTGGTGGACTTCAACTGAAATTTATCACAGTTTTACTTCTTCAGTCAACTTCTTCCGGACTACTAGTGAACTAACTGGACTTCTAGTGAACTAACCGGACTATTAGTGAACTAACCGGACTACTAGTGAACTAACCAGACTATATATGAACTAACTGGACTATTAAGTCAACTAACCGGACTAAAGTGGATTGATACTCATAAAAAACAATCAGTGGTGGACTCCAGGAGGTGTGGAACTCTGTATGTGGATTTGTGGAATTACCATTTTTCTAAATTAATATTCAAAAGCGTGTGCTCGAACGCACGGAACACCGTCGATCTCCCATATTAAATACATGCGCGCACACGCTAGCACGCACACTCACACCGTACTACTAGTATGCGCGCACACGCTAGCACGCACACTCACACCGTACTACTAGTATGACCACTACACTGCGTGTGTACTATAGATAATAGTATGTACAATAATTCTCTTGTGGTATTCAGATTTTTTTCTTTTTATTAAACGATACGCGAGCCACGGTTCGGCAGTTTTTTGCTTCGGATGTGTTTCAGTCGGGTACCCAGTGGATGCCACCCCTCCAGTTGGCATGCGTGTCAATAGGACGATTCTATCAACTCAAGATTTAGTTAATTTGCGCTCTACTTTCATCTAGAAACATGTAACAAACTTTACCTTAAATCAACAGGTTTGTCTCGGCCCTGAAGATGTATCGTTTTGTTACACGCTGTTTGGTTGATGTAATGCGGGTTTCTTTCGGTGTTTTTGATTACGTTTTTACGAGAATATTGTATAGTGTTTCATGTTTTAAAAATGTGTTACGTTTTCGTGAAGAATTCCTCGGAAATCGTAAAAATTAATTCATCTAATTAGGCGTTCTGCGTAGGTAGATATTTCAGTTTTCCCGGCTACTGTGGTGTGGGCCGGCAGGATGATGTTTCTAACCATGTAATTTTCGAATATATAGACATTATCCGTTTCACCAAAAACAGCTGGTAGCTCAAGATGGCTACCCCTCTGCACCACCCTCCTCCTTGGGATTTTTATCATATGTTTTGTTTCTATTTTGATGTTAGTAATGTACAGATATGTTGACTGTTTTAATGTTTAAATGTTCGATTCGTTCATTTTACCAATACCTTTATCGACCGCAATTATTAATGTGTATATATTTATATATTTTTGTCTCTGAAAACCATTTTCAAATTATAAACTAACTTTGTAAGCATTTTGTGCATGTGAATTCGTCTTATGTAGCTATCGATCTGCAGCCTGGAATCAGCGCCCTCTTCAGGCCCCTTTCACTGTTTTACTTACACCCAGTCCTGTAGTGTGCAAGACAGATACTAAAGTTCTCGTTGAACATAAAACTGTGAAGTCTGGATGATTTTAAAGCGTGTTGATAGATGACTAATGTCTAATGAGGCAAGGTGATATCTCATCATCCTCGAAACAAGTACAGTAGACTCGGGTCAAGTCGAACATTTGGGGCTGTAAAAATGTGCCCGACTTGAGTGATATCTGATTTCATGAATAGTGTTACAAAAAATATTTCAACCAACATCGAGTTGATCTTGAGTGACGTCTACTGTATTTGATTACAAACTAATTATTCGAGAGAATTCTTTACGATCAAACATTTGAAGAAGGATATCGGCAATGTATTGAGTGTCTGAGGGGCTGCAAAACCCGGGCCGAGGGAGGCAGGCTCCGGGCTGCTATGAATCGATATCTGCATTAATGTTGAGTCTCAAGAAAAAAAGATGTGGTTAGTTACAGGAAGAATTTAATTCTTTGAATATTGAGCATCTATTTTTAAAGTAAACAAGTGTTAAAAAAGACACATATTTTACGGTTGACAACTGAAGAAAATCGACCAAAAATCTTTCTTAATTTTGATACTAAATAAAAAACAGTATATTATAAATCTTAGATTTGGTTTTGGATTTTTGTTTTCAATTTTGGACAAAAGATAGCTGTTACAGTTAAGCATAAGCGGAGTGATTAGGGTCTTCGAACATGGGATATCCGGCCCTGAATCCGCATGAGTTCTAGATTGGATTCGAACCTGGGAAAGCCCTGATTTTATTCCCTTTTCGCCATCTTGACCACTGTAGTGCTGGTGGAAATCTGCTAGTTGAAACCCTTCAAGGAATTGTCTTGACATGGTGAATACTTCAATGCAATTATGATTCAACATTAATTTTATGTTTATCAACGTCGTTTGGAGGTTGATGTTTCGTATATGCACAATGTTCCATCACGTTCGACTCAATGGAACCGTGACCGGGACAGTCGCGATTAACCTATATACATTCTATACACGAATCACTCGGATAAATACATATTCACTTAACTTAAACTTATATGCTGCCTTACGACACGAAGGGATTGGGGAGAATATGTACCGTGTGTGGACCGTGTGTGGACCGTGTGCAGTTTAAATTAGCAGAGATTCAGGATGATATTGATTGACCAAGATGAATATATGTGGGATTTTCCATATGGGAATGAGATCGGACTAAACTCCCCCGCTAAGTACGGCCCTGATTTCTAAGCGTCACCATCTTCAACCAAATAGGACATTGATTAATTTTAGTGATTCGTGTCATCAAACTGAGGGGTAAGTTGGAATTCATTTTCGTTCTTTTCTTGTATCGATATATATTAGACATGTGTGTAAAAATTGGTCTCGTTTGCCATAGCAAAACGGGACCTTTTCCTCGCTTGCCAGGGCTCGATCGTTTTTTATCTGACGTGGTGGGCGGACAATAGAAATAATCTCTGTGGGTTTTTTGTCGTTCGTTGTGTTAAATAGTTCTTTCATCTCCTCAGACCCACTCAGTTCGGCAGGTTTTGGGGTTTGCCAGGTGTGGCGGGCTTGTGAGAGAAAAATAGTTAAGTTGTACAATTTCACTTTCGTTTTTGGGAAGATTCGGAGCCTCATCGCTTCCGTATGTTCAAGTTCAAATTGTTTAATGTCGAAAGCGTTTAGTTTTTGCTCGAATGGATTTCATATCGAGTCAGTATGGTGTAAAGAAGGGGATTGAGGGACGAGTTAATCAGTAAGAAAAGAACGGCCAGCCAAGCCGCCACCTGATTCGGTATTTGAACCCCGAATACGACGCAAAACTGAACGATGATTAACGGTAGCCAGCAAAATAAATTACACAGATTTATCACCAAACTCCCACGCACGTGCTAAAATCAATTCGGTGGGATCAGCTCTACCCGAACCAGACCTGCTTCCAGATACGAGTCTGTACACTTTTATGCATATGTCGCCATTATCGTTCCAAGTATGACGGAGTAAAACACGGCAAAAATGGCTAATGAATATTGCCAGGCGTGGACATCAATTGTAATAGTTTCAGGGCCTCTGTTCTGGTTACAGTGTTAGTGGTAGTTGAATGCACTATTTTAGAAAATAAAATTTAATTTGCTTGAAATTCATCCTTTGGCATGTGAGCCTACCGCTTTACCGGATACTAGTACATTCCGCAGACAAAAGAGTTCTATCAAAAATAGTTTGAAATTCGTTTTAGAAAGATGATCCCCTTCGAAAAACCTAAAACAATAGTAGAATTATTCATATACAATGGACTCATATTAAACATTGAACGAAATTCGGCTAAGGAAAATATCTGTATTACTCGCATGCCACAGTAAGATTGCGAGGCTGAGTAGATATCTACCGTTCAGTGCTGCCCCTATGAATTACGATAGCGGAAATTCTGTGAACTAAAATAGTAGTGCATATTTACCGCCGGAATTTAAATTTCCTTATTACGTACAATACAGACCAGTGTGGCGCCTAATTCTGATTAAATATGATACTATGAATACGTTCTGAATTTTGCATGATATTTCCTTATTTCTTAGGTAACATATTTAATTCTTTTTAGCTAAAATTCACTTACTTATCAATTAATATAATATTTATATACAGAATAACTTATTCATTTACATTTTTGAATGATAATTTATCATCTGAATTGACAAAATGTCCATATTTTTTCTTCGATGTATTCTAATTGGGCGCAAATAATCAGGGAACATACAAACACCTGTCGCTCTCCCCCAGACCATACTAGAAATACCCCGATTCAAATTTACTCTTTTAAGGCTTATTCTTTTATAGAAAATTTGTTTGGTTCAAACGTTTCAGAGCAGTTTTCAGAGTTTGAGAATTTTCCTCGGAATCCGGCCCGCAAATCGGTAATTAGTTCGTCCACTACTGCCGTTCGAAGACTCTGGCAAGCGAGTATGATGTTAGTTCACGTTTTCCACGCTATCGTTATACATAGGGGCAGCACTAGACGGTCGAGATTGAATTGATCGCGCTATTTTTACTGTGGAGCGGGCTCAATTCAATCGCTAATTCTTTATTTACAGTGAACTATTCCCTCAATTGATGAAGACTTTAAAGTCACGATGATTTTAAATGTACGAATTTGATATTGGGTAAAAAGATAAGCATTCATGATATTTCATGTCCTCAGGGACGCACAGGGGGACCTCACTCCAGTTGACTTCGCACGCAGACACGTCACGACACAACAGTGAAGCCGGCCCGGCCCTGACTCGACCAGTTAGTAACAACGCCTTTCTCCCACTGCCACAGGCTGGGCTCTTGTGTAAACCGAGAATCTCTTAATCCAGTGTGACTGAAAACTGCTGAAAACTTTTGCTTAAGCCTTAACAATGTCAGAGTAATTGTACTGTTTTGCTTCCCTTTTCACCCATCCTCCCTCGACCTCTCACCCCATCCTCCCTCGACCTCTAAACTCAATCTCACCCAACCTCATCACCCCATTGTCCCCAACCTCTCATCCCATCCTCCCCCGACCTCTCAGTCAGTCTCCCTGTTAATGTGATTTCAATTTTAGTATTTCAGGTTTTCCTCTGTCGGGCTGTGGTGTAAACTTCATCACAAATACTGGATGTGGTGGACTTCAACTGAAATTTATCACAGTTTTACTTCTTCAGCCAACTACTTCCGCACTACTAGTGAACTAACTGGACTACTAGTGAACTAACCAGACTATATGTGAACTAACTGGACTATTTAGTCAACTAACCGGACTATAAGTGGATTGATACTCACTCTGTTTACTACATTTCATAAGAATTGTCAATGTGGTTATTTGAAGCAGCCTGTAATTGTGTTGCAGGAATTATAATCCAGGGTTTTAGTAAGAGAATCAATTTCTACCTTAAAAATTAATTGCATATTTGATTTCATTGAATAAAAATCGTTTTTGGACCGAATTTCATCAAAATTTGTGACGAAATTAAGGGGGTCGAAACACGAAATCCTGAATATTTCATTTTACGAGCTTCAGATCCAAAATCTAACCTCATATTTGTAATCAGCACCCCAAGAAACATGTCTGCACAAAATTTCATTAAAATTGGGCCAAAAAAAATTTTGACTTTGTACCCCATTTTTGGGGTGCATATTTTGGCCATTAAAACCCTTATTTGCTCATGAAGATGAATTCCGATTCAAAATCTGATTACGGATCCGGATTCTACACCTCAGAATACATATTCCTACTAATTTTCGAAGGAATCAGAGAAAAAAAATTTTTCGCCGAAAAAAAACTCCTGGACTAACACCTTAGATTTTTGCCATTTTTAGCCAAAAAATCGAATCTCTTCGATTTGTTTAAAATTTAAGTCCTCTATATTTTCAGGGGTGCTGATTCCAAATCTGAAATCAGATTTCGAATATCTCAAAAACTCTGGGGTCCAAGGCCTTTTGAAAATTTAGGGGGTCCCCCAAAAATTCGAATTTCTCATTTTCTGGGCCTCGGACCCGAAAAATTCTTTCAGATTTGTGATCAGCACCCCATAATACATGTCTATACTGAATTTCATCGAAATCGGAGACAAAAAATATTCGACCCCTGACACTCATTTTGTTGAGTAGCCTACCTCAGATTGCCATTTCTCTGATACACCGGTAATTAGACTTAAGTCTAACTCTGTATGTTTGACTGGTGGCCTCAAATCTATAAAGTTTCGTGTATATTTTTTTAGGAGTTTGTCATCATTAGGAACTATATATTGACTTTTTTGTTTGTTGATCAGGACCTACATCAGATGAACTGGATAAATATGTGTGGGCAGCGTTAGAACTCACCGAGAGGATAAACAAACAAACGAACACATATTGGGAGAACTTGACTTCACTTATAGGGAACTTTATGTCCACGAGGACTAAATATGTGACACTACCGATTGGTAATGTTTGAACTAAAAACGGGGCAACTGAAAAAAAATGCTCCTGGCATCTAGAACCTGTCGTTCTCTCCCAGACGAAACTAGGAATATCCCCGATTCAAATTTACTCTTAAGCTTTATTTTTTCATAGAAAATTGTTTCTTTAATAGTTTCAGAACATTTTTTTCTGGTTACAGTGAATTAGTGGTAGTTGAATGCACTATTTAGAGAATAATATTTAATTTGCTTGAAATTCTTCCTTTGGCATGTGAGCCTACCGCTTTACCGGATACTAGTACATTCCGCAGACAAAAGAGTTCTATCAAAAATAGTTTGAAATTCGTTTTAAAAAGATGATCCCCTTCGAAAAACCTAAAACAATAGTAGAATTATTCATATACAATGGACTCATATTAAACATTGAACGAAATTCGGCTAAGAAAAATATCTGTATTACTCGCATGCCACAGTAAGATGGCGAGGCTGAGTTAGATATCTACCGTTCAGTGCTGCCCCTATGAATTACGATAGCGGAATTTCTGTGAACTAAAATAGTAGTGCATATTTACCGCCGGAATTTAAATTTCCTTATTACGTACAATACAGACCAGTGTGGCGCCTAATTCTGATTAAATATGATACTATGAATACGTTCTGAATTTTGCATGATATTTCCTTATTTCTTAGGTAACATATTTAATTCTTTTTAGCTAAAAATCACTTACTTATCAATTAATATAATATTTATATACAGAATAACTTAATCATTTACATTTTTGAATGATAATTTATCATCTGAATTGACAAAATGTCCATATTTTTTCTTCGATGTATTCTAATTGGGCGCAAATAATCAGGGAACATACAAACACCTGTAGCTCTCTCCCAGACCATACTAGAAATACCCCGATTCAAATTTACTCTTTTAAGGCTTATTCTTTTATAGAAAATTGGTTTGGTTCAAACGTTTCAGAGCAGTTTTCAGAGTTTGAGAATTTTCCTCGGAATCCGGCCCGCAAATCGGTAATTAGTTCGTCCACTACTACCGTTCGAAGAGTCTGGCAAGCGAGTATGATGTTAGTTCACGTTTTCCACGCTATCGTTATTTCTAGGGGCAGCACTAGACGGTCGATATTGAATTGATCGCGCTATTTTCACTGTGGAGCGGGCTCAATTCAATCGCTAATTCTTTATTTACAGTGAACTATTCCCTCAATTGATAAAGACTTTAAAGCCACGATGATTTTAAATGTACGAATTTTGATATTGGGTAAAAAGACAAGAATTCGTGATATTTCATGTCCTCGGGGCCGACGCACAGGGGGACCTCACTCCAGTTGACTTCGGCGCAGACACGTCACGACACAGTGAGCAGGTGAGGGACCTACCAAATTTATTCTGAATCAGTCAGTCGTTGTTACTACGGGTTTCGGGTTGTTTGGGTAACGACGGCTAGGTACTAGTCTAACAGGTACCTCACTCGGTGTCAAAAACCACTTTCTAGCCTACACACGGGCCGCACTACCCTAGCTGCTTGCATTGCACATGGTGCAGGCGATAGTTTCACAAATCTTGTTGATGAACTGTTCTTACAATTTCCTGTTACTTCCTCGTCCCTCTTTTCCACCACATCTTGTTCAGCAGGTTAACACCAGCTGACTCGACCAGTTAGCTACACCAGCTTTCTCCCACGTCCACAGGCTGGGCTCTTGTGTAAAACGAGAATCTGTTAATCCAGTGTGACTGAAAACTGCTGAAAACTTTTGCTTAAGCCTTTACTATGTCAGAGTTATTGTGCTGTTTTGCTTCCCTTTTCACCCATCCTCCCCCAACCTCTCACCCCATCCTCCCTCAACCTCACCCCAACCTCTCACTTCATCCTCCCCCAACCTCTCACCCCATCCTTCCCCAACCTCATCACCCCATCCTCCCCAACCTCATCACCCCATCCTCCCCAACCTCTCATCCCATCCTCCCTCAACCTCTCAGTCAGTCTCCCTGTTAATGTGATTTCAATTTTATATTTCAGGTTTTCTTCGGGCTGTCGTGTAAACTTCATCACGAATACTGGACGTGGTGGACTTCAACTGAAATTTATCACAGTTTTACTTCTTCAGTCAACTTCTTCCGGACTACTAGTGAACTAACTGGACTTCTAGTGAACTAACCGGACTATTAGTGAACTAACCGGACTACTAGTGAACTAACCAGACTATATATGAACTAACTGGACTATTAAGTCAACTAACCGGACTAAAGTGGATTGATACTCATAAAAAACAGTCAGTGGTGTACTCCAGGAGGTGTGGAACTCTGTATGTGGATTTGTGGAATTACCATTTTTCTAAATTAATATTCAAAAGCGTGTGCTCGAACGCACGGAACACCGTCGATCTCCCATATTTAATACATGCGCGCACACGCTAGCACGCACACTCACACCGTACTACTAGTATAACCACTACACTGCGTGTGTACTATAGATAATAGTATGTACAATAATTCTCTTGTGGTATTCAGATTTTTATCTTTTTATTAAACGATACGCGAGCCACGGTTCGGCAGTTTTTTGCTTCGGATGGGTTTCAGTCGGGTACCCAGTGGATGCCACCCCTCCAGTTGGCATGCGTGTCAATAGGACGATTCTATCAACTCAAGATTTAGTTAATTTGCGCTCGACTTTCATCTAGAAACATGTAACAAACTTTACCTGAAATCAACAGGTTTGTCTCGGCCCTGAAGATGTATTGTTTTGTTACACGCTGTTTGGTTGATGTAATGCGGGTTTCTTTCGGTGTTTTTGATTACGTTTATACGAGAATATTGTATAGTGTTTCATGTTTTAAAAATGTGTTACGTTTTTGTGAAGAATTCCTCGGAAATCGTAAAAATTAATTCATCTAATTAGGCGTTCTGCGTAGGTAGATATTTCAGTTTTCCCGGCTACTGTGGTGTGGGCCGGTGGGATGATGTTTCTAACCATGTAATTTTCGAATATATAGACATTATTTGTTTCACCGAAACGAGCTGGTAGCTCAAGATGGCTACCCCTCTGCACCATCCTCCTCCTTGGGATTTTTATCAAATGTTTTGTTTCTATTTTGATGTTAGTAATGTACAGATATGGTGACTGTTTTAATGTTTAAATGTTCGATTCGTTCATTTTACCAATACCTTTATCGACCGCAATTATTAATGTGTATATATTTATATATTTTTGTCTCTGAAAACCATTTTCAAATTATAACCAAACTTTGTAAGCATTTTGTGCATGTGAATTCGTCTTATGTAGCTATCGATCTGCAGCCTGGAATCAGCGCCCTCTTCAGGCCCCTTTCACTGTTTTACTTACACCCAGTCCTGGAGTGTGCAAGACAGATACTAAAGTTCTCGTTGAACATAAAACTGTGAAGTCTGGATGATTTTAAAGCGTGTTGATAGATGACTAATGTCTAATGAGGCAAGGTGATATCTCATCATCCTCAAAACAAGTACAGTAGACTCGGGTCAAGTCGAACATTTGGGGCTGTAAAAATGTGCCCGACTTGAGTGATATCTGATTTCATGAATAGTGTTACAAAAAATATTTCAACCAACATCGAGTTGATCTTGAGTGACGTCTACTGTATTTGATTACAAACTAATTATTCGAGAGAATTCTTTACGATCAAAAATTTGAAGAAGGATATCGGCAATGTATTGAGTGTCTGAGGGGCTGCAAAACCCGGGCCGAGGGAGGCAGGCTCCTGGCTGCTATGAATCGATATCTGCATTAATGTTGAGTCTCAAGAACAAAAGATGTGGTTAGTTACAGGAAGAATTTAATTCTTTGAATATTGAGCATCTATTTTTAAAGTAAACAAGTGTTAAAAAAGACACATATTTTACGGTTGACAACTGAAGAAAATCGACCAAAAATCTTTCTTAATTTTGATACTAAATAAAAAACAGTATATTATAAATCTTAGATTTGGTTTTGGATTTTTGTTTTCCATTTTGGACAAAAGATAGCTGTTACAGTTAAGCATAAGCGGAGTGATTAGGGTCTTCGAACATGGGATATCCGGCCCTCAATCCGCATGAGTTCTAGATTGGATTCGAACCGGGGAAAGCCCTGATTTTATTCCCTTTTCGCCATCTTGACCACTGTGCTGGTGGAAATCTGCTAGTCGAAACCCTTCAAGGAATTGTCTTGACATGGTGAATACTTCAATGCAATTATGATTCAACATTAATTTTATGTTTATTAACATGCCTATTCGTTTGGAGGTTGAAGTTTCATACATGCACAATGTTCCATCACGTTCGACTCAATGGAACCGTGACCGGGACAGACGCGATTAACCTATATACATTCTATACACGAATCACTCGGATAAATACATATTCACTTAACTTAAACTTATATGCTGCCTTACGACACGGAAGGATTTGGGAGAATATGTACCGTGTGTGGACCGTGTGCAGTTTAAATTAGCAGAGATTCAGGATAATATTGACTGACCAAGATGAATATACGTGGGATTTTCCATATGGGAATAAGATCGGACTAAACTCCCCCGCTAAGTACGGCCCTGAGTTCTAAGCGTCACCATCTTCAACCAAATAAAACATTGATAAATTTTAGTGATTCGTGTCATCAAACTGAGGGGTAAGTTGGAATTCATTTTCGTTCTTTTCTTGTATCGATATGCATTAGACATGTGTTTAAAATTGGCCTCGTTTGCAATAGCAAAACGGGACCTTTTCCTCGCTTGCCAGGGCTAGATCGTTTCTTATCTGACGTGTTAAGCGGACAATAGAAAGAATCTCTGAGGGTTTTTTGTCGTTCGTTGTGTTAAATAGTTCTTTCATCTCCTCAGACTCACTCAGTTCGACAGGTTTTGGGGTTTGCCAGGTGTGGCGGGCTTGTGAGAGAAAAATAGTTCAGTTGTTCAATTTCACTTTCGTTTTTGGGAAGATTCGGGGCCTCATCGCTTCCGAATATTCAAGTTCAAATCTGTTTAATGTCGAAAACGTTTAGTTTTTGCTCGAATGGATTTCATATCGATAGTCAGTATGGTGTAAAGAAGGGGATTGAGGGACGAATTGATCGGTAAGAAAAGGACGGCCAGCCAAGCCGCCACCTGATTCGGTATTTGAACCCCGAATACGACGCAAAACTGAACGATGATTAACGGTAGCCAGCAAAATAAATTACACAGATTTATCACCAAACTCCTGCGTGCCAAAATCAGTTCGGTAGGATCAGCTCTACCCGAACCAGACCTGCTTCCAGATACGAGTCTGTACATTTGTGCATATGTCGCCATTATCGTTCCAAGTATGACGGAGTTAAACACGGCAAAAATAGCTAACGAATATTGCCAGGCGTGGACATCAATTGTAATTAGATTCATAGGTAAACAAACTCCAGCAGTACCGTAGAAATTATCCCCGAAATAAGATATTTGTGAGAGCGGTATTATGGAAATTGTACCTATTGATAACCAACATACGCCGCAAAGAATTGACACGTATTTCGGAGATGTAATCGGGCTTCCTGAAAATGGATTAACGATATTTGAAAATCTATGACGTGTTAAAATGAATAGAAACGTCAATGAGCCTTCGCAAGAAAGAGTCACCGTAACACCAGCGAAACTACACAATGAACTATCCGTCCAAGTTTCAGAATTAAGAAAATAAACTCCTTTATAAACGTAATCTGCTCCCGCGATCAAAAACAAATAAATCGACATCAGAAAATCACAGGCTGCGATATTTATTATTAGGATGTCAGATGAAGTGTTACGTTTTTCGGATGATGAAAGTCGAACAGATCGAAAACGAAATAGAATGACAATACCGTTTGCAAAGAAACTAAATGCGGAGATGACCCAGATGATAGCTCTGAGGACTGCGTTACCCATCAGATCAGAACAGGAGGAAAACTGATCAGCTTCGGGAAGACACTGGTCAACATTCGGAGCCATGCAGCAAAACTTGTAAGCATCAGAGGTTAAGGAGATTAACGATGTCAGATTGTCGAAAACGCCTCTTTCTGTGGAAATGAATTTAGAGTTGTTGGTTATATCGAGATTTTTAAGTTCGGTCAACCCCAAAAATGCATAACGTGAAATATGATGGATTCTGTTACCGCTGATATCCAACGACTGTAATGTAGATAAACCTCGAAATACATTTCCTCCAAGCACCAACAAGGAAAGTTCACGAAGATCGAGAAATTTAAGTGACCTCAAATCTTGAAAGGTGTCATGTTCTAAATGACGTAGAGGATTTTCAGTTATGGATAACTCTTTCAAACTATACAAACCGGTGAATGTATTCGCAGATAATGATGTGATGTTGTTATATGTAAGGTCTAATGTATGTAGATTATGCAGGTTTTTGAACGAGTTTGGCAAAATATAAGACAATTTATTAGAAGAGATGTTGAGCGTACGAAGATAAACAAATGAAGAAAACGACGACTCACTTAGAATAAATCCATTATTTGACAAAATGAGAACTCGAGTTGATGCCGAGAAAAGATCACTTATGTTTGTTAAACCAGCATTTTCACAGTCGATCAAATGGCCTTGACATTTACAACTCCTAGGACACGTAACGTTACAGAAAGCCTCGTCATCAGTTGTATATTTACAATTGACAACACTATCACAAACTTCGAATTGTGGAATACATCGATTTTCATGACCACATTTAAAAGTTCCAGGACATGAAAATGCCTCGCAGTTTTGTTCATCTTCTGAATTGGGACAATCCGATTGACCATCACACACCTGTCTGATTGGTATACAGTATGATGCTGGACATTTTACGGTACCAGCTGGACATTCAAATTCTTCACACCGTACTACGTGCTCAAGATTTCTACAAACTGGGTATCCATGTGTCATTCTTTCCAGGATACACCTGTGACGTCTAGAATAACAATGAGGTGAATTGAAAGAACACCTTTGTTCATCAGATTCTGTGCAGAGATTTGTGAAGTTAGTGGTACAGTGGTTTTCATTATTGCAATGAATTGCAGGATTCACTGTAACATTAGTTGTTACTAATTCATCTTCCTCAAGACTTCCACTACAATCCACAACACCATCCTGATACAACTGAGAACCGATACAGTCTCCACTGTTACACAGGAATCCCTGACACATTTGAGCATCGCATCCCATTTCATCAGATCCATCTTTACAATTAGTGAATCCGTCGCATCTTTTAATCCTACTGATACATTGACCACTCTTACAGCGAAATTGTTCTGACAAACAGGGTAGATGAAAACACGAGTTCTCATCAGAACCATCCACACAATCCTGCATGAAATCACAGAAACCACTTATTGATATGACCTGACCATCATAACATCGAAACTGACTGTGTAAATTTATATCCGTACAATTGAGCTCATCTTCACCGTGTTGACAGTCGTTTCTGGTATCACATACGCGATGCTCGCTGATACATCTTTGATCGTTACACTTAAACTGCCACGATTTACAACCACTTGTAGAAGCCAACTCTTCACCAGTTACATTGTAGAAACACAAAACAGAATGCGCTGTGTCTGTTACATTATCAAACTGTTTCATCATCCATCTAACTGATTTAATGTGAGTAATTTCATCTCTAGTGATTATCGGATTTATAACTAGCAGTTTGTCATTAGAACTCATCGTTAGTACAGAGCTATATTGATGTTGATATTGAAGTGTTCGTATTAAGGTCGTAGCTTCTTTTCCTGTGTAACTGGATATTACACCTATTTCACCACGGATGTCATGACACATGTCGGTCGCTGTTTTTAAATCTAAACCTCGACGTTTGTTCCAGTCTGTCACTATTTGATAGCATTGTTTATCTATGCTTACCCAACCAATCGTACAGCTCGAACCACTTAAACTAATTTCTTGAAATGCATTTTCTGTTATCAAGAATGTGTCGTTGTTTGTTGAATTTAATTCTGTACCCGTCGTATTTTCGATGTCGATTCTTTCTGTTTCGCAAATGAAACTCGTGTGAACCTCTTCGATTCCGCAGGGGAATCGAACCCAGTTCGCTGATCCTCGTGGATTATTCAGCATCATCGCCGTACACGGCATATTGACGTCATTTATCGGTTGTTTTCTTAGAGGCGATATCAATCCTCGAATAACTTCTAGTATCGTGTCGTTATTTGTTGGTTTATACCACTCTGTGTAGCTCAATGGTTTTCCATCTGTCCACGTGTAATGACCAGAACCAGACTATAGAATAGAATTGAAAATTAAGCATACATACAATCATCATTCATTCCACAATTAGAAATGTTCATTCGAAAGGAGGATTAAAAACTTGGGTAAGATGTTTTTGCTGCAAATTTACCTGCAGTTTTAATCCAATCATCACTATGAGCGCTTTCTGTGAATACGCAGGCCGTAGGAGTTTTGTCGCGAATAACGTTTTTATAGAAATCATTTCCTGTTCTGAGTTGATACTGAGTAGATGTCCCGCGTACTTCTGTTTGCAGTACAATTCAGCATTCTCCCAATTCAGACCTTCATCTCTAATGTACTTAACGCATGAAATTCCAGAATCGAGAAATCCTGATTTACAGATCTTTTCAAACTGTCTTACCGGTAACGACTGGTTTAATGTGTATTGTATTTGAAATGTAGGGATGTGTTTTTTCACCTCAAACCAAAGTGCACTGACTATATAACTGTAGAATACAAGTTCCGGTATCGCGGTATTGTCACATATTTTGTATTCGTGTTGATTCTTGGCGTTAGAATGTGTTATCGTTTGTTTGTAAATAATAGGATCTTTGTCTCTCGAAGATGATTTCGTGCAGGGTGTCCTTCCGATATATTTGATTAAAAATCGGTAATATGGAAATGTCTCACGTTTCGAAACTTGGGCAAAATTGAAATATAACGGTTGATGTTGATATTCAGACGATCCTGGGTAGTTCGGTGATTGCACCAACCCGCATTCATCTTTAAATAGGGGCTTAGCAAGTTCTTCTCTCTCGGGTCTCTTGGCTCGTTGACATTCACGTCTTAGTTTAACTATTATTAAATGCCTCCAGAACAGATCAGTGAATCGAATTTGCACAGTGTTTAATACGAGACTGTTATTGAGAAACTGACTACTCAATCTCAGATACATATCGCATGATCCGAAATATGAATGGTCCTGAAAACATCGGTCAATTTGAAACTCGTGTTCTGATAATATATGAATGTTTCTCAAAGGAAGGCGACGGTTTTCGGGTGTAATCACGAGACAGTGTGACGTCATATTGATCTGACGTTCTCCTTCCTTTAAAACATACCCGTCACAGTCGGTAGGACGAAATCTAAGATACGATTTCTTATCGACTGTCAACTGATCGTCCCAGCTATAAGCGTATCCTACTACAGTAACCGATCCACCTGATGTAATCAGACCGACGACATTACGGTCGTATATCTGTAAACGAGGACAATACGGACCGTATCGTCTAGCCGTGAAATTACCACCGTCGAATATGTAAAATCCAGCTCGCTCGCAATTCTCTGATAAAACTGTCAGTTCCATATTCTCTTCATAGATATCAACTTTCCATTTAAACTCGTATCTCGTGATGCGATAGTTCATTGCGATCGTATTTCGACTTGGGAACAGTGTGATTGGTGTTAAATACCATGACCGCATCACAGTAACCTAAAAGTCAAGTAGCCAACACTTTTTTGACAAAAGTGATACATATTAATTGATTTTATGGGTATTGGTTTAAAACTAGTCATTACTCACCGGAGGATTGTTGACCTTCATATCAGCCATCGATAGGATTTTCATTTGGTGATATATTCTTAGATTCAAATGGTCATGAAGCATTCTCTTTAAGACGCACAATATGACGAGAAAGCCGTCAGATTTGACACTCAGTGATTCCAGGTAGTTGTAACCGAGTAAAATATCAGTTCCTACAACGCGTAACCCTTCTAGTTTATATACACCAATGACGTCACCTGATGTGACGAGATCACGTGTCCAGTTGAAGACGACGTACTGTAACACCTGCACTGTGATAGACCAGCAATATAAGTGTTTCGATCGAGTTATTACGTGCAAACTGTTGTCATCAGGAATGAGCACTCCAGACTCGTTATTAGATATCTGAATCAACGGATTAGTGAAGTTCCAATCTGATATTTTGTATATCTGAACCAAAAGCTGTGACTTTAATGAAATTTTTTGAGCTACTAAAATAGCTTTGTTTGTTTTAGTATAGAATGACGAAGGTGGATGTCCGGTTTGTTCTCGTATACGAAATATAGGTTCACTGCTGCTGTTCCATCCGTCATGAATCATAAAAGGGGTCTTGTAAGAATTAGAGAAGACGCGATAATTGATGAACGTCAAATTCATTGCTAAACCATCAGGCATCCCGGTCCATTCCAGAAACAATTGACAAAATCCAAATATTAAATTAAATTTATATCCGTTAGATGTTTGTAATTCGTTCATTTTAAGATTATATTTTCTACAGTTGTGTCTGATGCTCAATCGGCTTCGTTCATAACGATATATGATATAAACCCGACTACCCCGCGCAGCATCGACGTTACTTTTAAACATCAACGAGATCGAATCGTTACGGCGAACTTCATGTTTTCCGTTACCGCAGAATCTGTATTCAAACTCATAGACGAGGAGGTAGTTGTCGCTACAGAATATTGACGGCTCGATATTGTAGTAAACTTGGACGCGAAAAGTTCCCGGTGAAGAACTGTTGATGAACCAACGACATTCAACACCGCGCGTTAACGACGGATAATTCGGTGAAACGATGTAACCGGACGTAGAATCTAAGGGATACCACGTGTTGTTACAAGACGAACTTACCGTTACCGTCACAGACGATTCCTCGATAGAGTCTGCGCGATCATTGCGTGCGATGCGAACTTGACAGACGATCAGCGAAGCTATAAACAGCACTTTCATACCGAACAACTTCATTATACAATGACTGAAATTCCTTCACTCAGTTCAATTTCACCGCTAAAGTCTCTACGCCAGGCAAAGATGTTGAGAGAGATTTTAACTAAGGTGTGTGATACGAATATTTGTTTCACTCAGCAATTTCAGAATCCAACATTTTTCAGTCGCTGATTATTTGTGACAAGCGATATCTGATCCATCGTGAAAATGTTCGATTTTACGAGATTCTAAAATGACAAAATAACGAGCTTCCCCGCAGTAATTACCACCTATATCTGTAGCAGTTTTCAGTTTCGTGTTTCCGCCACGCGTCGTTATATCGATGCCCGATTATATTTTTAAACCACTGATTTTAAAATTCATTTTCGCTTCGTTCATATCGTGGGTACTACAAATATAGAATTGGTAATGATAATTTGTGGAGATATATGGCTAGGCCCTTCACGTATTCACCAAAATTCGTAATATTGCATGAACCATCATCAATTTACAGGGTTAGCAGATTTATGCCATCGGAAAGCATTCGTAATATAGTCAAATCCGCTGAATCCGGATTTTGGTCTAATCCGGACGATATTTGCAGTCCATTTGTCCATAACTATACAAGAAAATTACTTGTAATAGGAATTTACCAAAAAACCAGATAAATCTTGTTGGTTTTAGATGAACCGGGTTCTGCTGTATTGATTGTGACGTGAACGTAGCACATTCAAGCATAATTTGAAGCGGCATTGTGAACAAGCCGAGTATTTTTAATGAAGTTATCTTTGCTCTTACCCATTAACCGCCGCACTTGCCGGTAAGAAATCACGGGAATCAGCTTCCAGCCGACGAGACGAACAGTATCCCGGCATCAATCGCTTTCCGCGCGGCCCTGTTCAATTTATTCCACCTCGGTCCACCCAACGACAGACTGTATTTTAGAATACATTTTCATCTCGATGACACCAAACAAAACACACGCAAATACTGATCAGTTGGTTCCGTGCGATTAGAAAAAAATAGTTAGATGTATGAAATAGTTAGCAATAAATGCCTGTGCTCACTTGATGACCGGTTTTTGGATCAGGTTTAGATTCGTGATCGTCTATGACCTAAACGATACCGCCTGACGCGACAACTAAAACAACGCCATCTCGTTCGATACGCGCGCGCGCGCAACCGCGTTAGCTCCTTTAGCTAAACCGTACTGTCAGGTCCGTATTAGCCACAGGGACCTGACACAACAGGTTTTTTATCCTCGGTACTATATATAAAAAAGACTTTTTATATATAGTACCTAGGATACTGGGGTCAAAACGCCTGTCGCTCTCTCCCCGACCATACTAGAAATACCCCGATTCAAATTTACTCTTAAGCCTCGTTCTTTCATAGAAAAGTGTTTCTTTAATAATTTCAGAGCTTTTGTTCTGGTTACAGTGCTAGTGGTAGTTGAATGCACTATTTTAGAGAATAAAATCTAATTTGCTTGAAAGTCTTCCTTTGGCATGTGAGCCTACCGCATTACCGGATACTAGTACATTCCGCAGACGAAAGAGTTCTGTCAAAAATGGTTTGAAATTCGTTTTGAAAAGATGATCCCCTTCGAAAAGCCTTAAACGATAGTAGAATTATTCATATATAATGGAATCGTATTAGATAATGAATGAAATTCGGCTAAGAAAAATATCTGTATTACTCGCATGCCACTGTAAGATAGTGAGGCTGAGTTAGATATCTACTGTACAGTGCTGCCCCTATGAATTACGATAGCGGAATTTCTGTGAACTGAAATAGTAGTGCATATTTACCGCCGGAATTTAAATTTCCTTATTACGTACAATACAGACCAGTGTGTCGTCTAATTCTGATTAAATATGATACTATGAATACGTTCTGAATTTTGTATGATATTTCCTTATTTTTTAGGTAACATATTTAATTCTTTTTAGCTAAAATTCACTTACTTATCAATTAATATAATATTTATATACAGAATAACTTATTCATTTACATTTTTGAATGATAATTTATCATCTGAATTGACAAAATGTCCATATTTTTTCTTCGATGTATTCTAATTGGGCGCAAATAATCAGGGAACATACAAACACCTGTCGCTCTCTCCCAGACCCTACCAGAAATACCCCGATTCAAATTTACTCTTTTAAGGCTTATTCTTTTATAGAAAATTTGTTTGGTTCAAACGTTTCAGAGCAGTTTTCAGAGTTTGAGAATTTTCCTCGGAATCCGGCCCGCAAATCGGTAATTAGTTCGTCCACTACTGCCTTTCGAAGACTCTGGCAAGCGAGTATGATGTTAGTTCACGTTTTCCACGCTATCGTTATACATAGGGGCAGCACTAGACGTTCGAGTTCGTATTCGTAAATATTCGTATTCGTATTCGATTGAATTGATCGCGCTAATTTTACTGTGGAGCGGGCTCAATTCAATCGCTAATTCTTTATTTACAGTGAACTATTCCCTCAATTGATGAAGACTTTAAAGTCACGATGATTTTAAATGTACGAATTTGATATTGGGTAAAAAGATAAGCATTCATGATATGGTATATTTCATGTCCTCAGGGACGCACAGGGGGACCTCACTCCAGTTGACTTCGCACGCAGACACGTCACGACACAACAGTGAAGCCGGCCCGGCCCTGACTCGATCAGTTAGTTACAACGCCTTTCTCCCACTGCCACAGGCTAGGCTCTTGTGTTAAACGAGAATCTGTTAATCCAGTGTGACTGAAAACTTTTGCTTAAGCCTTTACAATGTCAGAGTAATTGTACTGTTTTGCTTCCCTTTTCACCCATCGTCTATCCTATCACCTCATCCTCCCTCAACCTCACCCCAACCTCTCACCTCATCCTCCGCCCAACCTCATCACTTCATTGTCCCCAACCTCTCACCCCATCCTCCCTCGACCTCTCACCCCATCCTCCCTCGACCTCTAACCCCATCCTCCCTCAATCTCACCCAACCTCATCACCCCATTATCCCCAACCTCTCATCCCATCCTCCCCGACCTCTCAGTCAGTCTCCCTGTTAATGCGATTTCAATTTTAGTATTTCAGGTTTTCCTCTGTCGGGCTGTGGTGTAAACTTCATCACGAATACTGGATGTGGTGGACTTCAAGTGAAATTTATCACAGTTTTACTTCTTCAGCCAACTTCTTCCGCACTACTAGTGAACTAACTGGACTACTAGTGAACTAACCAGACTATATGTGAACTAACTGGACTATTTAGTCAACTAACCGGACTATAAGTGGATTGATACTCACTCTGTTTACTACATTTCATAAGAATTGTCAATGTGGTTATTTGAAGCAGCCTGTAATTGTGTTGCAGGAATTATAATTCAGGGTTTTTAGTAAGAGCATCAATTTCTACCTTAAAAATTAATTGAATATTTGACATCATTGAATAAAAATCGTTTTTGGACCGAATTTCATCAAAATTTGTGACGAAATTAAGGGGGTCGAAACACGAAATCCTGAATATTTCATTTTACGAGCTTCAGATCCAAAATCTAACCTCATATTTGTAATCAGCACCCCAAGAAACATGTCTGCACAAAATTTCATTAAAATTGGGCCAAAAAAAAATTTTGACTTTGTACCCCATTTTTGGGGTGCATATTTTGGGCATTAAAACCCTTATTTGCTCATGAAGATGAATTCCGATTCAAAATCTGATTACGGATCCGGAATCTACACCTCAGAATACATATTCCTACTAATTTTCGAAGGAATCAGAGAAAAAAAATTTTTCGCCGAAAAAAAACTCCTGGACTAACACCTTAGATTTTTGCCATTTTTAGCCAAAAAATCGAATCTCTTCGATTTGTTTAAAATTTAAGTCCTCTATATTTTCAGGGGTGCTGATTCCAAATCTGAAATCAGATTTCGAATATCTCAAAAACTCTGGGGTCCAAGGCCTTTTGAAAATTTAGGGGGTCCCCCAAAAATTCGAATTTCTCATTTTCTGGGCCTCGGACCCGAAAAATTCTTTCAGATTTGTGATCAGCACCCCATAATACATGTCTATACTGAATTTCATCGAAATCGGAGACAAAAGATATTCGACCCCTGACACTCATTTTGTTGAGTAGCCTACCTCAGATTGCCATTTCTCTGATACACCGGTAATTAGACTTAACTCTAACTCTGTATGTTTGACTGGTGGCCTCAAATCTATAAAGTTTCGTGTATATTTTTTTAGGAGTTTGTCATCATTAGGAACTATATATTGACGTTTTTGTTTGTTGATCAGGACCTACATCAGATGAACTGGATAAATATGTGTGGGCAGCTTTAGAAGTCACCGAGAGGATAAACAAACAAACGAACACATATTGGGAGAACTTGACTTCACTTATAGTGAACTTTATGTCCACGAGGACTAAATATGTGACACTACCGATTGGTTGTGTTTGAAGTAAAAACGGGGCAACTGAAAAAAATGCTCTTGGCATCTAGAACCCGTCGTTCTCTCCCAGACGATGCTAGGAATATCCCCGATTCAAATTACTCTTAAGCTTTATTCTTTCATAGAAAATTGTTTCTTTAATAGTTTCAGAGCATTTTTTTCTGGTTACAGTGAATTAGTGGTAGTTGAATGCACTATTTTAGAGAATAATATTTAATTTGCTTGAAATTCTTCCTTTGGCATGTGAGCCTACCGCTTTACCGGATACTAGTACATTCCGCAGACAAAAGAGTTCTATCAAAAATAGTTTGAAATTCGTTTTAAAAAGATGATCCCCTTCGAAAGACCTAAAACAATAGTAGAATTATTCATATACAATGGACTCATATTAAACATTGAACGAAATTCGGCTAAGAAAAATATCTGTATTACTCGCATGCCACAGTAAGATTGCGAGGCTGAGTTAGATATCTACCGTTCAGTGCTGCCCCTATGAATTACGATAGCGGAATTTCTGTGAACTAAAATAGTAGTGCATATTTACCGCCGGAATTTAAATTTCCTTATTACGTACAATACAGACCAGTGTGGCGCCTAATTCTGATTAAATATGATACTATGAATACGTTCTGAATTTTGCATGATATTTCCTTATTTTTTAGGTAACATATTTAATTCTTTTTAGCTAAAATTCACTTACTTATCAATTAATATAATATTTATATACAGAATAACTTATTCATTTACATTTTTGAATGATAATTTATCATCTGAATTGACAAAATGTCCATATTTTTTCTTCGATGTATTCTAATTGGGCGCAAATAATCAGGGAACATACAAACACCTGTCGCTCTCTCCCAGACCATACTAGAAATACCCCGATTCAAATTTACTCTTTTAAGGCTTATTCTTTTATAGAAAATTTGTTTGGTTCAAACGTTTCAGAGCAGTTTTCAGAGTTCGAGAATTTTCCCTTGAATCCGGCCCGCAAATCGGTAATTAGTTCGTCCACTACTACCGTTCGAAGACTCTGGCAAGCGAGTATGATGTTAGTTCACGCTTTCCACGCTATCGTTATACATAGGGGCAGCACTAGACGGTCGAGATTGAATTGATCGCGCTATTTTTACTGTGGAGCGGGCTCAATTCAATCGCTAATTCTTTATTTACAGTGAACATTTCCTTCAATTGATAAAGACTTTAAAGCCACGATGATTTTAAATGTACGAATTTGATATTGGGTAAAAAGACAAGAATTCGTGATATTTCATGTCCTCGGGGACGCACAGGGGGACCTCACTCCAGTTGACTTCGGCGCAGACACGACACGTCACGACACAGTCAGTGAGCAGGTGAGGGACCTACTAAATTTATTTTGAATCAGTCAGTCGTTGTTACTACGGGTTTCGGGTTGTTTGGGGAACGACGGCTAGGTGCTAGACTAACAGGGACCTCACTCGGTGTCAAAAACCACTTTCTAGCCTACACACGGGCCGCACTACCCTAGCCGCTTGCATTGCACATGGTGCAGGCGATAGTTTCACAAATCTTGATGAACTGTTCTTCAACTTCCTCCAGCACCACATCTTGTTCAGCAAGTTAAGACCAGCTGACTCGACCAGTTAGTTACACCAGCTTTCTCCCACTGCCACAGGCTGGGCTCTTGTGTAAAACGAGAATCTGTTAATCCAGTGCCGTACTGAAAACTGCTGAAAACTTTTACTATGTCAGAGTAATTGTGCTGTTTTGCATCACTTTTCACCCATCCTCCCTCAACCTCTCACCCCATCCTGCCTCAACCTCACCCCAACCTCTCACTTCATCCTCCCTCAACCTCTCACCCATCCTCCCCCAACCTCCCAACCTCATCACCCCATCCTCCCCCAACCTCATCACCCCATCCTCCCTCAACCTCGCCCCAACCTCTCACCCCATCCTCCCTCAACCTCACCCCAACCTCTCACCTCATCCTCCCTTAACCTCATCACCCCATTGTCCCCAACCTCTCATCCCACCCCCAACCTCTCACCCCATCCTCCCTCAACCTCACCCCAACCTCTCACTTCATCCTCCCTCAACCTCTTACCCATCCTCCCCCAACCTCTCACCCCATCCTACCCAACCTCATCACCCCATCCTCCCCAACCTCATCACCCCATCCTCCCCAACCTCTCATCCCATCCTCCCTCAACCTCTCAGTCAGTCTCCCTGTTAATGTGGTTTCAATTTTATATTTCAGGTTTTCCTCTGTCGGGCTGTGGTGTAAACTTCATCACGAATACTGGACGTGGTGGACTTCAACTGAAATTTATCACAGTTTTACTTCTTCAGTCAACTTCTTCCGGACTACTAGTGAACTAACTGGACTACTAGTGAACTAACCAGACTATATGTGAACTAACTGGACTATTTAGTCAACTAACTGGACAATAAGTGGATTGATACTCATAAAAAAACAGTCAGTGGTGGACTCCAGGAGGTGTGGATCTCTGTATGTGGATTTGTGGAACTCGGTGGACTACCATTGCTGCTAGACAAGGGCTGGTGAGTGTGAGTAGAATTTCTTAAAAGTTTCCCAAACAATTATGAGAAAGCAGTTTATCTGTAAACACTGTTTACACTGCATTTCATAAGAATTTTCAATGTGGTTATTTGAAGCAGCCTGTAATTGTGTTGCAGGAATTATAATCCAGGGTTTTAGTAAGAGAATCAATTTCTACCTTAAAAATTAATTGAATATTTGACATCATTGAATAAAAATCGTTTTTGGACCGAATTTCATCAAAATTTGTGACGAAATTAAGGGGGTCGAAACACGAAATCCTGAATATTTCATTTTACGAGCTTCAGATCCAAAATCTAACCTCATATTTGTAATCAGCACCCCAAAAAACATGTCTGCACAAAATTTTATTAAAATTGGGCCAAAAAAAAATTTTGACTTTGTACCCCATTTTTCGGGTGCATATTTTGGGCATTAAAACCCTTATTTGCCCATGAAGATGAATTCCGATTCAAAATCTGATTGCGGATCCGGAATCTACACCTCAGAATATATATTCCTACCAAATTTCGAAGGAATCAGAGAAAAAAAATTTTTCGCCGAAAAAAAACTCCTGGACTTACACCTTAGATTTTTGCCATTTTTGGCCAAAAAATCGAATCTCTTCGATTTGCTTGAAATTTTAGTTCTGTATATTTTCAGGGGTGCTGATTCTAAATCTGCAATCAGATTTCGAATATTTTGAAAACTCTGGGGTCCAAGGCCTTTTGAATATTTAGGGGTCCCCCAAAAATTCGAATTTCTGGATTTCTGGGCCACGGAATCCGAAAAATTCTTTCAGATTTGTGATCAGCACCCCATAATACATGTCTATACCGAATTTCATCGAAATTGGAGACAAAAAATATTTGACCCTTGGCCCCCTACCTTAGATTGCCATTTCTCTGATACACCGGTAACTAGACTTAACTCAAACTGTGTATAACTGATTGGTTGCCTCAAATCTATTAAGTTTCATTTATATCTTTTAGGGTGTTTGTCATCATTAGGATGGAATTATTGAAGTTTGCGTTTGATGATCAGGACTACATCAGATGAACTGGATAAAATATGTGTTGGCAGCATTAGAACTCACCGGGAGGATAAACAAACAAACGAACACATATTGGGAGAACTTGAATTCAGTTATAGTGAACTTTATGTCCACGAGGACTAACTATGTGATGACTTTGCTGCTGATGGGATAAAGATCTGTTTGAACTAAAAACTGTAAAACTAAAACTACTGACGGCATCTAGAATCTGCCGGATAGAAAACAACGAGGAACATAGAAGTTCAGGTGATATACAATCCTATTATCCTCTGTCTCTCTCTTTCATCTCTCATACTCATCCTCATCTCACTCTTTCATCATCTCATACTCATCTCTCATTCTCATCTCATACTCATCTCTCATCTCACTCTTTCATCCTCATCTCTCATACTCATCTCTCATTCTCATCTCATACTCATCTCTCATCTCACTCTTTCATTGTCATCTTATACTCATCTCTCATACTCATCTCTCATACTCATCTCTCATCTCACGCTTTCATTCTCATCTCATTCTCATCTCTCACTCTTTAATTCTCATCTGATACTCTCTCTCATACTCATCTCATTCTCATCTCTCACTCTTTAATTCTCATCTGATACTCTCTCTCATACTCATCTCATTCTCATCTCTCACTCTTTAATTCTCATCTCATACTCATCTCTCATTCTCTCCTCTCATCTCCTTCTTCTGGTCTCATTCTCCACCATCTACCGGGTTGTGATAGGAACTAGTTCCTGTCTCGCCCGGTAGATGGCATTATTTTTTTAATAAAATTTGCTTAAGCAATGGATAAATATGAGTTCCCCTGCAGGCTGTCAGTACGTCCCTATAGCGTAGTGGGTAGGGTGCTGGACTGCTAGACCAGTGGTTGGTGGTTCAAATCCCGTATTGTAAATAATTTTTATTGGTTGTTGATTGAATAAAATGTTGAATTTTGATTTTGTTCGTTTCAATAAAATGTTGAATTTTACTTTTGCAAACAAGCTGTAACAAATTCCTACTTTGAATTTGGAATAAATCCTTTGATTTGTACTTTGCGTTTGTCCTTTCCTTTTTGACTTTGTCCTTTCCTTGAACGTGAGAAGTTGTAAGAGAGTCCTTTCCGGGAAGTTGAGAGAGGGAAGAGTCCTTTCCGGGGCAAAGTGCCCGAGACAAAGAGCATTTTATTAAAGAGAGCATTTTATATAGATGGACGTTTTATTTATTTACGTTACTTTTTATAACATGCGGCAAAACGAAATAATGAGTAGAGTCTGCGTCTCGAGGTTTGAAGATGGTTCTCAGTCGGAGTAGAGTCTGCGTCTCGAGGTTTGAAGATGGTGCTGTAGTCGGAGTAGAGTCTGCGTCTCGAGGTTTGAAGATGGTGCTGTAGTCTGAGTAGAGTCTGCGTCTCGAGGTTTGAAGATGGTGCTGTAGTCGGAGTAGAGTCTGCATCTCGAGGTTTGAAGATGGTGCTGTAGTCTGAGTAGAGTCTGCGTCTCGAGGTTTGAAGATGGTGCTGTAGTCGGAGTAGAGTCTGCGTCTCGAGGTTTGAAGACGGTTCTGTAGTCCGAGTAGAGTCTGCGTCTCGAGGTTTGAAGATGGTGCTGTAGTCTGAGTAGAGTCTGCGTCTCGAGGTTTGAAGATGGTGCTGTAGTCTGAGTAGAGTCTGCGTCTCGAGGTTTGAAGATGGTTCTGTAGTCGGAGTAGAGGCTGCGTCTCGAGGTTTGAAGACGGTTCTGTGGTCGGAGTAGAGTCTGCGTCTCAAGGTTTGAAGATGTTGCTGTAACTCAAATATTGCCGGCTGAAAAACAAATCGGATAATCGTCAAGCTAATGAAGAACAATCAAGCTAATGAAGAACATTGAATATGCAAAATGTACGGATGGGTATAGTTTAATATAATTACCTTATCTTAATGTAATGATACCGAAACAGCAAAATGCGAGTTGATGCGGTTCCCAATGTAGCAGCAGCAGCAGCAGCAGCAGCAGCAGCAGCAGCAGCAGCAGCAGCAGCAGCAGCAGCAGCAGCAGCAGACTAGTTCAGGACGTTGCGACAAACCAGTAGTAGCGAACTGGTTTCGGTTTAACCCTAAAAAGACACAATATTCATCATAATGTATAAATGTGTGTGAAATCGAACATCGAAAATCAGCAACAACAGCAAATTAGCCGTCATCTCCTCCGCAATCATCAGCACCAACAGCCGCCAGTTTCTTGCTTTTTAATTGCTAGGCGTCACAAATTCCTTCACGTTCCAGTCATTCCTAACATCATCAGCCGCTTATTAGCAGGTTGTTCGCTTGAAGCCACACGTTCTTCACGCCTTGTTGCAGAGCTCTTCATCACTGGACATCAGTTCTCGGACTGGCATCGGGCGGCTCGAACCGCGCTTCTAATACCTACGTCAACCAATCAGCGACGGTGCATCATCGATGCGACCGGAATGGATCAATCAGAAGGCTCGATCGCGCATTCCTGTGACAGACCCGAGTCCGTGACGCTAATCCGCAAGAAGCATTCAATTCGTGCCAAACTTTTTCAATGGGGCCTACAGGTCATCGAGTTTAATTCGACTATTCATAGAGACACATATTGTTAAAGATAGAAATATCGATTGCTACGATTTTAGCCTAAAATTATATGCTGAAATTTTATCTAAACTATCCAACAAACTTAAGTGTAGATTTCCCTTCTATTTACGTCTGGTTTTGAACTATAATACCGGCTCAATTTTACTATTTTCGAGTTTTACTTTAGGATATTGAAGTTGCCTTAAGGGTTTGTGCAGTGACGCGGCACTATTGTGTAGTAGAGCGTATGGCAGGTCTCCGGAGAGTGATTCTCTATTAGATAGAGTAGTTTTCAATCCGAATTTATACACAAGTTCACCAGACATCGCCGCGTACATATCTTCTTTAACTGAAATCTGGTGAAGTTAAAAAATTATGGAAGTTTTATCATCAGTTGAGAAAAAACTGTGATTGATCACCGCGCGCGCTGCTTGCACCGAATAGTCGCTTGGATTTCTTCAGTTCGAGGAATTGAATAAATATAAACAAATTTTCCAAACCCTCACCACTCAACTTAAAATAACAAACTAATATTGTAAAAAAGTCGAAGGTCCCTGGGGGAATTACTCCGCAACCTGGACCGGTATTGTGGGATAAATAAATAATTCAGCCAGAAACGACTGAATTAAACATAATTTACCCCACACCAGTTATTCTGTAGGACTCACGCATTAGCAACCTCATTCCAGGGAGGACAGTACTCTCGACTCGCCCGCTTACCGGAGATCATTTGCCACATCCTGACCCGCCTCCTCCGAGACTCGAACCTGGGCCACAGCGGTGACACGCAAGTCGCCGACCGACTACGCCATCCGGTCCGCCCGATTGTGACAGGAAAACATTCGAACATATTCGACGGCCATTCATATTCGGACAAACAACCGCGATGTCACAATGGTCAACGCCGTGACGATGTCGACTCTGAATGAAATCATCCGTTTCTGACCAAACTTGAATTTCGCAGCTACGGTACCACTGGGGTACACATCACTAGATTTCTAGGAATTCATACAATGCTTTCTTCGAAAAAAAAAACATCATACTCATTTATTCAACTATTTAACACGCTTAAAATCTAGACGATAAATATAATTCAAATGTAATTCAAACACGAACACGAAATCCGGATTGCTCTACGCCCCACGCCCGGGACGGAGGAGCGCCAGCAGCGACTGACTAAACAAAACAGAAATTCATTTCTGACCAAACGATATAAGGCTGGTGGTCCTATCATTCACGATGATTTTGGCTACGACAGTTTACCACCAGTACAAAACATAGAATTTCCTGAGTTTGATTTACATGTAGACAGTCTACCAACTGTCGATACAAACACTGATTATGACGCCCACGGATCCAATATCGATGTAGACTGCCTACCAGATTTCGATACGCGGACTAACTATACCCGTGACGTCACACATGTTGATACGGATGAGGTCTCTTTCTCCGAGGAAGAACAGACTGAAGAAACTTTAAATATCGAGGAGGAATTGTTACAGAATTTACCACCAGTTTTCGTGATTATAAAATTGAATATGATTAACAAGCACTTTTAAACAGAGAGTTAAAGCTATTCTCTATCATTATAAATGATCGTATTTTGTTGGAATGTACAGTTTTCAGATGACATCATTTTGATTTTCAATAAATCGTGGATCAAGTTCAATCTGAATCATTGATTGTAAGATACAATGATTTTCGCTAACTGCCAAATAATGATAAACAACCCGGATTTGAGTAATATCGAAATTTACAGGAACCGTTAAAGCTGAGACAAAGAGCAATCCGGGATACAACAATTTAATGCAGCGAACAGTAAAATCAATCAGACACTTATGACTAATTAGGTTCTTGGTGAAAATGGCTGCTGGATCCATGGTCATTAACAGATTGCTGCATATACTAATTTCTTATTTCTTTTATTGGTTGGAAACTTGGGTTTTAATGGCTATTTAAAAACACGTTAGCACTCAGTGCACGTTAGTGTATAGCTTATGATTGAATTTCAACATTTCACCCTTGAGCAAACGCCTTGCAATATCTGATCGCCCACTAGCCGCCCTTACTTCCCGTAAATCGTGAATTCGAATAACAAGCTTTAAATCACTTCTGCTTTTCTCAAGAAATAACCGTAATTTGAAATAAAAAGAATTAGGAAGGCTATTATTATTACCTTGCTTTTAATTCTATTCGTTTATCGACAGATTCAACATTTTGCACAAGATTTTACACAATTCGCGCTCATATACTGTTCATATTCTCCGATGCAGTGACCTTCATCGGCCCAGATTTGACAGTTATCGTTAAGATCGAGACAAGCGACAGTTGTTGTAGGTTTCGGGGTAGTCGTGGTCGTAGTTGGGGAACATATTCCGCAAGAGTCGCTACAATGGTCCCTCATATAACCTTCGTATTCTCCAACACAGTAACCATCATCGGCCCAAGTTTTACAATTGCCGTTATTATCAACACAAGTAACAGTCGTGGTTGTGGATTTCGGGGTAGTCGTGGTCGTTGTTGGTCTCGGGGTAGTCGTGGTCGTAGGGTTTGTGCATGTATTGCAAGAAATCTTACAATTCAGGCTCATATATGATTCGAACTCTCCCAAACAGTAACCATCCCCTGCCCAGGTGGCACAGTTGACATTATTGTCGGCACAAGGGATAATTTGGGTAGTTGTTGGTTCAGGTGTCGTCGTGGTTGTAGTCGTAGAAAGCGTTGAGCAAAGATCGCAAGACTTCTTACAGTAAAATTCCATGTAGGTTTTATAATGTGTCTTGCAGTAGCCTATACTCATCCAATGGGGGCATTTTCTATCAAAGTCCAAACACGGCATCGGTCCGGTAGTCGTGGGCCGAGTGGGCGAACTGGAGGACGTTAATGAACAAATACCGCAAGATACTTGACAATTCTGGAGCATGTAGCCGGGGTCCGTATTGCAGGCGCCGCCTCGAGCAAGTTCCTGGCAAAAATTCTTTTTATCATAGCATGGTACGGCAGTCGTTGGGCCGGCTTCCACTATTTCAGTGCCGGTTAGCGGATCAGTCTCTCGGCCATCTGTAAATCGAAATTATATGTCCAGATAGTTCGAGCATGAAATCCCATTTCTCATATATTGTATAAGTTATAGATTTCCCCAAAATACAGCTTAGCTTTTGTAGTGTGCACTGCAACAGTATATTCTATGGACATTATACATACAGAACATAAGCTTTGAAAGCTGTTTCTAAACTTACACGCGAATTCGCATCTGCAGTTCTTATTCAAGAACGAGTCGGGCTGCGGGCATTTGTTCTTCACCGTTTCGGGACAATGTGCTGAAAAATTCGTACAAGACAATTGATTTTATATTGTGAAAATTGTGTAGACGCAGAACAGTGTATAACAAACTTACAGCTACATTCGTAATGCGAGTTGATAACTTTGACGTCAGAAAACGAGAAAGACGCTTTGTCCCAGGTATCCTGGATAAGATGACCTTTCGTGATGTCCTTCGCTTGGATGGTTTGTTTACCATTTGCCGAGAATGCCTGGCATTATGAATTGAAAGACATTGTAATACATTATAAAACGAGAATTCGTTATTTGGAGTAAGTAATCATAATCTTTAGGTAGTAAAGATACTTACGGTGATCCCGTAGTGCATGATACTGCGGTAGTCATACGGTACCTCGTACTGTAAAACCAGATTAGATTCTATTCTCTTGAACCAAATGGCCCAGTCGGGTTCGACATTCTCGTACAGAATATTCAAATACTCGTCGCGATCGGGCAGTTGATGCTCGTGAACAAGTCCTAAAGCGTGTCCGAATTCGTGTAAGATCGTAGGTTTCTGTAGAATAACGAACTGATATCATGATAAAAGCTAATATATCATATTACGGGGCATCGTAATTTCAATCTACTCACGACTCGACAATTTGGATGTAAATTGATCGCTTGCTCGCCACCAGTCATACCCAGGTGCGAATTGCATCTAGAAATATAAAGCCTTATTAATATCACACAAGAAAACAAACTTAGAAGACTTATACTGGCGCCTCGAAAAAATAACATATGTAAATCGCCTATAGTATTATCGACAATTAATGATAATACAGTTATAATTCTATAATGTTATATTGAGGTTCGATAACTTTTTTTGGAATTTGAATGCACCGAAAATCGGCAACCAGTCTAACTAGGCTAACCCCTAAGTTGATAATGTAGGGTACGTCCTCTCAAAATTCAAAAAGACATTTAAATAAATTGAAAATAACGGCCATGACTGTGATGAAATATATATAATTACAAAATGAACGCTGGAAATTCGCAATATTGTAATTATTGTTATGAAACGCAAATATTGATGACGTAGTGCACATCGATCACACAGAACCCCTAATATATAACGCATGCTGGGTATCGATGTATATAAACATTATTGTAACGGTTTTTACGGCGTCAGAATATATAAGAAGTTATATAATCTAAATATTTGAGACAAGGGTTCATTAATACTTTAACAACCTAACTAGAAGCTAGATATACGAGAATTACTTTAATCTATCTTCAATTCCCCTTTGGGAATAAAGCTTGATAGAACAAGTGAAAGAACATCTTTCGATTTCAGCCACATCTACGAAACTGGCGTTTGAATCTTTTTGAATAATTTTCTCTTACCCGGTGCCGTTTTGTATGCGTATTTTATTTGTATGTTCATCAGTAGCCGCTACAAACTTCAAGCACGTTGTCTTTTCAATTTCGTCAATCGCTTTCTGAATTTCTCCTTTTTGTGCCTCGGCTACAAAAGAGACATAATCTAGATAATGGAATCCTCTCCCGGTTTCTATGTTTTCGGAAATACGAATATGATTTAGTTTACTGAACACGTCTGTGGTTTTAATGAAATACGGAATCGTATTTCCGGTCCATCGTTTGAAAAGTTCCCAATGCGCTTTCCTTTTCTGTCGGTTAGTCGCGTTCGCCGGATTGTTATACAGAGTGTCGTACTGTAACTCCGTCAGACTCATGTCCAGTTCTGCGAGCCGACCTCCGTCACTGGTCATCAGGCGACCTTTGAAAGCTGTGGAAGTGTAACAACAAGGATTTTCAGTGCACTCGGGAACTAGCTCGTCAAAATAAATCCAAAGTCATCAATTCCATCTTGATAAAATCTTTTATTCAAATGCTTGGTCGGCTTCCGACCGACCGCAACAACTGCTCAGTACAAACTGCCAAATAAAAGTGTGCGTTGTGTCCCTCATTCTGTTTCAACTGACTCTTATATCTATATATATATATATATTCCTGCATAGTAACAAAAACTTAGGTATGAAAAACAAAGGTGACAGACAGTGAGTAGACAATTTGAGCAACAACATGCCATAAACAAAGACAGAAAGAACATATGACTAATTACTTTACAAACACGACTAACAAATACATTTCTAAACAAAACAACAAGTTGCTATACTCCACTATACTTTCTCTGCGACTTTTGCATATACGCTAAAGTCGAGAAACTACTACAGGGTTAAATCATGTAAAAAAAACTAGGAAAAAAAATTCAATAGTATCCAACCATACTTGTTGACCAAGCGCAACAACGTTACAAAATTTTAAAAAAAACCATATCTCTAACGTAACAATACTTGTTGACTATAAAGCGCAACAACGTTACAAAATCATTTAAAACCTAATTACTCGGAATCTCATCTTATCTAGAAAACATGTACTACATAATATATGACAAATTACACAATGAACATAAAAAAACAATTACACAATCAACAAAAACCACAATACTAGACATAAGTGCTCAAATTGTTTTAGAGATCTAAGGTATATATAATATGGAAAAAAAAACAGACGGAGGGGTACGTGGTATTTCACAATACACGTGAAACAAGGCATTTGACATTGAAATATTGACTAATCTGCTGGCACATTTGCCATCTCAATATCACTTTAGAGATGGTCGCGAGCGTATACAAAAGTTTAATAAGCATCAAATCAATCACGACACTATTCCTTTTATTCCGAAAAGTTATGTCTTTTTAATTGATCGCAAATGGAACACAAATTTTGGATTTTCGCATCGAGAATAGAAATATCGGCTGCGGTTTCCTCAGCAGAATACACATTATCTACTAAGATGCACTGATCAGTGACATGATTAGGGATTTTTTCGAAATTGAGATCCAGCTCAATCGCGCTAAAAACTGGGTAACTCACGAATTGAAGTAGCTTTGATGTGTCTAGTCGCTCCGGGTGTAAAATATCCACAGACAAATGCTCATCATCCCAGTCTAAGATGCCAACGTCGATTGGTGAACTAACTATCATTGGGCACTGATTCTCGCCCAGATTCATGGATATACCTTCTCCGATAATTTGGAGGTTTTCAATTTGTTTACGCTGATTGAACATCATAAGCTTCGGCAGATCTCGAATTTTCTTCGCGTACTTTTGACGGGTTCGCTTCTCAGGATTCTAACAAAATCGGGCAAATTGTCCGATGATATAACAACGGTTGCAGCATGCGTTTTGTGCGTGACAACATGTCCGGCTCCAACAGTTGAGTCCACAATTCTTGCAAAGTACAGCCATTACTTATCCAAAACTAGGCACAAGATTGTTAGCCTGCAGCGCCTGTCAGATCTTGCCAACGGGTTCTCCACCAATTGTAACAACTAGGATTTTCAGTGCACTCGGGAACTAGCTCGTCAAAATAAATCCAAAGTCATCAATTCCATCTTGATAAAATCTTTTATTCAAATGCTTGGTCGGCTTCCGACCGACCGCAACAACTGCTCAGTACAAACTGCCAAATAAAAGTGTGCGTTGTGTCCCTCATTCTGTTTCAACTGACTCTTATATCTATATATATATATATATATATATATATATATATATATATATATATATATATATATATATATATATATATATATATATATATATATATATATATATATATATATATATATATATATATATATATATACATACATACATACATACATACATACATACATACATACATACATACATACATACATACATACATACATACATACATACATACATACATACATACATACATACATACATATATATATATATATATATATATATATATATATATATATATATATATATATATATATATATATATATATATATATATATATATATATATATATATATATATATATATATTCCTGCATAGTAACAAAAACTTAGGTATGAAAAACAAAGGTGACAGACAGTGAGTAGACAATTTGAGCAACAACATGCCATAAACAAAGACAGAAAGGACATATGACTAATTACTTTACAAACACGACTAACAAATACATTTCTAAACAAAACAACAAGTTGCTATAGAAGGACAGAGAAAAACTGTTGAAGGTCCTAACGTTAAGGAGGGGATTAATAAAACTTAGACACCGACCTTCCTTGCCACCACCTGCCTCAATGATGATCTGGTCGATGCTGGGAGGTTCAGGGGGTTCTATAAAGTTTGGTAGCATTGGTTGATTCGGTCCGGGTCCTATCGGTTGGGTGCCGAATACCGTGCCCTGAAATCAAAGAAAACTGTCACTCCCTTTGCTACACATGAACACTCAGCAAAGCTTATTTAAAAATTAGAAATATTTTGGGTGGTTGCTGCCACCCTTCTTCAATTTAAAATGACTTGCAAATAAATACACAGTATATGTATATAAATCATCGAATCTTATCACGGATATTGACTATATTATCTGATTCACTCGGCAAAGCGTTGGAAATCCGAAAAAAACAACCTCCTCAGATTTCCTAAATAGATTCTATTCATTTTCAAGGCAGATTTGTTTCTTTCTTTTTCCAGAAAATGATTCGTTTTGATTTGGTTTCCCTTACGAATCCGGCAGAACCTGTCGGAAGTGAAACGGGCAGATTTCAACTGATATCCGCTGACTCGGTGCCTCCAGACGACTTCAAACTTCATAAGTCGCGATGACATAGAAAAGATCGCGAGAAGTCGGCATATTTGAAATAACCGATTCTAGGTGATGAACTTACCGCAAACGTCCAAACAAATATCAACGTGATGAAAGTCATGATGGTTCAGCAGATCTACCAACATCGCTGGTGACGATACCGTTTATATGCCACAGGTAGCATCAACCAGGATCATACACCGATTAAAGGTAAAATCTTTTACAAATCGGGGTATTGTTCAAGCGTGAAAAGGATTTATCCCCAGGAAACGCAATTTCCTGTTCCACCGATTTTTCGATTATCTATTTGAAATTCACACCGGATATGACGTGTTTTCATATTGAAACAATGAATAATGTTATAAAAAATTTATCTGAGCTGCTCGTGGCTGATAAGGGCCGCATGCATATGATCAGCAAAACCCAGCTCTCGTTTAACAACCAACGAATGGTTTTGGTCGTTGATTATAGTGATATTGGAAGATAATTGATCATTCATTAACTATAAATGTATTTGATTTTTTGGGAGCAAGGTTGGTAGACCTGGGCGATTGCTCAAGGGTGAAATGTTGAAATTCAATCATAAGCTATACACTAACGTGCAGTGAGTGCTAACGTGTTTTTAAATGGCCATTAAAACCCAAGTTTCCAACCAATACAAGAAATAAGAAATTAGTATATGCAGCAATCTGTTAATGACCATGGATCCAGCAGAAAATTTCAGTTGAAGTCCACCACGTCCAGTATTCATGATGAAGTTTACACGACAGCCCGACAGAGGAAAACCTGAAATACTAAAATTGAAATCACATTAACAGGGAGACTGACTGAGAGGTTGAGGGAGGATGGGATGAGAGGTTGGGGGAGGATGGGGTGATGAGGTTGGGGAGGATGGGGTGAGAGGTTGGGGGAGGATGGGTAAGAGGTTGAGGGAGGATGAAGTGAGAGGTTGGGGTGAGGTTGAGGGAGGATGGGGTGACAGGTTGGGGTGAGGTTGAGGGAGGATGGGGTGAGAGGTTGGGGTGAGGTTGAGGGAGGATGGGGTGAGAGGTTGGGGGTGGGATGAGAGGTTGGGGACAATGGGGTGATGAGGTAAAGGGAGGATGAGGTGAGAGGTTGGGGTGAGGTTGAGGGAGGATGGGGTGATGAGGTTGGGGGAGGATGGGGTGAGAGGTTGAGGCAGGATGGGTGAAAAGTGAAGCAAAACAGCACAATTACTCTGACATAGTAAAGGCTTAAGCAAAAGTTTTCAGCAGTTTTCAGTCACACTGGATTAACAGATTCTCGTTTATCGTTTATATCGTTTACCTGCTGGCCTTGTATCTCATTTCAGTTGAGCTTTAAATCGACTCGGTCGCCTATATATAATATTCCCTGCACGTCACTATATTCTAAATCATGATCAAGCTAACTAAAACAGAACCGGCAGTTGTAGGAATGAACTGATTTCAAATGTTATTGCACTTTACAAACGTAACCCGACCGATTAGGAGATCGCCCCAAACCGGGGAAGTGTAATGAGATGTCATTACACTTCTCTGCCCAAACGTAATAATTTCGGGGGTTTGAGGGGCTGTTCGACTTTCTATAAACCGCCGATGTTTATTGCTGGTGTGGTTTATGATCCAACGTATCATTTTCTATGTCAGTGGTTTTAGTACGGCGCATACAGTTCATTTACGATACGAACCACGAAGCGTGGACGATCAAAGCTCGTTCAAGGCTGTAGTAGACACTGATAATATATACTTAAACCTATATCGAATTAAATTATTTCCTTACCTCGTTTTTCAAAGGTTCAGGACGGAGTGAGACAGTCATCGTTGTGGCAGTTCCGGAATCTGTCGGCGTTACGCGAGAAGGAGCCCAGCATACACGCTGGTAGAATCACGTTCGGCTCGTCGAACGAAGAGATCATGTCCTTCGTTCGCCAGGCGGACGGCCATCCGGGGTAGATACAAAATCAGAATAATATTCTCACCGTGTTGATCGCTAGAATAATGTACGAATTAAGCCCTGTTCTCGTGTTCGGTTTTCATTCAGGTTTCTCGTAGTTTCGAATTTCGGTCGCGTGGCCGGAAAACTCGATCTGCGCCAAATGGCAAAATCCGAGCTCATCCATAGCGATAAGATAGAAGTGGCGTTCTTGACGATTGGAGATTTTGATTTCGAAGTCGGAGACATAATACGTAGTAGAGACGAGATCACGATGCCGCCGGAATCGACGGCCATTTTCAAGTGGAGATACGAGAAAAAAAATCATCTTTGAGCGGACGATGCTGTGACGTCATACGCTAGTCAGTGTTGTCGCTGAATTTGCTTTTTTCGGTAAATTTAAGACATTTATAGTGATTTCTAACCTTTGAAGTGAGGTTTTATCGCATCCGACCGATTGTGAGGATGTCGTACTGAAAGGATTACGCGTGATGATGCACTGTAAGCAAAATAACGCTCGCTAAAACCTTGAAGCGAGTGATATTTTATTGCAAATGAACTAAAACATGGCGGATTTAGGTCCTTATTCACGGTTCTGACTATAGCGCCATCAATCGATAAAATTCAGAACTTGAATGTGTCAATATCCCGTATTCTAACATCTTATACCACTAAAATGAAACAGGGACGGCAATTTTGAAGGACTTGTCACATCCCAAAAGGGCACTTTGATGTCCACAAAGGCAAAATTAGGTGCATTTGGTGTCTGGCATGCATCATCTATGTGTCGACCGGTGTGTCGTCTAATTCTGATTAAATATGATACTATGAATACGTTCTGAATTTTGCATGATATTTTCTCATTTTTTAGGTAACATATTTAATTATTTCTAGCTAAAATTCACTTACTTATCAATTAATATAGTATTTATATACAGAATAAAGTATTCATTTACATTTTTGAATGATAGTTTATCATCTGAATTGACAAAATGTCCATATTTTTTCTGTCGCTCTCTCCCACACCATACTAGAAATACCCCGATTTGAATTTACTCTTTCAAGGCTTATTCTTTAATAGAACAAATGTTTGGTTCAAACGTTTCAGAGCAGTTTTCAGAGTTTGGGATTTTTTTCGGAATCCGGCCGCAAATTGGTAATTAGTTCGTCCACTACTGCAGTTCGAACACTCTGGCAAGCGAGTATTATGTTAGTTCACATTTCCCACGCTATCGTTATACATAGGGGCAGCACAAGACGATCAAGATTGAATTGATCGCGCTATTCTACTGTGGAGCGGGCTCAATTCAATCGCTAAATCTTTATTTACAGTGAACTATTCCCTCAATTGATAAAGCCGCGATGATTCTAAATGTACGAATTTGATATTGGTTAAAAAGATATTTGATATTGGTTAAAAATTGGTTCACGTTTTCCACGCTATCGTTATACGTAGCGGCAGCACTAGACGGTCGAGATTGAATGGATCGCGCTATTTTACTGTGGAGCGGGCTCAATTCAATCGCTAAATCTTTATTTACAGTGAACTATTCCCTCAATTGATAAAGCCGCGATGATTCTAAATGTACGAATTTGATATTGGTCAAAAAGATATTTGATATTGGTTAAAAATTGGTTCACGTTTTCCACGCTATCGTTATACCTAGCGGCAGCACTAGACGGTCGAGATTGAATGGATCGCGCTATTTTACTGTGGAGCGGGCTCAATTCAATCGCTAATTCTTTATTTACAGTGAACTATTCCCTCAATTGATGAAGACTTTAAAGTCACGATGATTTTAAATGTACGAATTTGATATTGGGTAAAAAGATAAGCATTCATGATATTTCATGTCCTCAGGGACGCACAGGGGGACCTCACTCCAGTTGACTTCGCACGCAGACACGTCACGACACAACAGTGAAGCCGGCCCGGCCCTGACTCGACCAGTTAGTTACAACGCCTTTCTCCCACTGCCACAGGCTGGGCTCTTGTGTAAAACGAGAATCTGTTAATCCAGTGTGACTGAAAACTGCTGAAAACTTTTGCTTAAGCCTGAACTATGTCAGAGTAATTGTACTGTTTTGCTTCCCTTTTCACCCATCCTCCCTCGACCTCTCACCCCATCCTCCCTCAACCTCACCCAACCTCATCATCTGAAATTTATCACAGTTTTACTTCTTCAGCCAACTTCTTCCGCACTACTAGTGAACTAACTGGACTACTAGTGAACTAACCAGACTATATGTGAACTAACTGGACTATTTAGTCAACTAACCGGACTATAAGTGGATTGATACTCACTCTGTTTACTACATTTCATAAGAATTGTCAATGTGGTTATTTGAAGCAGCCTGTAATTGTGTTGCAGGAATTATAATTCAGGGTTTTTAGTAAGAGAATCAATTTCTACCTTAAAAATTAATTGAATATTTGACATCATTGAATAAAAATCGTTTTTGGACCGAATTTCATCAAAATTTGTGACGAAATTAAGGGGGTCAAAACACGAAATCCTGAATATCTCATTTTACGAGCTTCAGATCCTAAATCTAACCTCATATTTGTACCCAGCACCCCAAAAAACATGTCTGCACAAAATTTCATTAAAATTGGGCCAAAAAAAAATTTTGACTTTGTACCCCATTTTTGGGGTGCATATTTTGGGCATTAAAACCCTTATTTGCTTATGAAGATGAATTCCGATTCAAAATCTGATTACGGATCCGGAATCTACACCTCAGAATACATATTCCTACTAATTTTCGAAGGAATCAGAGAAAAAAAATTTTTCGCCGAAAAAAAACTCCTGGACTAACACCTTAGATTTTTGCCATTTTTAGCCAAAAAATCGAATCTCTTCGATTTGTTTAAAATTTTAGTCCTCTGTATTTTCAGGGGTGCTGATTCCAAATCTGCAATCAGATTTCGAATATCTCAAAAACTCTGGGGTCCAAGGCCTTTTGAAAATTTAGGGGGTCCCCCAAAAATGCGAATTACTCATTTTCTGGGCCTCGGACCCGAAAAATTCTTTCAGATTTGTGATCAGCACCCCATAATACATGTCTATACTGAATTTCAACGAAATCGGAGACAAAAAATATTCGACCCCTGACATTCATTTTGTTGAGTAGCCTACCTCAGATTGCCATTTCTCTGATACACCGGTAATTAGACTTAACTCTAACTCTGTATGTTTGACTGGTGGCCTCAAATCTATAAAGTTTCGTGTATATTTTTTTAGGAGTTTGTCATCATAAGGAACTATATATTGACGTTTTTGTTTGTTGATCAGGACCTACATCAGATGAACTGGATAAATATGTGTGGGCAGCGTTAGAACTCACCGAGAGGATAAACAAACAAACGAACACATATTGGGAGAACTTGACTTCACTTATAGTGAACTTTATGTCCACGAGGACTAAATATGTGACACTACCGATTGGTTGTGTTTGAACTAAAAACGGGGCAACTAAAAAAAATGCTCCTGGCATCTAGAACCTGTTGTTCTCTCCCAGACGAAACTAGGAATATCCCAGATTCAAATTTACTCTTAAGCTTTATTCTTTCATAGAAAATTGTTTCTTTAATAGTTTCAGAACATTTTTTTCTGGTTACAGTGAATTAGTGGTAGTTGAATGCACTATTTAGAGAATAATATTTAATTTGCTTGAAATTCTTCCTTTGGCATGTGAGCCTACCGCTTTACCGGATACTAGTACATTCCGCAGACAAAAGAGTTCTATCAAAATAGTTTGAAATTCGTTTTAAAAAGATGATCCCCTTCGAAAAACCTAAAACAATAGTAGAATTATTCATATACAATGGACTCATATTAAACATTGAACGAAATTCGGCTAAGAAAAATATCTGTATTACTCGCATGCCACAGTAAGATTGCGAGGCTGAGTTAGATATCTACCGTTCAGTGCTGCCCCAATGAATTACGATAGCGGAATTTCTATGAACTAAAATAGTAGTGCATATTTACCGCCGGAATTTAAATTTCCTTATTACGTACAATACAGACCAGTGTGGCGCCTAATTCTGATTAAATATGATACTATGAATACGTTCTGAATTTTGCATGATATTTCCTTATTTCTTAGGTAACATATTTAATTCTTTTTAGCTAAAAATCACTTACTTATCAATTAATATAATATTTATATACAGAATAACTTATTCATTTACATTTTTGAATGATAATTTATCATCTGAATTGACAAAATGTCCATATTTTTTCTTCGATGTATTCTAATTGGGCGCAAATAATCAGGGAACATACAAACACCTGTAGCTCTCTCCCAGACCATACCAGAAATACCCCGATTCAAATTTACTGTTTTAAGGCTTATTCTTTTATAGAAAATTTGTTTGGTTCAAACGTTTCAGAGCAGTTTTCAGAGTTTGAGAATTTTCCTCGGAATCCGGCCCGCAAATCGGTAATTAGTTCGTCCATTACAACCGTTCGAAGACTCTGGCAAGCGAGTATGATGTTAGTTCACGTTTTCCACGCTATCGTTATACATAGGGGCAGCACTAGACGGTCGAGATTGAATTGATCGCGCTATTTTTACTGTGGAGCGGGCTCAATTCAATCGCTAATTCTTTATTTACAGTGAACATTTCCCTCAATTGATAAAGACTTTAAAGCCACGATGATTTTAAATGTACGAATTTGATATTGGGTAAAAAGACAAGAATTCGTGATATTTCATGTCCTCAGGGACGCACAGGGGGACCTCACTCGTCTCCAGTTGACTTCGGCGCAGACACGACACGTCACGACACAGTGAGCAGGTGAGGGACCTACTAAATTTATTTGGAATCAGTCAGTCGTTATTACTACGGGTTCCGGGTTGTTTGGGGAACGACGGCTAGGTACTAGACTAACAGGGACCTCACTCGGTGTCAAAAACCACTTTCTAGCCTACACGGGCCGCACTACCCTAGCCGCTTGCATTGCACATGGTGCAGGCGATAGTTTCACAAATCTTGTTGATGAACTGTTCTTACAATTTCCTGTTACTTCCTCGTCCCTCTTTTCCACCACATCTTGTTCAGCAAGTTAAGACCAGCTGACTCGACCAGTTAGTTACACCAGCTTTCTCCCACTGCCACAGGCTGGGCCTTTGTGTAAAACGAGAATCTGTTAATCCAGTGTGACTGAAAACTGCTGAAAACTTTTGTTTAAGCCTTTACTATGTCAGAGTAATTGTACTGTTTTGCTTCACTTTTCACCCAATCCTCCCCCAACCTCTCACCCCATCCTCCCTCAACCTCTCACCCGACCCTCCCTCAACCTCTCACCTGACCCTCCCTCAACCTCTCATACCACCCTCCCCAACCTCTCACCCCATCCTCCCTCAACCTCTCACCCCATCCTCCCCCAACCTCTCACCCCATCCTCCCTCAACCTCATCACCCCATCCTCCCCCAACCTCTCACTCCATCCTCCCTCAACCTCTCACCCCATCCTCCCCAAACCTCATCACCCCATCCTGCCTCAACCTCACCCCAACCTCTCACCCCATCCTCCCCCAACCTCACCCCAACCTCTTACCTCATCCTCCCTCAACCTCATCACCCCATTGTCCCCAACCTCTCAATCCACCCCAAACCTCTCACCCCATCCTCCCTCAACCTCACCCCAACCTCTCACTTCATCCTCCCTCAACCTCTCACCCATCCTCCCTCAACCTCATCACCCCATTGTCCCCAACCTCTCATCCCACCCCCAACCTCTCACCCCATCCTCCCTCAACCTCACCCCAACCTCTCACCCCATCCTTCCCCAACCTCATCACCCCATCCTCCCCAACCTCATCACCCCATCCTCCCCCAACCTCTCATCCCATCCTCCCTCAACCTCTCAGTCAGTCTCCCTGTTAATGTGATTTCAATTTTATATTTCAGGTTTTCCTCTGTCGGGCTGTGGTGTAAACTTCATCATGAATACTGGACGTGGTGGACTTCAACTGAAATTTATCACTTCTCTTCAGTCAACTTCTTCCGGACTACTAGTGTAAACTTCATCATGAATACTGGACGTGGTGGACTTCAACTGAAATTTATCACTTCTCTTCAGTCAACTTCTTCCGGACTACTAGTGAAACTAGCTGGACTTCTAGTGAACTAACCGGACTATATGTGAACTAACTGGACTATTAAGTCATCTAACCGGACTAAAGTGGATTGATACTCATAAAAAACAGTCAGTGGTGGACTCCAGGAGGTGTGGAACTACCATTTTTCTAAATTAATATTCAAAAGCGTGTGCGCGATCGCATGGAACACCGTCGATCTCCCATATTTAATACATGCGCGCACACGCTAGCACGCACACTCACACCGTACTACTAGTATGACCACTACACTGCGTGTGTACTATAGATAATAGTATGTACAATAATTCTCTTGTGGTATTCAGATTTTTTTCTTTTTATTAAACGATACGCGAGCCACGGTTCGGCAGTTTTTCGCTTCGGATGAGTTTCAGTCGGGTACCCGGTGGATGCCACCCCTCCAGTTGGCATGCTATCAATAGGAAAATTCTATCAACTCAAGATTTAGTTAATTTGCGCTCGACTTTCATCTAGAAACATGTAACAAACTTTACGTTAAATCAACAGGTTTGTCTCAGCCCTGAAGATGTATTGTTTTGTTACACACTGTTTGGTTGATGTAATGCGGGTTTCTTTCGGTGTTTTTGATTACGTTTTTACGAGAATATTGTATAGTGTTTCATGTTTTAAAAATGTGTTACGTTTTTGTGAAGAATTCCTCGGAAATCGTAAAAATTAATTCATCTAATTAGGCGTTCTGCGTAGGTAGATATTTCAGTTTTTCCGGCTACTGTGGTGTGGGCCGGTGGGATGATGTTTCTAACCATGTAATTTTCGAATATATAGACATTATCTATTTCACCGAAACGAGCTACCTTTTCTGAACCACCCTCCTTGGGATTTTTATCATATGTTTTGTTTCTATTTTGATGTTAGTAATGTACAGATATGGTGACTGTTTTAATGTTTAAATGTTCGATTCGTTCATTTTACCAATACCTTTATCGACCGCAATTATTAATGTGTATATATTTATATATTTTTGTCTCTGAAAACCATTTTCAAATTATAACCAAACTTTGTAAGCATTTTGTGCATGTGAATTCGTCTTATGTAGCTATCGATCTGCAGCCTGGAATCGGCGGCCTCTTCAGGCCCTTTTCACCGATTTACTTACACCCAGTCCTGGAGTGTGCAAGACAGATACTAAAGTTCTCGTTGAACATAAAACTGTGAAGTCTGGATGATTTTAAAGCGTGTTGATAGATGACTAATGTCTAATGAGGCAAGGTGATATCTCACCATCCTCCAAACAAGTACAGTAGACTCGGGTCAAGTCGAACATTAGGGGCTGTAAAAATGTGCCCGACTTGAGTGATATCTGATTTCATGAATAGTGTTACAAAAAATATTTCAACCAACATCGAGTTGATCTTGAGTGACGTCTACTGTATTTGATTACAAACTAATTATTCGAGAGAATTCTTTACGATCAAAAATTTGAAGAAGGATATCGGCAATGTATTGAGTGTCTGAGGGGCTGCAAAACCCGGGCCGAGGGAGGCAGGCTCCGGGCTGCTATGAATCGATATCTGCAATTTAATGTTGAGTCTCAAGAAAAAAAGATGTGGTTAGTTACAGGAAGAATTTAATTCTTTGAATATTGAGCATCTATTTTTAAAGTAAACAAGTGTTAAAAAAGACACATATTTTACGGTTGACAACTGAAGAAAATCGACCAAAAATCTTTCTTAATTTTGATACGTAATAAAAAACAGTATATTATAAATCTTAGATTTGGTTTTGGGTTTTTGTTTTCAATTTTGGACAAAAGATAGCTGTTACAGTTAAGCATAAGCGGAGTGATTAGGGTCTTCGAACATCGGATATCCGGCCCTGAATCGGCATGAGTTCTAGATTGGATTCGAACCCGGGATAGCCCTGATTTTTATTCCCTTTTCGCCATCTTGACCACTGTGGTGCTGGTGGAAATCTGCTAGTTGAAACCCTTCAAGGAATTGTCTTGACATGGTCAATACTTCAATGCAATTATGATTCAACATTAATTTTATGTTTATCAACGTCGTTTGGAGGTTGAAGTTTCATACATGCACAATGTTCCATCACGTTCGACTCAATGGAACCGTGACCGGGACAGACGCGATTAACCTATATACATTCTATACACGAATCACTCGGATAAATACATATACACTTAAACTTAAACTTATATACTGCCTTACGACACGGAAGGATTTGGGAGAATATCTACCGTGTGTGGACCGTGTGCAGTTTAAATTAGCAGAGATTCAGGATAATATTGACTGACCAAGATGAATATACGTGGGATTTTCCATATGGGAATAAGATCGGACTAAACTCCCCCGCTAAGTACGGCCCTGAGTTCTAAGCGTCACCATCTTCAACCAAATAAAACATTGATAAATTTTAGTGATTCGTGTCATCAAACTGAGGGGTAAGTTGGAATTCATTTTCGTTCTTTTCTTGTATCGATATGCATTAGACATGTGTTTAAAATTGGCCTCGTTTGCAATAGCAAAACGGGACCTTTTCCTCGCTTGCCAGGGCTAGATCGTTTCTTATCTGACGTGTTAAGCGGACAATAGAAAGAATCTCTGAGGGTTTTTTGTCGTTCGTTGTGTTAAATAGTTCTTTCATCTCCTCAGACTCACTCAGTTCGACAGGTTTTGGGGTTTGCCAGGTGTGGCGGGCTTGTGAGAGAAAAATAGTTGAGTTGTTCAATTTCACTTTCGTTTTTGGGAAGATTCGGAGCCTCATCGCTTCCGAATATTCAAGTTCAAATCTGTTTAATGTCGAAAACGTTTAGTTTTTGCTCGAATGGATTTCATATCGATAGTCAGTATGGTGTAAAGAAGGGGATTAAGGGACGAATTGATCGGTAAGAAAAGGACGGCCAGCCAAGCCGCCACCTGATTCGGTATTTGAACCCCGAATACGACGCAAAACTGAACGATGATTAACGGTAGCCAGCAAAATAAATTACACAGATTTATCACCAAACTCCTGCGTGCCAAAATCAGTTCGGTAGGATCAGCTCTACCCGAACCAGACCTGCTTCCAGATACGAGTCTGTACATTTGTGCATATGTCGCCATTATCGTTCCAAGTACGACGGAGTTAAACACGGCAAAAATAGCTAACGAATATTGCCAGGCGTGGACATCAATTGTAATTAGATTCATAGGTAAACAAACTCCAGCAGTACCGTAGAAATTATCCCCGAAATAAGATGTTTGTGAGAGCGGTATTATGGAAATTGTACCTATTGAAAACCAACATACGCCGCAAAGAATTGACACGTATTTTGGAGATGTAATCGGGCTTCCTGAAAATGGATTAACGATATTTGAAAATCTATGACGTGTTAAAATGAATAGAAACGTCAACGAGCCTTCGCAAGAAAGAGTCACCGTAACACCAGCGAAACTACACAATGAACTATCCGTCCAAGTTTCAGAATTAAGAAAATAAACTCCTTTATAAACGTAATCTGCTCCCGCGATCAAAAACAAATAAATCGACATCAGAAAATCACAGGCTGCGATATTTATTATTAGGATGTCAGATGAAGTGTTACGTTTTTCGGATGATGAAAGTCGAACAGATCGAAAACGAAATAGAATGACAATACCGTTTGCAAAGAAACTAAATGCGGAGATGACCCAGATGATAGCTCTGAGGACTGCGTTACCCATCAGATCAGAACAGGAGGAAAACTGATCAGCTTCGGGAAGACACTGGTCAACATTCGGAGCCATGCAGCAAAACTTGTAAGCATCAGAGGTTAAGAAGATTAACGATGTCAGATTGTCGAAAACGCCTCTTTCTGTGGAAATGAATTTAGAGTTGTTGGTTATATCGAGATTTCTAAGTTCGGTCAACCCCAAAAATGCATAACGTGAAATATGATGGATTCTGTTACCGCTGATATCCAACGACTGTAATGTAGATAAACCTCGAAATACATTTTTACCAAGCACCAACAAGGAAAGTTCACGAAGATCGAGAAATTTAAGTGACCTCAAATCTTGAAAGGTGTCATGTTCTAAATGACGTAGAGGATTTTCAGTTATGGATAACTCTTTCAAACTATACAAACCGGTGAATGTATTTGTGGATAATGATGTGATGTTGTTATATGTAAAGTCGAGTGTATGTAGATTATGCAGGTTTTTGAACGAGTTTGGCAAAATATAAAACAATTTATTAGAGGAGATGTTGAGCGTACGAAGATAAACAAATGAAGAAAACGACGACTCACTTAGAATAAATCCATTATTTGACAAAATGAGAACTCGAGTTGATGCCGAGAAAAGATCACTTATGTTTGTTAAACCAGCATTTTCACAGTCGATCAAATGGCCTTGACATTTACAACTCCTAGGACACGTAACGTTACAGAAAGCCTCGTCATCAGTTGTATATTTACAATTGACAACACTATCACAAACTTCGAATTGTGGAATACATCGATTTTCATGACCACATTTAAAAGTTCCAGGACATGAAAATGCCTCGCAGTTTTGTTCATCTTCTGAATTGGGACAATCCGATCGACCATCACACACCTGTCTGATTGGTATACAGTATGATGTTGGACATTTTACGGTACCAGCTGGACATTCAAATTCTTCACACCGTACTACGTGCTCAAGATTTCTACAAACTGGGTATCCATGTGTCATTCTTTCCAGGATACATCTGTGACGTCTAGAGTAACAATGAGGTGAATTGAAAGAACATCTTTGTTCATCAGATTCTGTGCAGAGATTTGTGAAGTTAGTCGTACAGCGATTTTCGTTATTGCAATGAATTGCAGGATTCACGGTAACATTAGTTGTTACTAATTCATCTTCCTCAAGACTTCCACTACAATCCACGACACCATCCTGATACAACTGAGAACCGATACAGTCTCCAATGTTACACAGGAATCCCTGACACATTTGAGCATCGCATCCCATTTCATCAGATCCATCTTTACAATTAGTGAATCCGTCACATCTTTTAATCCTACTGATACATTGACCACTCTTACAGCGAAATTGTTCTGACAAACAGGGTAGATGAAAACACGAGTTCTCATCAGAACCATCCACACAATCCTGCATGAAATCACAGAAACCACTTATTGATATGACCTGACCATCATAACATCGAAACTGACTGTGTAAATTTATATCCGTACAATTGAGCTCATCTTCACCGTGTTGACAGTCGTTTCTGGTATCACATACGCGATGCTCGCTGATACATCTTTGATCGTTACACTTAAACTGCCACGATTTACAACCACTTGTAGAAGCCAACTCTTCACCAGTTACATTGTAGAAACACAAAACAGAATGCGCTGTGTCTGTTACATTATCAAACTGTTTCATCATCCATCTAACTGATTTAATGTGAGTAATTTCATCTCTAGTGATTATCGGATTTATAACTAGCAGTTTGTCATTAGAACTCATCGTTAGTACAGAGCTATATTGATGTTGATATTGAAGTGTTCGTATTAAGGTCGTAGCTTCTTTTCCTGTGTAACTGGATATTACACCTATTTCACCACGGATGTCATGACACATGACGGTCGCTGTCTTTAAATCTAAACCTCGACGTTTGTTCCAGTCTGTCACTATTTGATAGCATTGTTTATCTATGCTTACCCAACCAATCGTACAGCTCGAACCACTTAAACTAATTTCTTGAAATGCATTTTCTGTTATCAAGAATGTGTCGTTGTTTGTAGAATTCAGTACTGTACCCGTCGTATTTTCGATGTCGATTCTTTCTGTTTCGCAAATGAAACTCGTGTGAACCTCTTCGATTCCGCAGGGGAATCGAACCCAGTTCGCTGATCCTCGTGGATTATTCAGCATCATCGCCGTACACGGCATATTGACGTCATTTATCGGTTGTTTTCTTAGAGGAGATATCAATCCTCGAATAACTTCTGGTATCGTGTCGTTATTTGTTGGTTTATACCACTCTGTGTAGCTCAATGGTTTTCCATCTGTCCACGTGTAATGACCAGAACCAGACTATAGAATAGAATTGAAAATTAAGCATAAAATCATCAATCGTTCCACAATTAGAAATGTTCTTTTGAAAAGAAGAAAAAAAACTTGGGTAAGATGTTTTTGCTGCAAATTTACCTGCATTTTCAATCCAATCATCACAATGAGCGCTTTCTGTGAATACGCAGGCCGTAGGAGTTTTGTCGCGAATAACGTTTTTATAGAAATCATTTCCTGTTCTGAGTTGATACTGAGTAGATGTCCCGCGTACTTCTGTTTGCAGTACAATTCAGCATTCTCCCAATTCAGACCTTCATCTCTAATGTACTTAACGCATGAAATTCCAGAATCGAGAAATCCTGATTTACAGATCTTTTCAAACTGTCTTACCGGTAACGACTGGTTTAATGTGTATTGTATTTGAAATGTAGGGATGTGTTTTTTCACCTCAAACCAAAGTGCACTGACTATATAACTGTAGAATACAAGTTCCGGTATCGCGGTATTGTCACATATTTTGTATTCGTGTTGATTCTTGGCGTTAGAATGTGTTATCGTTTGTTTGTAAATAATAGGATCTTTGTCTCTCGAAGATGATTTCGTGCAGGGTGTCCTTCCGATATATTTGATTAAAAATCGGTAATATGGAAATGTCTCACGTTTCGAAACTTGGGCAAAATTGAAATATAACGGTTGATGTTGATATTCAGACGATCCTGGGTAGTTCGGTGATTGCACCAACCCGCATTCATCTTTAAATAGGGGCTTAGCAAGTTCTTCTCTCTCGGGTCTCTTGGCTCGTTGACATTCACGTCTTAGTTTAACTATTATTAAATGCCTCCAGAACAGATCAGTGAATCGAATTTGCACAGTGTTTAATACGAGACTGTTATTGAGAAACTGACTACTCAATCTCAGATACATATCGCATGATCCGAAATATGAATGGTCCTGAAAACATCGGTCAATTTGAAACTCGTGTTCTGATAATATATGAATGTTTCTCAAAGGAAGGCGACGGTTTTCGGGTGTAATCACGAGACAGTGTGACGTCATATTGATCTGACGTTCTCCTTCCTTTAAAACATACCCGTCACAGTCGGTAGGACGAAATCTAAGATACGATTTCTTATCGACTGTCAACTGATCGTCCCAGCTATAAGCGTATCCTACTACAGTAACCGATCCACCTGATGTAATCAGACCGACGACATTACGGTCGTATATCTGTAAACGAGGACAATACGGACCGTATCGTCTAGCCGTGAAATTACCACCGTCGAATATGTAAAATCCAGCTCGCTCGCAATTCTCTGATAAAACTGTCAGTTCCATATTCTCTTCATAGATATCAACTTTCCATTTAAACTCGTATCTCGTGATGCGATAGTTCATTGCGATCGTATTTCGACTTGGGAACAGTGTGATTGGTGTTAAATACCATGACCGCATCACAGTAACCTAAAAGTCAAGTAGCCAACACTTTTTTGACAAAAGTGATACATATTAATTGATTTTATGGGTATTGGTTTAAAACTAGTCATTACTCACCGGACGATTGTTGACCTTCATATCAGCCATCGATAGGATTTTCATTTGGTAAAATATTCTTAGATTCAAATGGTCATGAAGCATTCTCTTTAAGACGCACAATATGACGAGAAAGCCGTCAGATTTGACACTCAGTGATTCCAGGTAGTTGTAACCGAGTAAAATATCAGTTCCTATAACGCGTGATCCTTCGAGTTTATATACACCAATGACGTCACCAGATGTGACGAGATCACGTGTCCAGTTGAAGACGACGTACTGTAACACCTGCACTGTGATAGACCAGCAGTATAAGTGTTTCGATCCAGTTATTACGTGTAAACTGTTGTCATCAGGAATGAGCACTCCAGACTCGTTATTAGATATCTGAATCAACGGATTAGTGATGTTCCAATCTGATATTTTGTATATCTGAACTAAAAGCTGTGACTTGATAAGGATTTTCTGAGATACTAAGGTAGCTTTGTTTGTTTTAGTATAGAATGACGAAGGTGGATGTCCGGTTTGTTCTCGTATACGAAAAATAGGTTCACTGCTGCTGTTCCATCCGTCATGAATCATAAAAGGGCTCTCGTAAGAATTAGACAAGACGCGATAATTGATGAACGTCAAATTCATTGCTAAACCATCAGGCATCCCGGTCCATTCCAGAAACAATTGACAAAATCCAAATATTAAATTAAATTTATATCCGTTAGATATTTGTAATTCGTTCATTTTAAGATAATATTTTCTACAGTTGTGTCTGATGCTCAATCGGCTTCGTTCATAACGATATATGATATAAACCCGACTACCCCGCGCAGCATCGACGTTACTTTTAAACATCAACGAGATCGAATCGTTACGGCGAATTTCATGTTTTCCGTTACCGCAGAATCTGTATTCAAACTCATAGACGAGGAGGTAGTTGTCGCTACAGAATATCGACGGCTCGATATTGTAGTAAACTTGGACGCGAAAAGTTCCCGGTGAAGAACTGTTGATGAACCAACGACATTCAACACCGCGCGTTAACGACGGATAATTCGGTGAAACGATGTAACCGGACGTAGAATCTAAGGGATACCACGTGTTGTTACAAGACGAACTTACCGTTACCGTCACAGACGATTCCTCGATAGAGTCTGCGCGATCATTGCGTGCGATGCGAACTTGACAGACGATCAGCGAAGCTATAAACAGCACTTTCATACCGAACAACTTCATTATACAATGACTGAAATTCCTTCACTCAGTTCAATTTCACCGCTAAAGTCTCTACGCCAGGCAAAGATGTTGAGAGAGATTTCAACTAAGGTGTGTGATACGAATATTTGTTTCACTCAGCAATTTCAGAATCCAACATTTTTCAGTCGCTGATTATTTGTGACAAGCGATATCTGATCCATCGTGAAAATGTTCGATTTTACGAGATTCTAAAATGACAAAATAACGAGCTTCCCCGCAGTAATTACCACCTATATCTGTAGCAGTTTTCAGTTTCGTGTTTCCGCCACGCGTCGTTATATCGATGCCGATTATATTTTTAAACCACTGATTTTAAAATTCATTTTCGCTTCGTTCATATCGTGGGTACTACAAATATAGTTTTGGTAATGATAATTTGTGGAGATATATGGCTAGGCCCTTCACGTATTCACCAAAATTCGTAATATTGCATGAACCATCATCAATTTACAGGGTTAGCAGATTTATGCCATCGGAAAGCATTCGTAATATAGTCAAATCCGCTGAATCCGGATTTTGGTCTAATCCGGACGATATTTGCAGTCCATTTGTCCATAACTATACAAGAAAATTACTTGCAATAGGAATTCACCAAAAAACCAGATAAATTTTGTTGGTCTTAGATGAACCGGGTTCTACTGTATTGATTGTGGCGTGAACGTAGCACATTCAAGCATAATTTGAAGCGGCATTGTGAACAAGCCGAGTATTTTTAATGAAGTTATCTTTGCTCTTACCCATTAACCGCCGCACTTGCCGGTAAGAAATCACGGGAATCAGCTTCCAGCCGACGAGACGAACAGTATCCCGGCATCAATCGCTTTCCGTGCGGCCCTGTTCAATTTATTCCACCTCGGTCCACCCAACGACAGACTGTATTTTAGAATACATTTTCATCTCGATGACACCAACCAAAACACACGCAAATACTGATCAGTTGGTTCCGTGCGATTAGAAAAAAATAGTTAGATGTATGAAATAGTTAGCAATAAATGCCTGTGCTCACTTGATGACCGGTTTTTGGATCAGGTTTAGAACCGTGATCGTCTATGACCTAAACGATACCGCCTGACGCGACAACTAAAACAACGCCATCTCGTTCGATACGCGCGCGCGCGCAACCGCGTTAGCTCCTTTAGCTAAACCGTACTGTCAGGTCCGTATTAGCCACAGGGACCTGACACAACAGGTTTTTTATCCTCGGTACTATATATAAAAAAGACTTTTTATATATAGTACCTAGGATACTGGGGTCAAAACGCCTGTCGCTCTCTCCCCGACCATACTAGAAATACCCCGATTCAAATTTACTCTTAAGCCTCGTTCTTTCATAGAAAAGTGTTTCTTTAATAATTTCAGAGCTTTTGTTCTGGTTACAGTGCTAGTGGTAGTTGAATGCACTATTTTAGAGAATAAAATCTAATTTGCTTGAAAGTCTTCCTTTGGCATGTGAGCCTACCGCATTACCGGATACTAGTACATTCCGCAGACGAAAGAGTTCTGTCAAAAATGGTTTGAAATTCGTTTTGAAAAGATGATCCCCTTCGAAAAGCCTTAAACGATAGTAGAATTATTCATATATAATGGAATCGTATTAGATAATGAATGAAATTCGGCTAAGAAAAATATCTGTATTACTCGCATGCCACTGTAAGATAGTGAGGCTGAGTTAGGTATCTACTGTACAGTGCTGCCCCTATGAATTACGATAGCGGAATTTCTGTGAACTGAAATAATGGTGCATATTTACCGCCGGAATTTAAATTTCCTTATTACGTACAATACAGACCAGTGTGTCGTCTAATTCTGATTAAATATGATACTATGAATACGTTCTGAATTTTGTATGATATTTCCTTATTTTTTAGGTAACATATTTAATTCTTTTTAGCTAAAATTCACTTACTTATCAATTAATATAATATTTATATACAGAATAACTTATTCATTTACATTTTTGAATGATAATTTATCATCTGAATTGACAAAATGTCCATATTTTTTCTTCGATGTATTCTAATTGGGCGCAAATAATCAGGGAACATACAAACACCTGTCGCTCTCTCCCAGACCCTACCAGAAATACCCCGATTCAAATTTACTCTTTTAAGGCTTATTCTTTTATAGAAAATTTGTTTGGTTCAAACGTTTCAGAGCAGTTTTCAGAGTTTGAGAATTTTCCTCGGAATCCGGCCCGCAAATCGGTAATTAGTTCGTCCACTACTGCCTTTCGAAGACTCTGGCAAGCGAGTATGATGTTAGTTCACGTTTTCCACGCTATCGTTATACATAGGGGCAGCACTAGACGTTCGAGATTGAATTGATCGCGCTATTTTTACTGTGGAGCGGGCTCAATTCAATCGCTAATTCTTTATTTACAGTGAACTATTCCCTCAATTGATGAAGACTTTAAAGTCACGATGATTTTAAATGTACGAATTTGATATTGGGTAAAAAGATAAGCATTCATGATATGGTATATTTCATGTCCTCAGGGACGCACAGGGGGACCTCACTCCAGTTGACTTCGCACGCAGACACGTCACGACACAACAGTGAAGCCGGCCCGGCCCTGACTCGATCAGTTAGTTACAACGCCTTTCTCCCACTGCCACAGGCTAGGCTCTTGTGTTAAACGAGAATCTGTTAATCCAGTGTGACTGAAAACTTTTGCTTAAGCCTTTACAATGTCAGAGTAATGGTACTGTTTTGCTTCCCTTTTCACCCATCGTCTATCCTCTCACCTCATCCTCCCTCAACCTCACCCCAACCTCTCACCTCATCCTCCGCCCAACCTCATCACTTCATTGTCCCCAACCTCTCACCCCATCCTCCCCCGACCTCTCAGTCAGTATCCCTGTTAATGCAATTTCAATTTTAGAATTTCAGGTTTTCCTCTGTCGGGCTGTCGTGTAAACTTCATCACAAATACTAGATGTGGTGGACTTCAACTGAAATTTATCACAGTTTTACTTCTTCAGTCAACTTCTTCCGCACTACTAGTGAACTAACTGGACTACTAGTGAACTAACTGGACTACTAGTGAACTAACCAGACTATATGTGAACTAACTGGACTATTTAGTCAACTAACCGGACTATAAGTGGATTGATACTCACTCTGTTTACTACATTTCATAAGAATTGTCAATGTGGTTATTTGAAGCAGCCTGTAATTGTGTTGCAGGAATTATAATCCAGGGTTTTAGTAAGAGAATCAATTTCTACCTTAAAAATAAATTGCATATTTGACTTCATTGAATAAAAATCGTTTTTGGACCGAATTTCATCAAAATTTGTGACGAAATTAAGGGGGTCGAAACACGAAATCCTGAATATTTCATTTTACGAGCTTCAGATCCAAAATCTAACCTCATATTTGTAATCAGCACCCCAAGAAACATGTCTGCACAAAATTTCATTAAAATTGGGCCAAAAAAAAATTTTGACTTTGTACCCCATTTTTGGGGTGCATATTTTGGCCATTAAAACCCTTATTTGCTCATGAAGATGAATTCCGATTCAAAATCTGATTACGGATCCGGATTCTACACCTCAGAATACATATTCCTACTAATTTTCGAAGGAATCAGAGAAAAAAAATTTTTCGCCGAAAAAAAACTCCTGGACTAACACCTTAGATTTTTGCCATTTTTAGCCAAAAAATCGAATCTCTTCTATTTGTTTAAAATTTTAGTCCTCTATATTTTCAGGGGTGCTGATTCCAAATCTGAAATCAGATTTCGAATATCTCAAAAACTCTGGGGTCCAAGGCCTTTTGAAAATTTAGGGGGTCCCCCAAAAATTCGAATTTCTCATTTTCTGGGCCTCGGACCCGAAAAATTCTTTCAGATTTGTGATCAGCACCCCATAATACATGTCTATACTGAATTTCATCGAAATCGGAGACAAAAAATATTCGACCCCTGACACTCATTTTGTTGAGTAGCCTACCTCAGATTGCCATTTCTCTGATACACCGGTAATTAGACTTAACTCTAACTCTGTATGTTTGACTGGTGGCCTCAAATCTATAAAGTTTCGTGTATATTTTTTTTCAGAGTTTGTCATCATTAGGAACTATATATTGACGTTTTTGTTTGTTGATCAGGACCTACATCAGATGAACTGGATAAATATGTGTGGGCAGCGTTAGAACTCACCGAGAGGATAAACAAACAAACGAACACATATTGGGAGAACTTGACTTCACTTATAGGGAATTTTATGTCCACGAGGACTAAATATGTGACACTACCGATTGGTTGTGTTTGAACTAAAAACGGGGCAACTGAAAAAAAATGCTCCTGGCATCTAGAACCTGTCGTTCTCTCCCAGACGAAACTAGGAATATCCCCGATTCAAACTTACCCTTAAGCCTTATTTTTTCATAGAAAATTGTTTCTTTAATAGTTTCAGAACATTTTTTTCTGGTTACAGTGAATTAGTGGTAGTTGAATGCACTATTTAGAGAATAATATTTAATTTGCTTGAAATTCTTCCTTTGGCATGTGAGCCTACCGCTTTACCGGATACTAGTACATTCCGCAGACAAAAGAGTTCTATCAAAAATAGTTTGAAATTCGTTTTAAAAAGATGATCCCCTTCGAAAAACCTAAAACAATAGTAGAATTATTCATATACAATGGACTCATATTAAACATTGAACGAAATTCGGCTAAGGAAAATATCTGTATTACTCGCATGCCACAGTAAGATGGTGAGGCTGAGTTAGATATCTACCGTTCAGTGCTGCCCCAATGAATTACGATAGCGGAATTTCTATGAACTAAAATAGTAGTGCATATTTACCGCCGGAATTTAAATTTCCTTATTACGTACAATACAGACCAGTGTGGCGCCTAATTCTGATTAAATATGATACTATGAATACGTTCTGAATTTTGCATGATATTTCCTTATTTCTTAGGTAACATATTTAATTCTTTTTAGCTAAAAATCACTTACTTATCAATTAATATAATATTTATATACAGAATAACTTATTCATTTACATTTTTGAATGATAATTTATCATCTGAATTGACAAAATGTCCATATTTTTTCTTCGATGTATTCTAATTGGGCGCAAATAATCAGGGAACATACAAACACCTGTAGCTCTCTCCCAGACCATACCAGAAATACCCCGATTCAAATTTACTCTTTTAAGGCTTATTCTTTTATAGAAAATTTGTTTGGTTCAAACGTTTCAGAGCAGTTTTCAGAGTTTGAGAATTTTCCTCGGAATCCGGCCCGCAAATCGGTAATTAGTTCGTCCACTACAACCGTTCGAAGACTCTGGCAAGCGAGTATAATGTTAGTTCACGTTTTCCACGCTATCGTTATACATAGGGGCAGCACTAGACGGTCGAGATTGAATTGATCGCGCTATTTTTACTGTGGAGCGGGCTCAATTCAATCGCTAATTCTTTATTTACAGTGAACATTTCCCTCAATTGATAAAGACTTTAAAGCCACGATGATTTTAAATGTACGAATTTGATATTGGGTAAAAAGACAAGAATTCGTGATATTTCATGTCCTCAGGGACGCACAGGGGGACCTCACTCGTCTCCAGTTGACTTCGGCGCAGACACGACACGTCACGACACAGTGAGCAGGTGAGGGACCTACTAAATTTATTTGGAATCAGTCAGTCGTTGTTACTACGGGTTCCGGGTTGTTTGGGGAACGACGGCTAGGTACTAGACTAACAGGGACCTCACTCGGTGTCAAAAACCACTTTCTAGCCTACACGGGCCGCACTACCCTAGCCGCTTGCATTGCACATGGTGCAGGCGATAGTTTCACAAATCTTGTTGATGAACTGTTCTTACAATTTCCTGTTACTTCCTCGTCCCTCTTTTCCACCACATCTTGTTCAGCAAGTTAAGACCAGCTGACTCGACCAGTTAGTTACACCAGCTTTCTCCCACTGCCACAGGCTGGGCTCTTGTGTAAAACGAGAATCTGTTAATCCAGTGTGACTGAAAACTGCTGAAAACTTTTGTTTAAGCCTTTACTATGTCAGAGTAATTGTACTGTTTTGCTTCACTTTTCACCCAATCCTCCCTCGACCTCTCACCCCATCCTGCCTCGACCTCTAACCCCATCCTCCCTCAACCTCTCACCCGACCCTCCCTCAACCTCTCACCCCATCCTCCCCCAACCTCATCACCCCATCCTCCCTCAACCTCACCCCAACCTCTCACCTCATCCTCCCTCAACCTCATCACCCCATCCTCCCTCAACCTCTCACCCCTTCCTCACTCAACCTCTCACCCCATCCTCCCCAAACCTCATCACCCCATCCTGCCTCAACCTCACCCCAACCTCTCACCTCATCCTGCCTCGACCTCTCACCCCATCCTGCCTCGACCTCTAACCCCATCCTCCCTCAACCTCTCACCCGACCCTCCCTCAACCTCACCCCATCCTCCCCCAACCTCATCACCCCATCCTCCCTCAACCTCACCCCAACCTCTCACCTCATCCTCCCTCAACCTCATCACCCCATCCCTCCTCAACCTCTCACCCCATCCTCCCTCAACCTCTCACCCCTTCCTCCCTCAACCTCTCACCCCATCCTCCCCAAACCTCATCACCCCATCCTGCCTCAACCTCACCCCAACCTCTCACCCCATCCTCCCCCAACCTCACCCCAACCTCTTACCTCATCCTCCCTCAACCTCATCACCCCATTGTCCCCAACCTCTCATCCCACCCCAAACCTCTCACCCCATCCTCCCTCAACCTCACCCCAACCTCTCACTTCATCCTCCCTCAACCTCTCACCCATCCTCCCTCAACCTCATCACCCCATTGTCCCCAACCTCTCATCCCACCCCCAACCTCTCACCCCATCCTCCCTCAACCTCACCCCAACCTCTCACCCCATCCTTCCCCAACCTCATCACCCCATCCTCCCCAACCTCATCACCCCATCCTCCCCCAACCTCTCATCCCATCCTCCCTCAACCTCTCAGTCAGTCTCCCTGTTAATGTGATTTCAATTTTATATTTCAGGTTTTCCTCTGTCGGGCTGTGGTGTAAACTTCATCATGAATACTGGACGTGGTGGACTTCAACTGAAATTTATCACTTCTCTTCAGTCAACTTCTTCCGGACTACTAGTGAAACTAGCTGGACTTCTAGTGAACTAACCGGACTATATGTGAACTAACTGGACTATTAAGTCATCTAAAGTGGATTGATACTCATAAAAAACAGTCAGTGGTGGACTCCAGGAGGTGTGGAACTACCATTTTTCTAAATTAATATTCAAAAGCGTGTGCGCGATCGCACGGAACACCGTCGATCTCCCATATTTAATACAAGCGCACACGCTTGCAAGCACATTCACACCGTACTACTAGTATGACCACTACACTGCGTGAGTACTATAGATAATAGTATGTACAATAATTCTCTTGTGGTATTCAGATTTTTTTCTTTTTAGTAAACGATACGCGGGCCACGGTTCGGCAGTTTTTTGCTTCGGATGGGTTTCAGTCGGGTACCCAGTGGATGCCACCCCTCCAGTTGGCATGCGTGTCAATAGGACGATTCTATCAACTCAAGATTTAGTTAATTTGCGCTCGACTTTCATCTAGAAACATGTAACAAACTTTACGTTAAATCAACAGGTTTGTCTCAGCCCTGAAGATGTATTGTTTTGTTACACGCTGTTTGGTTGATGTAATGCGGGTTTCTTTCGGTGTTTTTGATTACGTTTTTACGAGAATATTGTATAGTGTTTCATGTTTTAAAAATGTGTTACGTTTTTGTGAAGAATTCCTCGGAAATCGTAAAAATTAATTCATCTAATTAGGCGTTCTGCGTAGGTAGATATTTCAGTTTTCCCGGCTACTGTGGTGTGGGCCGGTGGGATGATGTTTCTAACCATGTAATTTTCGAATATATAGACATTATTTCTTTCACCGAAACAAGCTGGTAGCTCAAGATGGCTACCCCTCTGAACCACCCTCCTCCTTGGGATTTTTATCAAATGTTTTGTTTCTATTTTGATGTTAGTAATGTACAGATATGGTGACTGTTTTAATGTTTAAATGTTCGATTCGTTCATTTTACCAATACCTTTATCGACCGCAATTATTAATGTGTATATATTTATATATTTTTGTCTCTGAAAACCATTTTCAAATTATAAACTAACTTTGTAAGCATTTTGTGCATTTTTCGTCTTATGAAGCTATCGATCTGCGGCCTGGAATCGGCGCCCTCTTCAGGCCCTTTTCACCGTTTTACTTACACCCAGTCCTGGAGTGTGCAAGACAGATACTAAAGTTCTCGTTGAACATAAAACTGAAGTCTGGATGATTTTAAAGTGTGTTGATAGATGACTAATGTCTAATGAGGCAAGGTGATATCTCACCATCCTCCAAACAAGTACAGTAGACTCGGGTCAAGTCGAACATTTGGGGCTGTAAAAATGTGCCCGACTTGAGTGATACCTGATTTCATGAATAGTGTTACAAAAAATATTTCAACCAACATCGAGTTGATCTTGAGTGACGTCTACTGTATTTGATTACAAACTAATTATTCGAGAGAATTCTTTACGATCAAAAATTTGAAGAAGGATATCGGCAATGTATTGAGTGTCTGAGGGGCTGCAAAACCCGGGCCGAGGGAGGCAGGCTCCGGGCTGCTATGAATCGATATCTGCATTAATGTTGAGTCTCAAGAACAAAAGATGTGGTTAGTTACAAGAAGAATTTAATTCTTTGAATATTGAGCATCTATTTTTAAAGTAAACAAGTGTTAAAAAAGACACATATTTTACGGTTGACAACTGAAGAAAATCGACCAAAAATCTTTCTTAATTTTGATACTAAATAAAAAACAGTATATTATAAATCTTAGATTTGGTTTTGGATTTTTGTTTTCCATTTTGGACAAAAGATAGCTGTTACAGTTAAGCATAAGCGGAGTGATTAGGGTCTTCGAACATGGGATATCCGGCCCTGAATCCGCATGAGTTCTAGATTGGATTCGAACCTGGAAAGCCCTGATTTTATTCCCTTTTCGCCATCTTGACCACTGTGCTGGTGGAAATCTGCTAGTTGAAACCCTTCAAGGAATTGTCTAGACATGGTGAATACTTCAATGCAATTATGATTCAACATTAATTTTATGTTTATCAACGTCGTTTGGAGGTTGAAGTTTCATATTTGAACAATGTTCCATCACGTTCGACTCAATGGAACCGTGACCGGGACAGACGCGATTAACCTATATACATTCTATACACGAATCACTCGGACATGTATATATACACTTAAACTTAAACTTAAACTTATATGCTGCCTTACGACACGAAGGGATTGGGGAGAATGTGGACCGTGTGTGGACCGTGTGCAGTTTAAATTAGCAGAGATTCAGGATGATATTGACTGACCAAGATGAATATATGTGGGATTTTCCATATGGGAATGAGATCGGACTAAACTCCCCCGCTAAGTACGGCCCTGATTTCTAAGCGTCACCATCTTCAACCAAATAAAACATTGATTAATTTTAGTGATTCGTGTCATCAAACTGAGGGGTAAGTTGGAATTCATTTTCGTTCTTTTCTTGTATCGATATATATTAGACATGTGTGTAAAAATTGGTCTCGTTTGCCATAGCAAAACGGGACCTTTTCCTCGCTTGCCAGGGCTCGATCGTTTCTTATCTGACGTGGTGGGCGGACAATAGAAATAATCTCTGTGGGTTTTTTGACGTTCGTTGTGTTAAATGGTTCTTTCATCTCCTCAGACTCACTCAGTTCGGCAGGTTTTGGGGTTTGCCAGGTGTGCCAGGGCTTGTGAGAGAAAAATAGTTAAGTTGTACAATTTCACTTTCGTTTTTGGGAAGATTCGGAGCCTCATCGCTTCCGTATGTTCAAGTTCAAATTGTTTAATGTCGAAAGCGTTTAGTTTTTGCTCGAATGGATTTCATATCGAGTCAGTATGGTGTAAAGAAGGGGATTGAGGGACGAGTTAATCAGTAAGAAAAGAACGGCCAGCCAAGCCGCCACCTGATTCGGTATTTGAACCCCGAATACGACGCAAAACTGAACGATGATTAACGGTAGCCAGCAAAATAAATTACACAGATTTATCACCAAACTCCCACGTACGTGCTAAAATCAATTCGGTGGGATCAGCTCTACCCGAACCAGACCTGCTTCCAGATACGAGTCTGTACACTTTTGTGCATATGTCGCCATTATCGTTCCAAGTATGACGGAGTAAAACACGGCAAAAATGGCTAACGAATATTGCCAGGCGTGGACATCAATTGTAATAGTTTCAGGGCTTCTGTTCTGGTTACAGTGTTAGTGGTAGTTGAATGCACTATTTTAGAAAATAAAATTTAATTTGCTTGAAATTCATCCTTTGGCATGTGAGCCTACCGCTTTACCGGATACTAGTACATTCCGCAGACAAAAGAGTTCTATCAAAAATAGTTTGAAATTCGTTTTAAAAAGATGATCCCCTTCGAAAAACCTAAAACAATAGTAGAATTATTCATATACAATGGACTCATATTAAACATTGAACGAAATTCGGCTAAGAAAAATATCTGTATTACTCGCATGCCACAGTAAGATTGCTAGGCTGAGTTAGATATCTACCGTTCAGTGCTGCCCCAATGAATTACGATAGCGGAATTTCTGTGAACTAAAATAGTAGTGCATATTTACCGCCGGAATTTAAATTTCCTTATTACGTACAATACAGACCGGTGTGGCGCCTAATTCTGATTAAATATGATACTATGAATACGTTCTGAATTTTGTATGATATTTCCTTATTTTTTAGGTAACATATTTAATTCTTTTTAGCTAAAATTCACTTACTTATCAATTAATATAATATTTATATACAGAATAACTTATTCATTTACATTTTTGAATGATAATTTATCATCTGAATTGACAAAATGTCCATATTTTTTCTTCGATGTATTCTAATTGGGCGCAAATAATCAGGGAACATACAAACACCTGTCGCTCTCTCCCAGACCATACTAAAAATACCCCGATTCAAATTTACTCTTTTAAGGCTTATTCTTTTATAGAAAATTTGTTTGGTTCAAACGTTTCAGAGCAGTTTTCAGAGTTCGAGAATTTTCCTCGGAATCCGGCCCGCAAATCGGTAATTAGTTCGTCCACTACTACCGTTCGAAGACTCTGGCAAGCGAGTATAATGTTAGTTCACGCTTTCCACGCTATCGTTATACATAGGGGCAGCACTAGACGGTCGAGATTGAATTGATCGCGCTATTTTTACTGTGGAGCGGGCTCAATTCAATCGCTAATTCTTTATTTACAGTGAACATTTCCTTCAATTGATAAAGACTTTAAAGCCACGATGATTTTAAATGTACGAATTTGATATTGGGTAAAAAGACAAGAATTCGTGATATTTCATGTCCTCGGGGACGCACAGGGGGACCTCACTCCAGTTGACTTCGGCGCAGACACGACACGTCACGACACAGTCAGTGAGCAGGTGAGGGACCTACTAAATTTATTTGGAATCAGTCAGTCGTTGTTACTACGGGTTTCGGGTTGTTTGGGGAACGACGGCTAGGTGCTAGACTAACAGGGACCTCACTCGGTGTCAAAACCACTTTCTAGCCTACACGGGCCGCACTACCCTAGCCGCTTGCATTGCACATGGTGCAGGCGATAGTTTCACAAATCTTGATGAACTGTTCTTCAACTTCCTCCAGCACCACATCTTGTTCAGCAAGTTAAGACCAGCTGACTCGACCAGTTAGTTACACCAGCTTTCTCCCACTGCCACAGGCTGGGCTCTTGTGTAAAACGAGAATCTGTTAATCCAGTGCCGTACTGAAAACTGCTGAAAACTTTTACTATGTCAGAGTAATTGTGCTGTTTTGCTTCACTTTTTACCCATCCTCCCTCGACCTCTCACCCCATCCTCCCTCAACCTCTCACCCCATCCTGCCTCAACCTCACCCCAACCTCTCACTTCATCCTCCCTCAACCTCTCACCCATCCTCCCCCAACCTCCCAACCCATCCTCCCCCAACCTCCCAACCCATCCTCCCCCAACCTCATCACCCCATCCTCCCTCAACCTCGCCCCAACCTCTCACCCCATCCTCCCTCAACCTCACCCCAACCTCTCACCTCATCCTCCCTTAACCTCATCACCCCATTGTCCCCAACCTCTCACCCCATCCTCCCTCAACCTCTCACCCCATCCTCCCCCAACCTCTCACTTCATCCTCCCTCAACCTCTTACCCATCCTCCCCCAACCTCTCACCCCATCCTCCCCAACCTCATCACCCCATCCTCCCCAACCTCATCACCCCATCCTCCCCAACCTCTCATCCCATCCTCCCTCAACCTCTCAGTCAGTCTCCCTGTTAATGTGGTTTCAATTTTATATTTCAGGTTTTCCTCTGTCGGGCTGTGGTGTAAACTTCATCACGAATACTGGACGTGGTGGACTTCAACTGAAATTTATCACAGTTTTACTTCTTCAGTCAACTTCTTCCGGACTACTAGTGAACTAACCAGACTATATGTGAACTAACTGGACTATTTAGTCAACTAACTGGACAATAAGTGGATTGATACTCATAAAAAAACAGTCAGTGGTGGACTCCAGGAGGTGTGGATCTCTGTATGTGGATTTGTGGAACTCGGTGGACTACCATTACTGCTAGACAAGGGCTGGTGAGTGTGAGTAGAATTTCTTAAAAGTTTCCCAAACAATTATGAGAAAGCAGTTTATCTGTAAACACTGTTTACACTGCATTTCATAAGAATTTTCAATGTGGCTATTTGAAGCAGCCTGTAATTGTGTTGCAGGAATTATAATTCAGGGTTTTAGTAAGAGCATCAATTTCTACCTTAAAAATTAATTGAATATTTGGCATCATTGAATAAAAATCGTTTTTGGACCGAATTTTGCGGGCGAATTTCATCAAAATTTGTGACGAAATTATGGGGGTCAAAACACGAAATCCTGAATATCTCATTTTAGTTGCCTCGGATCCAAAATCTAACCTCATATTTGTAACCAGCACCCCAAAAAACATGTCTGCACAAAATTTTATTAAAATTGGGCCAAAAAAAAATTTTGACTTTGTACCCCAATTTTGGGGTGCATATTTTGGGCATTAAAACCCTTATTTGCCCATGAAGATGAATTCCGATTCAAAATCTGATTGCGGATCCGGAATCTACACCTCAGAATATATATTCCTACCAAATTTCGAAGGAATCAGAGAAAAAAAATTTTTCGCCGAAAAAAAACTCCTGGACTAACACCTTAGATTTTTGCCATTTTTGGCCAAAAAATCGAATCTCTTCGATTTGCTTGAAATTTTAGTTCTGTATATTTTCAGGGGTGCTGATTCTAAATCTGCAATCAGATTTCGTATATTTTGAAAACTCTGGGGTCCAAGGCCTTTTGAATATTTAGGGGTCCCCCAAAAATTCGAATTTCTGGATTTCTGGGCCACGGAATCCGAAAAATTCTTTCAGATTTGTGATCAGCACCCCATAATACATGTCTATACCGAATTTCATCGAAATTGGAGACAAAAAATATTTGACCCTTGGCCCCCTACCTTAGATTGCCATTTCTCTGATACACCGGTAACTAGACTTAACTCAAACTGTGTATAACTGATTGGTTGCCTCAAATCTATTAAGTTTCATTTATATCTTTTAGGGTGTTTGTCATCATTAGGATGGAATTATTGAAGTTTGCGTTTGATGATCAGGACTACATCAGATGAACTGGATAAAATATGTGTTGGCAGCGTTAGAACTCACCGGGAGGATAGACAAACAAACGAACACATATTGGGAGAACTTGAATTCAGTTATAGTGAACTTTATGTCCACGAGGACTAACTATGTGATGACTTTGCTGCTGATGGGATAAATATCTGTTTGAACTAAAAACTGTAAAATTAAAACTACTGACGGCATCTAGAATCTGCCGGATAGAAAACAACGAGGAACATAGAAGTTCAGGTGATATACAATCCTATTATCCTCTGTCTCTCTCTTTCATCTCTCATCTCTCACTCTCTCATCTCATACTCATCTCTCATACTCATCCTCATCTCACTCTTTCATCCTCATCTCATACTCACCTCTCATTCTCATCTCATACTCATCTCTCATCTCACTCTTTCATTATCATCTTATACTCATCTCTCATACTCATCTCTCATACTCATCTCTCATCTCATTCTCATCTCTCACTCTTTAATTCTCATCTGATACTCATCTCATTCTCATCTCTCACTCTTTAATTCTCATCTCATACTCATCTCTCATTCTCATCTCATACTCATCTCTCATCTCACTCTTTCATTATCATCTTATACTCATCTCTCATTCTCATCTCTCATACTCATCTCTCATACTCATCTCTCATACTCATCTCTCATACTCATCTCTCATCTCACGCTTTCATTCTCATCTCATTCTCATCTCTCATTCTCATCTCATTCTCATCTCTCACTCTTTAATTCTCATCTGATACTCTCTCTCATTCTCTCACTCTTTAATTCTCATCTGATACTCATCTCTCACTCTTTAACATCTCATACTCATCTCTCATTCTCTCCTCTCCTCTCATCTCCTTCTTCTGGTCTCATTCTCCACCATCTACCGGGTTGTGATAGGAACTAGTTCCTGTCTCGCCCGGTAGATGGCATTATTTTTTTAATAAAATTTGCTTAAGCAATGGATAAATATGAGTTCCCCTGCAGGCTGTCAGTACGTCCCTATAGCGTAGTGGGTAGGGTGCTGGACTGCTAGACCAGTGGTTGGTGGTTCAAATCCCGTATTGTAAATAATTTTTATTGGTTGATTGAATGAATTGATTGAATAAAATGTTGAATTTTGATTTTGTTCGTTTCAATAAAATGTTGAATCTTTTGCAAACAAGCTGTAACAAATTCCTACTTTGAATTTGGAATAAATCCTTTGATTTGTACTTTGCGTTTGTCCTTTCCTTTTTGACTTTGTCCTTTTCCGGGGCAAGTGGAAGTTGTGAGAGGGAAGAGTCCTTTCCGGGGCAAAGTGCCCGAGACAGAGAAAGAGCATTTTATATAGATGGACGTTTTATTTATTTACGTTACTTTTTATAACATGCGGCAAAACGAAATAATGAGTAGAGTCTGCGTCTCGAGGTTTGAAGATGGTTCTGTAGTCGGAGTAGAGTCTGCGTCTCGAGGTTTGAGGATGATGCTGTAGTCGGAGTAGAGTCTGCGTCTCGAGGTTTGAAGATGGTTCTCTAGTCGGAGTAGAGTCTGCGTCTCGAGGTTTGAAGATGGTTCTCTAGTCGGAGTAGAGTCTGCGTCTCGAGGTTTGAAGATGGTTCTCTAGTCGGAGTAGAGTCTGCGTCTCGAGGTTTGAAGATGGTGCTGCAGTCGGAGTAGAGTCTGCGTCTCGAGGTTTGAAGATGGTTCTGTAGTCGGAGTAGAGTCTGCGTCTCGAGGTTTGAAGATGGTTCTCTAGTCGGAGTAGAGTCTGCGTCTCGAGGTTTGAAGATGGTTCTGTGGTCGGAGTAGAGTCTGCGTCTCGAGGTTTGAAGATGGTGCTGTAGTCGGAGTAGAGTCTGCGTCTCGAGGTTTGAAGATGGTGCTGTAGTCGGAGTAGAGTCTGCGTCTCGAGGTTTGAAGATGGTTCTGTAGTCGGAGTAGAGTCTGCGTCTCGAGGTTTGAAGACGGTTCTGTGGTCGGAGTAGAGTCTGCGTCTCGAGGTTTGAAGATGTTGCTGTAACTCAAATATTGCCGGCTGAAAAACAAATCGGATAATCGTCAAGCTAATGAAGAACATTGAATATGCAAAATGTACGGATGGGTATAGTTTAATATAATTACCTTATCTTAATGTAATGATACCGAAACAGCAAAATGCGAGTTGATGCGGTTCCCAATGTAGCAGCAGCAGCAGCAGCAGCAGCAGCAGCAGCAGACTAGTTCAGGACGTTGCGACAAACGAGTAGTAGCGAACTGGTTTCGGTTTAACCCTAAAAAGACACAATATTCATCATAATGTATAAATGTGTGTGAAATCGAACATCGAAAATCAGCAACAACAGCAAATTAGCCGTCATCTCCTCCGCAATCATCAGCACCAACAGCCGCCAGTTTCTTGCTTTTTAATTGCTAGGCGTCACAAATTCCTTCACGTTCCAGTCATTCCTAACATCATCAGCCGCTTATTAGCAGGTTGTTCGCTTGAAGCCACACGTTCTTCACGCCTTGTTGCAGAGCTCTTCATCACTGGACATCAGTTCTCGGACTGGCATCGGGCGGCTCGAACCGCGCTTCTAATACCTACGTCAACCAATCAGCGACGGTGCATCATCGATGCGACCGGAATGGATCAATCAGAAGGCTCGATCGCGCATTCCTGTGACAGACCCGAGTCCGTGACGCTAATCCGCAAGAAGCATTCAATTCGTGCCAAACATTTTCAATGGGGCCTACAGGTCATCGAGTTTAATTCGACTATTCATAGAGACACATATTGTTAAAGATAGAAATATCGATTGCTACGATTTTAGCCTAAAATTATATGCTGAAATTTTATCTAAACTATCCAACAAACTTAAGTGTAGATTTCCCTTCTATTTACGTCTGGTTTTGAACTATAATACCGGCTCAATTTTACTATTTTCGAGTTTTACTTTAGGATATTGAAGTTGCCTTAAGGGTTTGTGCAGTGATGCGGCACTATTGTGTAGTGGAGCGTATGGCAGGTCTCCAGAGAGTGATTCTCTATTGGATAGAGTAGTTTTCAATCCGAATTTATACACAAGTTCATCAAACATCGCCGCGTACACATCCTCTTTAACTGAAATCTGGTGAAGTTAAAAAATTATGGAAGTTTTATCATCAGTTGAGAAAGAACTGTGATTGATCACCGCGCGCGCTGCTTGCACCGAATAGTCGCTTGGATTTCTTCAGTTCGAGGAATTGAATAAATATAAACAAATTTTCCAAACCCTCACCACTCAACTTAAAATAACAAACTAATATTGTAAAAAAGTCGAAGGTCCCTGGGGGAATTACTCCGCAACCTGGACCGGTATTGTGGGATAAATAAATAATTCAGCCAGAAACGACTGAATTAAACATAATTTACCCCACACCAGTTATTCTGTAGGACTCACGCATTAGCAACCTCATTCCAGGGAGGACAGTACTCTCGACTCGCCCGCTTACCGGAGATCATTTGCCACATCCTGACCCGCCTCCTCCGAGACTCGAACCTGGGCCACAGCGGTGACACGCAAGTCGCCGACCGACTACGCCATCCGGTCCGCCCGATTGTGACAGGAAAACATTCGAACATATTCGACGGCCATTCATATTCGGACAAACAACCGCGATGTCACAATGGTCAACGCCGTGACGATGTCGACTCTGAATGAAATCATCCGTTTCTGACCAAACTTGAATTTCGCAGCTACGGTACCACTGGGGTACACATCACTAGATTTCTAGGAATTCATACAATGCTTTCTTTGAAAAAAAAAAACATCATACTCATTTATTCAACTATTTAACACGCTTAAAATCTAGACGATAAATATAATTCAAATGTAATTCAAACACGAACACGAAATCCGGATTGCTCTACGCCCCACGCCCGGGACGGAGGAGCGCCAGCAGCGACTGACTAAACAAAACAGAAATTCATTTCTGACCAAACGATATAAGGCTGGTGGTCCTATCATTCACGATGATTTTGGCTACGACAGTTTACCACCAGTACAAAACATAGAATTTCCTGAGTTTGATTTAGATGTAGACAGTCTACCAACTGTCGATACAAACACTGATTATGACGCCCACGGATCCAATATCGATGTAGACTGCCTACCAGATTTCGATACGCGAACTAACTATACCCGTGACGTCACACATGTTGATACGGATGAGGTCTCTTTCTCCGAGGAAGAACAGACTGAAGAAACTTTAAATATCGAGGAGGAATTGTTACAGAATTTACCACCAGTTTTCGTGATTATAAAATTGAATATGATTAACAAGCACTTTTAAACAGAGCGTTAAAGCTATTCTCTATCATTATAAATGATCGTATTTTGTTGGAATGTACAGTTTTCAGATGAGATCATTTTGATTTTCAATAAATCGTGGATCAAGTTCAATCTGAATCATTGATTGTAAGATACAATAATTTTCGCTAACTTCCAAATAATGATAAACAACCCGGATTTGAGTAATATTGACATTTACAGGAACCGTTAAAGCTGAGACAAAGAGCAATCCGGGATACAACAATTTTATGCAGCGAACAGTAAAATCAATCAGACACTTATGACTAATTAGGTTCTTGGTGAAAATGGCTGCTGATCCATGGTCATTAACAGATTGCTGCATATAATAATTTCTTATTTCTTGTATTGGTTGGAAACTTGGGTTTTAATGGCTATTTAAAAACGCGTTAGCACTCAGTGCACGTTAGTGTATAGCTTATGATTGAATTTCAACATTTCACCCTTGAGCAAACGCCTTGCAATATCTGATCGCCCACTTGCCGCCCTTACTTCCCGTAAATCGTGAATTCGAATAACAAGCTTTAAATCACTTCTGCTTTTCTCAAGAAATAACCGTAATTTGAAATAAAAAGAATTAGGAAGGCTATTATTATTACTTGCTTTTAATTCTATTCGTTTATCGACAGATTCAACATTTTGCACAAGATTTTACACAATTCGCGCTCATATACGGTTCATATTCTCCGACACAGTAACCTTCATCGGACCAAATTTGACAGTTATCGTTATGATCGAGACAAGCGACAGTTGTTGTGGGTTTCGGGGTAGTCGTGGTCGTTGTTGGGGAACATATTCCGCAAGAGTCGCTACAATAAGCCTTTTTACAGTTTCCAGGCGCCATTTTTTTGGGTACCCGCCGGGTCCGCATTGTTGAATTTTTTGTCCCTATTTTTCTCCGGTTTAGTTTTTTTATTTCGTTCATATCTCTGGATTTGTTTAAGATAGAAACAAAGTAAAAATATCGATGAACTCGGCTGATAATAAACTTTTTTATGATATCACTCATTTATAAAGTTAATGCAACAATGTGCGCTGGTGAAGTTATAAACATTGATATCGTCTTCCCGATAATTCAACTTGAATTAATGCTCATCTCATTCAAAAGTTCGTAATTCTTACAAATATTAATCTACATTTTTGAAATTTTCAGGACCAATAGCCATCTATATGTGGTCTTATATACCTTTTACCGTTTTCAATTATCCTTATTAGTTTTTAAGTAATTGCGAGTCAAACTTTCAAAACACGTTTTCTAGAGTATCATGTGTGCATATTTATATCAAGAAATTTGCCAATTTAACCGGTCCTACATTGTTAAAATCAAAATTTTCAGTAACTATGGAAACAAGGGCACCTAGTTATTTGAAAAAAATGGTAAATAGAGATATATTTCTAGTAACACAGGGACAGACTACGGGTTTGGAGGGTCGGTAGTCCGGACCCCTGCAACTTCCCATTAAGATTACCATCTTTGTCAAGACAGTGATCGCATAAAACTTACAAATCTATCACTCATCCTCTTGCAAATTAAATTGTTTTGGATGTATTTGTTTCAACACCGAGGGGCACCCTACTCACAGCCTTAATCTGCGGAAAATGTCCTTATTTTTGGACCCCTCTCCCAATCATCTAAGATAGTCAAAAAAGTCGAAATAAGTCTTAGTGTCAGGCATTTAAGTTTCATTGATCTCCCGTCTATATTATATCGTTTCACAGTATATTGCATCAATGAAATATGGCCCTTGGCAGGTGATTCTGGAGCCAGTTGCTCAAAAGTTAACCATCAGAAATACCATGGTGTAATGGCGAGCACTCGGTCTTCAGTTAAATACCGGTACCCGATTTACATTTTTGAATTTTCAGCAGCAGCTCCACACAAATGGAGGCAGCCACGGCTGTGTCAAACTTGACGCTTGCAAACCGTTGGATCGGCTTTGCTTTTTTGAGAATGTTCGATGTTCGATCTTTATTACTGATCGTGACAAGAGCTGGAAGGTGTTTCAAATTGAATTTGAATATATTTGGCTTAGTCGATTGTGTTGGAAAGATTGGAACTTTGGAATATATTAGTAAGAAACATAACTTTCGTTTACTTTCTGTCAAAATTGATCTCGTGTGTTTGATAGTTGTTTTGAGATTTGGCACGAATTCTAAGTCAGTTTTGATCACACAAGGTCTGTATTAGCCCACTTCACGTAAGTAGCCATGCAAATTTGCGACGGCAATGCGACGCAGCATTGAGACTTTGGTCCTCATACATGTGCCACATAATGTCTGACTTTCACATTTGCAATCGTATACCCGTACGTGCAGTTTTGGAATCGAATGAAACACGTTGGACAAAATGATCTGTTGTGAACCTAGGTAGCTGGTTAAAGCAACACCTGGGTTATTTTGTTTATTTTGACAAATCCTAGAGAATATATATCTTTAATAACCACTTTTCAAAAACCTAGGTGCCCTTATTTCCATGGTTACTTAATAAATTGATTTTCAACAAAGTAGGGACCGGTGAAATTGTGAAATTTCCTGATATAAAGATGCACCCAGGGGACCCGGGAAAACGAGTTTTGGAAGTTTGACTCGCAATTACTTAAAAACTAATAAGGATAATTGAAAACGGTAAAAGGTATATAAGACCACATATAGATGGCTATTGGTTCTGAAAATTTCAAAAATGTAGATTAATATTTGTAAGAATTACGAACTTTTGAATGAGATGAGCAATAATTCAAGTTGAATTATCGGGAAGACGATATCAATGTTTATAACTTCACCAGCGCACATTGTTGCATTAACTTTATAAATGAGTGATATCATAAAAAAGTTTATTATCAGCCGAGTTCATCGATATTTTTACTTTGTTTCTATCTTAATCAAATCCAGAGATATGAACGAAATAAAAAAATTAAACCGGAGAAAAATAGGGACAAAAAATTCAACAATGTGGACCCGGTGGGTACCCAAAAAAATGGCGCCTGGAAACTGTAAAAAGGCTTATGGTCCCTCATATAACCTTCGTATTCTCCAACACAGTGACCATCATCGGCCCAAGTTTTACAATTGCCGTTATAATCAACACATGTAACGGTCGTGGTTGTGGGTTTCGGGGTAGTCGTGGTCGTTGTTGGTCTCGGGGTAGTCGTGGTCGTAGGGTTTGTGCATGTATTGCAAGAAATCTTACAATTCAGGCTCATATATGATTCGAACTCTCCCAAACAGAAACCATCCGCTGCCCAGGTGGCACAGTTGACATTATTGTCGGCACAAGGGACAATTTGGGTAGTTGTTGGTTCAGGTGTCGTCGTGGTTGTAGTCGTAGAAAGCGTTGAGCAAAGATCGCAAGACTTCCTACAGTAAAATTCCATGAAGGTTTTATAATGTGTCTCGCAGTAGCCTATACTCATCCAATGGGGGCATTTTCTATCAAAGTCCAAACACGGCATCGGTCCGGTAGTCGTGGGCTGAGTGGGCGAACTAGAGGACGTTAATGAACAAATACCGCATGATACTTGACAATTCTGGAGCATGTAGCCGGGGTCCGTATTGCAGGCGCCGCCTCGAGCAAGTTCCTGGCAAAAATTCTTTTTATCATAGCATGGTACGGCGGTCGTTGGGCCGGCTTCCACTATTTCAGTACCGGTTAGCGGATCAGTCTCTCGGCCATCTGAAAATCGAAATTATATGTCCAGATAGTTCGAGCATGAAATCCCATTTCTCATATATTGTATAAGTTATGAATTTCCCCAAAATACAGCTTCGCTTTTGTAGTGTGCACTGCAACAGTATATTCTATGGACATTATACATACAGAACATAAGCTTTGAAAACTGTTTCTAAACTTACACGCGAATTCGCATCTGCAGTTCTTATTCAAGAACGAGTCGGGCTGCGGGCATTTGTTCTTCACCGTTTCGGGACAATGTGCTGAAAAATTCGTACAAGACAATTGATTTTATATTGTGAAAATTGTGTAGACGCAGAACAGTGTATAACAAACTTACAGCTACATTCGTAATGCGAGTTGATAACTTTGACGTCAGAAAACGAGAAAGACGCTTTGTCCCAGGTATCCTGGATAAGATGACCTTTCGTGATGTCCTTCGCTTGGATGGTTTGTTTACCATTTGCCGAGAATGCCTGGCATTATGAATTGAAAGACATTGTAATACATTATAAAACGAGAATTCGTTAGTTTGGAGTAAGTAATCATAATCTTTAGGTAGTAAAGATACTTACGGTGATCCCGTAGTGCATGATACTGCGGTAGTCATACGGTACCTCGTACTGTAAAACCAGATTAGATTCTATTCTCTTGAACCAAATGGCCCAGTCCGGTTCGACATTTTCGTACAGAATATTCAAATACTCGTCGCGATCGGGCAGTTGATGCTCGTGAACAAGTCCTAAAGCGTGTCCGAATTCGTGTAAGATCGTAGGTTTCTGTAGAATAACGAACTGATATCATGATAAAAGCTAATATATCATATTACGGGGCATCGTAATTTCAATCTACTCACGACTCGACAATTTGGATGTAAATTGATCGCTTGCTCGCCACCAGTCATACCCAGGTGCGAATTGCATCTAGAAATATAAAGCCTTATTAATATCACACAAGAAAACAAACTTAGAAGACTTATACTGGCGCCTCGAAAAAATAACATATGTAAATCGCCTATAGTATTATCGACAATTAATGATAATACAGTTATAATTCTATAATGTTATATTGAGGTTCAATAACTTTTTTTGGAATTTGAATGCACCGAAAATCGGCAACCAGTCTAACTAGGCTAACCTAAATTGATAATGTAGGGTACGTCCTCTCAAAATTCAAAACGACATTTAAAGAAATTGAAATTAACGGCCATGACTGTGATGAAATATATATAATTACAAAATGAACACTGGAAATTCGCAATATTGTAATTATTGTTATGAAACGCAAATATTGATGACGTAGTGCACATCGACTCACACAGAACCCCTAATATATAACGCATGCTGGGTATCGATGTATATAAACATTATTGTAACGGTTTTTACGGCGTCAGAATATATAAGAAGTTATATAATCTAAATATTTGAGACAAGGGTTCATTAATACTTTAACAACCTAACTAAAAGTTAGATATACGAGAATTACTTTAATCTATCTTCAATTCCCCTTTGGGAATAAAGCTTGATAGAACAAGTGAAAGAACATCTTTCGATTTCAGCCACATCTACGAAACTTGAATTTTTTTGAATAATTTGTCTCTTTCCCGGTGCCGTTTTGTATGCGTATTTTATTTGTATGTTCATCAGTAGCTGCTACAAACTTCAAGCACGTTGTCTTTTCAATTTCGTCAATCGCTTTCTGAATTTCTCCTTTTTGTGCCTCGGCTACAAAAGAGACATAATCTAGATAATGGAATCCTCTCCCGGTTTCTATGTTTTCGGAAATACGAATATGATTTAGTTTACTGAACACGTCTGTGGTTTTAATGAAATACAGAATCGTATTTCCGGTCCATCGTTTGAAAAGTTCCCAATGCGCTTTCCTTTTCTGTCGGTTAGTCGCGTTCGCCGGATTGTTATACAGAGTGTCGTACTGTAACTCCGTCAGACTCATGTCCAGTTCTGCGAGCCGACCTCCGTCACTGGTCATCAGGCGACCTTTGAAAGCTGTGGGAGGATTTTCAGTGCACTCGGGAACTAGCTCGTCAAAATAAATCCAAAGTCATCAATTCCATCTTGATAAAATCTTTTATTCAAATGCTTGGTCGGCTTCCGACCGACCGCAACAACTGCTCAGTACAAACTGCCAAATAAAAGTGTGTGTTGTGTCCCTCATTCTGTTTCAACTGACTCTTATATCTATATATATATATATATATTCCTGCATAGTAACAAAAACTTAGGTATGAAAAACAAAGGTGACAGACAGTAGACAATTTGAGCAACAACATGCCATAAACAAAGACAGAAAGAACATATGACTAATTACTTTACAAACACGACTAACAAATACATTTCTAAACAAAACAACAAGTTGCTATACTCCACTATACTTTCTCTGCGACTTTTGCATATACGCTAAAGTCGAGAAACTACTACAGGGTTAAATCATGTAAAAAAAACTAGGAAAAAAATTCAATAGTATCCAACCATACTTGTTGACCAAGCGCAACAACGTTACAAAATTTTTAAAAAAACCATATCTCTAACGTAACAATACTTGTTGACTATAAAGCGCAACAACGTTACAAAATCATTTAAAACCTAATTACTCGGAATCTCATCTTATCTAGAAAACATGTACTACATAATATATGACAAATTACACAATGAACATAAAAAAACAATTACACAATCAACAAAAACCACAATACTAGACATAAGTGCTCAAATTGTTTTAGAGATCTAAGGTATATATAATATGGAAAAAAAACAGACGGAGGGGTACGTGGTATTTCACAATACACGTGAAACAAGGCATTTGACATTGAAATATTGACTAATCTGCTGGCACATTTGCCATCTCAATATCACTTTAGAGATGGTCGCGAGCGTATACAAAAATTTAATAAGCATCAAATCAATCACGACACTATTCCTTTTATTCCGAAAAGTTATGTCTTTTTAATCGATCGCAAATGGAACACAAATTTTGGATTTTCGCATCGAGAATAGAAATATCGGCTGCGGTTTCCTCAGCAGAATACACATTATCTACTAAGATGCACTGATCAGTGACATGATTAGGGATTTTTTCGAAATTGAGATCCAGCTCAATCGCGCTAAAAACTGGGTAACTCACGAATTCAAGTAGCTTTGATGTGTCTAGTCGCTCCGGGTGTAAAATATCCACAGACAAATGCTCATCATCCCAGTCTAAGATGCCAACGTCGATTGGTGAACTAACTATCATTGGGCACTGATTCTCGCCCAGATTCATGGATATACCTTCTCCGATAATTTGGAGGTTTTCAATTTGTTTACGCTGATTGAACATCATAAGCTTCGGCAGATCTCGAATTTTCTTCGCGTACTTTTGACGGGTTCGCTTCTCAGGATTCTCACAAAATCGGGCAAATTGTCCGATGATATAACAACGGTTGCAGCATGCGTTTTGTGCGTGACAACATGTCCGGCTCCAACAGTTGAGTCCACAATTCTTGCAAAGTACAGCCATTACTTATCCAAAACTAGGCACAAGATTGTTAGCCTGCAGCGCCTGTCAGATCTTGCCAACGGGTTCTCCACCAATTGTAACAACTAGGATTTTCAGTGCACTCGGGAACTAGCTCGTCAAAATAAATCCAAAGTCATCAATTCCATCTTGATAAAATCTTTTATTCAAATGCTTGGTCGGCTTCCGACCGACCGCAACAACTGCTCAGTACAAACTGCCAAATAAAAGTGTGTTGTGTCCCTCATTCTGTTTCAACTGACTCTTATATCTATATATATATTCCTGCATAGTAACAAAAACTTAGGTATGAAAAACAAAGGTGACAGACAGTGAGTAGACAATTTGAGCAACAACATGCCATAAACAAAGACAGAAAGAACATATGACTAATTACTTTACAAACACGACTAACAAATACATTTCTAAACAAAACAACAAGTTGCTATACTCCACTATACTTTCTCTGCGACTTTTGCATATACGCTAAAGTCGAGAAACTACTACAGGGTTAAATCATGTAAAAAAAACTAGGAAAAAAATTCAATAGTATCCAACCATACTTGTTGACCAAGCGCAACAACGTTACAAAATTTTAAAAAAAAACCATATCTCTAACGTAACAATACTTGTTGACTATAAAGCGCAACAACGTTACAAAATCATTTAAAACCTAATTACTCGGAATCTCATCTTATCTAGAAAACATGTACTACATAATATATGACAAATTACACAATGAACATAAAAAAACAATTACACAATCAACAAAAACCACAATACTAGACATAAGTGCTCAAATTGTTTTAGAGATCTAAGGTATATATAATATGGAAAAAAAAACAGACGGAGGGGTACGTGGTATTTCACAATACACGTGAAACAAGGCATTTGACATTGAAATATTGACTAATCTGCTGGCACATTTGCCATCTCAATATCACTTTAGAGATGGTCGCGAGCGTATACAAAAGTTTAATAAGCATCAAATCAATCACGACACTATTCCTTTTATTCCGAAAAGTTATGTCTTTTTAATCGATCGCAAATGGAACACAAATTTTGGATTTTCGCATCGAGAATAGAAATATCGGCTGCGGTTTCCTCAGCAGAATACACATTATCTACTAAGATGCACTGATCAGTGACATGATTAGGGATTTTTTCGAAATTGAGATCCAGCTCAATCGCGCTAAAAACTGGGTAACTCACGAATTCAAGTAGCTTTGATGTGTCTAGTCGCTCCGGGTGTAAAATATCCACAGACAAATGCTCATCATCCCAGTCTAAGATGCCAACGTCGATTGGTGAACTAACTATCATTGGGCACTGATTCTCGCCCAGATTCATGCATATACCTTCTCTGATAATTTGGAGGTTTTCAATTTGTTTACGCTGATTGAACATCATAAGCTTCGGCAGATCTCGAATTTTCTTCGCGTACTTTTGACGGGTTCGCTACTCAGGATTCTAACAAAATCGGGCAAATTGTCCGATGATATAACAACGGTTGCAGCATGCGTTTTGTGCGTGACAACATGTCCGGCTCCAACAGTTCAGTCCACAATTCTTGCAAAGTACAGCCATTACTTATCCAAAACTAGGCACAAGATTGTTAGCCTGCAGCGCCTGTCAGATCTTGCCAACGGGTTCTCCACCAATTGTAACAACTAGGATTTTCAGTGCACTCGGGAACTAGCTCGTCAAAATAAATCCAAAGTCATCAATTCCATCTTGATAAAATCTTTTATTCAAATGCTTGGTCGGCTTCCGACCGACCGCAACAACTGCTTAGTACAAACTGCCAAATAAAAGTGTGTGTTGTGTCCCTCATTCTGTTTCAACTGACTCTTATATCTATATATATATATATTCCTGCATAGTAACAAAAACTTAGGTATGAAAAACAAAGGTGACAGACAGTGAGTAGACAATTTGAGCAACAACATGCCATAAACAAAGACAGAAAGAACATATGACTAATTACTTTACAAACACGACTAACAAATACATTTCTAAACAAAACAACAAGTTGCTATAGAAGGACAGAGAAAAACTGTTGAAGGTCCTAACGTTAAGGAGGGGATTAATAAAACTTAGACACCGACCTTCCTTGCCACCACCTGCCTCAATGATGATCTGGTCGATGCTGGGAGGTTCAGGGGGTTCTATAAAGTTTGGTAGCATTGGTTGATTCGGTCCGGGTCCTATCGGTTGGGTGCCGAATACCGTGCCCTGAAATCAAAGAAAACTGTCACTCCCTTTGCTACACATAAACACTCAACAAAGCTTATTTAAAAATTAGAAATATTTTGGGTGGTTGCTGCCACCCTTCTTCAATTTAAAATGACTTGCAAATAAATACACAGTATATGTATATAAATCATCGAATCTTATCACGGATATTGACTATATTATCTGATTCACTCGGCAAAGCGTTGGAAACCCGAAAAAAACAACCTCCTCAGATTTCCTAAATAGATTCTATTCATTTTCAAGGCAGATTTGTTTCTTTTTTTTCCAGAAAATGATTCGTTTTGATTTGGTTTCCCTTACGAACCCGGCAGAGCCTGTCGGAAGTGAAACGGGCAGATTTCAACTGATATCCGCCGACTCGGTGCCTCCAGACGACTTCAAACTTCATAAGTCGCGATGACATAGAAAAGATCGCGAGAAGTCGGCATATTTGAAATAACCGATTCTAGGTGATGAACTTACCGCAAACGTCCAAATAAATATCAACGTGATGAAAGTCATGATGGTTCAGCAGATCTACCAACATCGCTGGTGTCGATACCGTTTATATGCCACAGATAGCATCAACCAGGATTATACACCGATTAAAGGTAAAATCTTTTACAAATCGGGGTATTGTTCAAGCGTGAAAAGGATTTATCCCCAGGAAACGCAATTTCCTGTTCCACCGATTTTTCGATTATCTATTTGAAATTCACACCGGATATGACGTGTTTTCATATTGAAACAATGAATAATGTTATAAAAAATTTATCTGAGTTGCTCGTGGCTGATAAGGGCCGCATGCATATGATCAGCAAAACCCAGCTCTCGTTTAACAACCAACGAATGGTTTTGGCCGTTGATTATAGTGATATTGGAAGATAATTGATCATTCATTAACTATAAATGTATTTGATTTTTTGGGAGCAAGGTTGGTAGACCTGGGCGTTTGCTCAAGGGTGAAATGTTGAAATTCAATCATAAGCTATACACTAACGTGCACTGAGTGCTAACGTGTTTTTAAATAGCCATTAAAACCCAAGTTTCCAACCAATACAAGAAATAAGAAATTAGTATATGCAGCAATCTGTTAATGACCATGGATCCAGCAGAAAATTTCAGTTGAAGTCCACCACGTCCAGTATTCATGATGAAGTTTACACCACAGCCCGACAGAGGAAAACCTGAAATACTAAAATTGAAATCACATTAACAGGGAGACTGACTGAGAGGTTGAGGGAGGATGGGATGAGAGGTTGGGGGAGGATGGGGTGATGAGGTTGGGGAGGATGGGGTGAGAGGTTGGGGGAGGATGGGTAAGAGGTTGAGGGAGGATGAAGTGAGAGGTTGGGGTGAGGTTGAGGGAGGATGAAGTGAGAGGTTGGGGTGAGGTTGAGGGAGGATGGGGTGAGAGGTTGGGGGTGGGATGAGAGGTTGGGGACAATGGGGTGATGAGGTTGAGGGAGGATGAGGTGAGAGGTTGGGGTGAGGTTGAGGGAGGATGGGGTGAGAGGTTGAGGGAGGATGGGGTGAGAGGTTGGGGAGGATGGGGTGAGAGGTTGGGGAGGATGGGGTGAGAGGTTGAGGCAGGATGGGGTGAGAGGTTGAGGCAGGATGGGTGAAAAGTGAAGCAAAACAGCACAATTACTCTGACATAGTAAAGGCTTAAGCAAAAGTTTTCAGCAGTTTTCAGTCACACTGGATTAACAGATTCTCGTTTATCGTTTATATCGTTTACCTGCTGGCCTTGTATCTCATTTCAGTTGAGCTTTAAATCGACTCGGTCGCCTGTATATAATATTCCCTGCACGTCACTATATTCTAGATCATGATCAAGCTAACTAAAACAGAACCGGCAGTTGTAGGAATGAACTGATTTCAAATGTTATTGCACTTTACAAACGTAACCCGACCGATTAGGAGATCGCCCCAAACCGGGGAAGTGTAATGAGATGTCATTACACTTCTCTGCCCAAACGTAATAATTTCGGGGGTTTGAGGGGCTGTTCGACTTTCTATAAACCGCCGATGTTTATTGCTGGTGTGGTTTATGATCCAACGTATCATTTTCTATGTCAGTGGTTTTAGTACGGCGCATACAGTTCATTTACGATACGAACCACGAAGCGTGGACGATCAAAGCTCGTTCAAGGCTGTAGTAGACACTGATAATATATACTTAAACCTATATCGAATTAAATTATTTCCTTACCTCGTTTTTCAAAGGTTCAGGACGGAGTGAGACAGTCATCGTTGTGGCAGTTCCGGAATCTGTCGGCGTTACGCGAGAAGGAGCCCAGCATACACGCTGGTAGAATCACGTTCGGCTCGTCGAACGAAGAGATCATGTCCTTCGTTCGCCAGGCGGACGGCCATCCGGGGTAGATACAAAATCAGAATAATATTCTCACCGTGTTGATCGCTAGAATAATGTACGAATTAAGCCCTGTTCTCGTGTTCGGTTTTCATTCAGGTTTCTCGTAGTTTCGAATTTCGGTCGCGTGGCCGGAAAACTCGATCTGCGCCAAATGGCAAAATCCGAGCTCATCCATAGCGATAAGATAGAAGTGGCGTTCTTGACGATTGGCGATTTTGATTTCGAAGTTGGAGACACGATACGTAGTAGAGACGAGATCACGATGCCGCCGGAATCGACGGCGATTTTCAGGTGGAGATACGAGAAAAAAAATCATCTTTGAGCGGACGATGCTGTGACGTCATGCGCTAGTCAGTGTTGTCGCTGAATTTGCTTTTTTCGGTAAATTTAAGACATTTATAGTGATTTCTAACCTTTGAAGTGAGGTTTTATCGCATCCGACCGATTGTGAGGATGTCGTACTGAAAGGATTACGTGTGATGACGCACTGTAAGCAAAATAACGCTCGCTAAAACCTTGAAGCGAGTGATTTTTTACTGCAAATGAACTAAAACATGGCGGATTTAGGTTCTTATTTCCGATTCTGACTATAGCGCCATCAATCGATAAAATTCAGAACTTGAATGTGTCAATATCCTGTATAATAACATCTTATACCACTAAAATGAAACAGGGATGGCAATTTTGAAGGACTTGTCACATCCCAAAAGGGCACTTTGATGTCCACAAAGGCAACATTAGGTGTCTGGCATGCACACGATTGGTAGAACACTATATCCGTGTTGCCGCGATGAGGAGAGAATCCCACAATGATAATAAAAAGTCCGAAAAAGAAACTTCGTTTCTATTTCTATTTCTAACTTCCTATTGAAAAAAGCTCTACTTAAAGCTCGTACTACGCATTTTAGAAATAACAACCTTAGAACTCCTACGTTGGCTACCGATAAACAGCCTATCATTGTACCGTATGTACCTTTCCTCGAGAATTCTAAAGTTTCTCTTCGGTCACTAAATAAACAACTTATCTTTAAATACAATAATAAACTTAGTAACATATTGATTAATAACAAACCGAAAACCGAATCCCTAAACTGTGGAATTTATAAAATACCTTGTAAAGTTTGCGACAAAGTATATATAGGAGAAACAGGTCGGAATCTTAATCAACGCATAAAAGAGCATAAATTAGATGTAAAAAACTTTAAACCTGAAAGCGGAGTTGCTAGTCATGTTTATCAGACTTCACACAATTTTGATTTTGCTAATGCTGAATTAATTTACCCTTGCAGCGATAAAACTAGAAGACATATTTTGGAATCTGCATTAATTATTGAAAATTCGAACAACGTTGTAAACCTTAACAATGGTTTTTCACCCCATAATAAACTTATATCAAAATTCCTCTGTAAACTGGTTAACTCAACACTTGATTTCCCCTTTGATTATTTGTTATTTGTTCTCTCATCAATTTCGTCTCTGACTTAACTTGTATTCACCTTTGTTTTAATTTAAGTGCCCCCTAGTTTGTCTTTCTTTCTTTTCACTACTGACTTTAAGTTTCATTTATATTTATACTCACCATTGTTGTTTATAATCACCCCTTAGTTTGCTTCCCTTTAATCTATTTTAGCGTGTAACTGTTTCTATGTTAATTTTCCTTTAGTTTGTATCATCTCTGATTACTTGAATTAGTCTCTTTGTCTCTGGATTGTATATATATCTCATAATTTCTGTAGTATCTCATTATTCCTGAAGATGACTATTAGGATATAGTCGAAACGTTGAAATAAACTACTATCTCGAAGTTTCTTTTTCGGACTTTTTATTATCATTATGGGATTCTCTCCTGGCATGCACCATCTATGTTGCAACATGAAAAAAGGCACTCAAAAATATTTGATGGACTTGTAGTATCACAAGTGCCCCTTGCATCTGGTGGACATTTTTTGGGAACCCATCAAGCCATGACCAGCGGCTACCAGGACTGGGGTTCTCAGAATTGCGGCATGTGTTCATCTTCCAAAAAATTAAGACCATAAAACTTCCTCATACTCACTCCCCTCTCCGAGTCCTATAACCAGAAACAATCATCAACAACAGAATTGTGTTTGACAAATTTTCCATAAAAACTTCTTTTTTATTTTATTTCGAGTAATTTTTTTTTGTGTGTCGACATTATTCATTTATTTATTCATTATTAATTTATTATCGTTATAGTATTAATATTTAATTACTTATTTATTTCTACAGTTTGCTAGGAATGAAGTTACTCGTATACAAAAAATTCCGACTCTAGAAATCGGATTTACATATAATATTAATCTTAATAATAATAGTATATATATAGGTATATATATTTGTATAACTTATTTTTATCTGGAGACCGAGGACAGTAATTCGCTAGTCCGTCCGTTTACACGCGTTGTTTTTTTCTGCTGCCGCTGAATGGAAAATTACCATTTTTCTAAAATTAATATTCAAAAGCGTGTGCTCGAACGCGCAGAACACCGTCGATCTCCCATATTTAATACAAGCGCACACGCACGCACACGCTAGCACGCACACTCACTACTAGTATGACCACTACACTGCGTGAGTACTATAGATAATAGTATGTACAATAATTCTCTTGTGGTATTCAGATTTTTTTCTTTTTAGTAAACGATACGCGAGCCACGGTTTGGCAGTTTTTCGGTTTGGAAATTCGAGAGCGAAACTCGGAACCGATAATCTACGACCGAGACCGGAGCATTTCGGACACGCGAAATACCCGAAAAATTGGGTCGAGTTGACACTCGGCCCTCGCTAACATTCACCATTGTTTTACCATTAATAAATAGACCTAGCGGCGTTCATGTTACAAAGTCATTATTAAATATTCGATTATTCAATTATTTTCACAGCATATTTTTTTCTACATCTCGGGAAGACTAATAATTATTAATGCTACATCATCATCATCATCATCATTCTTATCATCATCACCTATTCAACACATCATAAACATAAAGCAGACATTTATATTACATGATATATATATATATATGTATCATGTGATTAATTATGTTATCAAATTATCTATCAAACGAAGAAGAGACAATTAACGAGCTTTGATATTTGGAGGCCGATTGCACAGTTGTCCATAAGTGGTCTTGAATCTTAAGTTCTTTGATCAGCTATAGAACTACTTAGTTGGTCTTAGACTGGTCTTACGACAATGCAACCGGCCCCCAGACCAAAAGCGAAAAGATGCAGTTTCTTTATTAAGTTACTCAAATTGATTCGAATTGAAACCTGCGATTAATCTGGCTCAGAATGTGATCGATATCTTGGACCCTGTTCGACCAAATCTATGAGTGACAGGTGACTTTTAGAGAGATAAGAAACAATAGACTCAATCATAACCTCAATATTTCAGCAAAAAGAACGATACATATATCTATGCACACATGATTGTCCTGTGATATTCATTATTTGCTGCTGGTACGAGACAATTCTATAAAACGCTGCTATATTTGAATTATGGCGAGAAAACATATTCATTTCCTAACCACATTTAAGTGCAAATCGTTATTTCATGTGAAGCATTATACGATACACCCTTTGGGATATTTTTGGCACTATTTGCTAGCTAATCAGAACTGTTTAAATTTGAAAAATATTCAGAATTTTGCAGCACTTAAAGAGCACCCAATTCTTGAGAAGAAAGTTCTGCTATGCACCCTTAACATGTGGTTGATATAAGAAACTGAAGATTCTTAAAAGCACTGAGACTGCGGGAATGAATTTGACACAGAAATCTTCATCGGCCCAAGGACGTTAGCGTACACAAAAAGCGCCCCCTACACTGAAAATAGGGCAACAACAATAGTGATTTATAATAATAATAATAATCATATAATAATCTAGTAATAATAATAATAATCATAATAATAATAGTAATTAACATTTCATAATCAATCAACATGCTTCATAATTAATTTAAATTTTTAAGAGTTATCAATGTCTAAACTTATGAACAACAAAACAACATATTCATTTAGTGTTTACCACAAACGACCGGCCATTTTAACATGGCCGACTGTGTCAATGCCTCCTCTCTCTATTCTCTCTACCCTACTACGGCTAAATTTAGTCATATTTTACACTATAATACAATATCTTTAATAATCATTAGTGTCTACTGTAAAATTCTGTAAAAGATATAACATGGATGGTGTTTAAAGTATCAATTCACTCCAGCAGGGGGCGCTTTATGTGTACGTCGACGCATCACCTGGCTCGATGATCGAGGATTATTAAAACGTAGACTTTTTACAAAATGGTTCTCGCGATTTCATCCTATTTTGTGTGATTGGCTCAATGTGCGCATTAACCCTTCACCTAATCGACATATTCAAATGACTGGTAATCTCAAAACCTCGTCAATATTTGGGACCAAATTCACAATTACTTTCTATGCCTACTAGTTGGTAACTAAACTTCCTTTCTAATGCCAAGTAGACTCAGCGAGCAATCGCGAATTTGTCCCCTAAATAATGAAAATAAGCGTTTTGAATCACATTGGTTGTTGGGTTTTCAACAAGATTTTACCAATTCCCAATTATTCGATACGAGATATTTTCATCGTTACAGTAATGCAGACGTTTCGAGCCAACGCTCGTACGCTTTTCGTCCATAGGTGGGTCTATATCATTATAGAGAGAACATGTATTAAACTATACAGCTATACAACATGTGAAAACACTTGGTGTGTAATAATAACAGATAACATGTCACCAAATAACGAACAACTATGAAAACTCAAAATACCTCGACGCCAACGAAACCAACACGGTCTGCATTACCAACATTATCATCAAACTACTGTGGTAAGTCTTCTGCCTTAACCTTCGGCAGGTTCTGAGAAATATTTCACTGGGTTGTACCACCATTTATGCTCATACTACATGATAACAGTTGCTCAGTTTCAGTTGGAGTCAACTGGATGAAAAATGCTATGGTAAAAAATGCCATTTCAAGTGTCACTATTGATCTTAACCAAGTTTTGAGTAACTGCCACTGGGTCAATAATTTCTGCAATTTTGCTCAGTAAACAGTAAGGCAGATGGCCCAGTACTGAAAGGGGCTAGTACCGATTAGAATAAGCACGCACCTTGCTGTAATTATTAGATATTTCAGAAACGAGTTGTGGATGAAAATATTGATAAAGATGGTGTTCGCGTTCGCTGCGTCGAGGTGACATGAATCAACACAGGTATCACAATAAAAAGACATACAATGTACTCTTCAGTGTACATGCATACTCTTCTGATTGGCTTACATTGGACCGCGGTCTTTACTATCCTTAAAAAAATCATGATTATAAATTCAAGTCAAGTGTTCAGGCCCTGTAGCTCGGGTGGGCGTGACAAGCAAATTTGGCAAATAGGAACGCCACTTGCAAGCTGGGATGCTCACTACAGATTTCAGAACAGGAACCTTTAATTGGGTAAGCTAAAATTACTTCGAAAATTACTACCCAAGAAGACTCCAGTTTCTATTAGTTTCTTCAATTTGTATAATCTTTAGAAATACATTGCGAGGTGAGATCCCAGCTTCCAATTAATAAAGTCGGATATCTACAACCGAGAGTGTTTACGCGCGAGAGAATGATCACCATTGCATAATGACATATGCTTTTACGTATTTCGAGAAATCGAGAAGAATGGCATTTTTAAGAAGCAACAAAAATATATATATATATATAAATATCTACAAACGTATATATGTACACTGTACAAAAGAAAACGTAAAAAAAAAACGAAAACCGAAAAAATATAGAAGAATAATAAACACTTTGCTATCGATACGGAGCGCGCTAGTTACGAGCGAAATAATTGAGCAAATAAATGAATGGATTTTGTCATTTCGTCTATACGAGCACGAGTCTTATATATATATATATAATGACGGGCTATTTGAAAAGAAAAAAGAGATCGGCCCGATAATGAATCGTTAAATGTCATGGTTATATATAATAAAGAATTAAAAGATGAGTTTTTCTGGCGACAGTAAATTAGCTAAATACCGCTCGTATCTTAGGTTTAAAATAAGCTGCACTTGTTTCTTCCTCGAAGGGTATTGTCATTTTGGATTATCATATCGTTGTGGGGGCTACACAAATAAATTAACTTTAATTACAAGATAATAATGATGATAATTAACATAATCAATGTCCTAGTAACTATGAAACAATGCTGCCCAAATGTTAACTAATAAGTTGCTAATTAATCATAGCAATAATGAAAATAATAATAATAATAATCGTAATTACGTTCAATTACAAAAAGATATCTACAACGAAATTAAGTTGCTTCCAGTCAGGAATTGTCAATTCAGGATGATCTAATAGTATGAAGCAAAAATGAAGTCCATTCTGAGAAATCGTAGGCAGCATATAGACCTTTGAAGTTTCACTAATATTCCAGTTTTAGAAAGTTCCGTAATTTCAAAGTAAATTAACATTTCAGTGTGCCTACATCGCAGTGCGGTGTATTGATATCTATCGTTATTAAGTTTTCATCCCTATTTCATTGAAAGATAGCAACACCTGTCTAACATGGTGGATTATTTGTAGCTAATGATACATCGCACAGCGGTGAAGACGCATTTAAGCGGTACGCCCAACACACTGGGGTAGAATTCTAAAGATTTTCAAATTATCTCCAGCACTTTCTAATATTAACTAGTCAGCGCTGAAAGGGTTTTAACCCCATTAGCAACAGGGCGTGAATCGCTGGTCCATGTATTCTACACATATTAACACTCATATATAATATTTACATATAATCACACAATTATGAATTACGCCTACGATAATTAACCAAATTTTAGGACTCAGGTCCAAGTTGTAAGTGGATCCAACAGAATCAGTTCATTTTCCTCAACTACTTCAAATCTAATACGTCAAATCCAACTCACATCAGTCGAACCACGAGTCCGGTACATTTACCCTAGACACACGGCCATTGAATAACTTACGAAGACAAAATATAGTTGATCGTCAGCTGCGAATGTAAGCACACACGCTAACAAACGAGCGCAAAACATTCATAGTTATCAGTATTAATCTACACATTCATTTCGACTTATTATCATTTTCGTATCGCTAAAAAATGTTCACCTAGTAGAAAGCCGGTAGAAAATATTGCCCCGGAAATATATTTATATATATATATATATGTACATATATTCATATATCTATCAAAATCAGTTGGCTATTTAATCAAGAAACATCGGGCATCGTGTTTTTGTTGTTTTCATCAATGACTTATGAATATTGGCGATTGCCGAACAACCGAACAAAATGACTTTCGTTTTTCACAAAGCGACAGGATTCAGATGGATTTATTCGAAAAAACAATTCGAGGTGAAATGAATTTAATAGGTAGGGGGGGGGGCACAGTGCCCATTGAGCACATCTAAATGAAAAATGCCATACGGAGACCGCCGTAATGTGGTAGAAATGTCAGTAACTAAGTGATAATATGTTGCAGGCGTAAAATTGGAAGCATTTCTATCTATGAATGCACCGAATAAGTTCAATATTTGCCATGGCTTTGTTGCAATAAAGGAAGCCACACGCGCGCAATGTCGACATGTTGCAAGTCAGTACATTGTGATGAATGGCAAAGTTTGGTGTTTTTAAAGATTCATCGTAAGACCGTATTAGCACCCGAAAACATTCTACGCAATATCGTTATCTATATCGATCATTTACACAAAGCTATTATGTTCTTTTTTGTATTCAGCAAAGTACTGCATGGTATAAAGCAAATTAGCGCGCTGAAGCGACTACCCAAGATTATATTTCACTAATGTCATGAATTTCGATTCATTTTGTCATGATTCCGTGTACCTATTGTATGTATGCATGTATATATACACTTTTGTCATTTAAATTCATTGCGTACATCTTGGAGGTCGTGTCAAATATAGCAGTACATTTGCTGCGTCCTGATTTTAAAATGAAATGGATCTGTTTTTCGACGACAATATACGAATAACTCTCGTCTAGTTATCAATTCTTTGTAATAATTATAATAATAATAATAATAATGATAATAATAATGTAATAATCAGATATTCATAACGATAAATTTCGCACCGTTTTTCACTATACTAAAAATCTAGCACCAATTTTACAGAAAAAGAAAACTCTTTTCTTATACGTAGTATATAAACTTTTGCAAAAACCTCTCATATGCATCAATAATAATAATAATAATAAAAATAATAATGATAATAATACCCTGGGATAATAACTAATATCGTAGTTTTAGACAAAAAAATTAGTTGAAAATCTTGCATCATTGATGAATTCGATGATATAGTCATACGTGACGTCATTCTTGATGCAGAAACTGAGAAAAAAATGAGTATTTGATATACAAATCACAGTAGTCAATAAACTAGTGTATTCTAAGCAAATATGCATTCGAAATTGTACGCATGAATGACCCCGAGTTTGAATGAATTCCAGATAGAAATGGCATTTCTTTTTTGCGGAGCCGAAAAGAAAAATTTAATCGCCCTGTTTCTATCAAAAATCTCTATTACGGGCAATAATATAACGGGTCAACAGAAGAGCGTAAATGGATTTCAGTTCCGTCTGCTAACATCGGCGTTGAACTAAATCCGCTTTTTATATCCTATTATATACACCCACAAATTTACCGATCTATAAATAACTCTAGTTGTAAACTCATCAGCTGGTCTTCGCACAATAAGCTGTTATGAAATGAAAGAAATCCGCTAGCTGACAGATTTCAGGAGGTTTTTTTTGGGGGGGGGGTGTCACAAGGGAATATGTTAGTTTAGCATTAGAAACTTATCATATACACACACAGAAAAATGTGGAAAAATACTATCTATTACTAAACATAGATTACCCTATCATTATTATAATCATTTGGCCCTATATTTGTTTTTGGCTTAAGTCGTTGCGCGATGAATTATTACCAGTTCAACTGTACATATATCATTTATAAAATCCTACATATACAATACACATATATAACCTAATAAGATGCTGAAACTGGAGCCGGATCGTCATCTTAAGTCGTGCGTCGTCTCGAAGTACCGACGATTCGACGGTGGTCTCGACGTGTGTTAATGATATGGTACTGATAGTCGAACAATACGCGCTCAATCTCTGGCAAGCGAGTTCGTAAACATATCGATCAGCAACGCCACCCATTGGAGAACATATATATATATATATATATATATGTCAGCTAATTAATCGAGGACGAAGCACCGTCTTACAGTTTGGACAGAACTAAACATTCGGTTTGTTTCGCCCGTGGAGCTCGAAGGTCGGTCATTGCCGTCAGACGCAAATGCATATTTCAGTGATGTAAAAATGTGTTTTTTTTTCGGCACAACGTACGGAGATATAAAAATTTCAACCAGCGCCACCTCGCGGTGGACGAGAGCGCTATGTACAGTGTTTGGTCCTTCGTAGTTATTAGTGGAAGTATCGATTATTATCATTCGCCCGGTTTCCATCCATCCATCCGTCCGTCTGTCCCTCTCTCCTCGATTCGGGCCGCCGAAACGCGCGCTCATCGTTCGTGTTGCATGGCGACCATCGTCGGTAACGAATCACGCGACGGACTCGCCGCGATCACCGACGTCGTCAGACCCGACGGACTCTCGTTGGTTGGAAATGCGACGAGAGACGGCGACGACGCGCTCGTGAAACTCATCGGAGATGAAGTCGATGCTGCCGGAGAAACGGAACTGAGTAACGATGATGCAGGAGACGCGTGGTTACCTGAAAATAACGATTTAATATGAAATGGAGAATCTCACAATAATAACGAAAACATAATATTAATTCTGAAAATGTTTCCTTGAGCTAGTTTAGTTTATTCAACGTTTCAATTCAATACTAATAGTCATATTCAGGAATACTTTATTCCTTGAGCTAGTGTAGTTTATTCAACGGTTCAACTGTATTCTAATAGTCATATTCAGGAATACTGTATTCCCTTGATCTAGTAATTTATTCGACGTTTCAACTATATTCTAATAGTCTTCTTCAGGAATACTGTATTCCTTGAGCAAGCAGTTTATTCAACGTTTCGACTATATTCTAATTAGTTCAGGATTTGATATAAAACCTATAGGAGGAAAAACCAATCGTTTTTGCGAGATTTCATCACAATATCAACAGGCTCATACAACAGTCACATACAGGTATGAGCTCTAATCCCAACCTAACATGCTGTTCTATAACAGAGGGTACAAACTCGACTGACTTTTTTGTTAAAAAGGTTACCGACACATAAGTAGGTGTATCGTACTTCCAAGAAGTTCTTACGCAACCGATGTCCACCGTTATGTTTTTTTCCCATGCGATAATTACCTTCGACGTAAGTAGTTCCACCCTCTCCGTACCAGATACGACGCACTTCTTGTCGTCTATTTCTCATCAACGATTTATATTCGGATATTCGTAGCTTCTTTCCATCCACAATACACGTACGTTTTGGACGGGGCCTGTGAGAAAATAAGAACGAGTTGTACATAGAAATATCCCGGGTAGAAATGTGATAAATCGATGTGTTCACAGGTTCAGAATTCAGGGGCTGCAGTTGTTCAAAAGTTAACCAGTTGATAGTTGACGTAGTGACAAAATTCATTGTCACTACGGTATTTATCCAATGGTTATCTTTAACCAACTTTTCAGCAACTGCAGCCCGTAATTTGTGGCAGTTTCTTTAAGTAAAAGAAGTATTGCGTGTGTTACCTGTATCTATAGTCTGGATGTTTTTCCATGTGTAATTTACTGAGTCGAGATTGTTCTTCGTAATATGGCTGTTTGTCGGCATTTGACATAGCTTTCCATTTCGCACCTACATGTGACAAATAAACTCTGGTTAAATCATTAGATCATACATAATAGTTATTTTGTCATTGATTAAATTAAGGTAACACAAACAACATGATAGAGATGAAATTGATGATAGGAGCCTGAAAGGAGACATCAAGTTAAAACTGCAGTTCGAACGGTGACATGAAACGGATTCTTCACTCACCGAGAATTTTACTAATATTTGAGTTGTGCATATCGGGGCAAGCTTTGAGAATTTTTCGTCGTTCTTCGCGCGCCCAAACCATGAACGCGTTCATCGGTCGTTTCACGTGCGGTCGATTGTTGTCCGACTTGTCCTTCTGCGCCCGGATGATTTTGGCACCGAACATTTTGCCTGCAAATCGAAGAAACGTATTTGGTTAAGTAACGTCGACTTGAAAATCGAATTTAAAATTTTCTGTTTAATAAAAAGTTTACTTTTATCTTCGTTGTAGTATGGCAGCTCACTTTGCAGCGACTGTACATAGTCCGGATTGGTTTGCGGTTCGTCTTTCACCGGCGACATCGGACCCATCTGCGCCATCTGGTGGGGCAGACCGGCGTGAGAATACATTAACGATACAGACGGAATAACGGGACTCGGTAGCGTGTGTGTGGGCATCGATCGAGCTATCGCTTCCTGGACGAGCTTCTCCTGAAATTGGAAAACATTTGTCATGAACTAAAAAATTTTGCCTTATCAAATCGATGATATTTTGACTTCAGCAAAGCCTTGTTATAACAAATTAAACGTGGCATAATACAGGGTGACCACTTCATATTTGACTTGCTTTTCCGCAGGCTACTCCCTGACATGCACATTGTTTCTTCTTGACTTTTAAGTTTCACAAACTAATATTATCAGACTTTAACTACCGTCTAGATTATTCGAAATGTCTGGTCATGTTTAACTAGACTTGAAATGTGGACATTGTTTTAAATTTCTTTCTTTATCTCTCCCTCACTCTGGATGGAAAATTAAGAATTGAGCTTAAGTCGGGCAGACACTACTATATAAATACCAGAATTAAGTTCAACAATTCTGGCCTAAGATTTCAATCTAGGATTCAAATTGCAAATGAACTCATTCTGCTCAAATATAACCAGTGACATCACAGGCACTCAGTACTAGCAGCTAGCCCTTACCCTAGATCAGGTGACCGGTGACATCACAACCACTCAGTACTAGCAGCTAACCCTAACCCTAGGTCAGGTGACCAGTGACATCACAGGCACTGAGTGCCAGCAGCTAACCCTAACCCTAGGTCAGGTGACCAGTGACATCACAGGCACTGAGTGCCAGCAGCTAACCCTAACCCTAGGTCAGGTGACCAGTGACATCACAGGCACTGAGTGCCAGCAGCTAACCCTAACCCTAGGTCAGGTGACCAGTGACATCACAGGCACTGAGTGCCAGCAGCTAACCCTAACCTTAGGTCACATGACCAGTGACATCACAAGTACTCAATGAATAACATCTACCCAGGTCAACTGACAGTGAAGTGACCAACCACAACCAAGCCTTTAGTCAATTCAATGTATATATTGTTATCTTCTGTATAGAAGGTGAAATAATGATTTCTATAATCACAGTCGAAACTACTATCAGATTACCACTGGTGCCAGAAACTACTATCAGATGACCACTAGTGCTAGAAACTACTATCAGATGACCACTAGTGCTAGAAACTACTATCAGATGACCACTAGTGCTAGAAACTACTATCAGATGACCACTAGTGCTAGAAACTACTATCAGATGACTACTAGTGCTAGAAACTACTATCAGATTACCACTAGTGCACTAAAATATTCAATTGCATTAGAGCATTGTTTTTCCTTTTTCACTTTACTTTTTTATCTGTCAATAATATAATCCAAATATATCGTGCATAGTTAATTCTAAAATTCACTGAAGAAATAAACACTAAACTCTAGCTATTAGTAGTAATATACATCAGGGTGGACTGCTTTTTCCCTGACTATTGCCTGACATGCACATTGTTTTCCCTGACTTGATCTGCTAAGTATCCAATCAATCTGTTTGACTTTACGCGCGACATGGCAATCTCAACAATTTCCCAGAATTTTAGCTTTTTTTCCACAAAATTCCTTGATGATTCCCCAACCTTTTCAAAAAGAAAATTCGCTAATTTCCAGATAAGTGGCTACCCTGTAATTCTTTTTCGGTAAAAAAAATAATACGTACCCTTCGCTCTTTACCAATAGCTGCCTGGGCTGGTTTCAAACTGGAATGCGCCAAAATGCTGTTCAAACTCGCGCTGCTAGGCGGTCGAACGCTGAGCTGTAATCCGGTGAACGGATTCGCGTTCATATACTGTGGAAGCAGTCCGAATGGCGGCTTCATCGCTGCGGCCATATCGAACGGAACAGCGGCCGGTCCGGCAAAACCGTTACGCGAATGATTACTATGCGCTGGCGGCGGTATGATCATCGAAGCAGCGCCCCCTGCAGACAACAACTGCGATTTCTGATCGCTGTCCGAAGACGACGAATTGTAAAGTTCCGATTTCGGCTTCGACAAATTCAGCGGCATGTCGTCGTCGGATTGTGGTTTCCATTGCGACGACATTGACGGTGAAGAACGCGGAGAGTGGTGAGCTGAGCGTAACGGCTGAGGAGATGGAACAGGTGACGTACGCAGGCTCAATGATTGGGGTGATGTTGATGAAGTATTTGCGTCGGGCATCATGGCAACCGGACTGTGCGATGATATTCTATTTTCTTGGCTGTTCTGACGACCCTAAAAATACAAAAACAGTTTCGTTCATTAATTTCACGTGTAACAATTTACAAAGTTCATAACTTCAACATGTTTCTAACATTTTCAGGAATAGTTCATTGAAATGTCCCTGAAATTAATCAGTTATCAAAAGGGGTAAGACCTTCAAACCAATCAGTTATCAAGGGGTAATCCCCAGTGACTAATTTCATATCTCTGTACAAATTAACCAGTATTCAAGGGGGTAAGACCGTCAGTAACAACTTTCATATTTCTGTTCAGAAGACCACAAGTCTGCTGGATGCTAGATAGTGCTGCTATCTACGGTGAATCATCCGAACTACATAATGAAGTAAAATATTCGCCTGGAAGCATTTTGACAAAATGAAATTTGTTTTATCGGATAACAGTAAATTGCCATTACCCCTCGACGCCGGCAGCTAACGAGTAAATCTTCAATACGCCCGGTATTCATATGCACGTACTTCATACGTGCGATACGCTCTGTTCTGAATTCACAAACTGGTCGGTCATCGTTAAGACGACGATGTATACAGAGATCAGATCGAAGTGGACCGCGCGCTCGCACAATAAATGCAGTTTTAATGACAAGATAATGGACATATTACATTGTTAAGCTCAGATTTCACGAGTTTATGCATACAAATAGAAACGCCGAAGCTTAACAACCCGTTTACCCCAGTCGACAGTCGACTTATTATCGAGCAATTGTCGTCGAATTGTAAGTGCCTATTATCGATGGATTTCGCGAGCTAACCCCCGGAAATTCAAGCGTTAATCTATACGATGACACATAAACAACGCAGGAATTACAGCAGAACAGCGAAACAGTTTCAGTCGACTCCAGGAAGGGTTTAACAACAGAGTCGACTCCAGGAAGGGTTCAACAAAAGAGTCGACTCCAGGCAGGGTTCAACAACAGAGTCGACTCCAGGCAGGGTTCAACAACAGAGTCGACTCCAGGAAGGATTCAACAACAGAGTCGACTCCAGGAAGGGTTTAACAACAGAGTCGACTCCAGGAAGGGTTCAACAACAGAGTCGACTCCAGGAAGGGTCCAACTTGAAAATTAACTAATTCTAACTCAACGTACATCACAAGTAGCGATCACGCGGAGATGATTTTGCCCCGAGTCAAATTTGGCTGTGCCTGATTAGAGAAAAGTTAACCACCAGGGCCCAGTTCTACAGTTGTGAGTTGAAGTTAACATTAGCTCATTTTCATTGAGTTAACTCTCGAGTCAAATTTAAGTCAGAACTGTGGAACTAGGTCCAGTTGCGTAACTGGCTTCTGATGCATACGACCAACCACCACAGATATAACCACAGATGAAACTTGGACGGTTCAAATAAAATCCAACTCACAACTAAGGACGAATAAGAGAATATCGCGATCGTTTTCCTCTTATTCGAAACGGACATTAAAATCAATAGATTTGTATTCATGGCAAGAAACAAGTTGCGTAACTCGGAGATAAACCATTCATTCATTCATTCATCATCGGGGGAAAAAAAAAAAAATACGGACCGATTTACAGATAGCGCGCGGGCGCGTTTCGCTTGAATATCCTCCGCTCTCCACGACGAGACTACGACGACGTAATAATCTGCATCACAATAGACTCACGATAAAAATAAAACATGTTTTTTAATGACGAATAAACAAAACGAGAACCGCTTCGGATCAACACGATTATACTAGAACAACAACGCGCGGCTTTTGTAGTCGAACGTTGCTCATTTCGCGTGTTACAAAGAGAGGAGACGTTTGCTTTGTCGCGCGTTTGTCCGCCCGGGAATTTCCGAAGATTACGATCATCGCCGCCGCCGCCGTCGAGCGTTTATTCGTTCGGCCATTTTATGTCTCATCGTTTTTCATCTGCGAATATTCATCGCGCGCGATTATCGCTATTTATACTGACTATCGAATCGCGTACGCAAACAAACGGAGAAAGTTTCAATTTTCGACGAAATCCCCGCAATTCGACGCCGCGATGCGAATCTACCCGGCGACATCCGATCGGCCGTCTATTACCTTGCCCCGCGTATAAATCCTTGCACCAATATTATCGGGCGTATTATCGGCGGCGGCTTACCGAGACTTATCGGTACGATAGAACGCGGCATCGGCGGCGGCGACGACGACGCGATGGAAAAATTCTCGCTCATTATTTTCGAAGATATTCGTGTGTTTTGTGTGTGTGCTCAGAGAAACGTTAGACGACGGTGAATATTAGCTCTCGATTTCGATGGCAATTTGACGGCGGCGTTTTGACATTCGTCGATCAGAGAAACTGAATGCACCGTAATCCGTGTATAATTCACGACGTTGACAATGATTTTCAAATATCGAATGAATAAAGAATGGATATGTAAAAAGACAAGGAACAGTTTGACGTTTCTACTTGTGCTCAGAATTTAGAGGGGCTGCATCTATTCATTAGTGTAAAATAAGTCCCCGTCATCAATCATGCACCTATATTTCAGACCTGGGCAAAATTGGCACAGATCGGGGCTGAGCCAAATTTGGCCCGTGCTTAATTAGAGAGCGCGTTCACACGTAAACCACTCACTCGATACTAAACGATGCTTAAAAAAAGCGAGTGAATCACTTCTGGAACCAGTTGCAATTCACATGCAACAATTGGCATGGGCCTGGTCCGACGATGTTTTGGTCGGGCCTAACAGACCCAAGCCAGCATTCTCTCCGTAACAGATCCCAGTTTCTGACCGGAACGCCCGGATTCTGCCCGAGAAGATATTACAAACACGATTATTCATCATCGTCGAAGCATTAAAACACCATCAGACTCGGCGTTTGTTTAATGGGCTTTTAAAAGTTGGGATAATCCGCCGGATCATCACATTCAATTTGCATAATGCACATTAACAAATTTGTATAGACTCCGGGGCGAAACGCTGCAATCGCGTTTGACTATGACTCAGCGTCGATAGCCTCAGAGGGGGGATCGTTCATCAATGAGACAGCAGTGCCGGTTTACAATGACACTGTTGCAGCGGCGACGAATTCATATTCCCGCATTCAAAACTCATTCTTCGAAAATAAATCAAGAAAATGGTCTCATGTTGTACGACGGATAAAAGATTTCGCGCGATACATTTCGTAGGCAGTTCACACGATCGAAATCCGAGTTCAGAAATATTGAATAAAGATACAACTGTAAACTATGTGAATATGGAAAAAAACTTTGTTAACTTTGAATATGAAACCTCAAAATTTCTTACTGGATGTTTAATTACTAATATTCAATTTGAAGATACTTTATGAGTTTTATTAACCCTTTCAGTATGTCTACACCACAGTGCGGTGTATCAATCGGTGATGGACGTTGCTAATACACTGCAGCATAGTGTATTGATGTAATCAGTAGTTAGTTTTTATCTCTAAAGAAAGATGGCATCACCTGTGGTGTCAAACATAACAAAATATCAGTAAACTTACGATACACCGCACCGCAGTGTAGACACATGCCTGTTACTAAACACTGGGATGGGATTCTAAAACATTTCAAAATTATCTCCAGCACTTAGGTATGAATTAGTCAGTCAGCAGTGAAAGGGTTAACACACTGAATACAGGACATTTTTATGATAAGACCCTTTTCAGGCTAAACAACCAACGCGCTGCGCGATGATACCAACGGTATTACGAATTATGAAAATCATTTTTGGTATGATTCACGCGAGGCAGAAATCCTGAACGCTGTTCATTATTTCCATGCTCCGGCATTAATCGATGTTCATTGTGAAGCCTGAATGAGCGAATAACGTAAAGAATAGGCAGAGAACAGGCGAACTACTCGATATGCATGCATGCATGCCTGCGCACATCCAACTATTACTGACGCAATGGTGTTCTCCTCGTCATCGTCGTCGATGAGGCCCACCATGGATGAATCACACTCTAGTCGAGAATAGATCCTCGTGTGACGGAATGCCATTATTAAAAAACACATGATGATCATCATATCAGCAGCCGCAGCAGCAGCAGCAGCAGCAGCAGCAGTAGTGGAAGAAATGGTCAATCGTCAACAATTAATTTACAATACAAGCTTCTGACTGTCTTCATCTACCATGAAGTTGATACTAACCGGTCATCACTATAAACACTAGTCGCCTGTCTATATCAAAATCGTACAGATTCGGGTTCCTTCCGGATGGATGGAAAAAATACGCTAAGATGGGCGCCATTTTCGTTGTCTCAAGTCAATAGATACTAGTAGACCATTACGGAAGACAGTGAGTACGTCGTCGTCGGAAACCAGCGTCAAGAGACAAACTTTAAACGAGAGAGAGAGAGAGAGAGAGAGAGAGCACTTCCCAACTGGAGATGATTGATTTTTCAATCTCATTCAACACACAATAAACTCCTATCCTTGGTTACAATTAAACACTTGATGATACGCCGGCGCTGGTTTAAATTTTCCAATATATGAGAATCGAAAAACAATATGTAACTTTTCATAGATGAAGTGTTGAATAAGAATGCCGGCAATGACTGTTAAAGGATGCTTAAGATCGGGTTGCTAATGGTATTCAACGCGCGTCATTTATGCTCTTCTAACACATTTAGACGGGCTATTATTAAAATATATGTTAAACCGTTGAAGTGATTGGTGACTCAAGTCGACGACAGTTCATTTTCTATCCGCATGTTTTTACTCAAGTGAAATGCAAGATTCCGAAGTGAGTTTTGAAAAAGGAAGGATGGAGGACCCAGATCTTGAGTTAAGCATAAATATTGATCAAGCCAGTTGTTAAGATACTTGATAAATAGGTATACTGATTAATTTATGATTTCAATAGATGAAAACTTATTGATTTTAGGGCGATCTAGCAATCAACAAATTTCCTTAGCATTTTTCCCACAAAATTTTCCAGACTTCCGTGACTTTTAAAATTTCAACTGGTTCCTGAAGTGACTCACTTCGCTTTGTTTAAGCATTGTTAAGCATCGAGTGAGTGGTTTATGTGTGAACGCGCTCTCTAATTAGGCACGGGCCAAATTTGACTCGTACCTGATCCGTGCCATGTTGGCCGGGGCCAAATCATCTCCGTGTGATCTCCGCGGCTATTGTTGCTCGTATAGCTGCTACCTCAGATATAACATAGAATTAGCCGTATCTCGGACGCCGATCAGCAAATTCCCTTTGTTGCCGTATAAAACAATTGTATCTAATTCCGGCGTTGAATCTAGCCAATTATTCGCCTGCGCGAGCTGACAACTAGCTTCGCAAATTACCGTCATCATCATATCGGGGGCGCATAGCTCAGAACGCATCGATTCAACACAACAGCGCGCTCGCTCGCTCGCTCTCGGCTACCGTACATAACAACCGCAGTTCATTGTTGTTTAACAAAACATATTAAGAAATATCGGCCGGATTTTTTCACTTCTGGACACGCTTGCTCCGTGGCAGCTTTACACAATACATCAAAGAGAAGGCCACCTCGCGCATATAAATACACATGCTTACAATTTTAATTATTTGGCTGCATCGGATATGCTGGGCCTGGTTTTATAGACTGGTGCTAATTCAGTTCATTTTCAATTGAGTAAGCCCAGGGTTAGTACCAGTCTAAAAACATAAAACTCATAAGTCATAAAACTGGGGCCAGAATATTCTGCTCATTGTCTTGAGAGTTCGAAAACCTCAATAAGCGCCTAAACTTGAAGACTCTTCAATAAGTGCTATCATACAAGACATTGCATCGAAGACCTTAAGAACTACAGTTCACCTCAAAAAAACCTGCATTCAATTTCCCAGGCAAAATTCTAAATTAGCTTTTGTTTTTTTATCCCGTTTTGTTTTATCTTACTCGACATTATCTTGATCTTGGTTTGCAAGATAAACCATATTGGATTGTGTCTTAACCTTATGACAGGACAGCCTTAAAAGTATTGCCTGCGCGCTGTAAGAGCAACCAGCAGGACCGAACCCGCTTGTCACTCAGCGCTGATAGTGCGTGCAACAGCATCACGCCTTCTGAACCCAAAAAGGGGAAGAATTCGCACCATTCAGAACGACCGACATCATGACCAGAATGATTATAGGGAATATAACTAAGCTTCCATTCACCATTGCTCCTCTTACTCATGTTGTTTTTTACAGCGCCCTTTGTAGTCGGGGAGTTAAGATGACTACCGTTTACCGTCGACGTGCCGTGATTCTTTCCGAGCGATCTCCACGATTCCCGACGACACGAAATGTCGTCATTGCCTCGACGACGAAATCGGATTTGACAATTGTTGGCTTTAAGACGCATTTCGCGGTGTATAATTGAGTTTAACGTTGGTTGTCGGCCGGTATCGCGTCTGCTCTACGTGAGGTAGAATGGATACGGACAAGATACGGTAACTTAGGACGACGTCGCCGCAGTTGAACAATACATACACTAACTACACTGTTTGAATAGACCTTCAATTACGTTATAATAATTGCGGCTCGTGCGCATCCATTGACGCCATCTTTTTCATTCGAATAGGCTTTACATTCGATATGGCCTGCGTCAAATTTTGGCCCATGCGAACCGGCCCAAAACGTTTGTGTAATCGCGGCTATTAATGCATGATCACGTTATTTTTGGAGTTGACAAACCTATATCACCACCTGGTGGTCTTTCAAGTCATTTACACTTCTATTTCATTCTATACTGGATTCTTGTTACACTAAGAGGGTACAAATATAGGATTTCAAAGGTAATTCGAAATGTCACCGTCTGGAGGTCGTATTTCTGCGATCCGAGTCCATACAATCTTACTCTGAAGTCTGCTATTTACCCTATTATGAAATTCAGGTGCTTCCAACCTGGTTTCGTAGATAGGTTTTCAACACCAGATTAACTCGACCACTGGTCACCAGGGCCCGGTTTTATAGACCGGTATTACCTTTAACCCAGGGGCTAACTAAATTGAAAATGAACTAAGTTAGCCCTCGGGTTAAAGGTAATACCAGTCTATAAAACCAGGCCCAGGGGCGTATCCAGGAACTTTGCCATGGGTTGTTCATACTTCCAAATGGCCGAAAATCTTTTAAAAAGAATTTGCCTTCATGAGTAGCAGCAGCAGCAGCAGCAGCAGCAGCAGCAGCAGCAGCAGCAGCAGCAGCAGCAGCAGCAGCAGCAGCAGCAGCAGCAGCAGCAGCAGCAGCAGCAGCAGCAGCAGCAGCAGCAGCAGCAGCAGCATTCTGAGGTGAATCATAAATGGGGCTATAACCTGAAGTATCTATAGTTGGTAACTAGGTTTATAAAAGAAGTAGATCCCAAATCTATCTGGATGCCTTTTGGGTTAAGAGGGGTGGGTGGTGGAAGGGGGGTGGTGGAGGGTGTTTGACTGTCAACTAGTGGTCAATGGAAACCGCACTACTGCCCCTAAGGCTTTCGAGCAATGAAAATAAGGCAGCAATACTTCAGACCGAATACATTCCTGATAGAACTTCACACACAGTCAATAGATGAAGCTCTATCAGTGCTAACTAATGAGTGGGTTTTATACCGCGAAAACACAACGAATAATAATGACTAAATACACGATTTATCGAGTTATATCGGTATGTATCGCGCGCGGAAGCCATAACAGCTCGCACCATTTTATAGCGCACCATTTCTTTCTCGGGAGAAAAAACTTATCGATGAGGACGACAATGAAATCAGTCGCCGCAGTACGGTCCGTTCGTCCGTCTGTCCGCTACAATCGTCGTCGTGTGACTAACGCGTATATCGAACCGTCGTCGTCGAACAGAGGAAAATAATATTTTCATCTTCGTCGTCGTCGTCGTCGACGGATAAAAGAAAACCATGGCTAAACCTCTTCAATTGTCGAACCGTCGTCGACAACAGGGGAAATCTATAAAAAAAACTCCCGGTAATTATTGTTTCCGTGTAGATGTCGATGTAGTCGTCGTCGATATTGTCTTCTGCTCTCGTTCGTCGCCGTGAACCCCTGATTGTTGTAGTAGAACGCGTGCGTAGGAAGATTTACGCAGACAATCGAGAATGAATATCTGATATCCATCTCTCTCTCTCTAAACAATGGTTTATAGATGTTTTATGTGTAGTTGATTGTTGGAAGGAATGGGATGAGACTCTCTCCCTGCGTCTGTGACAGTATCGATCGAATGGAAGAGCATCAACGCGTTTGGATTGAAATGCTTACAATTTCACTTCTCTCGTCGCGAATAATGCATTAAACCGAGTCGGAAAAAAGATGACCTGATTGTTTACAAGTACACCAATTTACAAATTCCCTGGGTTTTCCTCCCTTAATTTTTCCACTCACAAAATTCGGTGAGTAAAAATCTGAGGATTTTCTCGGTTTAAAATGTTAGAATCTGTTCATTTCTTTTCATGAAACATGTATTGATCGAGAATCGTATTGACAATTCTTTGGTAGAAAAAATATGTCCCCGAAATAGGACTATCCTCTGAGAATGTTTGAATATACAGGCTGCAAAAATGCGATCAATACACAAACTGTCTTTAAACTTGTGAAATGAAATGCCCCGGTGATAGTTCATCGAGGACCATCCTTTTAAAAACAGCAATGAAATAACGTTTACAGATGCGGGCATGAGTCACATAGAAAGTGAATTTATTGCCCGATGGCACACTCCAACTCAACTCTCTCCTTCAGACATAATATTTATTGTCGAAAAGCGTTTGATCCTCTGTCACAGAGAAAGAGAGAGGAGAAAGAGAGAGAGAACAAGTAGTACGGAAATCTTTTTGTTATCGTTTTTTTCTCATGGCTCAAACACACAAGATGAAACGAACAAATAATGTTTGACGGCGTAAACTTGAGATTTTATGTACAACGTATCCGCAGCTGATCCGCACGCTTCAAACAATGGACATAAAAAAAAAGCCTAAAAATAATTCGCCAGACAAACTTCCGTAAAAAAGAAATCACCGGCATTCCTGCAAACTGTGTACGCAGTAAAAACTTGATCAGCTAAATCTAAATTTTCATGTCATTCATAAACTACTTGTATCCAACCTTTCAATGTAATGAAATTGTCACTTTTTCAATTGTTCAGTTACCCAATCCCAACACCCCCGCCCCCGGTGGCCACAGGGAATATGTGGCCTCGAAACTTTGTACTGGGGCTTATCAGTGTACCAACAATACATCTGCAACCATCCGAGCAAAAGCAATCGACAAGAACATAGACAATGCCCGTTGATATTTCATTTCATTTTCGCCTCCTTGATCAGATTCTACAGTCCCAGTTTGTCCCGAGGTTTACTGTAGTAGGCAGTTTTCAATCTTAATCTTAGACAATTGTTGATCCGAATTACGATTGTTGTTGGCCTTTTCAACTCGCGCATGAGCGCGATACGCACAATGATGCCTGGCGACGAATCGTGAACTGGAATATTTTTGACGTTATCTACGTTTAGTTATCAACCGGTTTCCACCGCGGCGCGCGACGCGTCGTACTGAACCGCCATCGATTCGTTGAAATCGAAATCGCGTGAAATTCCCGAACAAACATCCTATTATTGATGGTATGACCTCATTAGTTTCGGCGCGTTGATTTTTCGTCTACGACGCCGCAGACTCTACCGCCGCGGCCCGGACGGATTCGCGCAGGCCTCAACAATACCCCGGTTACTCGGCGGCATCGACGACGGCGGATCAAGAATCAGTCGCTTCGATCGCGAATCGAATCAAATTCCCTCGAGCAAGAATGCACAATCCAATTTTGAGGCAAATTTATTTAAATTACTCATGCATCCATTTTTGACAGAGAGTGAAGGAATTCGAATTCGGATTCCATCACAGTCGACGGTGCTGCGTCGACGCACTACACGCCGCTCTGCGCATTAGTCATCGCAAAAACAAAATGCCTGTTCACTGGGGCATTGTCGACGTTCGATTCTCTATTTGTATGCTAATGACGCCGATTGCTTGAATATAATATGTAAGCAGCAGCAGCAGCAGGCGGGGAGGGTGGGAGGCAGCTCACATGAGGTGACTGATGCCAAACAACAATAGCCACGATCACACGGGAGACGATCTGGCCTGAGAAGATCTGGCCGAGTCAAATTTGGCCCATTAGGTATCATGTTTACATTTAAACTACTAACTCAATACTAAACAATGCTTAAACCAAGTGAAGTGAGTCACATCCAGAACCAGTTGCAATTCACATGCAATAACTTTCGTGCTAAATTTTGGCTCGAGCCCGGTCCAATGTTTTTGGGCAGCACTCGTACCATAGGGTGTGAAGGTGTGATTGACTATGAGTGTTCATGGAGTGTGTGTGCCAATTAATGAGTGTGCAATGTAGAATGTAGAGGAATGTGTGTGTAGAGGAATGTGTGTAGAGGAATGTGTGTAAAGAGGAAAGTGTGTGTAGAGGAATGTGTGCGTTGTGTATGTATTATACGCAAATGTAAGTGTCACAAATGAGTGTGCGCACACACGCATGAGTGTTTCTATTTGAGGTGTGTGTATATATGTGTGCGAGTGTTCAGGGCTGTGTAAGATAATTCGCGACCTCGATCAATACCCGATTATAGATGGAGCGACCGAATCACGGATTAGTTACAGACTCCTAGTTACCGTCGACGACGGCGTCGAGCAAAACGAGTTGTAAACTTTAAATTAAACGTCGGATTTGCTCGCTCGCCGCTGACGCCGATGAAACCAGCCGCCATTACTGCGTTACTGCCGCTGTGTGTGTAATATACAATGGACCGGTATTATAATGGGTTATTGATTGCTATGGCGATCTGTTCTTGATGATCATCATCGACTTTACGTCAGTTGCAAATGATGTCACTCATAAACAACATCAGACTCTCTGCCTCTGTGTGTGTGTTGTAACCTGTCTGATGGCGATATGAAATGATCTCGCTTCAATACAACCCAATACCTAAAATCTATAACTGATTATGGGAAATTGAGTGTCTAGCTCTTAGTCATTGTCGGCAAACTGCAGTACACCTCAGCCTGTTCCGCAGTCATATCCCAAAACGGTTCGATCATACTTCCTAATTCTGTTTCATAAGATCAAACCTTTTAAGGAGCGATACATTTACTCAAACAGACCAATGAATGAGTGATTATTGACCCATAGTATTTTTCCCGATGTAAAAGCCACCATGATTGGCTAGTAAGTGTACTTTCAGAAACTGACCAATGAGCGGAATAGACCTATAGTAATTTACCTCATAGTATAAGCCACTATGATCGGCTAATCAGTGTACTTCATCAAACTGACCAATGAGAATTGAGAACTGACCTATAGTTATATATTCTGAAGTAAAAGCCACAATGATTGGCTAGTGTACATCATCAAGCCGACCAATGAGAGTTGACCTAAAGAAATTATCTCCATGTAAAAGCCGCTATGATTGGCTAACGTACTTCACATCTTCAAAACGTGAGAGCAAGCGATAACGCAAAAAAACTCAGCGCATTTTCAATCAAAGTCAACAATAAGAATGATAATAAAGGAAGGATCGTCTTTCAAACCGTTGCCGAGAGATCGATACTCAGGCTGTATTGTGTTGTGTGCTTGCGTGCAGAATTCCAGTAGAATCATGAATAAAATCGATCTCGACATCATCTGCGAACCCGTCATCCCCGACGGAGCTGCCATTCCATCAAACTACGCAACAATACAACGTTCACCCCGGCGCTCCATTCATTATTTTAATGAGAAGTAACTCAACAATAGCCGCAAATGAAATCGCGATCGAACACCGTCGAGAATGAACGTCGTGGCAATCGGATTAGACGTTGTCGAGTACTGCTGTCGTTCGCGAGTCGCCTCGGTGAGTCGTAGTTCAACAACATCAACCATCGGTCGTTGTCTCCGCGTTGAGGTCAAATCCGTGCTATTGTTCTATCAGTGATAAATGGCGGTTCTCGATCAGAAAGTCATCCATTCTCAGCAGTAGGTCCCTCTAAATCTTGATGAGCTAAGACAATTTACAAAGGAAGATTTCATCAAATATGAAAGAATGCAAATATGCTACAGAAATCAAATCAATATTTCTCAGGCTGAAAAGATTGAGAAAAAGGGAAAATGAGTTGTTTACCGTTGCCACCAGTTCTGATAGAACTTCCTTAGGTCATTCACCTTTCTGTATCATAGAACGACACTTCTATGGTACTATCAGGTACTACACCTATTGAAAATGGTTTAATCTATGGTTTCAATGTGGGCCTTGTGACCTATGGAGCTGGATCCTGAGACCACCATTCCTCGTAATCGAAGTACCCCTAACGCGGCGCTGTTAGTCGCGTACAAGAGGGTGTAAAAATTCCGTGTTGCAATAAATCCAAGATTCATTCCCAATTCTTTTTCTAAATCATCCATCAAACAAAAAAGCGATGCGCGCCAAGCACACACACGCCGGTACACAACCGTACGGTAGAACTACGATGAAGGAATGCAGGGTAAAGTATGTAATCAGTTGTGAGATTACGATGAGGAGCTATGAAAGATCACTCTTTATAAACATGACAGGCTCTTGTCTACTCATACCTGAAAGCAAAAAGGCTTCTAAGATAGATAAGAGTTCATAGGTGTATCGTCTCTGAACGCGTATTCAATTCAATGATATTTCAGGGACTGATTAGAGTTGACCGGTACGAAGAGAAGACTTACAGCACTTGTCAGTGACCATTACCGAGTGATGGGGAGTCGAACGATACCAAATAGGAAGTTGACTGCGAGCAGTTTAACCCGCACGGATTTGAGGATGAGTTGACTGTGGCCAGTATTTGAGTTGACTGATACAGAAGCCTACTAAATATGAGTCAAGTTGAGCCGGTCTTATGCATTGACTTGTACAAAGTTCGGAGTTCACTCTTTGAAATACTCAAATATTATGAGTTGACTGACACGGAGTAAGGAGGATTCTACCATATCATGTATTCAATGCGGGCAATAATGTTCTTTTTTTCATAAAACATAGATATCTCTCCCGCAAAAACTCTCATCACCTATAACACAGAAATACCTGTGGAAGCCCGGATTCGTGACTAAGTGCTACCAATTACAAGATTTACGTTGAGAAAAAGTCGATCACCATTTCTTTATTTATTATTTGGTTTTTACACCTTTAAAGTATTATTGTTTATATAAATCTCTTGATATGAATGCGAAAACACCTAAACTCTTTGTACGAGGGGTAGAGACGATGAGGGAATTTCTGTAAATTACGTTTTAACAGCGCTGTTCAACTTCACTAAACTATTATAAGAAAGCTGTAGACATTTTGTTGATAAGCAGTTATTATCATTTTCACTGGCCGCGCCGCCGGCCGCAGGCAACACCCAGGTACATAGTACAACATTCAGTGGGTGGTCTTTCGCAGCTCGGGAAAACAAAGCCCTCTTCACAACTGCGGGATGCCTGGGTAGTGAAAAAGAAAGGACACTGCATAGATATATAGATGACTCAAGTCATGTCGGTATTCTCAACTCGCTATTCTAACGAACCGCCCCGCGTAAATATTTATAAATAAACTCAGGTGCAACTCTTTAATACAGATGCGCTATTATCATACAGCTCCGCGGGTTCGGCATCGCTCGGCGGCTGAGCCAACCTTGAAAAAGAACAGACCAATTATATTCCGATAAAACTGACAGCGGAAAAAACTTCCAACCGGAGTAGTAATAGATATCAGCGGCGGAAAATAAAAACAAAAGCCGATTACAACTGGTATATCGCGCTACCCTGCGCTCTACAAAAGGTTAGTCAAGTGGCTGTTATGTAAACGTCGATTTGATGAAAATAACCCTTTCTGTTGACTATCCTTTCTCGAAATCGATTTTTCATATATATATATTTCATTTGCGAGCGCGCCGCGCGCGTAGCGAGAACTTTCTGAGATAATGAAATAGTCTCGCGCGTTGATATTGTATTTACAGAGCTTTATTATTTGCGTTTCATCATAAGGAAAGTGTCTTCACACTGTCGACTCCGGTTTTAAAGGATTTACTCAACCCCGGTTAATGTAACCGTCCAATAAAAGGACACTTAAAGTTTTTGTTTCTTTACCCGGCAGCTAAACCGATAAAACTTTGCGATTCAGCAAGTTTTCTTCTCGTTTACGGAGAACACACCCGAATCAACGTTATAACTATCAATCGATCTTCGGCTTTTAGATAAAGCAAGTTTCCCATTATGAAAAGAAAATCAATTTCTTCACAAAGTTCCAGAATCGCGTTTATATTTCAGACAAGAGTCACCACATTTTAACTTTCTATTTACCCAATTCTCAACGAGGTACAGGCAAAAAACTTGGACCCTGTCACCAATTGTGAGATAAAATTTGCCAAACTGAACTAAGAAAAGAAAGACTTTTTATGTTCCCGATACGCGACTGGCAAATAACTTAAAATGAAATATTCATGGCGTAACGCCGCTGATCAGGGGTGGATTTAATGGGTGGTCTCAGGGCTTACCACTTAAGTTGCCATATTTGTTTAGACAGAGTTAAACCTATAAGGATGTATTCCTTCATACTATTGTCACCCAGAGTGGGGCCTCGCTAGTGGCTGCTCTATCTGAGAAATGCCTTTTCATTTCTTCTGGACCCGGCCTTCCCATTTTCACAGATCTGCCCGTGCTGAATCTACTGCATTCGAGCAGTAAAAAAACCCCGCGATCTTCATCACTGTGAACACGAAACACAACAACAGCGCGAAGAAACACAATGTGAACTTCTCTTCGCATACATCATCGGCTTATGGCGTTATCGGGTGAAATTCTACGATTTAACAGGAATTTACGATGCTGTAAAGAACATCTCCCGGCGAAGAGCACGATACGGTATATAGTTAGATAGATAGATGATGATGATGATGATGATGATGAAGAGGCAACGAAAGAGAGGAAAGATGTACGCGGCGCGCGTACGCGAAGCATCTGGTATCGACGCGAAGAGCTTTGTCTAAATGTCGTTTTTTAAAAATTTCTACTACTGTTTACTCGTTTTTGAAGCCGTAAAGCTCGGGATGCATTCAACAATGACTTCAAACCTCATCCTGCCTGACACCACCTCATGGTGAGACGAGAAGATACACAATATCCGTGTAAGATGATAACGAGAGAAATCCCACATTGATTCAGTCAAAACGAGAAACTTGAATAGATGAGTAAATATGTTTACGCAAAGTTTCGGTTAAATACTATTAGCCATCATCAGGCGTACTGATGATGGCTAATAGTATTTAGCCGAAACTTTGCGCAAATATATATATATATATATCTAAGTTTCTCGTTTTGGCTGAATTTATTGTGGGATTTCTCTCGTCACCTCATGGTACTATTAGCGTCTGAAGTTTTCCATTTTGCCGACAGATAAAATCTCTCCACCAACAAACCATGTTCCCCCAGTTTCAACGTGGTTCATTTCAAATATTTTCAACCTTTAAATTCGAATGTCAACCGCTAGCTATGTAACTGGATCCCGAATGTCAAAGACTACTTTGTGGAATAAGACCATTTTTAGATATATTTGTAGGTACAAGGATACTGACTTAATCTAAAACCACGTAGAACTACGAAAAAGGCAGCAGTTCTTCATCCGAGTTGAGGTCTTAGGAACGACCTCGAACAACACGCGGGGACACAGCTGACGATGAAAATAATAATAGCTCCCGATTCCTCATTAAGGATCGGATCAAACTGAACGCAATTTCAGCCGTACTGGAAAATCCTGTCTGACCTGCGCGAACAACTCAGAGTGGCCCTACAATGCCTAATCAGTCGTGCGCGCAGCCGTTTGTCGCCTGAGCAGCCATACAGCATCTCAGAGGATAATCAGTAACGATGATTCATACTCCGCCATCGTCGTCGCGCCGATCTCACGCACATACACAATACAATACCCTCACAGAGACGGAGAGAGAGATGACAAAGCCGATGAACGTCTTCTTAGTTGTTGGTTTCGACTACAGGTTTTGCTGCTGCCGGTTTTTTAGTCATCGCCGGCATCAGAGCGTGCCTTTACAAGATAACGGACGATAATGACATCTGTAGAATATTGTATGCGTCATACAAGTGCAACTCATTGTGACCCGAGACGCCGCCGCGGCTGATAATGACACGCTTTCATAATTTAAGTACAATCAGTATCCGATGTCTTCTGTGGTGATGAACTCGTGCATTGCTCCAATTCTATAAAGTATCCATAATATAAACAAAGTTTGATGAACTAATCAAAATATTGAGTTTCATTTTAGAAGTGGGGGCTGAGTAATAGCAGAAGTAGAGGAAAATTGGAAGAACAGGGTCTTGAAGAAAATACTAGGCATTTCTCAGATGTAGCAGCCATGTCAGAAGCCACTAGCGGGGTCCGAAAAGATGCAGTTCCGAAAGATGAGTGTCAAATCTGCAGGTTTCAACTAGGTTTTAACTAAGTGTGTCTTGATGAAAAGAGCAAACTAAGTGGGAAAGCATAAGTCCAGATCACCGAGACCAACCCCTAAATCCGCATCTGAAAAGAATCAGGATATTCTAGGATTGAAAAACTTTCGGTTCAGTCAATGAGCAACTAAAATTCGTAAGACAGAATAACGATTCTACAGTTAGCGATACACGATGCAGAAAATATCGACGAGAATGAAAAATCCAGACTGAAGAAAATGAAGAGTTTGTTCTATTAAAACAGGTCCATGAAAGAGTCAATGTGCCAATACCATCCCTCACTGCATCGTTACTACACTGAACGCGTATCGATTCATCGCATGAATTTTTCCATATTTAGAATTTCTGTCAATTCCTGCGTCTCACAATTCGCGATAAATCATTGATAATGGGGCGCGTAAATTTACACGAGCTCAACGTAATTAAACACAGACATCGCAGTTTAAATCCTCCCAACATTTACACTATTCTATACCCAGTAATAACACTCCGTACTATTAATGGTCACCTTCAGCACCCCCTCCCCCTGAAAATATAGTATCTTTTGATATTTAATTGTCAATAATGTTTTCTTTCCATTGAGAAAATTAAATTCTAAACTATAACTTCAGCCACACTAGCATTTTTGGCCCAAGTCAAACTAGGCGCGACCAAAAACGTCCGACCGGAGCCAAATTTCAGCACAGGTCCATGTGAATTGCAACTGGTACCGGAAGTGACCCACTTGTTAAAGCATTGTATCGAGTTAGCGGTTTATGTGTGAACGCACTCACTAATTAGGCACGGGCCAAATTCAACTTGGGCCTGATCTGGGACAATTTGTCTGTGTGATCGCGGCTTATGACAGGATCCAGTCTACTAACGGCTCTCAAAGATTAGCAACCGGCACTACAGCTGTGAATTGAACCCGATTAAGGAAGTTGGGCTCAATTTGATTCAAGTGAAAGCTCAACTCAGGACCCATAGTTCCACAGTTAGTGTGAGGCTAATTGTGTCACTGTTCAACAATGATGGATTAGCTTCAAAATCTACAGTCAAACCTGAACTGGCGCCGGTTTGACGACGACAAGAGTCAAATTTAACTTTCAACAGCGGCGCGTATAAATACGTAACTCAATGATGTCATGAATGGCAGTAGAATTTATGATATCAGTAATAACGACTGCGTCTGTAATACAACAAGCATGAGACATACGCGTCGCGCGACCGCTACACTCAACTTCTCAATTAGAATTTACAAATTAAGCGAATAGCTCTACACGCACACACACACACTGACAACAGTAGCATTCGTTCCGTCATGCATCGTGACGACGATACTCTCGACATTGATCTATCGACGAACAATACAATACGACGACGCAACAATAGCCGATTCGGAACGCCGAGAATGCCGTCAGCGGCGACGAGATGTACCCCGGCCTGTCAAACGGTCGAACGATGACGCTATTCAGCGCGATCATCAACGCTGCATTCATGTAAAACTAATAGCCGCGGTTCGTAAACTTATGGTAATCCGGTAAGAATAGGACGAATGATGGTAGAAATCCTTCATGCGTCGTATACTCCACGTTGCATATCATAAACCAACTCGCATATTAATCATAAACATTATTATCATCATTATCATCATCATCAGCAGCACAGGACTGCTGTAAGACCTTCAGTAACATCTTTCATATTTCTCTTCAAATTAATCGGTAATCAACAGTAAGACCCTCAGTAACATCTTTCATATTTCTGTTTAAATTCATCAGTAATCAACAGTAAGACCCTCAGTAACATCTTTCATATTTCTCTTCAAATTAATCAGTAATCAACAGTAAGACCCTCAGTAACACCTTTAATATTTCTGTTCTAATTAATCAGTAGTCAACAGTAAGACCCTCGGTAACAACTTTCATATTTCTCTTCAAATTAATCAAATCAAATCTTCAACCCTTAATTCTATCATTTATCTACTATCTCTGTACATTCCATGTATTTTCCTTTTCATCGATGATGAAGTAAAATTATCATTATTATAACAGGCCGCACTGACCACAGCTGACACCATGTATCGGAATTCGTATCTGCACGAGACACAACAATCGGTGACTCCCGATGGCCAGCCGGTCGTGTGTTCAAGCGACTAGCGTGATTCAGAGCTCGTCGATACCCTCGGGGAAACTCGTCCGAAATGACAAAAGTATTTAAGCACGCCAGTTCGAACAATAGCCGTTGTCTATGTTCGTCATAGATCGATAGATTACTAGCAGCGTCTGTGGGGACGATACAGACATCGAATTGGCTAATTTAAACAGCAAATTCCGCGCGGCTATGGAATAAAATTCGCTGTAATACGACGGACAATGTTTGGAGACACGCAATCGGTACGGGTGAAGATGACAATGATAGCGAAGCCTCTCATCGCAAGAGAGCGCAGATGAACAAGTCCTATTGGTCCACACCTCCCTCGGGATGCTACTAAACCCTTCGGTTAGATGTAATCAAGATTTAGATTAAGACCACTTTGAAGCCAATATTGGTTTTACAGCTTATTCAACAACTAAGACCAGTCTCTACTGGTTAACTGGGCTTGGGTAAGCTTCATTGAGAACCAAAAATTGTAATGGAAAACTGTTTCTCCAAAATTGTCACGGCATACTGTTTCTATACCGATAGGATTGAGATAAAGAAACTTCAACTAATTCAAAACCAGGAAAGGCGCAGTAACCACAGTATCGGGAGTAACCTCAGTGGTGGGAGGGTTGGTAAAAATAATGAGTTAACAGTTCACGATTGAATTCAAAAAGAAAAAGAAGACACTAGTAATGTATTTTTCATTTACGCAATTAACACCACAGACGTATTCCGATCAGCTATTCAGGCGTTTTGAGCGATCAAAAATCACGATGACGACGACGCGCACGAGAATCTCCTGATTTTTTAATCCAACGCCATTAATTGTCATCAAAGACAAACGAATGTCGCGATGATGCATGACGAATGTATATTCACCTTGATGCGCGTATTCAACAAACAAAACGCGCATCAACGACGACGACGTACGCCTCTCGCCTCGCAAGACAATTAACAATCGGCGCTCTTTTACAGCAGACGGATTAGAAAAAGCAGAAGATACCGAGAGAGAGAATTGTCTGTCCTTCCTTCGTCATCGGCAACGACGACGAGGGTCTGACTCAGCAACAATGTGTATTGACAACGATGAGTAATCCCTTTCGAATAAACAACACACGATGACGATGGACCCCGACGATTGCTTGCTGCAGACAACATCGACGACGGGGAAACCGAGGGAAATCGCAACATGTTAACCCTGCGGATGCACTATGAGACATCATCTCGACTCATAGCGACAATGGCAGAGGAAATCATTACGGAAAAAATCATTGTTTTTTTCTTGCCGATTTCTTGGTTAAGATACTGTATGTACTGTACGCTCGGGTAGAAACTTGTAGTGTTGATCGCTGTAACTGTGAGGGGTTTATCCACATTACATCATAGTGTCACAAGTCACCATCATATAGGACCCCGGTATAAGCTGTTCCTGGTTCTATAGCAAGTCTTATAATTTGAAGACCAGGCTCATTTAGGTTCTAACAAGTTCGCACCAGTCTAAGCTCATTTTGGTTCTATAACCGATCTAACAACTTAAGACCCAGCCTAAGCTCATTTTAGTTCTATAACCAATATAACAACTTAAGACCAGTCTAAGCTCATTTTATTTCTATAACCAATATAACAACAAGACCAGCCTAAGCTCATTTTGGTTCTATAATCAATCTAACAACTTCAGACCCAGCCTAAGCTCATTTTGATTCTATAACCAATCTAACAACTTCAGACCCAGTCTAAGATCATTTTGATTCTATAGCAAATTTAACATTCAAATTTAACGTTCTATTGCCTATCTAACAACTCTAAGACCACTGGAAACGTATTTTTCCTCATCTCATTTCTTATTGTAGCCATGATTCAGCAGGTGGATGTGACTGTGCTCCTCGCTCGCTCACTCACGCTTACTCGCGCGACGACCTCCTCGGCAAATAGAACTGACGCAACAGAAGTATCACGGTAATAAAGAACAGTGACTAATCGTTGCTCGAAAAATGATTTTCTTTTCATCCGGGAAAAAGAGAGAAAAAAAAAACATCAAAGCGAACAGAATTCTAAGCATCACAAAAACAAACGCAAGATCTGAAAACTTGACGCACGAAAGTCGTGTTTACGAGGAATGTTTTCGGTTATAGCTCATTTTGATCACAAAGCTTCGCAAAAAACCAACAAGTTGAAGCAGCATTTTCTAAACAAGAGATCTTTGGACCAATAAGGGGCACACTGTGTCATAGATAATGATAACAGCGTTTTTTAGGAAGTTTACCGATTTCATTTTCCATATCCCTAAGTTCGGCACATCACCAAAGTAGAATAAGCAATGAAGGCCTGTTCAATGTAAATAAATACCATTGACAAAGTATTTTCAAAAAGTTTGTCAAAATAGAGAAAATTCTATTACGAGATCATTTTCTGATTTTCCATAACCATAGAAAAAAAAACGCATGAGATTGTCATGCCATCTTTTAAATAGTAGTTAAACTAAAACCCCCAACTGTTTATAGCAAAACAACGCTGACTTAGACGCACTTTCGACTGAATCTTCAGCAGGAGTGTTTTGAATCGACTGAAAAACAGCATTGTTTTTTTCCTCTCACTCAGCTATCTGACTGTGAGGTGATTTAATACACCGACTAGGAATGTAGAATCATCTTACTTTCTCTCTCTCTCTCTTCCTCGCTCATCGGCCAATTTTACAATAGCGCCGGCAATGAATGAATCAGTTGTAAACCGTAGGTGTTCCGTTATCTATCGTACCTTGTTGCTGTCTATCAGATCGCTTTCGCTCTTGTTTACTGCAAAATGCGCGATCCATTCTTTCCGTACTTACAAACTACTTTGTAGTAAAAGCGATAGGATAACGGACGGAGTGTAGGGAACTGTTTTAACCGTTTAGATACCGACGCGTCGGACGAGTATATTATCATCATTACGCGATAGCTGTGTCTTCTGTGGAAAGATGGAGATAAAAACCGAAGGACCAGTTACGCAATAGACTGAGATTAAAACTGAAAACTATGTTTTAAACAACAAAACAACTTGAATGGCCAATAATCTAACAATTTAACCCTTTCAGTGCATCTACACTGCAGTGCGGTGTATAAAACCGGTGACAGACTTTGCTAGTACACCGCATCATGGTGTATTGTCGATGTAATTAGTAATTGGTTTTTATCTCAATTGAAAGATGGCAGCACCTGTCAAACAGTGGAATATTAGTAATTAACGATACACCGCACCGCGGTGAACCATACAGATATGGTCTGTTATTTCAACACACAGAGTTGGAATCTTTTGAAATTTCAAATCATAACCAGCATTTTCAGGTATTAATAAGTCAGCATTGAAAGGGATAAGATTTTGGTTCTAAAACAAACCTAAGAACTCAAGTTAGTACCATGGCCAATCTTGAAGATCACTAATTCTTTAAGTTAGATACTCGACCTACTGCTTGTTTTGACATATCCGTCCACACTGTAGAAACGTTCATTCATGAAAGTTACAGGCTACGGAAAAAATAACACGTTCACATAACTGCAATACCGAATGGACGCAAATCATTCAGGCAGACGTTTTATGCAGGAGTTAGTAGGGGAGCAATAAAACGCGATATACAAAACCAGATTTCTGCTTATTTGATAATTCAACTCTTGTTTCGTTATCAATAAAAGTGTGATTGTAGCCGACCACGAAATCATGCGTCGTTTGTTTTAATGCGTAGGATCCCTGCGATTAACGGGGGTCTTTTAGGCCCGTGTCAAAACATTCGCTACCACCGGAAACTTCGCACGGGGTACGCGCTGCGTAGTAAAAAACGTTTCATCGTTATTCAGATGCGCGCACATCACCGAGGACATTATTCTCGTAATTTTTTCCCCCGTTTTTACTCGTCGTGAAAGCCATCGCTAATATACGACCGCGCGTGACCGGCGGCTAAAGTAACCCGGGACCCGATTGTTCGTAACCATAGGGCACTCATTACGAAAAAACATGGCCGCTAATAATCATTGAATTCGCGTACATCGACAACGGAAATCCACTCGACTCCCGGACTCTCTCTCGCGAGCTACTCGTCACCGGGGAAAGAGTCGACAATCGAAATAAAGGTCGAAATAAAGGTCGAAATCGACATGCTGAGCAAACACGACCCAGCGTGCCATTACTACGCATCAATACAGCGCAAAAATCATCAGTATCAGCCGCCGCCGCCAACTATGATTCGTGTGCGCCCGCTCTGCAGGGATTTGCGAGCCATTGTCGTTCGACAATCGACCCGGAGAGCTTCCATTCATGCATCAGGCTATTATCTGCGTATTCTATCATCTACAATACTCCTGACGCGATGCTGATTAAATTTGCCGATCTTCGAGTGCAATTTGCTCTTCAAAAGCAAACACACGAGAGAGAGAGAGAGCGCGGAGAGCCGAACGAACGAGAGACTCGCGCGGCCCTCTACTCCCTCCCGACCGCAATACCCGCGCCGTATAATGCAATTACACGCATGAACGACGAAAGGCCAATAAAAATCACGATTAATAATATTCAAACAATGGACGGCGATCATCGTGCGGTGGAGAGATGAGCCGTGCGGCGCGCACGCGTATACGGCATCAGCATACAGCGTATATTCGTCGAGTGGTTTGCATGACAATACAGTGATCAGATCAACGTAATCACTCTACATTCCGATAGACTCCCCCAGTACCAGATGTGACGTAAGCCGTCTAAAAAATCGACCAAGACTCGTTACGCGCTGTATAATGTACCGAGAGATAATTGATAAGTAGTTGCGATATTTCCTCAAATGAGGACTCGTTTAGGACAACTACTGAAGAAGCACCGAGATGACAAACTGAGGGGAAAACTTCATAAGACAATTGAAATTCCTTGCGATAAGTAAATTTATGAACAGCTTTAATTTTCCTTCATAAAAAGTCTTACTTTAGACTACTGCACACCAAAACATACATAGTAAACTTCCTAAAATATAGAACCTAGCACTTAAACGACAAAGTTCGAAAGGAACATCGTTACGATTGATAAACACCTTCTGAATATTGGTTTTATAGGTCGATGAGGTCAACCAAAAAATCTACTAGATCGTCATCATATCCGGGTTGTAGTACAGAATATTCTAGTGAACTTTGTCGTGTCAGTCGTCCGTCTCAAGGCCGTCATTGAGTCAACATTAATAGGATTGCGTTTCAATTGACAAAAAGGCAACGGAACTTTTTCAAGATTCACGAAAACCTCCCTTAGGATCTCGCTTGTACGATAAAATGTTAACAGAAGTTGCTATCGATTACAACCCAACAATTTAAACTGTTTAGTTTTACGATTTTAAATTTTCATTTTACCCGGGATTGGCCTCGATATATCTATACAACCACAAATATGAATCGAATACCGCTTTTTGTAAAGTAAAAATTTTAAATTCGACATCTAATTTTTCGAAATTCATATTCCACATGAATTCACTAAACCCTACCGAAAGAAAAAGACTGATCGAATATAAACTACATATTCATTCATTCACTGCCTCGGCCGGCTGCGTTTTATCGATACCGGCACGAGGCACGGAATTTGATGCGGATGAAATACGCGATTGATTACGGTAATCCCGGACCATGTAGCAATCATGGTGACTAAGCGCAGTACATTCAACCAAAACAAAAGGATTATTAACCCATTAGCCGCTTATGACGAGAACACACTGCACGTATTCAATAGAATATATTCTCCACGCTGAATGACAGCTGATTCGATTTATACCCAATTATAATAACTCATACATAAACAGAAAGGGAGTGGGGAGAAGGGGAGAAAGGGAGTGGGGGGCTGGGGCGGGGGAGTTTTCAGTTTATTTCATATGATACTATAAATCTTCCTTTCTGTACTATGTCAATCTATACTTAAATGTCTTTATCACATAATTCTAGAGTCAATAAAGTTCTTTAGGATGGTATATGGTATGGTATTGCATGGTATGGTATATGATGTGATATGGTATGATATATGGTATTATATGGTATGGTATAAATATTTTATGGTATGATATTGTATGAATGGTATGATATAGTAATATATGGTATTTGATATGGTATAATGGTATTGTATGGATTGATATAGAATTTATCTCTAGTTTTACGGTGGCACTTTCCGCGTCCAGTTTCACAAGAATGATCAATCTCAAAATACCGTTTTAAGAGTTATACTTTTTGAACATCTGGGTAAAAAAACTATCGCTAGTGTTTTAAGCTCTTTTGCCAAACACTGAGATGAACTGGCATCAAATAAACAATACGCTGGTAACCAAACAAATTCAGAACAAAATTTCAATTGAATTTCGATTTTCAGCATAATTCACAAGTTCTAAATGACAGTAATGCTTAGTGAAAGATGAGTTGACATGAATTCAGCTAGATTCATTGGTTGTATTTCCTAAATCTAAATAAAGTGTATCGCTTGAATTTGTCTAAACTGAACGAGACACTAATGAAATGGTGGCCCACGGACGTGTAAACTATAAACGTCCATGGTGGCCTTACTCGACCACTCCCGAGCAGTTTAATCAGACCACACCAGGATCCAAACATCTAACCCGACAACTACTAGGCCTATCCTACTACTACTGACTTCCAGGCCCCACCCCTTGAATACAGCGGAAGATTTATTTCGCTTTTTAAAATTTACTTACAAAAATTATGCAAAAACAAGATCGAAGATACTGAAATCAGCTCCAGAGTAATTATTTCCCGAGTAAAACACTTTCCTGAGAACGACAGACACTATGAGGGGTCTAAGTTCATTTGGCACGGATTTGCATGTGTGTGGTAATGATATAATCTAAGTACGCTAATATTACTGGGGCCTTGCGTGCCAGTCACATTCATTCAGTACAATAATCAACAGGACTATTTCTATTGTGAAAATCAGTTCTCTCTCTGCAGACAATACCCGCTTTTTACTCAATTGTCAGAAAGCCTCCCGCAAAATCCATTAAAGCTTTATCATTTATTCAAGTCATTCATTACTAAACGCATTCCACTGATATTCATTATCATTGTTGACTAAATCATGTTAGCTCCGCTGCACACATGGTACACAATGGAAAATTTTCAATGAAAATCTCAGCCACAGATTGAGCCCTGTGTAAAATAACCGTTTAGGGAACAAGGATCAAAAAGTTATTTCACATTTATCAGGGCTGCCTTTCCAAAGAGGACAAGAGCTTCAGTAACAACTTTCTGTTCAATCAGGGGGTAACATCCTCAGTAATACCTTTCATCTGTTCGAATCAATCAGTAATTAAAAGGGGAACACTATTTCTGTTAAAATGAAAATCAGTATTTCTCAAAATGATTAAGTAGTACAGTAAACAATAACTAGTTAAAACATCCATTCCATCCATTTTCCAAACTTAGTTTTGATGCTGTATCGAATGAAGTTAATTCAATACCGATGTGAAATGTTTAGAAGTTTGTCACATCTAAATTTAGGAGGCTTTTACCGAAAATCATCGAGTTTACAAATATAGGCAGCCAATTTATAAACATGTCTCCACTTTAGAATATTTGAATAAACTTTCATACCCAGAGAGAGAGAGAGATAGATAAGTTAACAATGAGTTATTACTACAAAACACTTGAAATCTCGAACACAATAGCCAGGATCAGATTGCCCTTCATTTCATTTACACAGAAACCAGAAAGCAACAGCAAAGTGGGCAAAAGTCAAAAGCCTTTGGTGTTTCTCAAAGAAAAACAAGCCGAGACTCATCCTGCAATGAGCGCGAAACAAAGACTTCAGATTAGATAAATAAAATATGTAACAATAACAATATTGCTTTATGATATTCAGTGGCGCGCGCATTTAACGGGTGTTCGAGTCTAAAGTTCGAGTTGCCGACAATAAAGAAATTTCTTTTATTATTTTGTTATGGTATTCAGTTTAGTTCAGTAGTGTTTAGGGGACGACTACACTTTCATGAAACATATCTCATTCGTGACAAAGTGAAATTTGAATTCTATTTACTTCATATTTAGAAAATAATTCGACCTCACTTAACGATGTATTAAGGGACCCCCTCTGCCCAATTTGACGTTATTTTGGACAACTCTAACCCCCCTCACGATCCACGTGCGTGTAAGTTTTGTAGCTTATCGTAGCTAAAAAAAGACAATCTACTATGTAAAAATATGTAACAATGAATGGTTAGAATTTGAGCCATGCCTCTTGTCTGTTTATCCGGTATATTTGGATTTACTACTAGACTGACCTAAAACTAACAATCAGTCATAGCAAGGTTAGTTGACACAGTAAACACTGCAGGAACGGTTATTATTTCATTGTCAAGAACAAAGACTACAATGCAACCAGAACACAATGTCACACAGTAAAACAATACCCAATGTCTACTGGTGGTGATGATGAAATATAGCCAGCTGTCTTCTCTTGTGCTCCCGCTCAGGTCCAGTACCAACCAGCTGTCAAATCCATCATAGCCGGCGTTATTTATACATTTATGAACTACTAACATATCTAGGGCGTTGATAGGTCATAGACCCGAAATTAGCTCCAAATTTTCAGTCATGAATTTGCGACTGAGACTTAGGCCCGGTTAGTAGGTCCTGGTGCTAGTTACACAGTTGTGTCTTAAGTCCAAAAGTGGTTTTAGCTCTTAAGTCTGGGTATTAAGTATAGTTAGATCAGCGTTAGAACAAAGTTAGTCTTAGACTGGTCTTAAGTTGTTAGACTGGCTATAGAACTAAGTTGGCCTTAGACTGGTCTGAAGTCAAAGCCGTGAATACACAATTGGTCTTGTCCGATAAGGTCTTTTCAAACTTAAGTTTAAGATTCCGGATTGGATATTGAACTAAAACCGGCTTAAACTAGTTTCAGAACCTTAGCTTTGACTGTGCAGACACTTGAAAGAAAATTGATTAACGCCAGCCTCTAAAATAGTAACGAACAAACTGTTTTTCATTCTGTGTTTCCTCGGGGGAAAATCCCTGAACATACGCCGTTAAAAATAGGTTCATTACGTTTTACTCTACTGTGCGCAGTGCGCGTACGTAAACAGTCAGTCAGTCAATGAGCCGATAGCAGGCCTTATTAAAATTGACAACGCGATCATCGAAAATCGCCAATTAAAAACTTTCTGAACTCGCGCGCAAATGAGACAATTAATTTTTCACCGATGATCGAACACAGTCGACTGAGATTCCAATTATTTCTGATTTTTACGATATCAATGGTTTCTCCCTCCTCCTCCTTCTATGCCGGCAAGATAAGGGCAGGGAGAGAGAGGGCTAAATTTGAAACCGACAGGTATCAATTGCCAGATGATAATAGACCAGAAATGGGTTAGCCAGAACAAAAGGGTTCGGTTCCATAGAAACCACGCCTACTGACATCCATAGGTATGTCCCCCACCCCCACCCTCGTATGGGCGGGGGGGGGGGGTGGGGGGCGTTAATGATTTGGGTCCTTCGCTGATCCATAGAAAACCCTATAGACATGCTTAGACATCCCTATTGACACCTTAGACATGTCCATAAACTGAAAAAATTCCAATCCTTGTATGAGCAAGGGGTTGGAATCCATAGTGGAACGGCTACCGACACCCATAAGCAAGTTTCATTCGTAGTATGGGTGTGGGGTTGATAGCGGTACGAACGCACAGCAGACCGATGCGTCGTGATCAATCATCCGCAGCGCGACTGCGAACACGGTCTATTGGCATTTTGTTTTGTTCGATTTGCATGCCAATAAAACGCAGTCGAGCACGAGCGAACGAGCGTAACTACGGCGCGAACATCACCGACGGAAGATTAATGACGACCGAGACCCGTCTGCCCGCCCGCCCGTCCGCCTGCCTGTTCTCGTCTCCGCAACTCGGCAACTTTTCAACTTTCAAACTTAAACTTCATCATCATCGCTACAACTACTATGAATACCGACTACTATTTTCGCGATCATTTATCAATGTCACGGAGCGCGCGTACACCATCAGCGGCAGACGGACGATAGCTCATTAAAACCTTTCAATACAACAACTTTCATTCGTTGTTGTTCGGGAAAGTTTGAAAACTAGAATCCGGACAGCAATTAAAAATACGAGATCAGCTTTCAGCGAGGGAGAGAATGGGGGAATCGATGGGAAGTGTCTTACTTACCGATTCAAGTTTTTTATAACTTGTCTGTACAAGTGAATTTTCAGTCACTTCAACCCAGCTCCATAGTTGCCTGTTAGAATTTGACTCTTTAAAACATCAAAAATGAACTGATTTCAGCTCTCAAAAGTTGAACAACCGACAATTCCGGAACTGGGTCCAGTGTTTTAAGTAAAAACGGAACTATTTTTCTACCTGTAACCTATCTACAAGAAAAAATTCATTGAAGAGGTCGCTGGAAAGTGAGATTAGAAATTGTGCAGCTTTTTAGATGTTTTGGGGAAAAACTAGCAGGAATCGTAGCTAGTTTTTACCCAAAATGTCATAATCCCGTGATGGAAAAAACTTCTCAATACTAATACTCGACACAGGGACTTCTTCAAATCACACATCGACACTGATATACAGACAAAATACGATCTGTAGAATAACGGTGAAATCGAACTCACCAATAAAGCGGTTCCGTTCTCTTTAACGAGCGTCTGCTTTAAACTCTGAAGATGCGCGATCATCTCCGACAACTTCCGTTCTTTCTCTTCGATCGTTTCGTCACCGGTCAACGCTTCTTTCACCGTTTCGATAACTAACGACGGCGGCGGCGCCACCTGTTGGCCGACGTGGTTACCGTTCTCGACGATGCGGTGATTATGTTGTTGCGCCGGTTGCCGATGGTGACGACGTTGTCCCGACGTTTTCAGTAAATTGTTATTCGATACGTCGCTGTCGTCCGATTCGATACCGGTGGCGCCACCGTTCATGACGCTTTGTAGGATTCTTTGTTTTTTGCTCTGCGGCCGGTCGGAACACGTGCTCTCGCAGTCGTCGCTCGGACACTCGCTTTCGCTGTCCATCGGCGTCAGAGTTCGCGGCACGACGGCGCCACCTATGACCTGTTGGTCGTGATGATCGGTGTCCATCATCGTCGGGGTCAGATCACTCAGTTCACTGTCAGATGTTGAAGCCAATTTCGTCGGAGTATTCTTTCGTTTCGAGCTCATTTCTCTGAAAGTATTCAAAAACGATAAAAGATCAGCCACAGTTTAATAATAAACCGAAGTTAACATTTTCAGTCGACGCCAAAACCAAGTATACCCGGACGCATCCATATGTAATTAGAAGAATTAACTTTATAACATATCATAAATTGCGGTTTGTTTGCCAACTGCTGAAACTGAGAACACATCAGTCTTACATTCCATCCTTTCCTCCGACAGGGATTCGAACCTGATGGCATTGAGACTGGCCATGGTATGAAACCCTGCCACACTAGACCGAGTGCGCAGCTTAGATGATATCATGATTAGCAAATCAGAAATCCAGTTTCATTTTAGTCAGGGTTTTTCCATTTTCATTTAAACATGAAATTGCCTCAGCGATTATACAACGGGCAATCTGTTTATAGCCACAAATTTTCTTGCGGCGAAACCTGCGCACTCAGTCTAGTGTGGCAAAGAACTCTGTCCGAAGAATATTCACATCGATTTTCAAACTGTTACCGAGGAACGAGTTTCAAACTCACGGCCGAAATCTAACAAATACCTCTAAAATGATATCGCAGATCATCGGAAAATGGTCGATCTGTTCTCTCGATACGACTGATAAGTTCGAGTAGTAGAACCCATTTGATTCTCTCTTTGTCTACAAACGCTAGTAATCTATAACGAGAACAGTAACTCTTCTTCACAACTTATGTTACTGTCTTTCTTACGCAAACGGGGCAATCGTAAATCTCACACAGAGGCGAACAATGCCCCGATGTTCTCTCTTTTTTTTTATTTCGCTGAAATATTCATTTGCGCTCCGGCATTGCTGCTGCAAATATTTCCGAACCCATAAATTTCCAGAACGTAGGTAAAACCCACTCTCTCACTGGAGGGAGAGGAGAAATTGACAAAGTGTATATATATACGCGTAAACACTAGACAAAAGTTGCCACGATACACAATACCTCTCTTTCAGGTTGTTACGATGAACCGATGCCATTATTTATTAAATCTTAAGGGCCATTTCTACGTTTTTAGAGTCCATAAATTGTCTGTTTACAACCATCGAACTGAAACAAATACCCTCTCTCCGGCTAAACAATCGCAGTCTTATCATATGATAAGATATTCCGACGCAGGAGTTCAAGTTTTTTTTATTTCTAAACCGAGCCGCGCAGAATCAGGCGCACCTAAAATCGGTGTTAGAATAATAGTTAACGAAGAATTCGGTCAATTTGTCGGGAGGACGATAAAAATTACATCTTGTTAATTAGCATTTCTTCGCCGATAGATGATGATGGTAGTAGAGTGTGTTCAAGGGTAAGAACTAGATCCCAGATAACGCGAATAACACATATCCAAAGAAACATCTAGAGAATCATACAAAAACAACGAAAAAATCGATATAAAGTTCCAAAACAGGTCAAAACAATAGTGAATACCTAAGTTTGAATGACTATTGTTTTTATTTAAGTACTCCCTACTTTGTCTCTAATATTGTTTTGATCTAAGTAGGAAGAACTCGTCTCAACTTAGTTCTTTATATTAGAAAAGGCTTGAAATACTTTTGAACTATTGTTACATTTGCTATCTTGCTAAAAACGATGCTCTATGCAAATTATTTTTTTTGAGCAATAAAATATGAATGAATGAATGAATGAGTACCCCCTAGTTTGTCTCTAATATCTGACTATTGTTTTGATTTAAGTACCTGCTAGTTCATGTCTTCAATATCTATTGATTTAAATCTATATCTATATTCACTATCGTATTATATAATTACCTATAACTGTGATGTAACTCATTATTCCTGAATATGACTATTAGATTACTAAGGGAAATGCTCCTGAAGATGACTAGTAAAAATTTAGTCAAAACGTTGAAATAAACTTCACTAGCTCAAGGAGACATTTTCAGACTTTCATATCATTCCTTTCTTTCATTCTTTTATCGTGACATTCTCTACATATTATCGTCACAACATGGATACAGTATCTATCCATTGAAACCTAGGAGATGAGTACTAGAACAGAAACAATATCGGGAAAAAAAGTGGAAAGAAATGAGATCAAATATGGACGAATAGTTGTTTGCCGTCAAGATATATGACGTGTGCCTCAGGACAAATAACATTATTACACGGTCCCTCTTGGACAATCAAACGGTGGCCATTAGGCGAAAATGTCTTGGTTAAATATTTACCACTATCGGGAATAGAGTATAATTCGGAAAATGGGCCCAACTCAATTGCGCTTTCATAATTGATCAATCACTTATAAAAACTATGCTGTCGTTTTCAAGCGGGAAATTTTTTTTTTTTTTCGAAAAATATTCGTGAATGTTTTCCAACTATCGGAAAACAGATTATAACGAAATCCGGTGTGAAGTTTTTAGAAGGAACGACGCTTAATCCGAAACGTTTTCCGCTGAGAGAAAGTTGGTTAAAGTACAGCGACTACGAGCGGTACGAGTACCCTCGAACCTCCCGCGTAGTAAATAACAATATGTACGAAAATGATGAAAAGTTTGACGACGACGACGACGGAAAATTCTATAGTCGTAAAAACAATAACAGTTGACGATGACGATAACTACTTCAAGTTGAGTTTTGTGTCGTTTCATTATCACAAAGTATAGCAGCACTTAAACCTCAGGAAAATTAATAACAGCAGCGTTGAAGTGCCGATACATTGTCGAGTGTTTTTACTCAACAATAGCTGAAACAAAGTGAAAACGCGGCATCATCCGAGATATAAAAACTGCATCAGCGCCACCGATGCTGCTGCAGTTGCTGCGATTCTTATTAATTAAAAGTGTCATGTTTCAAAATGATGACGCGGTTAACAAGTAAAAAACCCACAGTAGATATTGAAAAGTTAGTTTATCATCTGAATAACAGTTTCAGGGTTATTTCTAAACCCGATCATCAGTGAAACCATAAAATCTGTATGGTCTCTCTGATGAAAGGGTTTAGAAGTAACCCCGAATCTGTTAGTCAGATAATTAACTAACTTTTCAATATCTGCTGTGGGTTTTTATTTGTTAACTCTTTAAGCCTAATATCAGTCTACCAGTCATGTGTGTTATGAGCATCCTCCACATTGTATGGATTTGAACTACGTTCCTCCACAGGTCTCTGTTCCTCCAGAGCTTTGAACCTCGTGGCATCATGTGACTGTAGTGCTCCTGCGTGGCAAGGATTGGAACTTGATGACATCATGAGACTTTACAACGTTCCTCCCTCGATAGGGTTTGAACCTCGTGGTCTCATTAGGACTGTGAAACATTCCTTCCTTGAAGGATTTGAACTCATGACAATCTACAACGTCCCTCCCTTGAAAGGATTTGAAACTTATGGCACCATGAGACTCTGCCATTTTCCTCATTTGCAGGGACTTGACCAGATGGTATTGGTCTGTACACTGTTCTGCTGATAACAGGCGCAGACGGTCGTAAGACAGAAGCCGCCTCCGATAACGATACAAAGAAAGAAGAGATAATAATTTTTTGCCTTCGTTTTCATAATTAACGCGAATCGATTCTAATTAAAGCGTCCGCGCGCGCGATGCGGCATTAACGAGAAATTATCTTCCGACAACACAAACGAAAACGACATCGTTTCTAGTCGACCATTCTCTTTCGCGGCGTAATTACTACGATATATCGATCGTCGCCTAATTAAACCTGAAACCTTCCGCCGAAAAAATCTACATCTCGGCGCGAAAACGTAATCTCGACTCCGAGGTCACAGGTAAAGCGAGTAGTGACTTCGCGTTAATGACGTAGAACAATGGCTGATTACGAGCGTTTGTGAACCCGCTGTAGACGGCAGCGCGCCACGCGTGTGGCACGTGAGAGAAAACCTAATTAATCGCATGAAAATTAGACAACACCTGATAACTGCTTATTAATCTATTTTTTTTATCTCAAAATGATCTCCTTCAGGATATCGAGAGAGAGAAGTAGCACACCCTGGCCCCTAGGTACGAAGAGGTTATCATGCTCATTGATTAGCAATGTCTATAATGATGATGATGATGACATTAAACCTTTTTTCTCTACCTCAAATAAAGAATATCTCTTTGAATCGTGACAATTGATGATCTGTCACTAGGTAGCGCTGTTTGAATTCATCTATATAGATCTCTCCAAGTTTGATATATTATATAATTAGTGTATGACATGTACAGTATTGTTAATAACTTTGTGTTATATTTCATCAACAAAAGTTTATATTTTCTGTTGTTTTGTAAATATATATATTTCATAGTCTCCCTCCATGTACCACAGAAATGGTTGGAGAATAAACAAATTCCCTAATTCCTAACATTTACATATCAATTAAGTTCGATACAACTTTTCTTTGAAGAAAATCCCATCGTTACGAAACCAACCTCCGAGTCATGAAGACAATCTCGTACCTTGTCACGGCTCATGTGAAGAAATTTAGGATTCGTGGGCGTCAAGTCCAGTGCAGCGATATATTCGAGAAAACAAAATTTCAGCCTGAAGAATATTCTTGGTCTTGTCACTAGAGGTACAGCTCGTGTTATGCTATTCCCAACCGGAGTATGCAGCCAATTATAGCTAGTGAAGCTCATACACAATTCCAGATTGTTCCTTCGTCGTCAAAGAGAAATCAGCAAGGAATCTGAACAGAAACATTATTTCCTCAACTTAATCCAAATCATCTTGAGAGCTAAGAAAACACTTGAAAGCATGGACCCCTGCATCATCCATGGCAACAATGTATATTCAACGGGTTATGTAACTGTTTATTAGATGTCATAGCTAGCATTCTATATAGTAGAAGCTTCTCAGTTGCTGGTAGGTATAAGTTCTACTTTAAAATGGCATCCAACCATCAAGCACCAAAATGGCACATCCTAAGAATCAACCCCCAGTTCACAGTATATATAAATCCAACCCAGGTAAAAATACCCCCGCCTTCAAATTCAGTTTTCTATCAAACTAGAGTATGTAACACTTGGATAAAAACAAGATGATACTTTTTGACATATGCAATGGGGCGATATCTACCGGAAGGGTATTATTACCTGTTACCCTTATAGAGTTGCAGGAGTCTAAGTCCTGATCATACGGGGTACCCATTCATCAGGAGTCTAAGTCTTAGATATATACCCATTCATCCAATACGGTGGGTATTGTATTGTGCATCGGGGATGAGTCAGGCACGGTTTGAAGAGAGAGAGAGATAGAACAACGATTAAATCTGGCCACAAGGGATCAACAACAACAACAGCACCACCACCAGATACACAAACACATATATATATACTCACTCACAATACATATACATGAAGGATGAATGATGACCATCAGGGAGTATAATTTATGATTGTGTACTGGAGAGTTTGTTCAGTGATATAAGAGATGACTCACACGCACAACTATCAAAGCTTGAGCTTTTGCTCTCTAATCGCCGATGGATGGATGCTCGCTCCGTCGGAGGTGGATGGATGAAATGATCGGCGCGCTGTAAGAAATTGATTCCTATTAATGGTCTTAATTAACAGAATCCAGATGTAAATACACCGAGCAATCCATCATTGTATATTTATACATATTTACAATAGACAATAGAGTTGATGAGTGTAGTCACCAGTGCTGAATCTATATTGGTCACTTCCAAGTCAGCATTACAAAATAGGACCACATGTCCAGGAAACTCCGCTACAACTAGGATTTGAACCGAAGAACCCAGAACTCGGTTACGCAGATCTGGGATAAGAACTGACTCAAGAGTTAACTCATCGAAAATGAACTGATTTCAACTCAACAGTTAACTGTAACTCATAACTACACGACTGGATCCTCAGGGAAACCTCAGACGAGGCGATCAAGAACTCTTATCGATAAATTTCTTAAAACCTTGGAAAACATCCGACTAGTCTAAATCTGACGAGTCTTTGGGTAGGATTTGAGGGTGTGCTGTTGTCAACCCTAAGAGCATGGCTTATATCGTGAATTTGGATTGATTCCTACAATGTTCATTTTATGAAAAAAAGTTACGCCATTTTCATTGACGAAGTAGTCAAAATTTAACGCTGAATCCATCCCTGATCCGGAAGACCAGTGAAAGATGGCAAGGTACCTCCTCGCCTAATTATATCAAATAGAATAAATTAACCTCAATTTCCAAATTCACAGAACTGTAACAGACTCCACCCATATCTGTATTTCAAAATGTCATCACAAATATAGGTTTTTTGTCAGGTGTTTTTTTCTCCACGAATGAAACAACAAATTCTAATCAAGCGAACTTCATTATACAAATCATTCTTGTGAAGTGGTTTCTGACATTTAGAATTGAACTTTTTTCCTGTCGCATTCGTCATAATTATTTATAAAACGTCGAACATCAAAACAAAAAATATCCGAATCGAGAGTTTAAGGAAAAAAGGCAGAAGTTATTTTTATATATTGTTTTCGTGAATTTTGATGTTCAGCATTTATTCTATACTTTGTGAAGATCAGACGTTTAGAAAAGAACCTTTAAACATCGCCGTAGATGCCTCGAGGGCCGAGTTTTAATGATTTTTAATTTAAGGCGGGACTTTAATTGAGTATTATCATCGAAATGAATACTTGCGGTACATAATGACGACTGGTACGCGGTTACAGTTAGTTTCAAATTTCAAATAACGCTAAAAATCTATAGACCAATGTTTAAATTGATATCAAGAGTTTCTCTCAATTATACTCATCAAAACTGCAATAGTTTTAACTATTTACGACAATTAAACGTTTCTTTTCTACAAATAGTTCAAACACCGACTTGTTTAAAAAAGGAAAAATTCAAAACGCCTTTTACAAATATTTCATTAACTGTGTTCAGATGAGTGACGACACATAGGAACTCTGGAGGATGAATGAAAATAAAATCAATACTTTCTCCTAGAACGAGAAAGGTGTAGTAACTCTCGATGATGAGTAGATTATCAATCACCTGCCTACAGATAGGTGCTAGTATAATATAGATGGATTGATTGATTGGCAGACAAAAGATAATCTGACTTGATCAGTTTCCGACTGATTGTAGGCGAGTTTTACAAACGCAGTCATTAGAACCAGATGGTCTATAGGCGAGTAATTGTTCTGTAGCTGCACTCATAATTACTGCCACAGCTTCTACACTATGAGGGACCACCTCGAAAATGCATGATTCCATCAACTTGGCTTAACATCTAACAAAAAAGTTTCCTAAGTTTGAAAGGTGCCTTGAGTACAAAGTACTTCTTTTTGAAAATTCGCCATTTTAGCTAGTTGATTTTCCTTTTTCTTAATCCGATGATGATTTGAAATCAGTTTCTTGAAGCTAGAAATAAGTTTTCCATTCAATTTCTATACAGTGGAAAATATATATATTAGAATCTGAGAATAGTGTGTACAAATCTTATCAACAAAAGCACGCTAACCGTAGACAGAAAGGCTTCCTCTCTGTTTCCATCATTTGGAAAAGGGAAAAATAAGAAACTTCAAACTCGAACCCAAAACTGATTGGAATAATCTTCAGATGCCCCCTACCTAGTAACAAGCATACACAAGCAACATAGCTAAAAGCTGTGTGTGATAATTATACTGCGAGGATGATAATGCCTTTGTCCTTTTACTGTTTACAGAGACCACATGAAATGTGGATGATAATCCGTTCCCTCATACATAACATCAACCAGAGGTAGAAATATGTTTATTGACCTCTGTAAGATAATACACACACCTTCTACACAATGCTCTAAAGACCAGGGGCCGGTTGCTCAAAAGTTGGTTAGAGGTAACCAGTGGATAGTTGATATGGTGACAATTAAAATTTCATTGTTACTATGGTATTTAACGGTCGGTTATCTTTAACCAACTTTTGAGCAACTGGCCCCAGAGCTGGAGCACATGAAACTATGACCGAAGGCGCATTTAGCAAATTCAACAAAATGACTTAAAAACCTAAGAATCTATATACTGACATGAGAATGCCAGAGTCGATGAATTTCTCTTCATTTCTAACGGATTTTACTTCCAAGAATGCTTCTATCATTGACCGATTAAATGTCAAAATATCACCCTTACTTACCCTACCCTTACATTTAATCCTAGAAAACTAGACTCAATCTCTAAAACACCACGATCGTCCAAGAACTGGATCATATCACTCGAGAATCAGATGAAGATTTTGAGAGAACTCTGCTGAGATACCCCGTGTCTGATCGTCTATTGTGTGAATACCATAAAACAGGAAGTGGTTCATGTTTGCTGAATGTTTTTGTTTGCTTATAATTGTTTAGAAATTCCAGCGAGATGTTGCCGCCGCTGCTGCTGCTTCTACTGCTGCTGAGTGGATCTTCATTCAATCCCGGCATTTTTACAGATCCCATGAGGAGGAGAGGAGAGGTTTACTGAATGAAAAACTATTTACTACGTAAAAGCCCTCTAATTTAGAGACAACAAATAGTTTCCAGTTTTGTGAACAAACACCGAATTGGCGATAATTTTTTCAAAATCTATTGTTGATGATGCATAGTTAGGTGTAATAGTCATGAAATATTTGAGAAAAATATCTGAAATTTCATAATCTACATGATTGCTTTCACTTCACTGAACTTGATTTTTAGGCTCCAAAATCTGAAAATTCACAAACAAGTCATCGGATAGATATAAGACCCGCTTTCTCAGTCAGAGATGGTACGCTAAAATTGATTTACTAAAATTTGGATAAGTAGAATCGAATTTAATCGAAATGTTGAAGAAATCGAAGCGCGGTAACCCAGTTACTACTAGCGACACCTGGCGGAATCCTCGCTTGCCACGGTAGCATTGACGGTACCCGATTAAAAATTTATAAATACACGCGAAACATAATAGAACATGGAAATCGATGAAGATAAGAGATTCAGTTCGCAGAACTACGAATTTAGATGCAAATTGAATCGAAAAATCACGAATTCTAGAATGAATGAAAGAAGACGCAACAATCGTTTATACGACGACCAACGTTGTTATGCACACTTGATTTAACAGTTTGTCTAGTCGTTTGTGTCGTCCGTGCGCGAGCGCGCCTGGAACATTGTAGAAACAGCAAGTTCGATCCGGTGGTGGATATCTTCGTTTTAAAAATAAAAGACTGATTATTGATCGGCGATGAGTTTGAAAAGGGCTCGATTTCAATCGCTTTTGCCATCACAGAATGTGAATAGCATTATCGTGTAGGAAAAAAAAACTATTTAAACAAAAACTAATGTGTAGTAAACATTTAGAGAATTTATCATTTTTGAAAATTATTTAGAATTGTGAAAAGAACACTTTAACATGCTATGAAATACAAAGCGTTACAGCAATTCATAAAAAAACCCCTTAATTATCAATCTTTCTCGAAAAGTTTAATTTGGAAACATATCTGACGATGAACTTCTGAAGATCTTACGTAAAAATCAAGTTTCTATCAAAACATTGTCAAAAGATGTATGAAAATGATGACTTACACGCAATACCCAAAAGTGACTAAAGATTTAGCCGATTCATCAGTTCTAGTTGTGAAGAATAGTTGTAGTATATACAGTAGTAGCATCAATAGTAAACTCCCGGCAGCAGCAGCAGCAGCAGCAGCGTAGTAGTAGTAAAAGTATCATCTGTTTCAGCTACACACACACAGAGAATAAGAACAATAGGTGAAAACTGTCTACTAACCAACGATGATCTCCGCTCCGCCTCAGCAGCTGAATAACAACTGACTGTCAGCATCACTCTGAAGAGAATCCTGAGAGAGAGCAACCGAGAGAGAGAGAATGGAGTTCTAACTCACACCAGGTGTAACGCTACCTGGGGTATCCGGTAATTACCGGGTATTATTGCCGCGCGCGTACTGATAAAGGAATTGCTCCTCCGTGCAGCGAACGAGCTCGAGCTCTCCGTTGTAAACAATGAGCTGCAGTTAACAAGTAACAGTTGTTTATTCTTCATTGAGAAAGAACAATCCCTCCATCGGAAACTGAATCAATCCTTCTACGAGGAAAAAATCAGACAACAATATGCCAACTTATGAAATATGTTGTAAGTGACGATAAGACCCGTGACAAGCAATAGGGACAGTTCTATTTCAATAGCAAAAAGGGCACTTTTTCACACGTTTTTACACTTTCCTATTGAAAAAGGACAGATCTCTAAAATATGAGGTTGTGTCGCGCTACCTAAATACATCAGCCGAGAATGGATAACTTTTTATTTAGAAAAAAAAAAACCCATGAAAATAGTATCCAAATTTCGCAAAAATGTCCAAAATTTTTTTTATACTTAGTTTTCGAAGGGCAGCTTGAAAAATCAAAACAATAACAATTGTTTAAATTGGTTTGTCTAAATGATATTCATCAATAATGGAAATAGTCTCAACTTTTTACAGCGATGGTCAGTCTATAGCCTGATGATGCATCGTTGAATCAGAATTTTGACTTAGTCCCTGAAGTATACCGGTGATTCAGCAAAACAATGTGATTAACCATTGAGAAGGTATTCAAGTACGGAGAAGGGGAGAGAAGGACGCGATAAACGGACGTTATCTGACCAGCGTCCACTGAGAAATGAAATCTCACCTCGTCAGCCATGCTGTATATAACGAGACTCAGGTGAATGTATTCACTGTGTGTTGATCGATTTGAATATACGATACCTTCGAGGATCGGACATAGACAGACAAGAGACCAGTACCAGCCCGGAGACAGACGAGAGACCAGTACCAGCCCGGAGACAGTCAAGAGACCAGCACCAGCCCGGAGACAGTCGAGACCAGCACCAGCCCGGGGACAGACGAGAGACCAGTACAAGCCCGGAGTGCAGTAGATGGACAGATGACCATGAGCCAGGTGGATAGGTACAAGACCCTAACATACCAGCTGGGAGCCATACTACCAGCCCGAAGCCAGAATAGGGCAAGATACACCACAGTGGCCACTTCCCGCCAACTCACAAAATCCCTGAGTGTTTCCATGTTGTGAATTTTAGAAATTTCTCCGTTCAAAAAGTAACAATTCATTTATTTCTTATGAATCACTTACTGAAAATATACGAATGAACCAGAGCCATGTGCAAGATACACAGGCCCAGAGCTGGAGGAAAACAACACCAAGCCAGCCAAGCAAAGGAGCTTGACCATAAATGTAACAACTATTCTATCTCCACTTCTTAGCAGTGAACTGAGATGAAAGTTCAGCTCGGTGCAGTTCATCAGGATCACTGCCGGGTGTTTACTGTGTATTGAAAAAGTGTAAAATGCTTCAACGACTTCTGCTGAAAACTAACAGAGTAGTAAAACCCGACGCTGTGAACGTAATCTATCTGCAGATTACAGCACATCTGGAGGTGGGTGGAAATCTAGACCCTAAAGAGAGAGAAAGACACACGTGCGCGCGTGGAAAAAAATCATTCAACATTGTCACGTCGTGTCGGACTGTAGTAAGATCTATCAGAATCTAATAACAATTCTTATCTAATAATTTAAATGATGGAAATAATGAACTTAATGGATATTTACAGATTTTCTCTGAAATTTGAGGTTCCGTGATTGTAAAATTATCAAAAAGACCTAGGGATCTAGCAATCTCAACAAATTTCCCTGATTTTCAGCTTTTCTTACAAAATTCTCTGGATTTCCAGACTTTTCTAGATAAAAAGAAAATCCCCGACTTTTCCCTAATTTCCAGGTTTGCGGCCATCCTGTATTTTTGCTGTATTGTTTTTCCAAGAATTTCACAAACTGTCGCCTATTGCTTACAACAAACAGAATTTCTCGTCTCCTGAAGTTTGTTGTCACGTACAAAACTTTAAATATTTCAAATCGATGGAATATTCGCCCTTTATTGCGAGATTCATCCTTTATTTCGATTTGTGTTATTACAAAGGCAAAATGTCACGAGTTGTTGTCATTCCGATACATATAACTCGCTTCAGATACGTGCTGTAAATGCAGCCTATCCGTCTGCTATTCTCCGTCGCTGTTGTAGTCAACAGACAATCGGAATTTTAAATGCGCTCGCAGTCGACAAAATCCATAAAATAAAATTAATGGCTCAAGTTAAAACAATAGGGGATATACGAAGAGCTCTCAAGAGAGAGACGACGAATGACATAAATTACGGAAGTAGTTTGCGATGAACAATGAAAACAATAAATATCATCTAGCGATATGAGTTTAAGATTAGTTTCCAGTGCTGTCTGTACCAATATGAGCAACAGCCAGCCGACGCAAACTGTAATTACACTACGGATAGGTTAGAGGAGAGGAGAGGGGTGGAATGTTTTTATTTGGGGTAAAACTGGCCAATAAATTAGTTTTGAACGCCAAGTTTATTCTCCAAAAACTCTGTATGGTGAATGATATGTTCTACTCGGTTTGCCTATGATTTGCTTGATTAGAAACCCTGATTATGGTATTGTCGGTGATTTTGACACCGCGTCATCACACCTGACTGATCAACCACAGCTAAATGGTCACAACGCTGACCAGACAAACTTTTGAACTGTGCATGACTCAGCGGTCTCGTGGTTAGGACAGTGAGCAGCTAAATGGTATCATTTTTAAGCCTTTAAAGAACCGTCCTCGAAATTGATTGCAGAGGACAAGTAGATTTCAGATCAAAAAATCAAAACAGCAGTTCTCCGGGAAAACAACTCGGAAACAACGGGCAAAAAAACTGAACTTCTTAAAACAATAGCGCGCGCCGCTAGTGAGCAAGACAATAGTTACCGTGGTTACGTATTTATACAATAGACGTGGCAGGAATCCCTTGTTGATCCGGGATAGGGGAATAAACTATTCATTCAGTATGTCATTAATTGAAAAACTGCGATAAGGCAGCAGCAGCAGCAGCAGCGTGTGTGTATTAGGATGAGGGCGAGAGAAGAGACCCGATACCCTCGTTAGACCAAACCCTCGTGGAACTAGTGAAATTATTAATATTCAACGAATAGATGTTCATTTTCTAATTGCTTTATCGCGTAACATTCATCATCACTGTTACTACTACTACAACTACGATCATAAATTATACAAAATCGGAAAATTTTTTTTTTTTGGAAAAATTCCTCTCTTGATTCGATCAAATGTTTCTTTGTTGATTTTTACGGCGCAACAACGTCATTCTTTGTTGATTCAAATTTGTTGAATATGAATAATTTTCAAAAACAGCTTCGATAACAATTCTGAAGAATCAGAGATAATCAGAAGCCTATAAGAAGGCGGATATTGAGGGCAAAAACAGATAACTCTATAAATGTTTTTATATTTTTCTGAATTCTATAACACCGTCAAGACATGTTAGAGCAAGAGCATGCGATGCCTTACGCCGACCAGAAATGATATCTCCGAAAACGAAAGCTTAGAAAAAATGCCTATAAATTAAGCGTTGAACAGCGTTTCAGAAATTACGAGTTCAATGGAAATTGGATTTGAAATGAATTTCTAAGAACGTCGAGTAGAAATGGATGAAATCTTGGGTAATCGGGAACAAATCTACGATTGGGTCTAAAATACCGCGTAGAATGAACGAAACCTCGTCTGTAGATGAAATCTAAATGAGTGAAAATCTACGATTGGGTCAAAAATATCGCGTAGAATGAATGAAACCTCGATAAGCTATGATTAGCAAATCAGAAAAGTGATTAAAAAAGCATTTGGACTTTGAAAAAATGGATCCTACCTGATTGCGTTACTGACGAGGAGGAGTTATAGTCCACATGATGTTGAACACACTACGAGTGAACGAGTACTGAGTGAAATAACACACTGCTGCTGCTGCGGTGGTGTGCTGCTGCTGCTGCTGCAGCTAGTACTGTTCCTCACGACTACGACAAACAACAATAACAGATGACAGCATCAGCAGCAACCAGCGAGGAGCGCGGGCGGCATCCAGTCTCTAATCACACGCTAGCTAGCGTATCCCAGCATGCACTAGTAGCCGAGCGAACGACTATTGACGACGATCGCGGCGAACAAATCACATTTATCAATCGCGATGCGTCGTCATCGTCGTGCGTCTGCTAGAGTCGAGAGAGAATCAGTGACAGCACCGCGGCGTAACCGACAGAAACGACTGACTGTTGCAGCGGCCAGCGGACGACTCAAACGCGTGCGCGACGACTCAACAGCGCTGTAATGACTCAGCATCTCTTCACCGCGACCACGAACATAATTTTCAATTCTTAATCAAATGGAATACAACGGCATAAATAAACATTTAGAAAATGACACCTCAGGCCTCGCTAAGTTTTCAATTCTAAGCCATTTTTAGTCATGTAAAATTTTATTCAGAAGTTTGATTTCTCGATGTTCTGATCTCATCAGGGTGGCGCCACTTTCCACCCATTTACAAATCCCTGAGTTCTCCCTGATTTTGATCACACTAAATTCCCTGAGAAAATCCTGAGTAATTTCAAAGTTTTAAATGTTACTACCGTATTTGTTTTTCATTGAATCATGTACTGATAAACACGCGGTCAATGGCGATATCCAAATTCCCAAGTTTTCCAGGTTTTTGGTAGAATTTGTAAAGTTTCCTGAGTTTTCCCTTACTTTTCTAATTCCCTGAGTTTTCCAGGTTTTTGGTATCGAATTCCCTGCAGTTTCTTGATAATAATGATCAGTGGCGCCACCGTATTCACACCTCTCAATGGAAATGTAAATGTATCCAGCATTAAAAAAAATCAAATATCAAATAAAGTGTTTGTGTTACTAATGTGAATTTGGGTGGGACTCGCGTAATTCGAACACCTGACACATGCTACATTTCCTCATCAATCGAATGATGGATAAAATATCGATTTCGTTCATCCGTTCGTTATTTACTGTTTATGAAATCCGAACCAGTCTCTCCTCTCATATTTATATTGTTTTAGATGTGCCTGTGCGATATTAAAGAATTAGTGAAATGCCTCAAGGGTCAGACAGTTTCGATGAAAGGAAGCTTTTACAATTGATTCCCAAATGACTGTGACCTTCTAAACAGTTCTAGGTATCACGACCCAGTGTAAGTTAAAGTGAGATATTGCGCAATCACCGGGGTTCGAACACAGGGGCCAGTTGCACAGTGAAGACTTAGATTTAAGACCAGTTTAAGACCATCTCGGTTCTATAAAACCAATGTAACAACGACCATTTTTGGATTTCAGTCGCGTCTATGCAGCTGGGCCCATCTGTTAACCAGTAGACCACTTGTCCAGTGGTTATACAGCTTGTCCTATATGTGTAACACCAGTTCCACAGTCTTTTTTATTAAGTGTCTACACGGGACAATTCGACCCGGGCCAAACTGGCCCGGACTGAACCAGTCATATTTGGCCCAGGCTTAATAAGATAGCGCGTAAAAATCACTCTCATTACTAAAATGCCATCAAAACAATGAGGAAGAACTGTTAGTATTCATACAGCGAGTACACGGCCTTTATCAGACAATTGTTGATCAGGCCTAATTTGGTCCTAGTCAAGCATCCATCGACTCATTTGGTAATCAACAAATTTCCCCAATAGTTCTCTGATTTTTTTAGTTTCTAATATTTTAAAATAAAAGAAAATTCGCTAACTTTTCCCTGATTTCCAGGTAAGTGGCCACGGTGACAATCTGACGTCTGCCGACGAAAAGTGATCATCATTTGCATCATATCGAGCGAGCGGTTGTTGTACGTCCTGTCATACGGCGACATGTTTACGCATTATTGAATTATTCAAACTTTGTCCGACGCGTTTGTGTCGATGAATTCATCGCCGCTCGCCTGATAACCCCGCGAAGACGTTCGAAGCCCGATCTCTCCGTCTACTATTGTTTAAAGCCGTTGTCGAAACCCACGGAAACGACGTCGAACGTCAGGCAACCGTGCGCGTGAATCGTATCGGCTCGTTACATCGGTAACGGTTCCGCGTCGACGACGACTCGCGGGTCGTCCCGCGTCGGAGTCGGTTTACGACGCGCGGGTCAAAAGTCGGCAACTTCGTCGATACATCACCGGCGCCCGCGGGCGATAACGCGCGCCCGACGCGTTACGCTATTGTTCGGCGACGGAACCCGACGACGAGAAATATGGCCGCCGTTGTCAGCGAGCGGAAATTTCACCCGAGCTCTCGTTGTTCGTTGATGTCATGATCTATAACGCAACGACCGACGCACAACGTGTTAATTATGTAAGATAACGACCGCCGATGATGAAGATGATGATGATGACAAAAATCGCTCGATTCCTCTATGATTCACCACACGATGAAAACCTCATAAAAATATTGTCTGGGATTCAGCACTCAGTCAAAGTTTTCAGACCTATTAACCGGGAATCAAAGATGCAATGAATGATGCTGGCGCCAAAACAAGCCATAGGCGACAACGGTTCTCAGGCTCAGGCTCAACAAGGCGAACTCCGAAATTCCCATTACATTTTGGATATGTCATATCTAGTTGTGAGGTCATCTTCAATTCAAGAAAAAGTTTTTTTCTCTCTAGTTCTGCCACTAGGTGGCGCACTGGGCCCAAAAGTTGATACCTTTTTTCTCATTACCAAGTTGACCCAGTCGGCTGCCAATCTACCCTGTACATTACACCATTATGATCGAGCTAACAATAAGAGGCCCGGCAGCTATAGCAATGAACTGATCGCAAATTTTATTGCAGTTTACAAAAGTGACCCCGGCTGATAATAAGAAAAAAGCTTTCATTCTTTTTTATGGCCTTACTATTATTTTTCAGATATCAAGAACTCCTATGACCCTAAATTCATATTGCTGCGATGTACATTTCCAGAAATCCTGGTGCACTTTTACCATAAATCTTGTAACTATTCCTTCTAAACTGTCCATTCTATTCTATTGCGTTCTTTGTGTTATTGCGGGGAATGGAGATGTTTATCTTCGCCCGGCTTTCATAGCTTCAAGCAGTTACACCTGAACATTGTTCCCGAACAAGATAATCAGCAATCAGCTGCGGCCATGTTTATGTAAGTTACCAATAAGCAGGGGGTCGAATCTGTCGGTATCAACTGCGGCTCTGATTATCTGAGTTTTATTGCTGAGTGTTCTCTCTCTCGTGAAATGAGTAAGAAACCAATCCTTAGAACAATACACGGTGGAAAGTAATGGTTGAGACCGAGGCTGAAGCTGTGGTTTCCGTAGAAGGGTACAGACTAGACTAGACCAGCGCAGACCAGACCAGCGCAGACCAGACCATACCAGACTACCTGATATCTCTAATTGTAGCAGTTTTCACAAAACATTAGAGTAATCCGACAGTAGTCATATTCAGGTATTGTAAACCTAAGAATGGATGCGATCTTTAAGTGTAGTTTTGTATACATCATCTCAAAATTAACAAGGTCCTGGGTGAGGGGTTGATTCTCACAAAAGTAGACTTTTCTAAAGGGTACATGCCAAAGGTTTAAGTCGGAGTACTCCTGTGGAAAATTTTGAATACGAGCCATTTCACAACTTCTGGCATATTGCGGTGAAAATAGAAAACATTTTGCTTCATTTTTCAGCAATTTGGCCTCGAATAACATAAGTTTGAAAGTAAGTGAAACCAAGTGTTACTTTTGAAGCCACTGAAATATGGCCTGCGTGATTGTATGGTGTCATAGGGGACTTTAACTAAGCGGGTATCTTCGATGGTGAAGAGTGTATAGTCAGTTTTCCGACGTAGACCCGGTTTGAGCTGCGATGACTGATGAACCCTTCCTTCGTACAATAGATATTATTACATCAATATCAACAGCCAGTAACAACTGATCACCGGCGCCGGAGACGAGCTACCATTCTGTATAACAGCCAAGAATTGATGAACAGAACACAAATTTCATTTGTCATTAAATGCCATTTCATTTGTAAAGACGGCCTCGAAATACTATTCGAAACGCACAATAACGCAAACAAATTGGATTTTTGATAACAGAATGCGTTGCCATAACGAACTTCAGTTATACACTCACCAAATCGGATGGAAATTTCGCAAGTCGTTTATTTTAGCGAGATTCACGATGGGACACATTTCGCGTCCACAATTGAGATTGCGTTACGATGGTTTCCTCTGAAATCGACCGATGACGTCATCAAATTGACTCCCACTCCTTACTAAAAACAACGCCCACAAACAAAGCGAAGTTAGAAATTTAATAATTTGTCCCGTGCTAAAATTTGGCTCAGGCCTGGTCTGGCGTCCAAACAGGCACGGGGCCCATTTGGCACCCGTGTGGCCAAAACGCGGCTACAGAACGCAGGCAATATGATGAAATCAAAGGGGATTTAGCACATAGCCATCCTAGATAAAAGGGGTCCAAGAGACTTGAGATTTGAGGATTGTTTCAGGGCCTCAGAGATGGGCTGCAAAATGCGACAATATTTAGAGTATGTGATTAATGGATAACTCACAAGTTGAAAACTAAATGCCAATACTTTATAGGACTTTCAATGTCAAATTCTCTCTCTCGCTGCTGCTGCTGCTGCTGCTGCTGCTGCTGCTGCTGCTGCTGCTGTCCTCCCTGCTTCTCACTTCAAAACTCACAACTCTCTTAGCGATAGTGTCAATGTCTCTTGTCGTCTGCCTCTCAAGAAACTCGGCAGAAACTCGACAAATCATTTCGTATTGTCCGATAATGAATAATAGATGTTTAATATTCAAGAGCTCTTCGGTCGACGAAATCGCCTGAAATATTCACGATTTATTTATATTCATAATCCTCCATTCATCGGATTATCATTAATGACGCGAGGCTCGGATCGAGTGCCGCCCGTCTCTCCTGACAACTTGTTTGTCTTGATTTTTAGACGTTAAAACGAAACCCTTGTCTAGCGTCGGTTTAATTATTGACACAAAGAGGTCTTACAACGAGAATAGATCTCGTTATTCTTCGACGTCGACGGCGACTTACTTGCGACCTGCTCTTAGTTTTGACAGGTTGTCATCGTCGTCAAAGATTGCTGCAATTAGGCGGCGAGACTTTCTTGAAGATAAAAAATGAGAAATTTGAATTCAAGAATGCCGAGACGATATCATTCATTTTCTTTCAATTTTCACGAAGCCTTTCCCTGACAAAACCAGTTACAGAGTAGGAGTTTAGGTCCCTGTGGACCTCTAGACCCAGTTCCACAGTTGTGAGTTAGAGTTAACTCTGAGTTAAAGTTAGTTCATTTTCAGTGATTTCACCCAGAGTTAAATCTTAACTCGGAACTGTGGAACTGGACCCTGAGGTTAGACTGTTGCGTTAAGACATAAAAGATGAACTAATTCTTACTTTCAATCCAAAACGGAGGTTTATTTTCAGACGAGTCAAGCACGTTGAAAGGTGTCACCTCAAAAATCAACGACGGGTTCCTCCCATATACATGATCCGACAGTATTTCATCAAATTTCAAAAGATTCCATCCACAGGTTCAGCCTATATCCTGCACAACAGAGAGACCGATTTAGAATTAAAGGGGGACAAAAACAGCTATCAATAAGTGAAAACTTTCTGTGAAAAACAAGCAAGTTTTTTCACTCCCTGAACTAATAATACAACAATAATGTATTTAAGGTTGTAATCCGAAAAAGAACTGTTTTTTTGGCGACGCTTTTACGCGGAAGCATCGTTTCATGTACGCCCGTAATTTACGTGTCATAAGAGTCACCTGGATTGTAGCCCCTGTCATCAGCATCATCATCATCATCGACAGGGAGTCTGACTCCGGAGTCGTCACGTTCCCTGTAATTTCAGGCTCTCCTTTGTTTAGTCATTACGATCGTCGTTTGGCGCGCGTTACACGGCGACACCGCGAGGCATCCTCGTGACAAAAGGGCAAAATTTTCGAACTACCCCCATTTGAACTGGTAATTATACGACGGAAAAATAACCGCTTGTCACAAGAGTCGAAGTCAACTGACTGGAAGAGTAACACATGCAGTGAACAGTTTATTCTAAGCTTCATTGATATCAATATCAATATCAGGAGCCAGCAATGCTACTGTTGCAAGTGAGGACCAACCACATGCACTGATGTGCAGTAGGGCAGCAACAAGGATCCACCAGGTGTCACTAGTGTGTAGTAGGTATTTGATCACCTTATACTTATTCTGGTCAGGCGAATAAACGTTTATCTCATCTTAACTACTACTGTGGCAATAGAGGATTGCACTTGTGGCAAGTGAGGATCCACTAGATGTCGCTAGTGTGCGGTGGGACATCAACTACGGTGGTATGTGAGGATCCACCAGGTGTCACTAGTGTATAGTAGGACATCAACTACTGTGGCAATAGAGGATTCCACTTGAGGCAGGTAAGGATCCACTAGGTGTCACTAGTGTGCAATAGGATTTCAACTGCTATGAATGCATTTTGTTTTTAAGTTTAGAAGCTAGAGTAGACTTTGATATCGTCGTTAATGCTACTGCTGTGCACATCAAACAATCAACATCGATAACAGGATCAATATCAACATTTTTTTTCTACAAACTAAGATAAAAAATACGACGAGAAGCCAAATGAAATACAGAATCTAGTAGATAGATACATGTAGATTGATGTAACAGTGAATCAATTAAGTTCAATACATTGTTCAATGTAAACTGTGGAACAAAAGGCTTCACAGCATTTTTGTCAAGACATCTCTGAAACTAAATCAGAGAAGTGAAAATAAATTTACCTGAAATCATTGTTCAAGTTAAAGGAACCACTATAAGTAACTGTTATATATTTCCCAAATAAGCACAAAACCCGAATTACCATTTGTCCACAGGACACCCTAAATAACCCATATGAACCATGATTTCTCAGAAAATGAGTCCGCAGCAAAAGCAATGTTAAGGTACAATCCAACGCTTCGGTCTCAATCTTTCTGCTACAAGTACTTAATCAAACATTGTCCCATAAATCAGATATATATATACATCGATTCAAAGACTAAATACAAGACGATGCAAACATCAACAACTTCATCCAAAGAATTTGTTCATTAGAAGTTCCGTCTTACAAGACGGGAGGGATACCGACGTCAGGAGTTTCAACCCTGAGTTTACCATATGTGATACGTGTTGGGCTATTACAACATACACACAAATACAAACAGATCATAGATAAAACTATTCTCTTCGAGGTCTTTGAATCGTTCTGATATCAAACGCATCGAGATCAAAAACAAAGGCGATCATTTATACCATTAAACGGTAGACAATAAACTTCTGTTACAAGAAGCAGTGAATATCAACGAGAAACATTTCTTTTTCTCGATTTTCCTATTTCTTACTTCATAAATCCGGAAATGAGATCATATATGCAATTGCAAGTCCTGGGGCCAATTTTGAAGAACTTGTCCAGTCCCAAAAGGGCACTTTGACGTGCAAAGAGGCAATATTAGGGGCACTACCGCACTGAGGGGATAATTTTGAGGAACCTGATGTCCATGAAGGAATTTTAGGTCATTGAAATGCACCAATTATCTTGAAAAATGGCAATCAAAATGATTTGATGGACTTGTACAAGTCTCATAAGTCCCCTTGGATCTGCACCTGATATGTGATGACAGTCTTCAACCCCTATATCCTATCGGCAAAAATGGCTGCTTTAGTTCAAAGAAGCATTTCGAAAATGCCCTCACCCCACTTCATTATCAGCAGGTTAGACGTTACTTTTTCCTAGTTCGACGAACGGGGAGAGGCCGGAAAAATGAACGTACTAGAATTCTCCATTTCATTGATTCTTCAATTGGAAATTGGAAGGCGTTCACTGAAACTACTATAACGTCTAATGCAATAAACTTACACGTTCTAAAATCTATAACAATAACTGACTTTCAATCGGGGCTTTTAGTTTCGCCGGAAACTTATATAAACAGTCTCTCGACCTGTTACTGCCGCAGTTTGCGTAATATTTAAAACGAGAGACATAAATTTCATTGATTGTTCAGTTTTTATTCCAGAACGACAATTCGTACTGTTGTACATTGTAGAAGAAATACGATCACCGTCGGGCTTAATAAAGCCATCGATTTCATTCGCGTACGTTAATGATTCGAAACAATGAACTTCTAAAAACTTTCTGAAACAAGAAACTTCCAGCAGATGACAACGATAGACATCAATCAGGCTTTAATATCATTAGGTTATTTTCAAATTTCTCCATCGACCGCGATCGATATCGGAATGAACAGATGAACTTTCTATGCCGCTCGCACGCTTACCAGCATGGTATAAACTGATTGAAGTTATTATAGATATTAGATAGATATATATATATATATGTATATACAGAACAGAAGAATTATATAAGTTTTCGATTTTGAACCGAGGGAAACTCGGAAGGGCGTGTCGCCGATTTCAGCCAGCCATTGTTTCGTTCGGGAGAATTCGAATATTGAAGTTGGTTTTCATCGTAAGATGTAATGAAAAAGGTCAATCAAGGATTTGAAAATCTTCATGGCTTGATTTGGATTCTCTTAGAGCTAAGCTCTTCATACAAGCATGAGAATAAAATTATGCTTCCACGATGTTATTTAGAAGACAACTAACCGATGAGATTGTGTAACAATCCGACCTTTTGTTTGGCCTATAACAAAATGCTTGTCAAGTCACAAGTGAAGGATTCAACATTAAATTTCTATTGGATATATCCAATAGAAATTTAATGTTGAATCAGAACAATAATATTTCCAAAATTTCTACCCCCTCAAGCTATGGACTGCGCGCTAGTTAACTATGACGTAAACTGTGACCAATTCATGACTTTCCTAACACTCTTGAATAGTTTGATGAATTCATACGGCTCTGATAACAGAACAAGTTACACCATCAACAAACTGTGACCAAGTTACAACATACAAACATCATAAGTTAGACTGGAAACATCGCTGAATCATAACAAACGTATCTGAAGATTTACATCGATGGACTCGAATGCACCGGGTACGAACGACATTGATCAATTCTTAAAAATATCGAAACCCCAACGAAGCCTACAACAACAGCAGCAGCTCGCCCGATAAACAAACCCCCATTGTTAATCTATAATCGGTAAGTCGATTTATCTCCGAAGAATAACAACTCGTTGTTTGGTATTTACAGATCGAAATATATCTAAAATTCGTAATAGAGAAACTCAATAAACACCGTTTCAGCAACACGCGAACAACGCCATTGTTGTTATTATCAATCGGCGTGGTCAATACGGGTACGTGACGGGTACCTTTCATCTCGTGTGTCATCGCCAAACCCCGAACCCTTTCATCGTTTTCTAACGCAATCATCCGCGCCGCCGCGTCTATTTACGCTCACATTTCAAGTGATTATTTCCCCTTGATTTCGCGAATTGTCAAAAATACGAATATATAGAAACAAACGACGAAAACAAACGAATGAACGATTGCTCGTGCGTTCGAGACGTTTCCATAAATGATTATCTCGTCTTTGTTCTCGTAAACAATGTTTCGCAGAGATTTCTAAAACGTGTTAAGAGCGATTGAAATTGTCATACAATTTTTGATTTGCCCGCCAGCGCCGAACAGCTATAAATCTAATAAGAACGCAGTATAAATGTATCTATGAAACAATAAAGCGCATAGGTTATAGGATATCTGGGCGCGTGGGGGCTTCATAAAGTGCATCGATATTCAAATTTCGGTCGTTGAATATGTCGAAGAGTAATTACATGTATCTAATTTCAAACAACAAAACATGACGATCCAGTTCAAAGTTAAAATCTGACTTCCAACTCCAGGAGCGGATCAAGAGTTAAACATAAACAGGTAAGAAATTATAGGGTCTTACCCCAAACTCCGCAGCGACTTCGTTGCTCAAATACACTGGGATTTTTTTCAGAACCTTTTTAACGGGTAGTCGCCACAATTACACAATGTTGATACTTTTTCAGTTTTTCAAGGTCAAACTTGACATTTCTTCCGAAAATAATATTCATTGCCGAATATATGAGGATGGAATTCTTAAGGACCTCAAAATCTTAAGGGGGGGGGGTGGTGTCCAGACCCCGACAAACATCCCGGGTTACCCAATCCACCAGTGAAATCAAAGTTTACTCATGACAGTTGTCGAATAAACACTATAATCCGTGTATACTGTAGATAAATGAAGAAATCCCACACTTCGAATTTAAAATTATACGATCAAATTTATTATTACGAAACCACAACGTTTCGGCTGTTGACTAACAGCCATCATCAGGTGGAATTTGAATAAATTTGATCATATAATTTTAAATTCGAAGTGTGGGATTTCTTCATTTATTTACTCATGACTTTGTCACCGGTAATACAAACAGTAGATGTTTATTTTTACTTACTCAGGATTACGTATGAATTGAGACGACAACATCCCTTTACGCGCAAAAGGCAGTATTCAATCCAGGTAGATCCCTCGAAGCTTCCTCCCGTCTGCTAAGGCTTACACTATATAGTCCACTATCATAATATTACGGTCAACTTAACGTTTTTTTTTTTCTGAACAGTCCAAACGACACGAGGCAGCAAAAATTACTACTACTACTATTACTTTACTGCAACGCATGAATGAGAGACTCTTCTCTCTAACGCAGTATAGTTACACCGAGTATTAAACTCCTCCTCCCACCGAGCTAAACATCATTCGCCCGTTTCAATCGTATTCACCGGCGTTTTTTCCCAACTACGTAAAACAACGAATGACGAACAACGCTTTGACGACGACGCGTTAATTAATGAACGTCAACCGAGACTTGATGATAATTTGCCGAATCTGATTTTTGGCGCGTCATCAAAAATAATCCATTAAAAAAAAAATCGCTCCAGCTAGAATAATACAGCGTTGTACATCAACAGATGAAACAATCGATTTATATTCATTTTCATCGACTGACTTAGACAAAAATAATTTCAAGTGGGAAGAGGACCTTTCATCAGCGCCAAGTTCAGGAACAACGTTTCGAATATCATACGAAACTCGCTCGAAGACACAGATATTTCGTTATCGGAAATAGACCTTCGAGGAAAGTTTCGAAAGAACGATTTCGCGCGGAAAGCCGAACGCGACAAGTCGCCAAAAGACACGAATACTTTTTTCTACAGGGAACAAAGGAAAGTTAGAAGACTTTTCGACACATCAAATATCGCGCTGGAAGATACACAGGATAGTAAGCAGCCAGCGGCGCAAATAAAATATCAAAATTTACATTCGAGAATACATTCCCAAAGCTATAAACTCGATCATCCAAATATTCTAAGGCTATTTATAATTGTTATGTATAATCGATACAAAGCTATCCATTCATCGTACTAGAATTCTAAAAAGGGAGGTGGTTTAATTGAGTTTTGATTTTAGCTAAAACAACAATACCGATAAAGTATTTATCAATACCGTTTTCAATTACTGGCAATGATAACGTGGTAGGATTTTAGGGGTGTGTCCGATTTTCGAAGCCAAGTCTTGTCATTCGTATTTCGCTGCATTAGTCCACATTTCAGGAAATTAAATATCAATACCGTGGTTTCATTCCACTTGTTCCATGCCTCTCTTATTGGCTTTTATCAACAACTAAACCAGTCTAACTTTTAAAACCACTTGGGCTCATTTCCCTGACTTCTCAATCATTTCTAGCTTCCTTTCTTACAAAATTCCCTGACTATTATCCGACTAGTTTAAAGAAACGTTTCCCTCATTTTTTACGAAATTCCCCGATTATTTTAAAGAAAAGTAATTACCCTGACTTTTGCCTGATTTCCGAGTAAGTGGCCGCGCCGATAATAAATGAACGAACCACAGAAGCGTGGATGAGCGAGAAAAGAAGAGAGAGGGAATAACAAGAATAGTCTTTCGTAATTAAATCAGGTCACCTAGATTAACGGAGCAGAGAAGAGAACTGATTGTTGTTTTTGTAATGAGGTAGTTAACGATGTTCTGTGAATGCTTCTTTTTCATTATGGTGTTCATTCTGTAATAACTCGCACACAGTTCGGTAGCGTTTCAGCAAACAAAACTAAGAACGGTGCTCAGTTACTGAATACACTATACATTACACAAAGAGCAGACGCGTTTTTTTTCTCCTAAACAATGAGTTAAAATCATTGAAAATGAACTACATTCAACTGTGGGCTAAGGGTTGCAATAATCAATGATCCAGGTCCCGAGTAAGATGAGCATGAGCGCTACAGAGCTGAAGAACGACCAATATTTGATGTATAACAGACAGCTTCAATTCCCGACATTAACAGGGGGAAATTTGATGGGTAAATTTTAGGAAAATATGTCCAAAAAGCATTTGATTCTGAGAGGAGTATCAGTGTTACATGAAAAGGTAACCTCAATGAGCAGACTAGGTATAAGACAGTGGGAGCCAGACAAATCAATTTCAACTTCGAGAGACCCTTTTTTGCGTTCAGTTCCTAACGACAATACTCTCATAGTTTTTCTTCGACAGGGTTTCTCTGCCGACACATTTTCACATTTTTTTTCTTTTGCGAACGAACATAACACGCGCCGTATGATTAACAGAATCAGCGCCGAGCGAGTGGTAAATAATGAATGGACGAAGAGAGCATCGTCGTCGTCGGTCATCTGACTAATATCGAATATATCAACTCGATATGAGTGCTACGCTTACTCGACAATCAAGCGTCTAATATACACCAATATTCATACAGCAAGCGGTCAATGATGGTCAATCAACTGACCATCACCGGACAGTGGTCAATCAACGCGCACTCGCCAAGAGATAAAAGTCTTCATCGTCGCCATCATCACCGATATTTATGAATTTCTCACGCGATTCTCGTTGGGGCGCGCTAGAGACAAAATCTCTGCGTGTAATTATTGTCACTTGAGGTAACAATACACACTCACATAACAACACCGGGGTATCGATGTCCATTTGTCTGTCCGCGGGCCATATTTCAACCACACGTGAACCGTCATCCTATTAATTAAGATGTGAATAGATAATGAATTATTGACTGAAGATACAGGTACTCTCTCTCTCTCCATTCTTTGTCTCTAGGAATTCCTTTTCCTACTACGCAAGACTCACTAATAAACCGCGAGCACATGAGCATTTTTGTCCCGAAACAGCTGTTCAAAAAGCACGGCCCAACCAAGAACGTCGGACCAGGCCCGAGCCAAATTTTAGCAGAGGTCAAATTAATAAGTATAAATTGCTACAGTTTCCGAAAATGATTCACTTCGCTTCATTCAAATATTGGGAACGCACTCTATATTTAGGCACGGGCCAAATTTGACTCAGGTCTGATCAGGGTCTAATCGTCTCCATGTGACCGCGGCTTTCTGTCTCTGAATTCCTGTACGTGATAAGAAACCCACTTATAATATAATAAATACCCCGGTCCGATGACAATCATCGATGAACCCGAGGTGCAACAACAACCTGTCTTGTATTGAAATGAAATCTCAAGAGGTGACGACGACGACAGACGCGCGCACGATCGAACAATGAGAGAGAGGGGAGAATATGTAAAGCGATTTATTGATAAATCAGTCGACAATATCGCGTCTTAATTCAAATTCGCGCTTGATTTGTGATTGTGTCGACGAATATTATCGATACAATCGCACGTATTGTATACAACAATTGCATCCGGTTCAATCTCACAATTTTCATACATCTCTCATAAACACCTCCCTACATTAGCATCGCACGAGGTCAAATGGCCCGTGTGAATTGGTCACACAAAAAGGCCTGGTTGACAAGGGCTAAATGAAGCCAGACGAAAAACGTCTGACCAGGTCCATACCACAAAATTTTACCATGGATTAATGATAAGGATTTTATTTTATACTCCAACCGTTTCTATGGTACATGGAGTTAAGTCAACCCACTTGGATACTATCTGGTTGTGGAAGTGGCTCACCTCACTTGCCACAGATTTTGTTTTGATAACATTTTAGTATCAATTTATTTATCAGGAATGATTTATGTCATGTACGTATATTACGAGGGCTAAATCTGACTCAGGGCTGGTCCAAGCCAGTTTGACCCGGGCCAAATCGCTATAGAAGCAAAGCAAGGCTTGAACAAATTTCTGATTAACAGAAGACGATTGTTAAATTTGCAGCTTTGAATAATCGCTCTCTGTGTTTTGACAAAAATGTCAACCTCAAATCTATGGAATGGTCCTGTACGCCTGATAATCACCCCCTAGATGAGAATCAATATTCAAAAACTTTCGACTAATCCCTGACTCAACACAACGAACCATTCTGAAATATCAGTTATTTCTATCGGTGATTAGAGGATTGAAAATTAATTCATCGTTCATAGTGGGAAATAGTGGTGACCAAAAAATATCATCTCATTCCATTATAAAACGAGTCATTGATACTAATTCAACGACGTATACCGTGAACATTTATCATTAGGCGCCAAATTCAACGAGTATCTGATGGACCGAGCAAATACCGGCACATCCGTGCGCCGTGGCGCGGTGTGAATACGATATCACGCGCCGAGCTCGTAGTCAATACCAACAACAAAACACCCGACTTAGGATAAAAAAAATAGATACTGTGTTTCTCATTTCGGCTGGGCTTAAAAGTTGACCGGAGCAGACGCCTCATTTACCACGAAACTTTCAAATCATGATAGCTATAGAAATGAATTGATTACAAATTTCATTGCAGTGAACAGAGTGGCCCGGCCGATTCCGAGAAACAAGGTATCGTTTTATTTCAGCCTTACTCCACAGCGTTTAAAAATCCAACGCAACCGACGCAATTATACCCGCCGACAATGCGACATTGTTACCGCGCGATTTCGACTCCATCATTCTTTCATCGTTAAGCCGAGAGCCCGGGCGTACGCGCTAATCCCTGACATGTATTATACCGCGTACAATGGCCGCCGTTTTTTCGCATTGTCCGCGAACGGTAGCGTTCCATTACCGGCGAAGTTGGGTCTCATTGTCGCGTGTTACGCCATTACTCGACGCGGTATTGTTCGAACGGACCGATCGCGTTTCATTTTCCCCCGCGTGCGATGCCGGTTCGCGGGAGGTTTTTTTTTTTTCAATCGCCCGAGATAAAATCAATAACGAATTATAATTTCATTATCTCGTCGTCGTAATACACGACGAGAGCGAGCTTTACGAGATATATTAAGCTCGTCGACGCGATTGAAACAAAATGGACGGAACAAAAAATCGCGCCGGCCGCAATCGACAAATGAAATATCGTGCTCGATTATTCTCGTAGTCGTGGCGTCATTGTTTACGACGAACAAAACGTGCATTGACGACTAATGGTGGTTTTAGGTGTGGTTACTATAGAACCGACATTCGTTTGTCCGCGTATTATTGGCGATTCTGAAAGCCGACAACATTCATTTCATTTTTTTGCGGCGAAAAACTGGTAAATACCTATACAGAAGTTGTTTTGCGCAATAAATGCACCCACGCCGCGAGCGAGTTCAAACTGATCAGCATCTCTTGATTTAAGTTACCTTCCAATGTTTTAATTGATTAGGTAAACCAGGGATTTCCTCATATTCAGCCCCGGACTGTGCCGAGGATTGAGCTTAAAATATAGGATTCATTTCAAAGGTCAAATAACCAAAAATGCCACTCAAATTTGGGCTGATCAAACTGTAACGATCAAGAAGTGACAGTGATATTACGCACACTCACTAGGTCTTAAAGAAAGTGTGCTAACCGGTTAGACAAATAGAACTAGTCCCCATGGTCAGTGGTTGTCATATATGCGTAAGAAAACCTAACAGATAACTGGAACAAGTCTGCTTAATTGTAGACAAGTTTGGTGCAGTAGGATGGTCGAGTTCATTATGTTTGATCGTGTGATTTTACTGACCAGGAAGGGGTAGGGGGATGGGCTGGAGAGGGTAGGGAGATGTGGGGGATGGGCAGGAGGGGTAGAGGTACCGTGGGTTGATTACATTTTATCCCATAAACAAAATATAAAAAAATCCTGTCCGTTGCTGAATAAATCGAGTTAAGTATGAAAAACAAGGACGACGTCGATCGGCGAACTTTCTCAAACAACTTTATATAGCTTCAAACAAGCCACGGGCGATTCTTTGATAAAATCGAGAATTAATTTTCATCCGCGAGACGAGCGCGACACATCGCCAATGACGCTTAATACGAAGCCCTATACAACGCCCGGCATGCCAACAATTTGACTTTGATAATAATCTTACAAAAGCCGAACGCGTTGCAATTTTCTCGAAGGTGTCCCGAACGTGTTTTTGTTGTTTCGCACCCGGGAAATTGTGTGAAGTCCCGCAATTTCGCGTGTTTGATTACATAGCGTTTAAAAATATGCTCATAATAAAGTTAAAGGTATGAAATAATGATAAGTTTTGGCTTTTTTTTGCACGTTTGAAATAACAAAATACTTCAGGCAATTTTGCGATCATGACTGCGTGCATGACAAAACCGTCTCTTCGACTTTCATCCACTCCTTAGCCGCGATCACAGGAGCCTATTTGAACAACTGTTCACATGGATGCCAAATGGGCCAGTGACTGTTTGGCCCGACCAAAAACTTTGAACCAGGCCCGACTCAAATTCTTTAGCATGGGTCAAAAAATTGCAACTGGTTCCTGGAAGTGGCTCACTTGGTTTTGTTAAGCATTGTGTGAACGCGCTCTTAAATTAGGGCCAAATTTTACTTGGGCCTGATCCATGCCAAATCGTCTCCCATCCTTCTCCATCTCTTCTCCTTTTCCTATCAATCAATGATACAATTCTCTCAGTCTGTAATGCGAAAAAGTTTCAACTCTTCGACCACATTTGTTACAAGAGAAGAACAAACAATTTACGTAAGATCGAACAACGTAATTATACACGGTTTTATAATAATACTTAATTGTATAAACGCAGTTTCAAAGCGATGTCCCTCGGGCGGCCGCGCGTACTGCAAATAAAGATATACATATACGCAGTACAAACTGACAGACGACTTGCCTTAAACTATAATCTATAACTGAAAAAAATAATACCTGTCAATTAGAGAGAGAGAGACAAGAGAAAGAGGGAGAGACATGAAGAGCTACGTGTCACGCGTTGGCGCTGGCGCAAACTTTCCGTTTGATAAAAGAAACCATAATTAATAGTTATTAACACTGAGCTTTAATTATTATTAGAGTTGCGTGATTCTGTTGTTAACGTGTAAAAATAGTTGACAAAATATCTGTACGATTCAGATCTTTGGAATTGTCATAGAATACATGAAAATAGACAATAGACATTGAATGGTATATGCTTAAATTATGAAATGAGGCCAGAAAAATTCTGTTTCACAGTTTCACGGTAAATATTTGAGTTTAAGATCGGTCTAAGCTTGTGTCTACAGTTGATCTAACAACTTCAAGACCAATCCAAAGCAGCAAAGAATATATCTAAAGCCAGGCGCATAGATCAATCTAGCGATGACTCGCAACACAATTCTCTGTGCGACCACCAGCGTCGCAACGACCTATACACCCTAGCGACTACCAGCCTAGCCAGTTGCAACGTGGAGTCACACATGTTCTACTTTCTACAGCGTGACACAACATCTCCCAGTCCGACCAAGATATACGCACTTTTGCGCAACTGACAAATGACGAGTTTGTTGACAATCAAGGGCTGCAGTCGCTCAAAGGTTGGTTAGAATTAACCAGTGGATAGTTGACGTAGTGACAATTGAAAGTTCATTGTTACTATGGTATCTATCCGCTGATTATCTTCAACCAACTTTTCAGCAACTGCAGCCCCTGGTCACGTTTGACCGAAACGCTTCGTTGCAACACAAGTCGACCTAGCGCCTGAAGAAATCATGAAAACGAGCAATTTTTTGCTCATCCATCAAAAAGACATCCACAGGCGTGTGAACTCAGATTATGTAGCAAATTCATTTCGACCACGCTTCAATAAATCTGTGCATTTTATACATTAATTGGTTACATATTTATCATTTCGGGGCGCGGTTCTCGGGTCAATTGTTATCCGAGCGTGCGACGCGTGGCAATTATTTTATCGCCCGCATTTAATGCGCCATTATTCTATTAACTGTAAATTCGTAGATGTTAAACACGCATCGTTGGTTACGACACAGACACAGATACAGATACGCGATAGTTTGACGTCAGAAACGTCACCGAAATAGACGCGGTATCAGATATAAACTACTATCCCCGATAAACTCGTCAAATGGAAACTTTCACCGATGCGTTTGATTTCATCAATCGACCATTATCTATCACAGTATACCGAAATAAAACAAATAGCGTTTTAAGTTTGAAAACTTTTAAACAACAGATGGTGCGCTGTTCGAAGCTTGTGAGAGACAGAATTTCTTTGGCAAATTATTTGCACGCGTTTGAAGTCAGTAGACCAATGACGACATGTTTAGGCGACGATACACTTGATTCGCATCGCGTCCTGACCCACAACGGGTAAAATCTGGCAAAAATCAACTCAACAGAGTAAATTCAATGATAAAATGCGCCTGCTAGTCTATCATGGGTTTTATGCCTATTTCAGGGATTGTTTCAAACCTTGAGTTGCATCGTTGCAGCATATAAATGAAGTTATAGAATATTTGGTAAAGGGTTATCTATTAAGTTAGTATGTATGCATCCAAGGGGTCGGGGCGGTCTCGGGAATTGGGGCATGAAGTATGTATGCAATGAAAATCAACGCTATTTAGACATGAACTCGTTAGATTAGTCGGAGTAGAATTCATAGATGCAAATTAACTGTGTAGTAATGTTCTGCTTAGCATGAAAAAACCCTTTTTCGATGCAAAGTTTGCTTCGAAAAAGGCTTTTCATGCTAAACAGACAAAGATAAATGCAAATATTTTTAGCCACAAGATGAAAGTAGCAAATCTATAACAAAACAGAGACATTCTCAAATCTCAAATCGCGTATTTAAAACGCTGTTTTAATCTCGCGCGATTGCGCGAAATTTAATGCGTTTCGTAGCGCAAATGACAATACAAAAACGGAACAAATTGACCAGTTTCCTGCTCGCGCGTTGGGGCGACGTCTTCACATTGCATTAATGACGGACGACAACGTTAGTACGAATCGCCCAGCCGAACGCCGCAGCCGCGGCAATTGCCTTAACGGTTTTGTCGGCGCGCGAAAAACAACGCTCATTTGTCGGATTGATAGGTTTTCACAAGCGATTAAGACGCGGATGCCGTTTGTTTGTTGATTAAAACAAAGTCTTTCCTAGTATTAAACTGCCATTAGGGGAGCGATGTTTGTTCCGTCGACATTCTGCTGCTCGTCCTGTTTTAACGGCTACTGAAACCATTCTCTCCCAACGCAGTCATTTGTCAACCGTACATAAGTTCTGAACGTTCTATTATGACCTTGAGCCTGACCTTTACCGATGTCTAGCATTTCATCGAAATATATATGAAAGAAACCGGTAATGAAGGAGATGCTCAGTGAGGGTGGCGCCACTTTCAACCCATTTACAAATTCCCTGAATTTTCCATAAGTTTGCCAGGTTTTGGGTCAAATTCCCCAAGTTTTCGCCAAGTTTGCCCTGTCAATGTAACCATTGACTCCAAAATTGAAAAGTATTGTTCCTCCAGCCCATTGTATAAGACCAGTACAAAAATCTGATTAGAAATGTTTACAGGAATATTTCACTGAACCAACGGAAAAATGCTCCTCATCAGTAACTAATGGGGGTCAAACCCTATATTTTTGTATAAAACAATTAGTAATCAAGGAGGACCCATATAATAACACCCACAGCAACGCCTATCATATTCTTCCCCCAAGTCTACGACAAATGAACAAAAAATTAATCGATGAAATATTAAACTTATTCTAACCACCGCCTAAATTAGCACGTCATCATTCGTCGCGTGATTACAGTCATTTAACAACCTAAAAATACGACAAATCGATGATAAAAAAAAACAAGAAAATTGAGTTGATGAATCGAAATGCGTTAAGAGCGTTTTCAATTGTTTCCCGCAGGAAATTTCAAAACACTAATACATAATGTATTCCTCTAGAATTTCAATCAAAACCGATTCACTCGTAATATATCGAATATCGCCCGTCGTACATACGCGATATTGCCTTTCTAGTCCTCGGTATTATCCGGCGCTTTCAACAAATTGAAATTCGATTTTTTTTCGAGTAGTCATTTTTTTTTCGCGAGTGGCATCTTCATCCGAAATCAACGTCGTCGGTTATTACGACAACGACCGATCTATTCGGCGATAGCGCACGCGACGCCGTTCGTATCATTTAAACCATCGATTATATAAACCAACAGGGCGTTGTTTCTTCCATTCTCTACTGATTGTAAATCTCAACGAACTGTGAATAATAAGAAATATTAATAAACATATAACTGTTTATACAGCTTAAAATAGCAATCTAAAAATACATAGTCGCGATCGTACGAGCATTTTAGGCCTGTGCCAAATTAAGCCCGGAATAACTGTTCACATGAATGACAAACACGTATTTGACCTGGGCCAAAAACTTTGGACCAGGCCCGACCAAATTTTAGCACGCTAATGGTACATAAGGGACAATGTCCCGTCACAAATAGGGTAATATTACATGGTGCCGACATGCTGCATAGCTTCACTATCCATGTGGCCTTCCACATTGGATGAACACAATACAATTGTATTAAATACTATTTCAGTTATCCACTGATTAACTGGCTCCTGGTTTCGATCCCTTTACCTAGCCAAACAGGCACAAGTCCAATTGGCATTCGTATGAACAGCTGTTCCGGGCATAATTTGGCGAGGGCCAAGTTTGACCCGGCCAAAAAATACACACGGCTTTAAACTATTAATCACTATACCAATTCTTCAAGCTACTTATGTTCATAGAAGTCTCCTGTAAACACTGAATTTAGAATTGAAGCTATTAGTGACGCACAGAAAAATGACTCTGAATTCAAACTTCCGAATAAATCATCCATCGACGACGATGACGACGACAGTCGGTAAACAACTTCTCGCAACTTTCTTCATTTAAAACTTAACCCAAAAAGATTGAATCCGAATGAAAAGAAGTGGAATCTTTCTACTCAAGAATAGACAAAGTATATAATAACGACTTATACGGACAAAGTATCTGACGCTTTGAGGGTGCGTCTGACACGGGTGAACAAAATAAACTTGATTCCTAATGCTTCAACAAATACTTATGATGAAAACCATATATGAATTGAAGATAGTCTTAAAAGCCGGATGGATATGTCTGACTATTATTCTTCTAGCGAATGGAGGCAACGTGACAAAGTTTTCCGGCACCAGAACTCGCGAATATTTACGTTTTGTCTTGGAATTCCACGAATCAGTAATGGCATAGGTACTTATCAAGAGTAAATACAACACCGATGATGATAATTATCTTGTCATCAGAATATTTGAACTCCTGAAAGTTTTCAGGGGTTAGGCAAGAAATATCTATTGCAAAGTTATTTTCAAGTACAAAGAAAACATGTCTCAGGTGAAGTCTCAATAATCAAAAATTGCAAAAACGATAAGTCAGAATCCCATGTTCCATTTACCCAGGTAATATTTAGCCCGTACCATCAGTTCACACTGATGCCAAACAGGTCCAAGCCTGCTCGACGCGGAGCATATTTGTCCCAACCAATGAATGGTGGACGTGGACAAGGCCCAGTGACGAATTATTTCATGTGAATACTAACCGGTTCTGGAAGTGACTCACTTGCCACAGAGCAGCATTTTGAATCAATTACATTTTCATAACGAGCTACATATTGCGAACATGCTCATTGTTTGAGCACGGGCTAAATTCTACTCAGGATACCCAGATGCAGTTGTTTACACTTGGGAACTGAACTCTTTCATTTTAAGCACCAGACCCTCTTCATCGAAGCGAAATCCATTGTGAATATTGATACATCTAAAAGTCCCGAGCCAAAGTTTACATAAGAAGAGAATTTACAGTAGCGAGTAGTTAGGAGATTAGTTCTCTTTCAAGACAGGGAACCTCCATTAAACCGTTCATTAACAATAAATCAGGAACAAGTCCACTTCAACAGAAGTTGCACCAGGCTCGCTTATGCTTTGGCATTGTTGACAGATTGTTGCCATTATTGTTGACACAAAGTCTAAACGCTGTTGATACATTGTACAGGGTTTAATTGCTTCAGCCCATTATACCTCGCGTTTATTGTTTAATTCTCCATTGAATGCGGCTTAAAAGGCAGCACGTCAAGTCTTACGCACACAAGGTAAAGAGGAAGAACCAGTCTTTAACGGTAAGTGCTTCATCCGTCTGCCTAGCCCCCTCTTACTCAGGTAGCAATTCAAATAGTGAGAAAACAAATGATATAATGAGGCAACAAAAAATAACCCATTAGCGGCAACTGAAAACTCGTACTGCCACGTGGTGTCCGTATCGTCCATTTGTCATTACACCCAATCAGGATTTTCAGCATTTCTCCAAATGCTACACAACGTCCAGTTCAGCATTTTCTACATTAACGCAACTTCTGGTGCTTCAATCTGGTTTTCATGATAGTTTAGTTTGAATGCCAGTACAGGGGTGGATCTCAGGGCTCCGGACCACTGCCTTCCAACTGAGGTTGCCCTTTTCACCAAGACAAGAGAGATTGTAAGACATGTACATTCGATACTCATCCTTTGCGAAAATTGCATCTTTTAGGACAAGTATTTCATCAAAGATACCAAGCCCTAGTTGCCTTTGACATGGCTGCTTTATCTGAAAATTGCGCTCTTTTCTTGACTCCTGCCCTCCAATTTTCCTAGACCCACTCAAAGTTAGTCTTCGAATAAAACACTCTTAAACCTGGTAAACGGTAGATTGTTCGATTGTTGAACTTATTCATTCATCTAATTCTCAAGTATTTCAAACGGCAAAATTCTGATGGGAACAACTACCATTAAAAGTATATATACATATGTATGTGTCTGAATTTTTGAATTGGAAATGGCAGTAGCAGTGCTACTATTGTGAATAACTAATAAAGCCCCCCAAGAGATGAGCGAGAGAGCGAGAGAGTGCGAGAGAGAGAGAGAGATATGGGTATGTTATCCTTCAAACCGAGATGACAATGAAACGCACAACGGCTAAATGCAAAAACCGCGCGCTTATAAATGACACTAAATATCGGAATTGTGTCAACTTAACAATGAGAATGCATTCATTACGGTCACTGGGAAACAAAATTAACAAACTAGACAGTTTTTATTCACGCTGTCGACTTCATCATCACGCAATGAACCGAACGAATAACAGTTTATCAACATCAGCGACGACTTATTCATATTTCACAAGAGCACGACGTAATTAAAAAGTCTTGAAATTGCGCCATTCCCGCGAATGGTTGTAATGAAATTTCCTTTAATGAAGTTCGGACGAACAGGGGTCTTTCGAAGGCAGAAAGCCCCAGAGAAGAGCTGCGTTTAGAATGGATTGAGAAGCAAATAGGATAATTGAAGACATGAGTATCAAGATGCAAGTTTCCGAGATATTATTGTCAGGCAGCGACCGCGTTAGAAAAGAAAGACTTCATTGAATATTGACTAATAATGTGTTTATCAAGAGTCAATCTTAACATCGATAATTGTGGAACCAAATGTGGAATCAAATGTTATTGAAGTTACATCTTTTCAGTAGCTGTGATCACACGAGTAATTTGGCCTGACTCCACTAAAAAGTTGGTCCTGAAGCGTTCTCTGATTAAGCACAGGCCAAATTGTCTCATATATAGATCAAAGACTTTGTCTTACAACAATTCATCTCTCTACAACTTAGGCTAAACAAAAATGATACCTTGTTTCTCCTATAATTGGCCGGGTCATTTTTGAAAAATATGATAAAATTTGTAAACAGTTAATTTCTATAGCGGCCGGGTCTGTTATGGTAAAATTGATCACGATTTAAAAAAAGTAATGTATAGGGTAGATAGGCGGCCGGCCGGGTCAAGTTTTAAGCTCATCAGAGCGGAGAAACAAGGTATCGATTTTTTTTAGCCTCATCACGATTTTTAGAAGTCGTTCATTTTTCCCTCTTAAGATTCAAGTCTCTTTGACTTAGTTTTTCTCGTCATAACCTTGGAACTTGGCTTCAGTTCCCGGTGAAATTCCAAACTCCGGCTGACAAGTTACAAGGCAGAACTTGACTTGTAAATAACACAATCAATAGAGAAAGAACCACTTTTCAGCGGCTCCTGATTTCAAATATCTTTTGTAGTCGGAGATGCAAATGAATATATATATATATATATATATGCCGAATTCTCGGTGGCGGATGACAATGTCATCGACTGCGTCATTCAGTGACACATTTGAGGCAAATATTCAGCAGCCAGATATTTACATAAACGCGGACCGATCTGAAATACGCCGCCGAGAGCCCTAGAACAAGTTTCCTCAAGAACGTTCGACGACGAACAACAACAACGCGCCGATAACAAACTTTTCATACATATATTTATATGCGACGAAATACGTCCGATTTGTTTGCGATTGGATCCTTGTTGTCACACGCCCGACAGAGAGACAGACGGAGAGAAGAGTGAGACAGAGAATTAAAAGGCTGCCGCGAAAATGGTACGTCGCATAAACGATGGCCGATTTCGAGGACTCGGTCGTTCAGTCGTCGTCGTCGTAGTATGGAAATGAGTTCACGGAATGCGAAAAGAAATGAGTTTCTTCGTTCGTCTCGTCGGGGGAGGAGTCCCGCATTGAAAAAATAACGTTATTTAATATACTAGTAATAACACAAGCGATTATTTTCTCATTTTATGCATTATGCATTAACGTTTATGAAGTAGAGCGAGCTAGAGATAGAGAGAGAGAATTCCATTTAAAAACAATCATTCTTGACAGCGGCGTATAAAACTTTATCATTCCACTTACACTTGGCCGTATATATTATTTCGAAGCCAATGACATGTGGTGAGTAGAGGCAAATACACCAATAGTGTTTATTGCAAGAAAAGATGACTCAAACAACTACATATTTCATCAAAATCTATTATGACTGTTTTTGATGAAGACGAACCTTAAGTTAGGGAAACTCGTGTCACTTGATGTGGCTATTCAGCTAAGGTTTGAAATTATCGGGCAAAAACGCACAATATCACTTTACACAACCGTTCTCGTTTCTTTCCTTCCTTCCATCTTCAGAGTTTACAAACTATAAGGGGTTGCTATGTCACACCAGGAACCTCTCCCGAAGGGATATCAACAGAGGATATGAACAAAATCTTAAAATCTCAAAACATTTTTGCCTTTTCCCTCCGACTATTCCCTGACATGCACGTTGTTTTCCCTGAATTGATCTGCTAAGAATCGAATCAATTAACACAGTCAAATATCAATTAACACAGTCAAATATCAATTAACACAGTCAAATAAGTAAGACATAGACAGAAATTATTTAACTAAGCGCGACCTAACAATCTCAACAAATTTCCCCAAAGTTTTCCTGATATTTAGCTATTTCACCAAATTCCATGACTAACCTGACTTTTTTCCAAGAAAAGAAAATTCCCTGACTTTTCCCTGATTTCCAGGTAAGTGGCGCCACCCTGTAACGTTATAATTACTTTTTGAGTCAAATTCAAGTGACAAGTGTAGAACAGAGAGGTTGATATGTACGTAATAAGCTTTGATGCCGGTGTAGTAGCATCATCAGACAACAGCTTACCGATCAAGCGCTACAAGTATAAGCGCCGGTAACGTTCAGCTCTCTGTCTCTCGTTCTCACCGTAAGACGTTTATCTTCACACGACGCGGGACATTTCATCGCATTAACGCCGACAACTTGTGGCATTCGCGCGCGCGTATTGTCAACCAGCGCGCTTTGTCTCCGCGTCGTCGACGGCGATGGCAAAGACGATTACGGTTTTGTTTCTCGAGCGACAACGAAAATCCGACCACCGCAATTTATGATCGCTTCATTGAATTTCACCCGCGAAACTTTTTGATCGTTTTAAATAGATATGTTTTTAACATACGGACGGATGACGTCGTTGTTGCCGTCGCCTCCGGCGATGAAAGCAGTCACACAACGGCCGGGTATAAATTGGATACGGCCGGAAAATACCGGATATCTCGACGAAGCCATTTTTAGTCGGTTATAATGGAATTTGAGAGAAGATCGTCCTCAGTTCGACCTTCTAAATTCAAATACAGACAATATACACTCTTACAGCGATTAGACAAAAGTTTCTGAAATTTTCATATTTTTTCACATTGCCATTTTCCACCTTTTTCATGCCATAAACGGAATTTTTCACGCTAAATCTTTTAAAAGGGACAACATATACCTAACGCGATTTCATCATTTTCGACGAGGTTTAATGCAAGAATTGCCCTATTTGTCAAGACAATGATTGTATAAAACCTGCAAATTTGACAATCATCCTCGCGGAATATCTCATACCGAGGGTGGGACCCTGTTAGTGGCCTTTAACATAGCTGCTTGAACTGAAAAAAGCCTTTTCTTCTGGACCCGGGACTTCCAAATTTTCTATCTCTGCCCCTGTTAAGTACCAGCTTCACATCAAGCAATTGAAGTTAGCAGTGGTGGTATCATGGTTAAAAACCATTCCTCGAATTTTTATCAGGCAAGAAAATTTTTACGCGGTCCTCCTCGACGGCGTTTCTGCTTAATGGCAATTAAATGGTTCAGTGCGTTTTCCGTAACCGAAAACAACAACGAAAGCAGCGAATAAAATGTTCCCATCATAATACGCCTTGTAATTTTAGATTAATTAGGTGAACTTACAATTAAAAGATTGCCGCTGCGAGCCAGCGAGAGGCATAGAAGTTACCGGGTGTAATATTATCTAAACAATACACGGTGCAGCAACAACGAGCGAGCGCAGAGTGTTTGCAATACTTTCCTCTTGCTGTTGTTAATGTTCGTTAATGATCTGAAGATGTATTTAAATTCGGTGACCGAGATTTGAAGGAAGAAGAACAAGAAGACAATCAAGAGTCGGCTATTTCAGTAGCCAGGCGATGAAATTAACGCCAGTCAGTCAAGGCCGACATTTCTATCATTGTAAGGAGAATTAAGTAGTGTAATAGTAGTTATCTAATTTGAGAGCTATAATATTCACGACCAAAATATCAATATCAGCCCTCCATCTAAAACGACCGCGATCAGTCGCTTGCCGGGTCACGCTGATTGGAAGATTGTTTGAATGAACCTGAACCTATACTACCAATTGCAAACTTCGATTTCAACAAAAAATTCTGTTAATTTGACCGCCGATCACACAACTATACATCTATACTTCGATTTCCAAATTTCGAAATCAAACCCTGTTTTGCTCTCGGCAGGTGTGGTGCGATTGTAAGGGACGCTAAATCAAAACAACATTCAAATGAAAACTATCAATCAAATAAATAACAAGGTCAATCCCTATTTTGAGATCAAAACTTACTCAAGACGACAAAGATAAACTAATTGTTATTTTACATTGGATGAATAAGTTGGAGTCTTTCGTATATTAAGAGTAGAAACTAATCGTTCAATGTCAGTAATAGAAGACGCATCAAAATACAGAGATGTCAAACAACTTAGAAGTATTTTCTTCTATTTTATGATTGTGGGTGTAGGTACAGGTAAGTATGTTGTTCCGCAATGTTGGAGATTGAATTTTTTTCTAATTCTGACGTCATAATGACCAAACAATGCTCATAAATCAATCGCGCCTTTCCTGCCGCCAACTGGCACTCATTGTTGGAATATAGCTTGTTGCATCTGTTTCGGAAAACATAAGCTACACATAAATCAGTTATTGACAAGTTCTGTTATTTGTTCGAAAGTGTGCGCACTTATTGTAGACTTGCGGATATGAGGTATTAAATTTACGGAATTGAAACTCACATATTCAGAGAATGATAGAGTATTGTAAGCAAAATCAGTCACAGCTCGGCGAACTAGTGGTTAGGACAGAGGGGTGGCATGCCAGAGGCTTGTGATTCGAGCAGGGTTTCACAATTCAAGGTTTTGCGGCTCACTCCCGTTCTAATCAAACTTCCTTACTACAACTGTCAGCTAGAGTAGCTTGGCAGTCTAGTGGCTAGCACACTTGGCTTGAAATGAAGAGCTACTAGGTAATAATGAAATAAAAAATAAAAAAAAAATAAAAATAAACTAAGAAATAAAAAATTCCATACCCTGTTTTTATGTTATACCTGGCCATGGGATCATTGTTGTTTACAAACCTGCGATCTATTCAAAAACTTACGGAAACATCTCCGCAAGGACAGAACCGACTTATCTGCCTTCTCCTTGCTTTCATAACTCATTCATTTTTTCTGTTTCAAAACACAGTTAGTTCTTTTAGCCGTGTTTCATATGATCTACTTCAACTATGCTTACCTAAAAAAGAAAATAAAAACACAATCTTAGCACGCAAGTGAAAGGAGATTGGATGACAGAAGCCAGCTGAAAAACTGCTTTTTTATCTTTTTTCTATAGCCGCGATCACATGATCACACGGAGACGATTTGGCACGGATCAGGCCCCGATCAAATTTCACACGTAAACCACTCAGTCATTACTAAATAATAATGCTCAAACAAAGTGAGTCACCTCCAGTCAATAATTTGACCAGTGCTAAAATTTGGCTGGGGACTGGTCAAAAGTTTTTGGTCAAGCTAAATTTGGGCCGAACAGACACGGGCCCATTTGGCACCTGTATGAACAGTTGTTCCGGGCCAAGTTAGTCCTGGGGCACTAAAACACTCTTGTGATCGCGGCTTACTAGATTTTGGCCAAATAATGGCAGTTGGGAAATAGATAAGTGGGACTGTGAGTCATTCCACCGTAAATGTAAGGGAATTTGATGGGCGGAAAAAAAATAGCATTAGTTTTAACAGCTCGACTATTCTTTATTCAAAAGTAATAAACATTTCTATTGCTCTCGCGGTGCACTACTCATCGGTCTCGCTAATGAAATAACAGAAATTACCAGTAACACCTTGCAATAACATCTCATCAGCTGAATGAGATGAGAAGGTAATGTTACCTCTAATTCTAAATTCAGCTGCGAGATACTTTTTAATGGACACCGTTTGCGGTCTTTCAAATAAAATAACGCACCATAAAACAAACGTAATAGAAGTTAATGTTAGGGGGGAATTTTTTAAAAGGGGGTGGATCTCGAAGAACTAAAAAGAGGTGAACACACAGAGACGGGCCAAATTGGCACGGATCAGGCCTGAGTAAAATTTGGTCCGTGTCTAATTAGAGAAGGCATTCACACGTGAACCACTCAGTCGATACTAAACAATGCTTAAACAAAGCGAAGTTAATCAATTCTGGAACCAGTTGCAATTCAAGCGCAATAATCAGACACAAGCTGAAATTTGGCTCAGACCTGGTCCGATGTTCTTTGGCATGGGCCACAAAAATGCTCATACGATCGTCGTGGCTTTAACTTAACAAAACAAAATCAGTAGTTTTTTATGGACGAATCTTTCTACGGTGCGTTCAGTTCGAAATCAGAGATAATTACATCGCGGCAATTATTTAATTCAGAGCGCAGGCGATGATTTCATTCTCTCTCACGTAGAGTAGTAAAAGTACGTACTCTTGACAAACGATCGCGATCGTCGTAAAAACTTTGCCACCGTCGCAGTAAACGACACCTCGTTTTGTTCGTCCTCGTCGCTTAATGAACAATTCAACCTAAAACGTCGTCGTCGCAGCGACGCTCGTTTTCAATATCGCCGCGACTCGATCGTGAACGAACGATTATTTAAAAACCCGACGCTCATTAAATTCGTAGTTTCGGAAACGTTACCACGGCGGCCGTTATTCCGTTATTCTTCCGTACAATTAACAGTAAAAGCATTCTATCGTCGTCGTTCGAGTCGACCGGGGTTCGCTTCGTAAAATTTGACACGGAACATCAGTCGATTTAGGCAATTACGCCGCGAACGCATCTGCCGCGAAATCGCACCATTCGCACGTTTTATGATTCCGCGCAGATTTTTCAATTTTTCTCCCGATTCGCACCCGCGCGCGTTTTAAACATCGTCGAACAAGTCATTATTATTGTAGCGTTTTAATGAGCTGTATAGTTACCGTTTTCAATGGGGGAGCTTTATCTCCCGCCAGATTTCCACGACGCGTTTTAATTGCCTTTGTTTACCGTAAAGGAGTGATAATACGCTTTCAGCTGCGCTCGAATTTTAATTGAAAAGTTTTTCTTTTTTTTCCCCTCTCCATCGTCGCTGTCGACTACGACTTAACAAGAGAGTGGGAAAGTGAGATTTCTTTCGTTACGAGCGTTCTGTTATTCACTCCTACGTGCCGAGCTGAAATGAGAGTCGAATAATGGATTCGTATTTGTAATGAAAGTATCACTTGCAGCCTGGAACTCGCACCACTTCGCACATTCACAATTTTATAAAGACCGACGATCTGAACATTTAATACGACATACCTATTATTTCATTCTTGGTGGGGGGCAATTCTATTGGATGATATTTCAGATATTTCTTGGGGTAAACTTTAGGCCTGCTGGCGTGGGGACTGCTTGAAGTATACACCTGACTTCGTCTCACAAAACAGGGGTGATCCAGGGGCATGTTGTGACCATGTCGACCAATAAAAAGGGCGTATATTCTTAATTTAGGGCGGAAAGGCGTATCAGCAAAATTCTGAAATTTCACTATCCTTTTAGAGCATCTCTGAGAGGCATTTAGTCAAGAAACATAGGTTATATATTTAGGAAAAATAGCTATTGTGTATTTGGGGTGGTAACTACAGGAAAATTTTGATACAGAGAAAAAAAATAAAAAGGCACTTTAAAATTTCGACCTGCAAACATTCTTGGATCATCTAAAAATTACAACAACGTTGAACGAGGATCGAATTTCTAAAACGAGAAATAAATAAAAACTCCTCTCCGAACACAACAACGGACAAAGCGTCGAAAACGGCGGCCATCGCGGAATTCGATTAACGAGCCAACGATACGTTGTCGGTCGTTAATTCAATTTTTGGACGGAACAGACGCATAAAAACTACGAACATTCGTCGACTTAATCGAGTTTGGATTCGTCGGTTAATCGCATTGTCGTTGTTGTCGTCATTGTGCATGAAAACATTGTTACAACAACTATACACACCAGTGTTACTACGAGCGATTACACGACTGATCTAAAACAAAACAGTCTCATTCAACATCGCAGCCCAGTCGAGGACAGAGAGACAGTACGAGCGGGGAGTAAGTATTGGCGACACCCAACTGATCTTACCCTACAGCTGCGACTTAATTCAAACAGAAAAACTTTGATCAAGTTATCTATATTTTTTAAACAAATGCTTACCAGCCTTCGCTTGAAATTATTGTTATCATATTAATTATTAGTATTTGTATAATATGAACTGAATTTATACATTTTGTGCTGTTCAATTGTATTTATCGTTGAGCAAAACTGTAAACTGTAAACTGGTACTGAATACCTTCGAAAAATGAGGAGAGAGACAGGTACGAGCGCAGAGTTTGATACTGAATACCTTGACCTGATCCGTTGACGGATGGTAACTTGGGTCAAAATATGTCCATACAATATGCCATAGCACATTCTGGCCCGGTCCAAATTTGGTCAAGAACAACCAAATATGCCCATACCAGGCCCTAGCCAAATTTTAGTAAGGGTCGAATGATTGCGTTTGTGAATTGCAACTGGTTCCGGAAATGACTCCCTTAACTTTGTTTAAGCATTGTTTAGTATCAATGGAGTGGTCTGTGTGGCCTGATTCGGGCAGAATCCGGGCCAAATTAGAGATCGGGCCAAATCATCTCCCGGCAATCACGGGCTTTGTGCAGTCATCTATGTTCAGGAATGTTGTACTTTTATCCACACAAGATTGCATAATCAGCGAGAGATGATGGCTTGCAGTTCTAGGACCCTTCACTTCGAAAATCCCAGAGAAATCCTAAGAATGTTTACAGATCTAACTTCTATTATCTCAAGACCATAAACGTCTAGAATAAACAAAGAACTTTAAACTACCTTTCATTTTTATATTCGCCTCTCAACTCTCTGGGCCCCTCAGAACAGGAACTTCATTTATCTTCGACGACAATGAATTCAGGGCAGATGAATGGGAACGGCTTTTGATGTGGCAGGTGAAGTGTAGTAAACAACTTCTGACTAATGCCCCAGTACACACACATACACAACGCAGTTGTCTTCTATAAACTCTTCTCTCTTACCTGTGTTTACTACGGGTAATTCTTACACAACAATATTTACACCATGTGGTGTATCCAATGGTTGAACAGACAGCGCATTGTGCTGATGGAAGAGCTTCCTATACCAGGGTTTCAAATCGGTTGATAGCCAAAATCACGCATGGACTAAATTGGGCCGGCGCCACTCATTCACGCGGCTCGCACCACAGACCCACAGATGGGTCCGTATCTTTTCTGTTTAGACTGACCAAAAACGTCAGACCAGGCCAGAGCCAAATTCTAGTATGGGTCAAAGAATTGTATGTGAATTGCAGCTGGTTCTGGAAGTGATTCACTTTGCTTTGATTAAGCATTGTTTAGTATTTAGTGAGAGGTTTACTGCACTCTCTAATTAGTCATGGGCCAAATTTGACTTGGGTTAAATCACCTGCATGCGCTCCTGAAATGTTCATCAACTTTCATCAACATTCAGATGGATGCAATGACCCACGAATGGATGGAGATGTAAATCCCAAATAATATGAATAAGAATTTCCCATCATGTCTGACAAATATTCAGTCAACTAGGCCTATACGCCTTGTATCTCCTTGTATCTCGTACTTTGTTATCGATAAAACGGCCTATGAAAAACTTTTGACCCGCAGCGCCGGAACGAGGAAAGTGATCTTGATTACGGGTTATTCTCATCTCTCATTGTTGGTAATGGAACATATTCAACAACAAAAGTCGAGAAACAGACGGTAATGAATATCAGTTAATGCTCATTGTGTTACCGGGGCTTCTTCAGTTACTGTCGACTAAAAGGTTTTACAGATGTCAATTAATGCTAGCCGCTGCTGCGGTAAACCGATATTCTAACTGAGCGCTCCTCCTTAGCCAATTGTGTTCCGCGTAGACCCTGCCGTGGCGCACGAGAGAGCCGCTTAAAAACACGCTAAAATGCCTCGCATCGCAAAAAAACCGCGCTCACCTCATAGATCGCTGCGAGCACACGGAAGCGCGCGGAGCGACTAAGCAATTTTTGCGATTATATCAAATCTCATGCGGGGAATATCTTTACAAGAAGATAAACAAAACCACATGCGCTAAACAGAACTTTTTAGAGGCAAACCGCCGGTCTATAACTGACAATGGACATAACTCGGTATTGTTGATGCCGATGATAAGTTGAACTCTACAACTCCGCCGCGTGCTACAACTTTCCCAACAAACACTACTAGACAGCCATTGACGGCGTCGACATCGTTGTTTGCGTTATTTTCGGCTACAACTTTTTCAACTCGATCTACACTGAATGAAGTTTTACATTGCTAAAATGACGGCACCACAGACAGGTGCGGGGGTAGACACAGGGTATTTTCAAGGCTATTCAATAAAACCTCCATAAAGTGCTATCAGTAACAAGATGAAATATTCGCAAAACAATTTCATTGAAATATGAAAGAAAATGTTCCAGTTATCAAGGTGAATGAAGCTACTATACATTATTATAGCGCAAATAAACAAGTTTACCTAACTTATAACTTTAACTTATTCGAATCAGTTATGAAGGGATCACACCTTCAGTAACACCTCATATTTCTAAACCCACAAATAAAATTGATTGATGTAACTGCAGTCTTAACGGGGAAGCCACAATTTCGGGGGGAACTTTTGCACAAAACCTGACTAACATTAGACTGACTGTGATAATGAAGAACAGTTAACGAAACTGAAATGTATTCGATCTCAGACAATAAGCACTTGTCATCGTTCTAATACTAGGCGACGGGTACCGGTACCGAGCGATGGCGCGAGATGGCTTTTACAACAACGAACGCACAATGAAATGTACACACGCCAAACACGGCGCGCCGAGACTCGAGGGGCCTCACGATTATGTACATATAGTAATAGCGCGACGCGGAATGAGTTGACGGCGGCGTCGTCGTTCAAGTGTTCGTCAATTCGTCGTCGAAACGCCGAAAATCTACACGTTCGACACTCAACAATGTCTCATTGTACGCTATCTATCATTTTGAACGAGCGCGCAAGAATGGACGCCGGCCAACAATTGACCACGATCGCTCGCGGCTACGACGCCGAGTCGATGGGGCCCCGGTTGACAGATTCATAATACTTACCCGATTCCGGTACTTGTCCAGTCTCTCGCAGAACGACGACAAACGATTATTCATACAGCTCGTACCAACACCACCACCGATATATACAATTCTATTTAATAATTGTAGTTGTCATAATATGCGACGTAATAATGCGTGAACCAGTCTGAATGGGGTGGAGTGGTTCGCGGGCTGCAGATTTATTGAAGTTGTTGAGAAATGTTTCTTTTTTTTATACAAAATCAATGATCTTTTCTTTGACTAAAGTCGTTTGATTGATCGACTATAATCTATCGACTCCTGGTTATCATCAAACGAAGTTTCATTCGATGAATTGAAATTCAATTTTTGTTTTTAGTTCGAATCGTCACTTTGATATCTATCATTTGATTTAAATCCATATCTATATTCACTATTGTATTACCCCACCCCCCCCCCCTAGTTTGCTCCTCTTTAATCTGTTTAGCTTGTAACTATGTTCTATGTTAATTTCCCCTTAGTTTGTATCGCTTTTGAATACTTGATCAGTATCGTCTGTTCAGGATTTTATATATTCCATAATTTCTGTTGTAACTCAGTATTCCTGAAGATTATCATTACAATATCTAAAGCTCACATACTAACAAGGAAACATTTTCGGACTAAATATCATTTTTTCGTTGTTAGTTGTTGTGGGATTTTCTACAATATAAAAATGTATTTTACTCTGCAAACGCGCCCGAGATTCAGTTGCATCAGCAGCAGCCCAAACTTTGTGCAAAATATAATATCCTTCAACAATACTGGAGTAGAAATATAACTCATATGGTAGAACTAAATCGGCACTCGCGAATCTCGTGGGCAGACGGTGTTTTCGCAGTGGAGGAGAGCGCGATAGTTTGTGTAGAAAAGAGATCAAGAGATGGATCCATCATTTTGGCTACAATTTACAAAGTGACAACCGAGCGAACTGAGTTCATATACAGTATCGAGATAGAATAATTCATGTGACGAACTTGTCAGTCTAAATGGACACGTGAGAGAGAGAGGAGACGTGATCATAAAACAAACACGATTATCGAATGAACGTTGACCGATTACGCGCGATAGACGATAGTCGGCTCCATCTTTACTCAAATATCGGTCGACAAGTATTATGATGGATGATTGGTCAACAATGACGAAGTCGTCCTCGTCGTCGTCGCCAACTTACTGTCCACAATCGAGGACAGAACAAAACACCTCAGTAACAAAGCGCGCCCGAAACGGAAATAGAATCCGTCGAAACGCACGAGGAGGAAAAGCGCGATTTCTAAACTTAATTTCTAACATTCAAAAAAGTTCACATCGAATACTGAACAGGCTCAAATGAAATGGAATATCTGATTGGCTAATTATGACATCATCTAAACTGCGCATCCGGACGAGTGTGGCAGGGTTTCGAAGCCATCAGGTTCAAATCTCTGCCAGGGGAGGATGGCCTTCCTACTGAGGAAGCCCCTTAAGTCAAGAGGGAGATTGTTAAAACCCTACAACCAGTCAACTCGATGTTTTGCAACTGGTCGACCTGCATTATATAACCGGTCGACCCATGTTGTGTAACCGGTCGACCCGTGTTGTGTAACCGGTCGACCCACGTTGTGTAACCGGTCAACCCACGTTGTGTAACCGGTCGAACCGCGTTGTGTAACCGGTCGACCCGCGTTGTGTAACCGGTCGACCCATTCTATACGGGTACCACCGCATCTCGCCGCGAATACAAAACAGGATACGCTTTGAATTTCGTTGGAACTATTATACACGATTGTACATTAGGCCGTTATTTCAGTGTCAATCTGTACGATTTCTTTACGACCATTGTGCCGCGGACAAAAGCGAATTACGCATGCAAGTCGCGTAGCGATTGGTTTATCGTGTTACCAATAAAGCGTGGATTTTACGCGCTGGAATTTCGTTATATTATTACGTCGTTCGTCGGCGTTAACCTTTTGTGCGGGTATGAAATGTTTTTTTGTGTGCGCGCCGAGTTTAATGCGGCGGTTGTTATCGCGGGTCAATGCGGGATTGTCATTTTCAGCGTGTCGCCACGTCGACGATTGTTCGTCGGCTGAATGCCCGGAGTCCTCGCGCAGGAAACACTCTACGTGACCCGCTACAAAAAAAAAAAAACCGTCCCCGCCACAACCGTGTACTTTTGCGAAATAGCGTTCATAATTTTACACGGTACATGAAAATCTTTTATTATCGTCGGCTGTTTATGATGAAAAACTGTAACCTAGCATTCTGATAGTCGTTGTCACAAAGCCGACAAACTCGGATATAGTCATGATTTGCGGCTTAATGGGGGAAAAGTTTGTGAAATATGAGTAGAAAACAAGCCATAGGCGACAATGGTTCTAGGGCTCAGGCTCGTATCTGTTGTCTCCGACGTATGCATGAGGCTAGTTCCCATTGCATTTCAAATATATCGTATCTACTGGCAATAGTTGAATTTTGTCAAGACAACTTTTTGAATCTATTCCTTCGTTATCAGTTCATTTAGAAGGTTATGTCACTGAAAAACATTTTTAAGTTCCTAGTTCTGCCACTAGGTGGAGCATCATCCTTTACACTGCACAACTAGACCCCTATACTAACATTGTACCAAAGTTTCATCAAGATCGACCCACTATTCACGAAGCTGAGAAAGACACATATACAAATAGACGGATAGGCAGACAATGATGAACATAAGAGTCTCATAACGGAAGCCTTAGAACCAATATGAGAAAATTGAACCAGAGAAACATTATTTCTAAGATTTTCAAATGCCATTCAAGTCGGGTTCCCAGAATGACAAGTCGGAGAGAGATGAATTTCTAGAATTCTGTGGCCATCAAATCGGTTTCTTCTGAAGAGAGATGGCTGAGCAAAAGATTTTGTTAATAAGGTCCCTGTCAGCGATGACAATCCATACAAACACACCGACTACTTAGACCACGTATGATGACCTTTGTTTGGCACAACAGTCTGCAACAAATCCGCGCGCAATTTTACACATGACTTCATCACACTGGACCAATAAAGGCACTATTACTCACAATAAATCAGTTGCATTACCCGCTCAACCGCGAATGAATACGTACGGATTTTTGCGAAATATTCTCTCGTCGCAAATACGCGAGCGGATATGTCATTCCCGAGCGCCATCTAGATTTCGTGTCTTTTGGTCGCTAGAATCGCTCAATGTTGAACCATTCGGGGGGAGGGGGCAGATGTCTGAACCCATTTTCATTCTATAACCTCCAGGGGTCAGTGGCACAGTCAAGGCTTAGATTTAAGACCTCCAGGGGTCAGTGGCACAGTCAAGGCTTAGATTTAAGACCTCCAGGGGTCAGTGGCACAGTCAAGGCTTAGATTTAAGACCTCCAGGGGTCAGTGGCACAGTCAAGGCTTAGATTTAAGACCTCCAGGGGTCAGTGGCACAGTCAAGGCTTAGATTTAAGACCTCCAGGGGTCAGTGGCACAGTCAAGGCTTAGATTTAAGACCTCCAGGGGTCAGTGGCACAGTCAAGGCTTAGATTTAAGACCTCCAGGGGTCAGTGGCACAGTCAAGGCTTAGATTTAAGACCTCCAGGGGTCAGTGGCACAGTCAAGGCTTAGATTTAAGACCTCCAGGGGTCAGTGGCACAGTCAAGGCTTAGATTTAAGACCTCCAGGGGTCAGTGGCACAGTCAAGGCTTAGATTTTAGACCTCCAGGGGTCAGTGGCACAGTCAAGGCTTAGATTTAAGACCTCCAGGGGTCAGTGGCACAGTCAAGGCTTAGATTTAAGACCTCCAGGGGTCAGTGGCACAGTCAAGGCTTAGATTTAAGACCTCCAGGGGTCAGTGGCACAGTCAAGGCTTAGATTTTAGACCTCCAGGGGTCAGTGGCACAGTCAAGGCTTAGATTTAGGGCCAGCTGTCTTTTTTGGTACTGCAGCCCATATGACAATATGAAACTAAGCCGAGATCACACTTGCGTTTTTGAAAAATTTGGCTCATTGTTTCGTAGGTTTACGTGTGAGCGCGCTCTCAAATTAGGCCCGGACCAAATCATCTCCATACGATCACGGCTCTTTAGATTAAGGCACTACAATTGAGTCATCGGGTCTCGACTCTCTACCTCTATTAGAAAGTTTGCAAAATGAAACGATGGTTTGATTATGAATCGACGACGAACAATTGATACATATCGATGTCATACGATACATCACATACAGGAATATCTACTGTTATGAAATGAAAGGTGAAACGCCGATATAAGAAAAACAAGCGCTATGAATTTCATAGATATATCATGCGCGCGCCCGCAGGCTGTTTTCGAATACACTGCCTCTTGAGTTATATTAAACTTCAAGTAGTCGCTGATGAAAAGTAACTCGGATACAGCCGCAGGGTTGGATGATGAATTTTAAACATCTAGCTTATCTATTCTATATTAGGGAGCCGCATTTACAGCCGTCGTCGTCGTAGAAAAACAAAACGCATCAATAAAATGCATAAAAACATGTATAAACAGTCCACAGAGAGCGGTTCATCTTTCCTGCATAATATGTATGAGGAACGTAGGGGAAGACGACAATGGGAAAAGGGTTTATCAAAGGAAGAGAAACAGAAGTGGACAGTGAGAGACCGGATCAACAAAGCGTAAAGGTTAATTAGCAAAACTCACGGTTGATGACTTAATAATTTCTAATAATTCGTGTAATATTTATGTACAGTCACCACTTGGCTTGGTCCAAAGTTGATACAGCCTGAGCTCTGTGACTGTACCCTCACTTATTGATGTTAGCTCGGCATTTATATTGTTCACTTCATTGTTATCTTCAAATGAAAAATAAATTACATCATTTGTTTCTCTGATGGAGTCAGATGAACTTTGGAGAAACTGCCAAAATTAGAATAAATTACTAAGTCATGAAATGTGGTTTTTGCAAAATTATCTCCTAAAACCGAGATTCACAGAGAAATGGGTCGGACAGCGAGAGGGATTAGAGCAAAGGGGAAGAGATGAAGAAGGATCAGGCGAACACGACAAGGACGAGGAGAATGTGGTAGTAATCTAGGACTACCGACGAAAATAAAAACCAAGAGCACCAGCGCTACTTCATAGAACGCTTCTTTCCTTCTTCCTATGAAATAAACAATTTTTTATACGCGATGCTGGCGGAAAAACGAACGCCGGTCCAACTAAGCTAATACGGTCGCTTAGGATCGCGTTTTTAGAGCATTGTTGTGTCACGGAGCGCGTTATTATCGGTGTGTATTTACGCCGAGATGAAAGACGCCACGATGGCACTACAATTAGTAGAAAAAGACGACGCGATTGGTTTCGACCCTGTGATCAGAGCGACGGACAATCACTCGCCACAACCCCGACGGACGAACGAGTAATTAGGATTGTCCCCGTCGTCGACGACCGTCTGTAGTCGAACGTCGACGGCGTTCATTTGTACGGAACGAAGTTCTCGTTTAATCAACAAACGAACGAAAGAAACCAAATCACAGACGACGACGACGACGTTCTTGACACTCGCACACACCTGACACTCTCCGACACATACAGCCACACAGTCTACAATGAAAAATCAACTGCCCACAATTTCCGATCGATAAAATCGGGCTTCGTTTTCATCCGTACACCAAACGAACTTTTCAATCAAATTCGTTGAAAAAGTCGAGGACTAGTGCGCGCGGAGACATCTACCAGCGCCACCTACAATATACTTTATTTTCAAGGTTATCGGGTACACAGGATTTCTGCATTTACAGGGGGCGAGTTCAGAAATTTCTATACACAAACTAATCGTTAGTATCAAATACATCGCGAAATCTGGAGTAAAATATCACGACTATTGACCGTCAACGTGAGACGGGAAACGCGTCCAGAGGGGTAAACATTAGAACGTCGTCGTCGACAAACTTCACAACTATTCATCAACATTCTCTTACACACGCCTTACACGTATTAACCATTTATTTACGGAACATAAAACAAATTTCAAACATCGCGTCTGCTGATCAACAACAGAGGCAAAAACGATGACGCAATCGACTAAATTTATCAAATTCGCGTCAGTTGAAAAACGTGTCCAAATATCATATATTTACAAACGCGTGTTTACACATTCTCGACAGTTACGCTGGAATCATTCATAAAAAAGAAAATAAAAAAAAAACGCGAAACGTTTGTATCGTGATTTTTTTCCCGTACGAAAAACACAATCACCCGTGGGATCGTACACGGTTGAATCGACACGGATTTAATTCAATCAACGATTCGCGGGGCGATACGCCGATTCGCTCGAGAACGTCTCGCGTAGTACGAACGATTCACCGGGATTTCGTAATAATGCAAAACAATGTTTTTGTATGCAACGTGGGTGTGGAATCCGGGTGGAATCCCGAGCGGAATCGCGGCAAATATTTGATCAATTCGTTACTACGGATACCGACAGGCACTCGACAGAATTAAACTCGCGAAATTATTATCGAAAAACGCCAAAACGGATGATCATCGACAAAACATAAATCTAATGAACACCAACAGGGACACAATCAAAGGCGTATATTGATATAAATTTTGGGATGATTCCCTCAATAATTTTGTTGACTAAAATTCTAGGGCTGCATTCCAGATACAACTGCTGCCCCCATTTTACTCTCAACCTGTCATATTCCTTACATGGTGGCCCTTTCAGCTCACGGGTGTCCTATAAGATGGTCAATTACTGTTTGGGTATGTGCAGAGAGAAACTGGTCCTGATTTGGAATTCTTCAGATGCTGCGTGCAGTTTTTGTTTCTTATAGTATTTCTAGAAATGGAAGATGTACATTAGGGGCAGATACAGAGGCCAATTGTGAAAAACTTGTCACATATCAAAAGGGCATTTCGATGTTCAAAAAAGCAATATTAAGCATACTCCCATACCCTCTTTGTTAAAAAAATGGAAAAGGGCACTTAAAAATCTGATGCACTTGTACAAGTCTCAAAGGTCCCCTTGGATCAACCACTGTACGTGATGCAAACTGTAACCTGAAATTGTCATGAGTTTTGCCCAAATTAGATGAAATTTCAAAAATTTCAATCTTAAATTTCAGTTCAAAGAAGCTAAAAAAGAAAACCGATCGTGGTTTTTCCTGTTTTAACGGCACACTAGTCCGGGAAGAACTTTTTCACAATTAATTCGTTCGTTCGTAATTGAACCAATTTGACACCGATTCGGAACCGTTCCAGCGAAACCCGCGCTCGTCGTCGCGGAATACGCTACAATGAATTGAGTAATTAATTCCGTAACCGTAAAACGTATTGCGGGTATTTTACTCTAATCAGAGTCCGGCGTTTTTTCAATGAAAAACTGCGTGTCGGCGCTAGTGAAAGACAAATTTGTGTGTCCAGGCAATCGTGTCATTCGTCGATACAAACCATTGAACAATCCTTCGCAGCGGAGCTATGTACTTTAGAAGTTCTCGCTAACGGTTATTGAGTAGAACAGAAAAAGACGAAAACTTTGAGTTTACCAGAGTTTATCAGATTACCGGTATTAGAAACTTAAAGAACGTTTACTTATTAAGCAAGCAGTTTCAGCCAACAGTCGACCTATCATAAACAGCCCATCATGATTTAGTTATGGCGGTATAGAGAGTACGGCCGTGTGATCGTACAAGCATTTTTGCTAAATGGGCCCGTTCCTGTTTGGCCCGACCAGAAATATCAGACCAGGCCTGAGCCAAGTTTTATCATGGGTCAAATTATTGCGTGTGAATTGTAACTGGTTCCAGACCATTATTTTGCTTTGTTCATGCATGGATTAGTATCGAGTAAGTGGTTTTCATGTGAACGCGCTCTCTAACTAGTCATGAGCTAAATTTGACTAGGGCCCGCTGATCCGTGTTGATTCGGCCCTGGCCAAATCGTCTCAGCGCGATCGCGGCTCATGGAGGTAATAAGGACAACTTACACATATTTCTTCTTAGAAACAAAACATGGCGTTAGGCAGAGTGGCGGTCTATTAGGGAAATAACTGTTTTACCCCAAAATCGCATGTAATTCACCTAAAAATCTTTAGTTGACTGTACCTTGTAGAATTTGGAATGTAAATATTCCAAAAGAGTGAGTTTCAGAATTAAGGATCATGGAAATGCGAAGATTCTTCGCTAAATTGACCAACTTTGATCGACGGAGCTGTCTCGCTAGTCATCCGGTAACTAACAAGAGGTCTACGTTTAATCGGTACAGTAATCAATGAAAGTGTGATTTCAATGGCTGTCGTCGATTCACTCAAACACAGAAACGACCGAATTCAAAAACTTGAAAACGTGTCGTTTAGCGAATTTAAAAGAATCGAGTGATCAAATGAATTCGATCATCACAGCTTCGCAAACCGTTTGTCGATGCACATGTTCTCATCGTGTCAAACTTCGTCGCGTGAATACCGTACGACGTTGATCTCGTGCGAAACTCCGTGAACGCGACTGAAACGGTTCAGACGCGTGTTCAATTCGGTAAAACATTTGTGTAAATTCACGCTCGAACGAACGAGACTTCGACGACGGAAAACGAAGAGAAGGTGAACGCGAGACGAGACGCGAATCGCGTCGATTTAAAAACAAACGACAGAAACAGCGAACGCGGATCAGAAAACCGAAAATCGACGACACGATGAAAATATTTGTTTTCGCGCAAAGCACTCAAAGAAGTTATACGCGTAGTTTTGAAGTCTGAAACGCAGTGATTCGGAATTGATGACGGACGATGATGTGGAAACGCGCGACACAAACGCGGTTAAATCGGTTGACACCGACCGCTGCTGCTGCTGCTGCTGCTAAAAGGTTTCGTTTGAATTTCGATTCAAGAAATGTTTTCGTTAAAATTCGTCGTTATTTCATCGAATGAAATAGATATAATGATTAAAACGAGCATTAGCAGAACGAACGGACGATTCTATTTTGTAACAATTTGCAAATATTCAAAGTACTGTTGATGACACCCTACCACCAGTGATACGAATAACAGCACTGCCGATTGTCGATGTGCTATAAAACAAGGGCCCAATTCCAGTCAGTAAATTAGTCCAATCGTGGCCTTTTGATTCATACGATTGATCTTAAGTTGTTAGATTAGTTATAGAACAAAAGTCAGCTCAGACTGGTCTTAAGTTGTGGGGCTACAAAATGAGTTTAGACTAAGTTGTTGGATTGATAATAGAACATAAGTTGGCCTAGACTAGGTCTTAAATCTTAAGGCTTAAAAGCCATGACGGACTGCGCGACTCGACCTTGAGCAACACTTACAAAATAATTGAGTAAACCGACACTGCTAAAAGACACAGCTCTACAAATGAGATTGTGTGTGAGAGAGGAAGGAGGGATGATGGGGAGAGGAAGGAGGATGATGGGGAGAGAGGAAGGAGGGATGATGGGGAGGGAGGGTGATGGGGAGAGGGAGGAAGGAGGGATGATGGAGAGGAAGGAGGGATGATGGGGAGAGAGGAAGGAGGGATGATGGGGAGAGGAAGGAGGGATGATGGGGAGAGAGGAAGGAGGGATGATGGGGAGAGAGGAAGGAGGGATGATGGGGAGAGAGGAAGGAGGGATGATGGGGAGGAAGGAGGGTGATGGGGAGAGAGGATGGAGGGATGATGGGGAGAGGAAGGAGGGATGATGGGGAGGGAGGATGATGGGGAGGGAGGGATGATGGGGAGAGAGAGGAAGGAGGGATGATGGGGAGAGAGGATGGAGGGATGATGGGGAGAGGATGGAGGGATGATGGGGAGGGAGGATGATGGGGAGGGAGGGATGATGGGGAGAGAGAGGAAGGAGGGATGATGGGGAGAGAGAGAAGGAAGTCAGGGGCCGGTGCTGGAGAGGGAAATGATACAGTCATCGAACTTAGCGGCTTAATTACTCGAAACGTTCAAAACTGTTTAAACAGCCGACGGTTGTGGCCTAATTCCCAATTAAAAGCATCGAACGCGAGCGGCACTTCGACGACGCGTTTCGACTAGATTTCCACGTTCGAAGTCGCACAAAGACCGCCGCGTTATCGAGTTACCATGGTTATTAGAAATCGGAGAAGATATTGTCTCTAGAAACTTGTATCGATAACCCATTCAACTTAATTTATGGGTGACCAAATTCGGCGCGAAGGGCCCTCGAACCGACGACGGAAACAGAGAGAGAGAGAGAGAGACGAACGAAACGAGCGAAACCGACTCGGCGCTAAATAGAGCAACAGAAAGCAGATTGTATGACTTAAGTAAATAGTACCACTCGTGAAACAATACGGGTATTCAAAGGATGCTCTCGCGAACACACGCGCGCGCGATGTTAACATCATCGATAGATAAATTCGATTTTGAAAAGGACGCCGGCGCGCCGATGATGAATGAGGTCGGGTGGCGGTACGAGATGGTACCGTTGGCGCCGGCGTCGGGTGCTTCAATCTGTCATAAGTATCTACGAACTCGGCGGTGATATAACGCCTATTAATTAAAGCCGTCCGATATACAACGCGTAATTGTTCTAATAACATTAGTTCCCGGAGAGAGTCGAGTGCGAAGGAGATTGAATCGAGGTCGGTGTCGACGGGCGCTGAATGGATTCGTTCTAATTATCGGCGTTAATACCACGTGTTAGCGATGATACCATGAAACACACCCAAAATTGAATAACAAATATTTCTTAAAATCTCATCCCATCGATAATGAATAGATAGATGATCGTATATGTCTCGTATTAAAAGCGCCGATAAATCCGAGTTCGGTCCAGAAAGCAACCTTCCAACAACAGACTGACTAGCGATAGTGTGAACACAACTATTCAGGTTGACCACTTTCAGCCTATATACAAATCGCCCGAGTTTTCCCTGATTTTTACATGTGATTACACAAAATTCCTTGAGCGAAGAATTCCTAAGATTAAAATGTTAAAACTAAATCATTTCTCATGAATCATGTACTGATAAAGAAATACATGGTCAATAAAATGTCCGCCTTCTCCGAGTTTTCCTGGATTTTTCCGGATTTTTCTGATTCTCGTCAGTTATCCAGGTCAGCAGCCACCCCGAACAAGAGCATTACTGAAATAAGTGTAAATCAAGCGGGTATTCTTCAAGGAACCTTCCAGGTTTCTCCAAGTATTTCCATCATCGAAAAAGAAAAAAAAAACAGGTATGTATATATTTTCATGCATAGCGATAATAGCCCTAATTAGAAGCATAGCGGCCCCTCAGCGCGGTGATATCGTCGATGTTGAGAAAAACCTTCCACATTCCACCTTGAAATTTTGTGTAAACAAAGCAACGCGGCCTACGGCGCGTTTTTTCACTAGCTTGAAAAATATAAAAAACGCCGGTGAAAGATATCTTTCATTAATTATTATGATTATTCGGTCTCGAAAGAGAGAGAGTGTGGTGTGTTTGAACTGGGTGCGAGTGTTGATGTAAGCTCGAAACACCTCACCGAGAAATGTATCCCTCATCTCACTAACCTATTATAAACAGATAACAATGATATTAGAACTATTGTAGGTGAAGGTATGCGCGCTCATTGCGATGATGCCGCAATCCTCTTCATTAACGCACCACCGATCGGTATAATACGCATGTTGTTAACATCTTTCTTTTTTGTTTTTCTATAACGGGGAAATTAATTTACTTTTGTTTCCGAGATTGTTCGGGGTTGTATCGGAAACTGGAGAGGTGTTGTGAATATGAAATTCAATAACATAGCCCGACACAGCTAAACAACCGGCTCCACTGACCATGGCAGATTAGCTATTCGGTCCCAAAGAAGGCTCTAGTGACTATAGCTATAGCCAATCAGCTCCACTGATCACAGTTATTTTACCAGACAGCAACACTGATCACAGATCTATAACCAGACAGCACCTTAGGTGAATAGCTATTCAGCCCCAAAGACATCTATACAGCTCTAGAGATCATAGTTAATAAGCTGTTCATCCCCAAAGACAAAACACAGTTCCAGTGACTATTACCGATAAGCTCCACCGTTCACAGCACTATAACCGGAGAGCGCCATACACCATAGAGGTGAATAGCTATTCAGCCTCCTATAAGGCTCTAGTGACCAATCAGCTCAACTAATCACAGCACTATGATCAGCATCATCGATCAATCACAGCTCTATAACCAATCAGCTCTTGTTATAACGTAAGATAATTGTAACAATATAAGCTTGACATATTAGTTATGTAGTATAGATGATGATAATGGAGAACCACCACAATTGATGACTTGCTAGTATATACTTTCGGTAAAATGAACAGTACCGCTGAATATAAAGAGTTTCACAATTGAGATAACGACATGTGGACGGCCTGGGGACTAACTGTTACTGGACAATAGAGAACAGAAACTGGTATATGAAACGGTCAATTATTATCATTATTCGCTGTGTGCTGCTGTTAAGAACTGCTGGGAAGACAACAGCTCGCCGTGAGAGCACTGCAATCGGGTCAATCATCAGATCCGATGGAATTCGAGCTCAACAATACGTCCATTGTCTGTCAAGTGCTGGTACTTAACAATCAGCGGCGTCTATACCAGCCATCAGGCATGACAATACCGTTCATTATACGCCGGCGGCGGCATTGGCGCAGTTCCACTATGTCTTTTAACATACCATCTATCGCGCGCCATGAGTTATTGAGTACTAACCTACAGCCAATCAAAACTACAAGCACTTACCACCTAAATATATATCAGATATTCATTTCATCAAATGAAAAAAAACTAAATTGGTTTTTTTTTGTCCACAATTCAGCTTTTATAAACAACATGGTATTTGGGCCTAAAAACTGTTCACACGAGTGACCATAAACATCGGACCAGGCCCGGTCCACACTCTTAAATTATCGCAACTGGTTCCGGAAGTGACTCACTTCACTTTGTTCTAAGCATTGTTTATTATCATTGACTGAGTGGTTTACGCGTGAACACATTAATTAGGTATTGACCAAATTTGACTAGGCCCTGATTGGTAAAATTGTCTATGTGTTATCGCGGCTATACATCATATGCGGCTTTTCTAACTTTAATAGGATGCAAAAAACATAACTTGGTCACTGGTATGTACATAATATGTACATTATGTACATACTATGTACATGAGAATACGTTAAACGCCGGCCGATAGAAAATATATCTCAATGATTAAAAGCAAAGATGGAACGTAGTCGGTTGCGCCGAGAACAAGCGATCGTTTACGACGCAGTTTACCCGCTGTAATTGCTTTCTATTCTTCGCTGTCGACTCGTCGAGATTGGGTCGTCTTCGCGTTCGTGAAACGGGACCCGCGTCGCTATTGTGTCGCCTCGGAGAGAGAATAATCAAACGTCCGGGCGTGAATCATTTTCGTTCGTTGTTCGGCGGAGTAGGTTTCATTTGTTCCGACTGTTCAGGTCATTACGCGCTGAAAATGCTCGGCATATTAATAACGCTATTATTTTACAGCCTTCAATCCGGCTACGTGCGCACGCGGTATGCGTAAGAGTCAGAGTCAGGGTTCTCTTGCTTACATCGAGGAAATCAGTCAAGTTGACTCCCATAGTGGCCGTATTGAAATACCAGCTTAACCCTTTCAGTGCGTCTACACCGCAGTGCAGTGTATGAATCGGTGATGGATTTTGCTAGTACACCGCACTGCGGTGTATTGATGTTATTAGTAATTAGTAATTATCTCTCTTGAAAATGGCAGCACCTGTCGAACATAGTGAAATACTAGTAACTAACGATACACCGCACCGCAGTGTAGACGCACTATAGTGCTATTCCCGTTATTCAACACACTAGGGTGGAATTTTTTCAAATTCTCAAATTATCTCTAGCACTATAGGGTATTAACTAGTCAGCACTGAAAGGGTTAACATGTTCATTATTGTTAACATCCATCTCACTTAAAAATTGACACCCTAAGACAAACTGCTTGAATATGTATATACGACTGCCATAGCAGCCATATTGAACACATAGCAGCCATATTGAACAAATATTGAGCTAAGTCGATGACAAAGTTTTAATGTGGCGAAACCTGCATCAAATGTTGACTGCCGTAGGGGAAAGACCAGATCCTATCTGACCACAATTTTGGCCATAATATTGCTAAACTTTGATAGGAAAACCAGTATCGATACGACTGCCTCGGGGCTATCTTGAACTGAAACCTCAATCTAACAGCGGATGAATAAGAACATGTCAAAATGGCCATCTCCGATATCATTTATAGTCGTAATAGCCATGACGAATGACAATAGTCACACATTTCAGGCGTTTGTGGTTGAAACAATCGCAGCAAACATCTCGTCTCATGACGCTTCAGGACAGATCAGTTCAGATGTAAGATTACTGTAGCGTTCTTGATGAGTGGTCATTTAATAGGGTTCACAACATGGTCAAACTGAGCACACCCGAGTGTGCGTATGCGTGTGTATATGTAAATTTGTGTGGATTAGTATAAAGTATATCCTCATTGACGACATAAAAATGCAAATACTTTATGGCAATTAAGTTACATTCTGCATAGTCTATCTACCCTCAGCGGCATGTGCTCCCCCTTAAAGTGGCACCCAAAAAGGACCGACTTTTTTCTAGCTGAAGTATAAAAAAAGCTTTGAGAAAGAAAATTGTTGTCTATTTGAGATCTACAGTATATCTACAGTATCTGCTCTAATTGTCTTAAAAATGCTTTCAGAATGCATCTGAAAGCCTTAATTTTTCCAAACGTTCTGAAGGATTCCTCAGCCCACTTTCCATGAGCTAGGATGCAGGATTCATTTTCCACTTGCTCCTCCCCAAACAGAATCCTAGGTCTGCCCCCCGCCCGACCCTCCACATCATATGGTACTGTTGCGGAGAACAGGAAGTACTTCGTTAAACTGAGTTCGCGTTATTTGTTCGATGAATAAACGATATTTCAAAATCACATCCTCGACGAGAAAGTGAAGAGCGTTCTGAAAATGAAATACGAAGATTTTCTCAAAACCGAAGCTTTGTTCGTTCCAGACTCGGATACAATTTACACGACGAACGCGAAGTCGGTTTCAAATCTATTCACGGCGTCATCAAAAACCTTCTATTCGAGACGTCTTAATCTCTAACACGTCTCTCTTGACTTTACTACTTTTCCTCTCTTGACGTGCGGCGCAGCGAAAAAACTTCTTTTCTTTTTTTTAGTCGAGAAAATTAATCAACAAAACGCATTGAACTGTCGCGTACGGAATAAAGCCGACACAAAGACCGACGCTTGTTTGTGCTATTGACATTTGCGATCAATGCAGAAATGCTTGAAGACAAAAAAAAAAACACGAAGCGCGTATTTTTCGCGGATGGCGCCATCGTACGAAGCCATGAAAATGGTTCCAAAAACGCATCGAGACAAGGCAAGTCCGTAGCCCGATGTAGAGCGTTAGAATACCGAACAGCCCAGAGCGCATCACCCTTAGAATGATGCGCGTTATGGCATAAAAACAGAATTTCGATGGCGACGAAAATATCCGACGCGGCGTTTGAATGGTTAAGAACGCCGCGAAGCGACTGCCTCAAATCTGATTAGGTAACAAAAGACGAAGAAATCTTTTACAATCAGATTATACAACGCCACACAATACGCGAATTAAGACACCGAACACAAAAGGCCTGCGAGCGCCGTCGATCAAAAACTGCCGGAATTACGTGACGGGAAATTCTACCATTCCATAACCATCATCCGTTACGGTCGGTCGTCGTTGTCGTCAGTATTGTTGCATTGTACGCGAGTTGCGTTGCCGTCGTCGATTGGAATGCTAATATTTGACGAATTCGCCTGTTGAATTTAGAGTGTGCGCGAGACACTTCGATAACCACGACGAAATCTCAAAGCGGAATCGCAGGAAGAAAAAGTGGTGTGAACGTTGAATGTATCCGTCTGACAGTGCTGTGTGTGTATGAACTGTGAAGGATGGTCATTCAATATCAGTTGTCACCATGGAAAATGATATCGACAAAAGGGAATCCTCGGAAGGCTTTTCCCACACCAGGGCGACCACTTTCCCCACCATACACAAATTCCCTGATTTTTCCGAGTTGTAACACAAAATTTCCCGAGTAAATCTCTCCGTTTTAGAATATTACAATTTATTCATTTTTTATTACTCACGAAGTGATAAAGAAACTCATGGTCAATAACATCAACATTCCCTGGAATTTTTCAGGTTTCTTGTGAAATCTTTCAAATTCCCCGAGTTTTTCTAAACTTCACTGATCCCCTGAGAATTCCAGGTCAGTGGCCACCCTAATATGAGGCTTAACCCACAAGACTTAGCATAAAAGCCAAATAAAGGCAATTCTAAGATCTTTCAATCAGAACTCAATCAATGAAACACCAATATAGATTTTTTATTTAGATTTAGTAGCAGGCTACCACGGAACGAGGGGTCCCCATCATTGTTACTCTTGCCTATCCATCCATACCCCTAGGAACAACCATAGCCACAAGGCTTCATAATCAAAAGATTAAGTTGACGCCGTCCACAAGCTGAATTCAAGTAAAATGAATACTTTCGCTTGAAACCAATGATGGATGTACTGTTCACAACTCAGTAATGTGGGCAGTAGGATGGTTTCATCCTGCGTACAGGGTTAAGCCTACAGGGTAATGAACCCCCTGCGCGTAGTTTTGCGTAGGCATCGTCGTCGTTTATTACGAAAATCATACAATTTTTCCCTCTCGGGGAAAACAAAACGATCATAAACAAATACCATAGAGGAAGGATTCGTAATCTTTACAGTAGTTTATAATAATGATGATGATTGTGTTTTGCTGTAGAGCTGTAATTACAGGGTGAACCGAGCGGGTAGGTCGGAGCAGGTCATCGATTCACATCACAATAGACTCACTGTCTAACGGCTCGCGCCACGTCACAAGCAGCATACGGCTCAATGTTAATGTCACGTTATGTGAAGCGTAAACGTTTTACAGATTAGTCATCAAATCTTTCTTCTGCGTAGGCATTCAGTCACAAGTGGCATTCTTACGCAGTCAACAGCGCCCTGACAATGATGAGGTCAAACATCTCATAACGAGAACGAACCCATGAACGTAAAACCCCGCAATAACCTAGCTGAGTACTTATTTGATGAAGTGCATATTAATAATCATAATCAGATTGTCAACCTGCAAAAATAATCACGGAGAATGAGTTGAAGTTCAGTAAACAAGAGGGGCTGGACCCTCAGCTACACACGTCTCATTTCTGCTCAAATAAAATTTTTCTTATTGGCCCGAGTTACAAATATTCAGGGCCAACGGAACAGGTCCGAGGACCAATAATTTCCCAAATCAGTTCAACCCAAATTCTTCATTCTAATTTCCACGCAAATAAGAAATTCTCACTCAACATCATCGGAATTGTATAATCTAAATACCGGCAAAATGAGCTTGTAATTTCAATTTTTTTTTGGGCTCGCTGGTGATGGACACATCTCCTTTTGAAAAACGTTCCACCGGTACCGATCCCGAATTGCTTCCACCGACCTCGATACAGAAAATCATGAACATTTGGGGGGCAGCACTGCCTTGGATCCGATATATAGAAGAGTCAGAAACGCAGCTATTAAAGAATACCACAGAAACTGCCAATTGCACGAAGACGCTTTATTACGTTTTTATGTCTATGACGTTTTCAAAACAATCCATTCGACGACGACGACGACGGGCGTTTTGTGTTCGAGGGAACGCATACACGCAGTTCAAAGACTACATCACGTTTTAATTGCGCCCCTGGTGGTTGTATTGTGCTCGAACGTCGGTCAGGTCGGGCGGTAATTTGCTCGGTTATACAAACGGACGCGGCGTAGTAAAATTCCGCAACAACGCGGCCGCGCCGTTGTAATATCATCTCTCTCCCTCGCTGGGCAACAAAAATTAAACAATCATCGCGAGATACCCGCCTACAATAAACCGTTATCTCCGACAATATTTCAATATCAGGCATCATTTTTGCCGACGAGTTCAGTCGGTTTTATGCCCCTGACATAAACTGGACTATCCGCCGTGTGCGTTAGACGATCGTAAATGAAATGCTTTTCGGTGGAGAATTTTCGTGAATTCACATGAATTTCGTTATCTCTCTTCACGCCATAAACTTTAAGGGTCTCTTTCTTATTACCCCCCCCCCCCCGCCCCCAACTGATGCACCAATTTCTAGGTCTACAGCATAACAAAACCCTATCAAAAACCAGCCTTTTCAGGTCGATTATACACTTCATTACCTCTTGTTACCCTTCACTAATAATTCTATCATACAATCCAATAGGAAACAGGCTTATCAAGCGAGGATCTCTACTCTGGCAAATTTTGGAAATTTAGGTACGGCATGTCCCCATGATTTCTGGAAAAATCTGAGATGTCGGAGTCGCATTAATCAATGCTATATCAAAGGATGTATGGAAGTACATCCTGGTCTCCTCTGTCTGCCCGGAAAATATGGAACTTTATCTCAAGCTGCAAATGAATGAACGAACGATTGATTATCGGGCGAATTTAACCAGGTTGTAATTGAAATCACTCGACACAACACGACGATAAGAATGTCTTGATCTCGTTTGTGTGAAGTAGAAAACATTGTTTCAAGAGATGACTAAGCTCTTCTTCAATTCACTCTCTGACACACACAGAGAATGAGTGCGTTTTTCAATTTTGCCTGCGGTAAGATTTATCAGTCGTAGTCCGTTGTTAGTTTCTCTTATCGTTGCCATCGTCGTCGTCGATCGAGGACTGATTCATAATTCGTTTTTTTTTTTGGAATGAAATCGAATATCTGTTTTTCAACAGTCGTGTCGATCATCGTCGTCGATAGCAGATGACAAACGGAGAAAGCGATTGTTGTGTCCCCAGCCAGTTGTAGGTGAAATGTTTAGGATGAAATCAGGTATCTCTTATTCCTTTATTGTCAATACAGCGATCGAAACCACGTTTCTTGTTTCAGAAGACGGCTCAGTTACAAAACAAACGAGAAAATACTCTCAGTTTTTTGTTTATTTCACGCACGCTGGGCTTCGTTCAGGGCTACCAACCTCTGAAAAGTGCTAATAGTAACAAATTCAATTTTTTCAGTTAAACTTCATTGAAATATGAAAGAAAATGTTCACATTCATAAGTAATCAACAAAAAGACTCAGACGGGCTGTTGAACTAAAACATCAATTTAAAGAATGTTCCAGTTCAACTGCCCATCTGTGCTGGTCCTTTAAAAACCTATATCAGGTATGTACAACTAAACCGGACAGAGCTAGGCCCCACCCGACACCCTCTAAAGCAAACTTGAAAGACATTAGCCATTCGGGCGGCAAAGGAATGAAAGTGACTGGTTCGTACAGAATCGTATTTCCAGCCACAACTCGTAGAGCAAGTGAAAACAGTTGATCTCGGCGACTGAAGAAAGAAAAAACCTACGCTCTCAAAGTTAGTCGGATTTCAAACGCAAATTGAATCTCACATTACCGCATAACAGCCGTGCGCCACCGGCACCTGATTCCACGGTTACAATACGTTGTAGCCGGCGGCCGATCCGTGAATTTGATCGAATAAATGACTCTTCGGTCGAAAGTGAATTTTCTCGTCGTCGTCGACGACGCGCACGCCGAAAAATGTCACAATATTTTATAGTTAGCGATTACAATAGCGTTGCCGCGACGGAACGCCACATCCTGTCCCGCGGGCAGTTTCTACGTCGTGTCTTCCTATTGGAACCATTAGCCGAGCGACTCGTCTACCATCGATGGCGCTATCTCGGGCGTTGTAAGTCGAGCCTTGTTTTACAATTAACCGGCGTTACGCGCTAACTAGTTGCTTTTAGAGCTACTTGAACCTGTTAATTTAGTCGTACTCGAAACCGTCGTCGACGGTGACAATCACTCATCGTACGATCGTCACACGGCAACGACAACAATCGCTACACGTATATCATCGGTGACAAAAACGCCAGTTCCCCGAGGGGGCCTTTTTTTTCGTGCTAAAGGTAGGAAAATCATGAACCGAATATGAATGGATAATATTGACTCAGCAACATGGGCATCATTTTCAAGCCGCTTCAGAGCGGTCTCTTTAACAGAAAACTCTCAGGAAAAGACACATTTATTTGACTTGTTTTTTTCCTAACTATTCCCTGACGTGCGCATTGTTTTCTCTAACTTGATCTGCTAAGAATCCAAACAATTAACACATTCAAACACCTAAGACATAGATGGAAACTGTTCGATCTAGCAATCTCAACAAAATTCCCCGACTATTCCAGACTTTTTTAAAGAGAAGAAAATTTCCTGACTTTTCCCTGATTTCCAAGTAAGTGACCATCCTGCAAGAAAGTGATTTCACATTTCTCACATAAAAAGGGACTTCAGACAAAAAAGTCCAAATGTGGTCTTGAATTTAAAGACTGGTCTTAAATTGATAGATTGGTTATAAAACTAATTGACATGACTATAGAACAATACGCGTACCTTGTCGGCAACCTTTATACAATGGTTGCGACCTTTTACCGTATTCAAGTTCTGTCTCTATAAGTCGGATCAATTGATGTCGAAGTAAATCATCATAATGAACATAGTTCACCGAATCAGCGGTTGATGGCTGCAATTTTTTGTCGCTGCAAGAGGTACTGTTCTTTCGCGTTGTCGATGATTGCATGTCGTCAACGACGTAACACTGCAACTATACTATTTCCTATTCGCGGCGAATTGCCGGGCCGGCTCGGCGTCCATTGTCCGGCGGACAAAAGCCCGTAATTTCAACCATTCACCCGTCAGTCGATGCAGTTCCTTTTTACGAGACGTATAGGTAGTAATTACAGCATCGTCGGGCGACCGCGATGAGAAAACTACATTAGGCTCGCGTTTGACTATATTCATTCAGTCATTCGACTAATCAGAAACGGTATTATTCGCGACAATGGAAAAGAAAATAGGCGCGGAAACCCGTACCGAACGGTAATTAATCGGCTATACATATTCATATAATAGACTGTGTGTATGTGTGTGTGTGTGTGTGTGCGTGTGTGTGCTGATAATAAACAGTTATGGGCAATGATAATGATGCAGATGACAATGATGTTGATGATGCAGATTATAACTGATATTGATGTCCATGATATAGATGTAAATGATGTTGATTTCATTGATATTACTGATAACGATGTAGATGTCAACAAATGCCAATGATGTTGATATCAATGCTGTCATTGAATGCCAATGGTGTTGATATCATTGCTGTCAATGATGATAATGATGTAGATGTCAATGATATTGATGTAAATGATGTAGATAACAATGTTGATTCAATGCCGTCAATGATGATAATGATGTTGATGTCAATGATATTGATAACGAAACCGGTGATAATGGTATTGATATCAATATCAATGATGTTAAGCATGGTGACGTCAATTATGTCTCGAAGCACCTAGCCCACCTGGGAAGACACTGCTCCAATCTCCTGAAGCAAATGACAGCTGACATAAGAAGCCTGAGGTCAACTGATAACTCAAAGCCATCTGGCTTCGGTGAGGGTGGCAGCACTAGACAGGGCGACCTGGTGTTTGCTGGAGGACTGATTGCATCGCGACGATACACTGCTACTGAGGATGCACAACCAGTGTGATGATGATGATGATGTCAATTTGGTAGATATGAACAATCCTTACTATGAAAATAAAGAATTAGTTGGTAGAAATTAAATAAGTCTCACCCATAATAAGCTTGAGAATGATAAGTCAAATAAGGATTGTAGAATAGCAAAGCTTAGCTACTTTCTGTGCACGTAATTTAATGAGCACGCCTTGTCACTGTCACACGCCATCTAGTGGGTTAAGTGGTTTACGGAGTATGCTTTTAAAAAGCAGAAAGGAGAACATCAAGAAGCCTTCAATAGCCGTGGTCACATAATGGTCACACTACTATTGTGTTTTAAGCACAGTTGCCTTGCAGCTTTTGATCTTGGCCACAAGAGCTAAACCAATAGATAGGTTGAACATATCAAGCCAGTACCACACATGTACTCGAGATAGTATGCATGAATATACCATAACAATGCCATAAAATGCATATTCTACTGGTCATACGTTCAGGAACGCAGCAACATCGCAACCTTCAATGCAGCAGCAATGCTAATCAAACCTACAGGTTGTAAAACACTACAGTGAAATAATGCAGCAGAATTTTTAGTCATAGCATTCGACAATGAAGACGGTCGCTCGTTACGCGTAACCCCGCAGGGACGGTGACAAAGGCCTGAGTCACCGCGCGTAGAGAATCAACTCATCTCGTAGTCGTAGTCATCGACACATATTCGTCCCCCTTTACATCGCGTACTAATCATACGACGTGTTTACACGCAACGCAACCGTTTTTCAACGGCACTCTCCTCGTCGAGTTTGCGCGCCGGGGTTAATTAATTGAAAAGTTTTTTTTATTACGTAAAGCGACGACGACGACACAAGAATGAAGAATAAGAAAGCAATAATGCAATAATCGCAACAGTAACGCCGCCGACCGGGATGAAATAACGCGTTCGTTAACGCTTTTGTCTGCTACAAGTTGGGGCTGGAATCTCTTAGCATAGGAATGTCATACACAGATTGAACTAACCAGTCATTATCTGAATCACTCTGTTGAATTCATCTATTTCAAGTACTGAAACATCCAAACCTTACAATACAGTAATAGGTCCAGGGCCAACCTCGTACCCAAAATAGTCACAAATCTTATGATTAACCTTGATTAGATTGGCAATAGAATAGAAATGAATTGTCTTAAATCTAAGTCTGGGACAAGCCTTAGATTTAGATGAAGACTCAAATTCCATATTTTGACACAATGTACATAATTATCTTCAGTTGTATTTCTACCAGATAACTCTGACCCTGGCTCAACATTCAAGTCGCTCGATGCTTTTCGATAGGAGTTTTTAACTTGGGAAAAATTACGAGAAAACCTCATAGATTCACCAACAAAAAATAGAATCGTTCTGAACCGCGCGATACGCCGCTATCAGATTCACACTCCCTCCTCGTACAATTCTACAACTGCTGTCGCCGATTGTAATAATTCAAATTCTATAATAGCGGGTAATTTGGTTCAGTTCGACGCATAACAAATATCTGTCGATGACAGAAAATGAGTCAGTTATTCGACGGATAGAGCAACGACAACAATACAACGAATCTGAAACCATCGACAACGACGACGACGGAATGATATAAGACACGGCGTGCCGTTCTCCGCGTTCCCCGAGTCGTCAGAACAGCCGGCGTCGGAAAATTTACGACCGCGAACATCATAGGTCAGGTCACCGAGCATGGCTCATACGCGGCATCGCCGTGCGCGCAGTAAATCGCGATAGTGGATATTCGAAAACGGTTTAGCGCGCCGACGTCTGACAGCAATATTGTCCGCGCGAATATTTATCGCACCCCGGTGGCAACAAGACGTACGAGCTAATTCATAAAGACAATATAATAAATGACGCAAAATAATGGGAAAGCGTTACAATGCGGCGTAGACGGCAATCAACGAACCATTCACCGCGGTAAACGGACTGATGTACGCAATTGACAGCGCGATGTATCTTATCTCTCAATCCGTCGCGTCTAAAAGCCACTTTTCGGGGTTAATTATCGGCACAATGTGGCCACGAGCTATTATCATTAGGCAAATACATCGCATCAATCTCTCTCGTGTTTTCTATCCTGCTGTTGTTGATACCCTACGAATTATTACTAATTTTTACAAATGATTTTTTTCGAATTTTGTATCTACGCGTTCAATTTGACATGAATCACTTGAAATTTCATCTTGTTTGGACGACCAAGCATATTCATTGGAACTATCCAGGAATTTAACTGACAAGAGCGAAGCTAAGGTGCTTTGAAGGGTATGGATCCGATAATTAGAATTGTAAAGGGCAGATTTGGCATTACGAGGGCTGCAAACAAGTTATGGACCCACGGAAAATTTAGGACTAAAAAAGCTTTCCTGGCCCTTATTGAGGCCCATATGGATTGGGATTCTTAGTCTCTTGAAGAATTATCTTTGCAAAAAATTCGGCAAATTCAAATTTTGAAGAGGGTGAACCAATCGAAGTGGTCGACCCCTAAATCTGCCCTTGTCTAACATGATTTGCCAGTTATCATCAGAGAAAGCACTGATATATCAAACATGAGCAGACAAAAGATAAGCAGTAGCTTGTCTTAGAGAATCATGCAAAATTAATGACCTGATGCTCGGATAAGGGCAGTCAACAGTTGGTCAAGTGACACACGTCTATAGCGCCGACGACAATTTCGGAAAAAATGGCCGAAACGAAATCAATCTATACACGATATCGACAAGGACGTCATCGTCATCATCATCGTTGTCGACCGACGAGAATAAATGTAATAACGACAAAATTCGAGTGACAATTAGCAAAAAAATAACGGCCGTTAATTACGAGTTGAAAGCCTATCGAATGACGACAATGCAAGCTTACCGAATTGCTGCAAGACGCGTCGAGCCGTCGGCGTCGTTACGCTATCCCATAATCGGACACATAAGCCGTCGCCGCGGGTGATTTTTCACCGATTGCGAGCGTCATAATGCGATATAACCGGCTCGAATGATGCATTATAAAACGGGGCTTTATTTCGTGGGTCTCGGTTTCGTCGACGTCAAACGAAGGACGTACTGTCGTCGGGTGGTTCGAGTTGTCACCGCGTATACCGTATCGAGATGGGGTTTTCACGAGATTAACGCTGCCAACAATAATTACTATTAACCACCGTCGCTGAACGTATGCCACCTCATAAAGTTTCACAATAAGTGAATTTGTGTTCCCCCTCAACCCGGTTATTGCCGGTCCATACTATATAGATTTTGGCGACAAATTATCCATGTTTTTTATCGGCTCGTTTATGTGTCTTTTTTCTAGGATTACGTAATCACGTTCTCATTGTCGTCTGTTTGTTCTTGCTGATGAGGTAATTGACGATAAGGACAAAGCTGACAAACGAGCACTCACCTTTCAACATTCCTATAATGCAGAGGTCGGCTTTACGAGCAGGCCATCTTTGTCTTGAGCTTGTCAGTAGAAAAGTTACCAATCTAAAAGATACGAATGATAAAACAATAAGATTTTTTCATAGTCAGAGAGTTTTTTTGTAAATCTAACAAATCAGCCTGTGATTCAGGGTCCAGAGATAAATTTGAGAGGGGAAATCCCATTGCTAATAAAGACAAGGAGCAAGGTAATCGAAGGATTGCTCATGCAAATTATTTGAGAGATGTAAATAATTTAAAATACATATAATTTGTTTTTAAAATTTTCAAGTTTTCATCATTTCTTGAAAATGCAAAAATATCGAGCCATACTTCATCGAGTCAAAAAATAGCGAATTAGAGATATCTTTAAACCGTGTTTTTCGTAACGAAAAAAGAATACCGGCGTTCAAACGAACTAGATTAACTTCAAGAGAAGTTGGCGATCGCTTCACCGGCGTCTCACCGGCGCGATATAAAAGGTTGATGATCTACGCGGAAGATGAGAGTTAGGTTTCGGGTAAGAAGACTGAATAAACTCAATAGCAATAACAAGTACGTTTGAACATCTCGGCGATAGTTTAATAATATGATTTTCGGTGTGTGTTTAGCCACCGTTCTCGTCCGCAGTCGTCGTCGACGATATTGAATTACAAAAGACCGAAGACAGCGCTCGGTGTACACACGTATCTTTTGAAAATTCTTATAATAAAGTTGTCCAATCTCATCTCGTCGAATCCGAATGGATATATAACATTTTTGCTTGATTTTCTCTCGACAAACAATGTAATCTCGCGAACTGTATTTCTCTCCGCGTCGGTTGCGGCCGCGTCCTAGTCGAATAGTGGATTATTGCTAGTGAGGGACCGTCTCCCGACTTGGAACGCTTGCCAGCTTTGATTCGAGATTCAAATTCAAATCGTTACTGTGGAACTAATTCTCTGGAGTTTCGATTGATTCAACTTAAAACCCTTTCAGTGCGGTGTATAAATCAGATGGGCTGTGCTAGTACATTGCACTGCGGTGCATTGATTCTGATAGTAATTAGTTTTTATCTCTATTGAAAGATGGCAGCACCTGTCAAACATAGTTAAATATAAGTAACTAACGATACACCGCACTGTGATGTAGACAAACTAAAGCAGTATGCCAGTTATTTAATACACTGGGGTGGAATTTCAAATCATCTCCAGCACTTTCAGGTGTCAATTAGACACCACTAAACAGGTTTAATCTCTTAACAGGCAAACTTGGTATGTTCTCAATAATTTCTACTTTTAAAAGACTTATTTCAATTCACAACCATAGAAGCCAATCATTGACACAAATCTTAACAAACTTCCTACGATACCGCAGAATCTCAAATTTTCAAGACCTTCACGCGAAACACAATTTAAGCAATCAACTTTCCGATGTAAATAACAAATAGTTGAAAGTGAAGTTTACGTGTGGTAATCAAATAAAGCAATGAACAAAACAAGAGCAAAGACAAAGAAAGAACAAGACAGAAGACGCCTTCAATTTACATTGTTGTACAATTGGGCTAAGTCAATTTGAGATACTCCAGAATGTCTGAATCTCAAGATGCCGCCTAAAGACAATCAACATTATTTTGAATCCCTATGCACTACCTACGAGTATGCGCTCAAGTTTCTTTCTAAAAAGACTACATCAGGGACAGGATTGGTGTATATTAGAAGAATTTTCATATTTTTCCGCATAATCATTTTTCACTTTTTTAACGCATTTTCCCCCTACTTTTTACAGTAATATCAACTTTTTTCATTGAATTTGTCAAAATTTCCACGTCCTGGGCAGAGCTACAGGTGCGAGATTGCACCTTCAGCAGGCTACGATTTGTGAATGCGACTTGGCGCAAATTGATTCAAAAAGAAAGACAGCAGTAGCTGTATTGGCGTAGACGGTCCCTACGAGACGACCAGTAGAAACTATTAAAACTCAACTGGTTATTTCCTGGTCATCATCGCGCGCAGTTATTACAATCAGCAGACGGACGCCGCGTGGAAACGAACGATACAAGAATTCCTGATGCGGCGACGAACACTAAACGATTGAAAAAAAAACCATTATCAACGTCGTCGCGATCGACGGACGGGTATTTTACGATTTTCATCGACGCCTGAAATTCAATTTTGAGAATGAAATGAACGAATGCCTTTCGCAATCGCTTAAGTTCGAGGAATAATCGGAAACTTTTCAGAATGAAGTCGAAATTGATGCAGAGAAAATAAGAATGATAATTGAAGGTGCTCGAGTTGAGAGGAGGTTTTCAATGGTCCACTTTAAAAATGTATGATATGAATTTGTTTGAACTCTAAGTCGAAATTAACCCTTTCAGTGCATCTACACCCGGGTGCGGTGCAGTGCAATGTATGAATTGATGATCTTAGCTAGAACACTGCATCATGGATACCTCTTGAAAAATGGCAGCACCTGTCAAACATGCCGAAATATAAGAAACTAACGACACATTGCACCGCAGCGTTTGGTATGCTCATGATACAGGGTACCAGATAAAATTTTTCGAAATCTTCAAATTATCTCCAGTACTTTTGAGTGACAATTAGTCACCCTAAGTACCCTTTAAAAAAGATACCTCGCTTCTCTCCTAATCAGCCGGGCATTTTGTAAATTGCAATAAAATTTGGTAATCATTTCTATAGTCTATTTCTGTAATCATTTTTATAGTCTGTTATAGCTTGATCAAGTAATGTACAGGGTAGATAGGCGGCTGACCAGGTAAATTATTCAAGCCTTAACACGCTAGTTTATATTAAACTAGACTTATAGTTAATGACGATGAAATCGTATTTCACTGATAACGATGAAAACGACGATGACGACACTCGAACGAGCAGAAACGATGATTCGGCCGTTCCCGCAGCAGACGTCATTATTCGCTCGCTATTATCATCATCGAACTTCTCCGCGAGATTCTCTCTTGGATAATATCTAGTTATCTCGGCGATGCGCCGTTGATAATTTGTTTCTTCGGCGATATTGCTTGTCAAACTACCTTAAGAATAAATCCATCGACTCCGATGTTCAGTTAACCGTGTTGTAGTTTTTTTTTTATTTCGCCCGAGAACGCCGCCACGGCGACTCGCGCAAAAACGATCACCTTTTGCGCCGGCATGCGCGCACGCTACGAGAGACCCGGGCGCGTTCGTTCGTCGGTGGAATAAATGAACATTTTTCAATATCGCATTAGTGAAACTATCGAGCGGCTAAATTTGCGACACTTCGCGTCTCGTAACAGTGTCTCTTGTTTGCGAACAACCTTTCATAGGAAATCATTGCGCGACGCTCGGCCGCATATTAAAACGCGTCGAAAAATGACACACGAACAAAATTCCGATACACGACGACGACGATGGCGGTATCTGATTTTTTTCACAGAGACCGGCGATACGGTTCGGTTCTTTCGAAAATTCGCCCGATTCGGACGAGAAAGGAAAACGCAAGCGCGCGGATCGTAGAATCATTATTATTATTGACCCATTGACCTCGACGGCGATATCGTGAATATACGGGCGCTCGGCGATCGATGGCTTTTCTTCGGTTTCCAACAATCACAGCGGTGATCGCGTTAAATCAGGTGGAAATAGTGGAGATGTCGCAGAATGCAGATTTAGTTGTTGTTATGTTTCGATGATTGGAATGATTGTGCTTCTTACTTTGTGTATTAGGGGTCTTCCATCCCAGATGACGTGACCGCTTCTAACACTTTTTAGGCTCATCTTAATAAAAATTGATTTTTTTCGAAGTTGATTTCGAACGCCAGGGCCCAGTTGCTCAAAAGTTGGTGAATGTGTTGAATAACTACCAATTGTCCCTGGTAGAAACTGCGGCACAGCAAGAACAAACATCGAGTTCCACGCATCTCAAATAAAACTCATTTCCTAACTCAATGCGTCAACTCCTTGAATTTAACCTCAATTTAAATCATATTCTCCCAGGGATTCATACCTGATGATTGGTCTACTGTGGAATGGTTCTTTTTTTTAATCTTAGAATAGGGATTGACCCGTTATTTATTTAACTAGTAGATTTTGTTCGATTCGTTTTGATTTGGTATCCTTTACACACCCACCACACCTGCCGGGAGCGAAACAGGGGGTATGATTTAGAAATCGAAAAAAATCGAATTACAAATATAGTTGTGCGATAAAAGTTGATATAGTTATGAAGATATTGTTGAGTGGAAGGGTTCTTACTGTGGATAGGAGTGCACTTTTGAATCCCTGCCGAAGTAAGATGAAATTTCATCCACTTATAATATCGTAAGACAAAAAAAAAAACGAATCTCGCTCAAAACAAAATACGATATCTTAACAGCGAAATTCAGCGGTGAGATAAACGCATAGCAAACAAAACACACCTCGTGGAAATTATTGCCACCTTCACGCGAGTTAATGATATTATTAAAGATTAATCCGTGTACATAAAACCTGCTGCATTTTAAGCGCCGGTCGATGACAATCTCGAAAGAAACGATAAAAGTTTTCTTCAAGTGGATGAAACCGTCGTGTACGCGCGTGCTGTCAACCGCTATCATCTCTTCGATTCTATAATGGACGGCATCCTTTCTCTCATCGTCGTCGTCATCGTCGATGAGTGAATTGAAAATCGTTTCGATAAAATTTCGATGATCGGTTTCACGCGGACGGAGGGTCGGTTGAGGAGAGGGTAAGTACTATTCGGCACCGTTTGCCGAAAGATGAGCGCCGAGTGTAAATATGGGCCGGTGAAAGTGTGCGATATCAAAACGTGTCTGCTCGCGATTCGGGCAGACGTCACTAGAACTAACAAACCACTGATGAAACACTACGTCCATGTTGTGACGATACATATACAGAAACCCACACTAATTTGAGGAAAGATTAAAGTCCAAACTAACTAACCACCATTGATGAAACACTGTGTCTGTATTGTGATGATATACAGACAATCCTGCATGTAACTGTACAGAGAATCCTGCATATAACTATAGAGAGAATCCTGCATATGACTATAGAGAATCCTGCAATCCGGCATATAATGCCAAAAGATTAAAGTCCGAAAAGTTTCCTATAAGCTAATAATTTATTGATTCGACATTTTGACTATATTCTATAAGTCATCTTCATGATTGAAGATTTGAAGATGACTACCAGGTTATAGTCGAAGCGTCAAATCAATGAATTATTAGCTTAAAGGAAACTTTTCGAATGTTTCTCGTTATAATTTGTGCGGAATTCTCAAATTCTTTGTCACTATCGGTCCTTTCATCGTCGTTGTCTTAACGCGGCTTATTATGACGATTGCGGATGAATTCTCTTCCGTTCGAGCGTCGAGTGCGATGACGGTGAAAAAACCTCCGTAGAACGCAGCACTTATAAAAATTTGAATTACGTCGACGAGCACATTTCAAAAAGCAGATTATGACAGTTGACGATGACGACAGCGGCGCTGAGTTAACAACGCAGCACGAGACTCCATCGGGTAAAAAGACGTCTTAGTTGTTCTTGTTGATAAACGCCACTCATTCTCATTCGACTTCTCGTCGGCTGAAGACAACTTTAAAACTGTCAAAAAATTCGTCGTCGAGGTGTGAACTTTGTTTACTCGATGACGGTAAAGTAATAAAACGTCACATTGTCAATAAATTGAGAATTGCATCGGCGCTTTTTCGAGTGTCAACGTCGAAGAAAAGCGAGACTCGCGCAGCGCCGATATTCTCATCTTTGTCACGCTGAGAGTTTAAGGGTTTAAGAAACTTTGTGTCATTTTAAACGTATAATTCGACGTGTTTAAGTCATCTCGATGATGTTGAAGATTCGGTGTTACATCCTTTTGTCGATTCGAGAATGGCAGCGTCGTCGTCGTCGTCGGCGGATTTTTAGTTTCTAGAGATGAACTGAAATGATGACACTCAAGAGGTTATTAATTCAGTGAGAGTCTGGTGTCTGGAACCCTGTTACATAAGCCGCGATCACACAGAGAAGATCAGTCCCCAAATTGGCACGGATCGGGCCAGAGCGAAATTTGGACCATGACTAATTAGGAAGTGGGTTCACGCATAAACCACTCACTCGATACTAAACAATGCTTTAACAAAGTGAAGTGAGTTTTTGGACAGGCCAAATTTGGCACCCGTGTAAAGTTCCAGGCTTAGTTTTGTACAGGCCGTTAATGCTGGTGTGATCACGGCTAAGGGAAATGCTGGCCAAATTGAACCAGATCAGATCGTGATTCAAATTGCTAACTTGATACTTAACAATGCTTAAACAAAGCGAAGTGAGTCACTTCCGGAACCAGTTGCAGTTCACTCGTAATAATTTGACCCATGCTAAAATTTGGCTTGGGCCTGGGCTGACATTTTTTGTCGGAGCAAAATACGCTCATATGGTAGCTGCTAATGAATTCATGGAATGAAAAACCTGGGGTTCCTTGCTAAAAAGTTCATTGAGAATATCCGACAAATAAATACTATAGTAACAATGAACTTTCAATTGTCACTATGTCAACAGTAAGTACAGTAACAGTCACATAAGTACAGGGGAACGTCATTATTGCAAACTTCACTGAGCACCAGAAAGTTTTACTGGTAATTTCTTTCTTATCGAACCAGAACTTTGTGACCAACAATATAAATCGTTCACATTTAAATGTAAACCATTCATTCCAGGCATTAATGATCATCGATCATGTAACCAATGATCAGCTAGTCTTGTTGAAATAATCCTAACCGCCATTTATGGATTCCGCGGTATAGATACACAAACACACACCGATGATACCGTAGATATTATCGATTAAATATTCGAAAAATCCACCGAACTACAATCGCGACAACGCAATTGATTGATAACTACCGAGGGTAGAGGCCGAGTCGAGGTTTCACCCGGAGAATAATCAACCGCTCGTATCTATAAAAGAAGTTTCAAAGATTCACACACCGATCCGAATGAGAGGCTACGCGCGTCGTCGCTGGTGATGTCTTCGATTTTTATTCATCTATCATCGAGCTGCAAAGGACATAGATAATTCATGGACATTGTCGCGAAAAAACTCCAGACGCAGAATTCTATCCGCCGTCGACTGAAAGCTGGCTGTACGAGTCTTTGTGGGCGTCGTTCCGCCTGCTCTTCGAGATTGTTTTCACGATTAGATGTCCTCCTTTTGTGCAGCCGACGAACGCGACGACAATAGCGGCAAACCTGCAGAGAATTGAAAAACTAAAAACGATCTCGAGCCCGCGAATGATCAGAACAATTGAGAAATAAGACGCCGCTAACCGGTTGACTAGAGATTTCTTTGAAATGTCGGAATGAAAATCAAAACAAAAACGTCTTACATTAGATGGTTAGTTTTTCTGTCTGAAAGTGACAATGGTGCGTGTACCTTGCGTAAAAGTTCCACGGAGACACAGTTAACAAAGGGAAGCTAGAATGTCATCAAGACTTATTCTATAGGTTATTCTGCTTACACGACAATAGTTACACAATATTGATATAATTTCATTCGACTTAAAACTCAAGCTTCCCCCATCAGGACTGCAAACCTCAACAGCATTTGATCAAGGTGAAATATCTTCATGAAATGTAAGAAATCCTTTCTATCAATCAGTAATCAATGGGGTTAAACCATCAGTAATACTTTCAACACGTCAAATTAGTATTTCAATGGCCAAAAAGTTGGTGGTAGAATGATGGATTTAAGTTTGAGATATACAAGCCATAGGCGAAAACAGTTCTTGGGCTCAGGCTCAATCAATTTTTAGTGCCTAGTTCTGCTGCTAGGTGGTGCACTGGGTGACAACTTGACCCCAATACGAACATCGTACCCAAGTTTCAGCAAGATCAACCCACTATTTATGAAGCTAAGTATCTGAAACAAACACAGACAGATAGACCAGTGGTACAAGAATAAGGGTCTTATGGAAGCCTGAGAACTGAAAATGGATACTATTCACTTTATGAAACTGAACAGGTCCATAGAAACTGGTTCCAGGTTAAAAGTTAAAACCGTTCCATAAAACAGTATAAAGCGGGATATACGGATGACAACACACAGCATTGAATGTACTGAAAGCCAATTTGGGCCTTCAGGGGATATTTAAACCCAAAACTGATACGCACTGGTAGATTAATGGACAACGAAATGGGCTTTTTAAGAAAGTAGAATTACGTAGCCATAGGTGTCAACTGAAGCGATCATCGCAGTGATACACTCCTGAATCGATAGCTACCCGGTTTATTACATGAAAACAAACGATGCATTCTTAAAATTGATGAAATCGAAAAACAATAAAGCGAACTTAATGCACACGTCGGAATCAACGTCTTAGAAAGCTTTTAAAGGATTTTCTTCCGAGATTTGAATCGATAACGATCGTCGGTAGGAATTCACCGCGGCGACGACGACGACGACGACGGCTGCGGCGTTGTCGTCGGAGGATTTTATCAATTTCGCCAGTCGCGGTCGGATCAATTGATCGAAACACCTTTTCTCGTTAAATAGGATTTTTACAGTTCACGCGTGCGTTGGATTGAACGTCGACTGGTACCGAGGAGGAACAATATGAAATGCTGGAGGGTTACGAATGAATTGTTAGTTACCACACACACACTCACTCACACACACTCACACACACTCACAGCTGGAGAAGAATGAATAGAAAACGTTAATCTTATAATTGAGGTATTAAAATGGTTAAAATATTCATAGGTTCCGGATTCATAATTCCATTTCGAGACAGTATAGACTGAAGTCGGCTTACGAGTATGGGGTGAGCAAATTCCATACCAGCGCCTGTTTCATCAGGGTGGCGCCACTTTCCGCCGATTTACAAATTCCCCGAGTTTTCCCTGATTTTTTCCCATGTTATAACATAAAATTCCTTGAATAAATGCGAGGTATAAAATGATACAATTTATTCATTTTTCATGAATTATGCATTGATAAAGAAATGCGTGGTCAAATTGATGACATATCCAAATTTCCTGAGTTTTTTTTCCAAAAATTTGTCAAATACCCTGATTTTTTCTAGATTTTTCCGATTCACTGAGTTTTCCAGATGAATGGCCACGCGATCTACAATGGACTTATTCCTAAACCACAATCAATGAAACCGCGTTCGTCTTCAGAAACTTCTACGAACACGCAGAGCGCCGTTTTGTCCTTCGTTTGCCACTATTTTTCCATCCATACCACAATCGACATTCCATTTCTGAGATAATCGACATCGTTTCGGCCTTCGATCAAAGAGACAATATATTTCTCGATGTTTTGTTCGAGGCAGCGTTTTTTGTGCGCGGCGAATTCGTCGAATAACGACGCTATTCGAGGAGAGATGCGTTCGCCATTGTTGCCATATCTCGGCATTGTTTTCGCGCGGCGGTATTGTAACGCATCAAAGAAGAGAACAATATATTCTTGTTATTGGATGTATTTTTTCACGGCCGGCACGCACGAGCGTGCTCCGGCGTTTGTAGCAGTTTTTCTTCGTTATCACAACAAACAACAGAAAACGAGAAACAATCGACGAGAAAAAAGACCCACAAATATTTCCGTGCTGAATAGAGGAAAATCTAATCAGTTTTACAGGTTGGCCACTTTACGCCCATTTACAAATCCATTGAGTTTCCATGTGATGATTACACAAAATTCCCAGAGTGAATCTGAGAAATTTCTAGGTTTGAAATATTACAATTCATTCTTTCTTACCATGAGTCACGTTCTGATACAAAAAATCATTGTTATCATTATCAATTATTACCCAGTTTTCCAGGTTATTTTTGCAAAATTTGTCAAATTTCCTGAGTTTTCCCTGATTTTTTCTAGATTTCATTAAAATCCAGGGCTGGGTTTCATAGATGTGGAGAAAGATAGTCCCTGGGAACATTTTGAAATTTGTCAGTTATAACCATGGTTTCTCATTGCTACTATGGTGGTTGTCACCCAAATTGTAGATTTACCCCTAGGGATTACTTTGAAACCAGTCTATGAAACCGGGCCGAGAATTTTCCAGGTTTTCCAGGTCAGCCACCACCCTGTTTTATGACATAGATGTGGATAAACCGAATTTCCTGAAATCTGGACACTGACTACCACAGGGAAAGACCCAGTTCAGCAGCTGTGGGTTAAAATGGTACTTATTCTTAAAGCTAGATTCAATTCATGGACTCGATCGTGACAATTCAGTTCGTACGAAGGATAACGGTGGCAGCACTGTGCAACCACGCAACATTCAATATTACGTATTGATATAAATCTTATGAATATAATCTACTGGTTCATATCAAGAATTCATAGCACGTTCTTAATTCGCGAACTATTCTTATCAGAACTGCATTCACTGCGATGAATAATGGTTAACCATCGTAAAACTAAACATATATATTTCAAAATGGCCGATTTTTCTTTTTTCCGTTCAACTTCTCAATTCAAATTATCCCAGAAAAGTGTAAACCAATCAAAGCCGAATGAGGATTTATGTCAGAAATTGTCGAACCGGGTCCAAAGCTGGGGAAGAATTGGTTTTTTTTCCAGAATTTCCATAAAAAGTATGTAACACGATGAAGGCACGTCAGTTCATATATAAATGATTCTATTTCGTCTCTCTCTCTCTCTGTGAAGTCCTTCATGATTATTTTGCAGTTTAATTAAGTCGGCGATAATGCGTTCATTGTGCACGACGAACGCTGATCAAAACATAAGAATATAGACTTTTTACCGAGGATAAAAGACGCTATTGTCGTCACATAATTAAACACCTCTCGCGTGGATCAGCTCACATTGTTACGCACGCTGTATTGACAGTCACCCGTTCGTTCGCCGATCAAAATAGCCGATCGCGATCGATCGGAGCTGGGAAGTAATTATCGGTAGCACGCCGACGACGACGCGGCGGTATTGTTGGCGCGGGGTATTGTACGGCGTACCGAGAATGAACGAACGAACGAGCGACCAGTGGCGCATACCGATATACACGACGAGCGCCGCATTCTCGAACATGCAACGATGAATTGGATTCAGGTTTTTTATGATCGCGTTGTTGAATGGTATGAATGAAAGCAGCGTTGTGCGCGCGCATACTGAAGCACGGAGAGGAGAAAAAACAGCGCGATGAACCTTAGAGACCAAACAGACCAAATCAAACGGACTCGATATCGTGGTTCATATTTCTCTAATAAGACAACGCGTTGAGCCGATGAATCAGTGAGATCGCTATATCTGCGATGAAACAATAAATATAAAATCCCACAACTGTTGAAAGACTTTTAAAAGTTTATTAGAAAATACTAGAAATATTTCCGGGGGTTCCTACCGACTTTCATCATTCTTGACCGAAGAAGGGTGGTAGCAAACATCAGAAATATTTCTAATATTTTGAATAAACTTGTTTAAGTCTTTCAAACAATTGTGGCATTTTACAGTCAGTGTTTAAGCTTATATTTATGACTATAAAATAATACTAATTTCAAACTATGGCCCTAAAATGGCAATGGAAACAGTCAACTAGACTGAAGGAAATATACTTCGTTATTAACTTCTTTTCATCTAAATCTTTCATCCGCTTTGTCGTTTTAATCAATTCACCTCGAACCAAGAATCAGCCAGAAAAATACATTCAATGATTCCAAGTCATCGGCGCCTACACCAGAATCGGCGGCACTATTACCAGCACCATCACTGAGCTCTGAATCATCATCCAACAGTTGATTAATCTCTCCCCTCTATCAATAGAACATTCATTTTACACAAACAAAACGTCTGCCATTACAAAATATTCCAGCATCAGAACCACTATAAACTGGTTGAGGCCTGCTCGCGATAAACCATTCATCTATAACAGTCTGTATTATCTCAATATTCCGTGATGACATTCATGAAATTAGACGTATTCGAATATAAAGGCAATAAGCGATTGATCGGGTATCGCTACTCGCAGGTCAATCCAGCATTACGAAGACAAAGCTGAGGAATAACTTATTCAACCTTCAACCTGCCTGAATTGATTGCAGACCTGTCTACCTTAAATAACCTCTCCTTATAGTAATTTTCAGCACAAAATGACCGTAATTTGTCGGCGAAAAATATTGTTCAGGACCCAGTTCCACAGTCGTGAGTTAGAGTTAACTCTGACTTAAAATTAGTTCATTTTTAATGAACCCCAAGTCAAATCTTAAACTGACAACTGTGGAACTAGGTTCTGAGTTGAATAAATGAACAAGAAATCATTCTGATTATGATAGCATTTCGATGATTTTGGTCGTAATTCGAGCTCTGAAAAGAGTAGTAACTACTCTTACATAGTAGTCGTAGTCAGCTCTGAGATGGTGAAACTGGTCAACTTAGAACTGTTCCATTTAACCCTTTCAGTAGCGCGTCTACAGTGCCATGTATCGATGTATGTAATAGGTAATTAGTTTTTATCTCTAATGAAAGATGGCAACACCAGTCAAACATAGCGAAATATCAGTAATTAACAATAGAATTATGCCTGATATATTTAATTTACTGTGGCAGAATTTTCAAAAATATTTCAGATTACCAACAGCACTTTAGGGTATCAGTTAGTCAGCAATTTTTTCTCAGCAAAAAGATGGTAAAAATCATTCATGACAATTCAGTTTAAGAAATGAAAGAATAAGAGACAACACCTTGTAGGGAAGATGAAGATAGGGTACTCGAGATGAGGCCAAGGTTGAAATTTTTCATATTGCTGCAGTGTAAACACTTGTTCGCTGCGTGTAACAATCCCTGGCAGCGTAGATGATTGGATGTATTGGAGTATTACAATGCACAATACACTCTACTGTCTCTCTCTCACTGTCTATCCGGGCGTATTCATCGTTAATACTCGCTCGTAGACAATACTCGACCAGAGCGGATAATTCACTCAGAAGAATGACATTTAATTTCGTAATAAACCGTCGCGGGATAAGTGCAAGGCCGCCGGCGGAACAGGCCAGCGACGGCGGTGGCGCGACCTGGTGGAAGACGAACGAACTGAACGAATGTTGACCGAGTAACGTGACCAGGCAGCAAAAATGCAGCAATAACGGCCGTGTTGGAAGTAATTTTTAATTGACGCGGCCAATCGCAGATTTTTAACGAGTTCTAATGTTGCCGTAGTGAATTTACTTCCATTTCTACAAAAACGTGGCATTCAAAGAAAAAAGTCATTCTGTAAATTACTGAAGTCGCTACAGTGCCAAAGCCGCTAAATAACAGTCTTCTTTTCGATTTCTGTAAATAAATCAATGATTGTAAGATGTCTTCAAATCAGAGATTTTAGTATCACACATAGATAATCATAGGCAAAATCCCAGCAAAATACGATGGGTCGACTCTAACTACTGTGTTACCAGATAGAAACTCTGCTATCCTTTGTCAATGCAGCAGAATTTCATGAGCATTAAAAAACAGATGTAGGTAACATTTTAGGCATGTTCTCGAAAAGAACGTCACTGGGAAAGCCCTTCTATCGGGCTTCCAAGTGATGTCCTTCTGAAGGGCTTTCCCTGTGATGTCATTATCAAGTAACAAGGTCGAGCATCGATTAGTAGAGTGGGGAAAAATTCTCTGGAATTTTGCATAATTTCTCCCAACATTCCCAAACGGTTTGATGGATGAAACTGTGTGTATTATTACCAATACCTATTTCCCTCCAAATGACAAAATATCAGTTGTTTATATTCAGTGGTTATAATTTGTGCCACCAAGAGCTAATGGAAAGCTACTATCAGAATCATTCTATAAGGATGAACGCAGTTGATCCTAAAAATGCCAGATTGCAGCGACGTTCCACGAGAAAACGAGACAAAAATGCCGATCGAGCTGCGTTGAATGAACGAACGAACAAATGCTTTGTAGTAGAAAACGAAATCGATCGGTTCACCAATCGCAATTATAGAAAACGCCGAACGGCTATTGTTGCGCGAGATGAAATTCAATTCCCTGCGTATATTTGATGCTTGAACTAGCCGCAAACATCGCCAGACAATTCATATCAATAACGCACACAGGGGTTTTATACGACGGATGGTGGAGCAAGAGGAGAGTGAGAGAGAGGAGAGTGAGAGAGAGGGGAGAGAGTGAGAGGGGAGAGAGGGAGAGAGGGGAGAGAGTGAGAGGGGAGAGAGGGAGAGAGAGGACAGAGGCAGTGAGAGGGTAGAGGGAGTGAGAGGGGGACGGAGAGAGGGAGTGAGGGGAGAGAGGGAGTTAGAGGGGAGAGAGGGAGTGAGAGGGGAGGGAGTGAGAAGGGGACGGAGAGAGGGAGTGAGAAGGGAGAGAGGCAGTGAGAAGGGAGAGAGGCAGTGAGAGGGGGAGGTTGTTCAGCTTGATCGTGGCGTGTTTAGCATGAATGACTGTGCTTTCATCGAACTGGAGAAAAAAGAGAAACAGTTTTCAGCATGGTTTAAGTAAGGCGATAAAACTGAGCAGATAATATGTTTCTAAATAGTAAACTCGGGACTATATTCCTATGAGTTGATGAGTACAGTAGCCGATTAAGCCCGGGTCAAATAAGCCCATACCAGGCCAGACTCATATTTGGCCTGTGCCTGATTGAGAACACATTCACATTTAAATCCCTCATTCGTCACTAAAATTCCCTGACTTTTTAAAAGAAATAATTAACCAGACTTTTCACTGATTTTAAGGCAAGTGGAAGCCACTGTTTAAGGGGTTATATTTGGAAGGTGAGGCGCACATTGTACTAAGTGGTTTCCAGTTGAACAGCGCAACAAATCTACATATTGCGCATCAACATACATTCATTGGCGCAAAAATCACCACCAGAGTGAAAACTGACTGTCAGCGCACCGACGACACCGAAGAGTCTTCCAATAATTTTCACCGGTTCAATGGATGATTTATGATCGAAGCCTGCGGTTTATCAGTAACTTATCGATAAGAGATTTGAGGATAAAACGCCATCGCGGAATCTCGACTGGTATTTTTGTTACAAATTCCAAAGTGTTGGCGTCGCAAGATTAATGAGAGCAGCTCACGAGCGAACGAACGAATCGAATGAATGAAACCGAAAAAATGAATGAAAATAAAAAAATCAGGCGCAAATTTTTACGCCCTTTTCAAAACTGAGCTGTTATTATTCATAAGTATGATGTTCGACGAAAACAAACGCGCCGAATTAGTAATTACATCGCCCTCTGCCTTCTCTCTCTATTGAATCGACATTTTTTTCAACCGAGCTCGTGACTCGGGGGCTCGCTCGCTCACTCGGCGCTATTGTTGTCGTACACCGCGCGCAACGTAGAAAAAAGAAAATAAAAAATGATTAAATGCTTAATGATGACGCAAATGACGACGATGTATGGAAACCTGCACCAGAACAATACAATTGAACGAACAAACGAACTCGTCCACAATAACCCGTGGCCTAATTCGAGCCCTATTTGTATCTATTATATACAAATCTACACAAAACCGTCCATAGTAAACTAGTAAAGTCTCTCCCTCTCTCGTAACAATGGGAGTTTTTATTTTTTTTTCCATTTTTTATTCAGTTCGTAGTCGTTTGTTGTTGTTGTCACGCCGATGCCGATGTCTCTGTTGTGAAGTGCAGTAGTCATCAGTCAGTCGATCCTAGTCGCCGTATTGTTCGGGCCGGGCACGGGGCATTGTTCGGGGCAGGCGCGGGGTATTGTCGTTCGACGAAAAAAAAATATAGAAAGACGAAAACGAACTCAGGACGAATAACAATGGTCGAGAAAAGTATGCGGACAAGAGGACGGATGACACTACGCTTAGAAAGCGGATATCTATGAAACACATGGGTAGACCACGTCATCGACTTGTTTTGAGAACTCAAATTATCAACAGATCATTTTCACCTATATATAAAAATGTTATTGAAGATATAGAATCTCTACAGGGGGCGCCACTTTTATTATTTGACTAGCTATTCTCCTGGGTCCGGTTCCATAGACAGGGCTTAGACTTAAGACCGGTCTAAGACAAACTTTGTTCCAATATATAGCCAATCTAATAACTTCAGATCAGTTTTAAGATTTAAGACCACTTTTGGTCGTAAGTCTCGACTATGGAACTGGCCCCTGACTATTCCCTGACATTGTTTTCCCAAACTTGATCTGCTTCGAATCCAATCGATGAACACAATCAAATGCGTAAAACATAGACGGACACTGTTTGATCTTATGCGTGATCTAGCAATCTCAACAAATTTGCCTATCCCCTAAGTTTTTGGCTTTTTTGTATTAAATTTCCTGATTATTCCCTGACTTTTTTAAATAAAAGAAATTGTTCCCGATTACCACACAAGTGGCCAGCCTGCTTTTACAATTTGTTTCAGGGATTTTTAATGGATCATTGTGAACGCCTGTGTAAGAAGCTGTGTAATAACTATCAATCGTTGATATCTGAACAACAGGCCGAGACACTTACAAACTGCTCACGAACACAGATTGCGAGCGTCTTTTTTTTTCATACGATGTCATCTCAGAAACGAGTTATAGCTTGCTATTTTTATAAACGGGGTAAGGCCGGTTAGGGCAGCGAGAGGAATCTCTACGCGACGTGCTGTATACGCAGGAAAAACACTAAACGCAATATTGCGAACGGCGGCACTGATAAATCCGATGACAAGCTGTTTACCCAGGATTCCTGTTTTGTTCCGGTAACAATATTTGAATCAACAATGGGTGGTGTGTTTCTGTCGTAAAACAAGTGACACACGACACACGCAGCGAGTGTACCGAGTGTACACTCGCTTCTACGTAACTCGTTACTGTTTTTTTTTTTCATCATCAACAGAAAGGACGAGAGAATTCCTTCTCAAATACCCGAAGGAATGTCATTTCTTATCTAACATCCCGGGGATTGATTTGGAAATCGGAAATCGAAGTACAGATATAGTTGTGTAGTTTTAGAGTCCATGACCTGACGGACTGGGAAGATGAGTCCAGTTGCCCAGCAATGGTTTTAAATCTTAAGACGTTCATGAGATGTGTAACGGTATAAAACTATAAAGGCTTCCACTGGTTACTTTGGCTCTAGATTCAGGTCTAAATTGATGGATTCGCCATAGAACAAAATTAAGTTTAGATTAGTCTTGTAGTTAAATTGGTAATATAACCAAAAATGAGCCTATACTGGCCTTGTCATTAGATTGAGTATAGAACTAAAACTAGCTTAAAGCCAAACACTAAGATCCAATCCAATCTGATCGTCTGCAATTTGTTCCTAAGAACGCTCAGGTCGTATCGCGAGGTCGAGTCGAGCCAACTCGACCAAAACTGATCTCGGCTACACTCAGGTCAACTGAGTCCCACGATCATGTTGAACTGAACACGTAGGTCATGTGATGTGCACATCGCCGTTCATTGGCTACGACCTTTAGATCGGCCTTAAATAGACACTCTGGTCACATAAGATCCGTTCAGATCCGATCCATCTTAAGAGATAGAACACGTTTGATGTGACCCTTAGTTAGGCTTGAGACTGGTCTTAACTTGTAAAATCAAAATAAGCTTCCACTGATTTTAAATGTTTTTTTGTTGTTGTCCAAAACCCAATCAACGTCACAGCGCGTTACTTCCTCGTTCGAATAACCAAATAATGACGGAATTTCTACATTCAAAACTGGCGAGTCATAGAGAAATATAGCGGGTCAAAAAATGTGTATCACAAAGCGCAAGAATGCCGTATATCGCGTGAATAGAAAGAAGAATCATTCCGAAACGAAGAAAGAAACCTCTCTCTTTCTCTCACTCACTCTTGTTCTCTTCAGATAATGCCAAATAAACAAAACCCTAATACTAAATTATTCTATATATACCCCCGGTACACATGTAGATATATCGCGGTGCCAGAAATGTGGTTATTTCAGCCTTATAACTGACAATAGGCGCATTCAACGTGCCGATATAAAGGACGAGAAACGCGTAGATTCAATTATTCCGGTTTTTGTGGAATGCGTCTTCGACGGCTAAAAATCGAAAACAAACATTGAACACGAAGAAAAGAAACTCTTTTTCTTACAATACGTGTATACGGGTTTATATGACTATCCCGACATTGGGTAGTCGTTAAACCTCTGGGGATTCAAACTTTGTACTATTACAGCATAAAACCTTTTCACCTAACCGGACGGTGTTTTCCATTCAGCATTCTATCAAACAGTTTTTGCAGATGCTTGACTTTCAGAAAGGTCAACATCAATTGAATGAAGCCAACAAACAAAAATCCAACATTTATGGTCAGTTTTTGACGAATAAATCAATTACAGCGATAACAACTCAGGGCTGCCAACCTCTGCTAAAGTGCTATCAGTAGCAAATTGAAATTTTTCAGTAAAATTTCATTGAAATATGAAATAAGAAAATTTTCAAATAAATCAGTAATCAACAGTAAGACCCTCAGTAACATCTTTCATATTTCTGTGCAAATTAATCAGTAATCAACAGTAAGACCCTCAGTAACATCTTTCATATTTCTGTTCCAATTAATCAGTAATCAACAGTAAGACCCTCAGTAACATCTTTTATATTTCTGTGCAAATTAATCAGTAGTCAACAGTAAGACCCTCAGTAACATCGTTCATATTTCTGTGCAAATTAATCAGTAATCAACTGTAAGACCCTCAGTAACATCTTTCATATTTCTGTAAGCATCAAACAAATCAAATCAGTATTTCTCTTCATAAAACAGTAACAAATACTGAAAATCAGGAACAGTTGGCTGCTCTGGCACCATCTTATCTGATAGTGTTGGGCTCATTAACATTTGAAAAAAAATCCAAGAAGGCAAAATGAAATTGACCGGTAGCGATTAAGGCGGAGTCTCCACTTTATCACACTTCATTAAACACTTACCCCCGCTATTGTTACGACTGAAACGTAAATATCACTAAAATCACGATCCTCACCTAGAATTTCCCGGTTACAGATTCTACTAAAGTATATACAGTTTATCCGGGATACGCAACAAAAAAACGTCGAGAAAACCGTTCGAAACTGTTCAAAAATGATTATCCTCTCTATAGTGTTGTCGTCGTCGTCGTTGTCGTAGGACGGGGATCGTGATGTCACATTGTGTCTCCTAAACAACAATAGTAACCGAATTACCACGCGCGGTTGGCATAACAATATACTACACTAATATAGGTCGACTCGATTATTATGAAGTTACAATGCCCCGACGAGAATAATGAGTTTACTTCAAAACCGGGCGATTTGTCTATAGTCTTCTCGTTCGACGTTTACGTCGCTTTTGTCTACGACGCAGCGACAATATTAGTTTACTATATGTATCGTCAGTCGATTGTGTTATATAAAATATAAATGACAACTTTTTTTCGATATTCAACGCGAGTCGAAACGTCGTTTTTTTTTCTCTTTCATCAAACGCGCCAATAGTACGACGATGGCGCGGTATACGCGCTAAAGTCGACACACCCACGTTATGGTATTGTATTCGCTCGTTGTGGTATGTAGCTATTATGTTTGGTACGATATGAATACCACCAGCAGAGACTCAGAATTCCAAAAACAGGGTCACGAGTCAATGACAGACTTGACCCTTTACGATGGCATCAGTCGACATTAGCCATTATTTTAGTATCGTTTAGATGATACTAAATAATGGACTATTGAATTGAATTGACTATTGAATGAAGATTCAGCATTCTGCAGGGCATTCGAACAATGTAGTTCAAGAATCCAATATGGCTACAAGTCAGCCATCTTGAACACCGAGATGACTAAAAGCGACAGGTATTGTGTCACTTTCATTTGTAAAAATGAAGACCCGACGTCAAAAACTTCCAGCAAGAACATGAAATGTACTTCGAGAATCAAATACAGCTACCATTCAGCCATACAATATGGCTAACATCCAGCCATACAATATGGCTACCATTCAGCCATCCAATATGGCTACAATTTAGCCATCCAATATGGCTACCAGTCAGCCATATTGATTGTGATGATATTGCTTGAATTCAATCCAAAACAGACGACTAACGTTGCATGAAACCTGAACAAGTTTCAGGACACTACGGAGTCTCAATACGACGTTATCCTGTCATTTGTGATTTGTCTTATATCAATAGTAATAGGTGCCTTTATTGGGACGTCCTAATAAAAAGCAGTACAGGGTCAGGGGCTTCACAAGGATTTTTTAAAGGGGTTGAGAATTGCTTGAATGTTTGCACCTCCCTTTACCCCACTCTGGTGACGCCCATGGGGTAAGCACAAACAGAAATCCCGGGCAGTCTTTTTCACTGTTATTACACCAATTAGAATAGTGACGTGAAAAATATCTCGTCACTGGAAATTAATAAGAACAACTTTCTCTCTTCGCGCGCGCGTTGAAATTTATCGGTTTTAAGTTGATCAGCGCGGAAACAAATGACCACGTAATAAAGACCGCATGCATCATGTAGAATAAGAGAGTCTATAATAGATGTGTTATGAATTGCTCGTTGATGAGGCCATTCTTCATATAATAAAGCCGTATTCTATCATAACCTGACATTATTTCAGGACAAGGACTTTAATTTCACTGTTTCATTTCGTGACTTGAGTACAATTTATATACAAAAGCCACTATCACACGGAGATGATTTGGGCAAATTGGCACAGATCAGGCCACGTGTCAAATATTTGGCCTGTGCCTAAGAGCACATGTTCACATGTAATCCACTCACTCCATACTAAACAATGTTTAAACAAAGCTAAGTGAGTCACTTCCGGAACCAGCTGCAATTCACATGCAATAATTTGACCAGTGCTAAAATTTGGCTCAGACCTGGGCCAAACAGGCACGGGCCCATTTGGCACCCATGTGAACAGTTGTTCCCGGCCAAAAACACCCATGTGATCACAGCTAATGTCCCGATCTAGAAATTGAAGCAGTCAAGACAAATAAGGTTCTGGGGCACTTTTTTCACTGTTTTTTCGCTGTTAAGCTATCTATAATAAAGAATTATGCTAACATTATAATGAACTCAAAACAAAGAGGGAGACATCATGACTGAGTATTGAAATCTTAGATTTCGTATCTTTCGTAATTTTCAGATATATTTGGATCCTCAGCAGAAATTCCCCTGTCACTGATTGTTCAGAGGAAATAGCCATTACTTTCCCCAAATGAGGCCCAAGCCGGATATAAGTCAATATAGTGAATGTATTGAAAGCTGCGAGTTATATTTGAAAAGAAACTATTTCTCAAAAAAGATGCGCGCACATCGTGTGGCCTAACAATGCATGAATTATTTCATGATAAATCATCATTGTTGACCAAAGTTAGCTCGGTTAAATCACCATCTAAATCATTGTCATCCAGTAATAAATAGCTCTACACACTTTGCGAGCGAGAAAGAGAGAGAGATTCCAGTATAGTAGTATTGTCTCAGATAGAAAATAATAAATATCGTTCATTAATTATCATTGAAAGGCTTTTTATATGGTTTGTGCAGTTAATAGCTGCCATAATTCATATTTAGCAGGGATTCGAACTTCAGCTTCAGAATGGCTGAAAAGGCAAGAAAACGTGACAAGACTTTCACGATGGCATCGAGTTCAAAACAGTCATAGGAAGAACGCTGCATTATCGCGATACTTCTGTGATGGAAGAATGTTTTAGAGGCTCACGACGCCATCAAGAAAGGAGAAACGTTGCTATCAGTAGAAAAGGGAGGGAAGAATGTTTTAGAGGCTCACGACGCCATCAAGAAAGGAGAAACGTTGCTATCAGCAGGAAAGGGAGGGAAGAATGTTTTAGAGGCTCACGACGCCATCAAGAAAGGAGAAATGTTGCTATCAGCAGGAAAGGGATGGAAGAATGTTTTAGAGGCTCACGACGCCATCAAGAAAGGAGAAATGTTGCTAGCAGCAGGAAAGGGATGGAAGAATGTTTTAGAGGCTCACGACGCCATCAAGAAAGGAGAAATGTTGCTATCAGCAGAAAAGGGAGGGAAGAATGTTTTAGAGGCTCACAACGCCATCAAGAAAGGAGAAATGTTGCTATCAGTAGGAAAGGGAGGGAAGAATGTTTTAGAGGCTCACGACGCCATCAAGAAAGGAGAAACGTTGCTATCAGCAGGAAAGGGTCTAGTATCATAGGGGTTTGGAATATGGCAGTTTCATGATGTGACCATGTTCAATCTCAGCAATGAACGATGGGGCCTCGGGACAGGGATATGTACTTCAGGATGGCCACTTTATTTGACTTGCTGTTTCTCAGACTATTCCCTGATATGGACGTTGTAAGACGCTGTAAGAATGCAATCATTAAAACAATCAAATACATAAAACATAGATGGAAACTGGTTGATTTGCTGGTGACGTGCGATTTATCAATCTCAACAAATTTACCTGACTTTTCCCTGTCTTTTAGCTTTTTTACAAAATTCCTCGACATTTGAGAGAAAAGAAAATTCCCCGATTTTTCTCCGATTACCAGGTAAGAAGCCATAGTCTCAAAACGCAATCCTGTTCAAACCCGTGTTACGTTGGACGCCATAATCTGAAGCAACAAAAGTAAACTCAGGCGCCACTAAAACTTTGACTGATTAGGCAGCACAACAAAGTTTTACAATTCTAAAAAAATCGAAATCTTCTTTTTAGAAACAGATTTACATGCTAATAATGATTCATGGTTTTAAGACGCGATGAAAAGAAGCGACGCTCATTAATAAATCGCCATCGACGCCGACGATGAAAAGTGAGTGAAGTTTCACTTGTTTTTGGACGGAGATTACGACGCTGCCGAAACTCCTTTCAAACCGCACGCCGTCATCGCCGTGACGACGAAGATTAATGGACGCGCGGGTTCGCGCGCGCGCGCCGGTTCATCTCAAACAGTTTTTATAAAACCACACAGTCGAAATCGGCGGCGCGGTCGGCTTACCCAATCATAATTCATCACGCGAAAAGAAAACCCCCTCGAAAGCTCTTTTCGAAATAACTGATTAATTTTCAAACGGCGATCACTTGTCAGCGCGGTTTATCGCCGACGCTTATTACAACGACAATATTTCGGATTTTGGCTTCGACGACGACGACGAGGCTCGAACCGGGAGGTGACCTCGAGTGGATTACTCAGTCAATCCGATCGCTGATAATACGCGGGTAATTCGCGTTAATTCTCCTCCGCGCCGGTCGTTCGACGTTTGTTCTACCTGTTATAAACACGTCTGATATTATCAGAGATTACTGTCACATAAAGACTGATTGTTGTCCCCCGGTAAAATTTATGACGAGGATTAAAATCGTATGAAACAAATCCGAAATCAATTGAAAATGAATTTTTCAAAGCCAAATTAAGAAACTTACTGTTGAAGGTAACAATAACGATGTTTGATGTGGCGTTGCATTAACATGAATTATGTGAATAATCTAACAGGTGGCGCCACTTTTATTTGACTCACTTTTTCCCTGACTATTCTCTGAGATAGACGCTGTTTTCCCTGACTTGATCTGCTAAGAATCCAATCGGTTAACACACAGTCAAATATACACTGAAATTGTTTGATTTTATGCACGATCTAACAATCTCAACTCAATTCTTTGATGTTTCCCTGATTTCCAGGTTAAGTGGCCACCCTGCCTAAGATACGGAAGTGTTCTGAAGTTTCTGGGCCCGGTTTCATAGACTAGAGTATCGAAGTTATCCCTAGGGATAACTCCTAAATCTGGTTAACACTTGTAACAATGAGAAACCATGGCTATAACTGACATATTTCGAAATGTTCCCAGGGACTATTTTGCTTGCACATCTATGAAACCCAGCCCTGGTGTGCAAACTGGTGTCAGGCGAAAACATTTCAAACTTCTAAACTCAGTTCATTGAATCAATGAGCCATCCAGTACTGACAAAGCTTCAAAAATCAGGGTAGAGCAACATCTTTCTGTTAACTTAACAAGTGAATTAACCCCAGTACAGTTTACGACGAACAAATCGCGTTGCGACCTGAAAACAAAATTTCGCTCAACGATATTTCGAAAAACCAATTAAATTTCACGGCGCAGGAGAATAATGACTAACGTCACCCGGAATAAAAAACCGTCACCGACGACGACAGTGGTAAATCGTATTACGACATCTGCGGGTACGAGCAGACGTACTACTACGACGAAGACGACGATTTTCTATTCACGACGAGCGTTGAACTCTGCTCCGCGGTTGATTTAAACTATAATTGCTCTTTAACAATAGAAGACGTTATTATCGAACGAAAATAATGAGATTTCTGACATTTCGTCGCCGCGTGTGTCGTGTACCGACGACGCCGCGAGAATTCGCAACCGACTGCGGCAAGCGGATCGATAGAACAATTTCGCTGCGGTTCACGTAAGTCAAGCTGGAAATATTAACGTTCAAAACGCAGAAAAAAACTGGAGAAATTAACTTTTTTTAAGTGGCACAGTTTTACACTAGAGAAACTTGGACAAAGTACTGTTGGCGAAAAGACTAAGATAAATATGTCGTTCAGAGATTCAAACCTAGTCACATTGCTTGACTCAATATCCTGACATGGTCCCCTTGACAAGGATTCAAACGAGATAGCATCAACATATCATTCTGTACAGCATGTTGAACCTGTGACCAAATCTGGCCCAGGTCAAATTGGCACAGATCAGGCCCCCGAGTCAAATTTGGCCCATGCCAAAAACAGTCGTGTGATTGCAGCTATAGTAGGCTGGGTACCCAGATGCGATATCAAATATTTGCCCGGATAGGGAGGCCACTGTAAAGCCCTAACCTACATCGACACTGCGATTGGAGACAACTAGTTGCCGGGTAGTTTGCGCATGAGAGCAACTGGCTGGATACAATCAGTTGCTCGAACGTGTCGATGTAAGCGAGCTTACGACTGGTTAGCGTCCATCTATCTCCAGTTTCAGCAACTAGTTGTCTCCAGTCGCTTTGTCGATGTATGCTTAGCTTAAAGAACCACTGTAAATGATTTTTGGCTATTGGCAAAAACACAATAAGAGGTTATTTTGCTATCAGACGCAACAAAGTTCACCATAAGACCCGAGGAAAGAATCACATTTTCATTTTTCTAATCTGTTCGGGGATCACAGTTCCGATGTTCGTTTTATACAGAATGCCAAACAGTGGATCATAATATGATGATCGATCTGACTTAAATCGAGTAGGTACGAGATGCACGTCAGTACGCGGCCCTAAATCATCGCGCCCCGGTAAGCCGGCCGTTGACAGACGGATCAACATCGCGATAACTTCGACAAATCTTCGCTTTATTTAAAATGACAAAGTTTTAATCCGGAGTGAACTGCAGTGGTCGACGACGATGAGGAATAAAGAAAAACTGAGAAAACAGTATAAAGTATTTAGTACAGAGGCCACTTTTATTTGACTTGCCTTTTTCTCTAAACTATTCCCATGACTATTCCCCGACATGCACCTTGTTTTCCCTGACTTGTTCTGCTCAGAATCTAATCAATTAATACAGTCAAATACGTAAGACATAGACAGAAACTGTATGAATTTAAACGCCATCTAACAATCTCAACAAATTTCAACGGCTTTTCCCTGATTTTCAACTATTTTACAAAATTCCCTGACTATTCCCAGACACGCGCGTTGTTTTCCCTGACATATACTGTTAAGAATCCAATCAATTAACAAGGTCAAATACGTATGTCATAAACAGAAACTGTTTGATTTTACGCGCCATCTAGCAATCTCAACAATTTCCTTGACTAATCCCTGATTTTAAGCTTCTTTTTCCGCGAAATTTCAACTTTTTTAAAGAAAAGGAAATTTCCTGATTTTTCCCTGGTTTCCCTGATTTCCAAATAAGTGGCCACCCTGTAAACAGACTCCACACAAAACTTGGCGAAACTCGACTGACTTCCATAAGTATTTTCTCAGAAAAACTTTTCAATCATTCCCGATTCTGCCGACAACAAGGTGGTGAAACATTTAAGGTTCAAACAATACACCGAGCGAGGCTTAGACCTGCTAATAATAATTGCTCGAACAAAAAGCAGATTCACCGGGGAAAAGAATTCCATTCGAAATTCTTCTACAAAATCTACCTCGGCGAGGATGAGGCAAAGAAATAAAAAGAGACACAATCGAAGCGGCGAAGGCTTCATAAATAATCCACTGCTACTTAATTCTATCGAGTTGATTAAATTTTCTCCGTCAAAGTGAGAAGCACCAGGTTGACATTCGCCGTCGACGCCGCCGGCTTTTTACGTCAAAGGATTACGCACGAAAACTCGTCAAGGCCTTTCGCAGAACAATACGATAAGACCCTTAAAATCCCGGCGTTCTCCGATCGAGTCGAAGGCGCCGCGAAGGCGTCTTCCTCTCGAAAATATTTCACCGTTTTTCGAAATTATTTCAGACGATTTCTAAGCCACGATTACATAATGCAGGACGCGAATTACAGAAACAAGAAAACGATAATCTTTACCATCGACATTTCAACTTCGACAACGCCGCAAGATTTGATCGACGAGCCGGTTCTATAGGAGCGAGGGCAAATTAAAAGCTGGTACCGTTTCAAAAACATCCGGTTATTTCCACCAGAGTTGAAACTATTCGAATAGATTTCGACCGTACGCTGTTGGATACTGCCACGAATCAATAGAGTTGACCCCTCTCATGTCGTAAGCCAAGTCCAGGCATCTAACAACATGGACGGACCCAGAAGCCAATTTCTAAGAACTTGTCACATACCAAAAGGGTACTTTGATATCCGAAAAGGCAATGTTAGGCGAACTCCGGCATTGAAATAAACCAATTTCCTCTGCTGACAAAATGAAAAACGGCACTGAAAAAATTTGACCCTGAACAAGAAGTAGAGCTAGCAAAAAAGTGTAGATATGAATATCAAAAAACAACAAATCCGATCGAAAATCATTTCACAAGTCAGAATGAAAAAAGAAAAACTTACCGATGTTTTTATGCGGAAAAACGTCAGAAACACTGTTTCCGTGGGACAACAATAACCGGTGGTCGAACGTCGGTCGTCGTTAGGGATACGAGAGATTTACGATAAAACCAGAGAAACCGTTGTTGTTGTTGTATGTATACAACACATAACACACACATGCATAGATATATATATATTTATGACAATACTTTCAGTACGGGACAATTGTTCGTAGCTATTGTTGGAGATTATTTATAGTTTAGAAGCACTGAAGCTCTCTATCGACAACAGCGCATTCACTAATCACGCCTGGAATTAAATGGCTTTTGTCCCTATTGTCACGAGCGAATGGAAAAATTTCAGGAAGCTCTTATTTTTATGGCTTTTTCGATCGGCTAACGCATATACGCGGATGTTTATTACGTCGAACAATGTCCAATCGCGTTTCAGTCCATGAAGATTGTCTTAATTGAGACCGAGGACAGTTTACTGGTGTTGTCAAGTAGAAAATTAAATTGATTTATTAAATTTAACTCTTAAAAAAGATGATAACTTTTATTTGACTCCCTTTTTCCCTGACTATTCCCTGACGTGGACGTTGTTTTTCCTGACTTGATCTGCTAAGTATCCAATCAATTAACACAGTCAAATATGTAAGACATAGACAGAACTGTTTGATTTAAATCTAACAATCTCAACAAATTTTCCTGACTTTCCCTGATTTTCAGCTATTTTACAAGATTCCCTGACTCTTCCGTGGTTAACATATTTCCAGCTAAGTGGCCACCGTGGACTCATATCGTAATGCGGGAAGAACAGTAGGGAAAGCTAGCTCCAGATCGAACTGATATAGGTTTATATTTGTGCAGTCAAGTTTACGTTCCGCACCATATTTCACTTTCGCATCCATCAGGACAAATCGAGTCTCGGGGTCATGAAAAATTTCCATATTCCCTGAACTATATACATGTCATACTAGAATTCATATAATAAAAGAGTTGCACTCAGTACTGCGCGAGTTCACAATACCCGCATTCACACAACGACCGTCGTCGTCGTCGACTATGAATACGGTCAGACCTCGGCTTACGAACGAACGAACCATTGTGACCGACACAATTACAGTACAATGAACAAAACAGCGGAAAATGATCGGCGGGAACCGGCTTAGCCGATTTAGTCGTCATTATCCGGGCGCGCGCGCGGGTATTGTGCGTCGTCATCGATAATAACGGGGTATCTATCACAGACGTGACACCTACGAATAAAACATCTACGTCGATGATATCTACACTCACAACCGGCTTATTAGAATCATCATCATCATCATCATCAGCGGGCACTGAATAGCTCTGTTTACAGCGTTAGCTAATAGATGGCAGAGTAGTGTGCACCTTAAAACCCTTTCAGTGCGGACTAATTATCACCCCGAGTACTGGAGATGATTTGAAATTCAAAAAAATTCCACCTCCGTGTTGAATTGAGGGCATACCGCTTATGTGCGTCAACACCGCGGTGCGCTGTATCGTTAATTACTAATATTTCAATATGTTTGACAGGTGCTGCCACCTTTCAATTGAGATAAAACCTAAATACCAATAACATCAATACTCCACGATGCAATGTACAAGCGCGGTCCATCATCGATTAATACACCGCACAGCGGTGTAGAGACGCACTGAAAGGGTTAAGACATTTTATCTGACAAAATGCGCGAAACTTTCTCGATATAAAACACGACTTTCCGACATGTTAAGATTTTTTTTTCGTTCATATTTTCGTTTCTTTTTTATCGAGATTTATGCGTTGGAATCTCGACGTGGATGCCACGTCGAGCGTGAACGATATCTCAATCGAAGTGACGCGAGCGCGACCGTCCCGACAACCGGTTCGGAAACAACGATGACTCAAAAACTACGCCGTCGTCGCGTATCGCTATTATTCGGGCGTAATCCGATTGACACACCAGTTACCGAGCGACTACTCGACCTATTATCATCCATCTACTCGTGGTTGTTACAAATTGTACGCCGCTCTTGACAGTGAGTTGCGTTTGATAAGCAGTGACATCGTCGTCGTCGTCGGTGAGCAGTTTGAACCGGCTCTCGATAGCGGCGCGATACACGCCGCATCGCGCAACCTCAGATATTATATCAATAAAGTGACCATTCATCGTAGATGGAATTAACCCTTTCTTTCAAATATACCGAACTGTGTATTGTGGATAGAATTAACCCTTTCAATCAGGATTGCGTAAGATCGACCAATGAGCATTCAGCCGCGGGTAACAAGTGTAGTCCGACGATGTATATCTCGATAAGACTAACCACCAGTCAATTGCATTCCGTGGTATAAAATAAAACATATCTGAGCCATATATATCATACATATTAACCCATTATGTCACTTTAAAAGTGGCGTTGGAACCATAGCGACTGCAGCGGCCAAAGCTGCAGCAATAAATTACTGAATGGCATTTTTTTTTTCTTTGAATACGTTTTTGAAGAAAATTAAGTTAATTAACTGCGGCAAATTAGAACCTGTCCAAAATCGGTATATGGCCGCAGCAATCAAAAATTGCTTCCAACGCGCCTGTTAAAACAACCGTTTGTTATCGTTGATGATGGGTGATATAGGAAAGATCCTATGTTACATTGTTACATCACACCAGGAACCTCTCCTGAATGGGTATCAACGAAGGATAGGAACAAAATCTCAACTGAAGAGAAAAACCAGGATGAAATGAGTGCAGATTGTACGGATGATTGACACGACACGACACAACGCGACAATACGTGAGAAAAGTGGAAAAGACGACATCAATCGATACAGATAACAAAAAACTTATTAATATTGTCCTCAACTTATTACGATTTCTCCGAATACCTTGTGTATGGATTAGATCGACTTAAGATGATGAGTATATATATATATATACATATATATATATATATATCGATTCGTTATTCGTCAAATAATCGGATAAAAGTCACCGGTGATTGTCTCGAGACGAGGAGGGTCCGCTATTGGAACTATTTCAGTCCGATATATACGACCGTCTTCAATAGCCGTATTACGCGGCTATTGTCCGTCGCATGCAACGCGTAATTACCCGTATTCTTACGCCGGTAATTATCCTCGCATTCACGCGCGCGTTTCGTCGTTTTTTTAATCACCTTATACATACGTTCGCTCGTCGAGAAAATAGTTATTTGTCGACGACTTCTTTATCGGCGGTATCGACGCGGCGACCGGGGTTCGATTAGAATCGGGTGCCGATAATGACTGGGATTTAACGCGAATTCCCCGCCGTACGTGGTGGTTTTGTCGGCGCGCGGCGCGATCGATCGCGTCGTATTCACCGATGACAAGGGGATGTTCGGCGTATAATTCGGTCGGCACAATGGATGTCACAGCGGCCGGACAATCGATAATGATTGCGGCCGACGAGACGAAAAAAATAATCATCCGCGAACAAAACTTTTTCGACGAACGCGATAATCAACCGATAGTTCGTGATTATAGAACGCGCAATCGGCTTTGAAAGTGTAGATTCTTATCGAAGTTTTGTTGCCGATTTTCTCGAGAATTAAGAAACGAGTCGCGTCTCGGTTTCGTAAAGAAATAATCAACAGTCTGTCGCTAAGAGTAACGGTTTCTTTCTATACTGATTATCGAAATCTGATTAATTCTTCAACTGATCGCACACAAATTAGGTAATCTATGTAAATATTCATAAGTACCGCCGGTTACTTATTAGCTTATCTATCATAATGGGGTACCAGCAATCACCAGATGGCGCCACAAAACACTGGGTCATTCGTAGCAAACATCAGTTCATTGTCAATAAAATCTAAACTTCATTTTTAGGCTTTCAAATACGAAAAGTATCGAGTGAATCATCTAATTGATATAAGATTCGCTTTCTCACTCAGTGCATGGTTTAGATTTCACTAAAAATTGATTTACTAATCGTAAAAGTCGATCAAAAAATGTAAAAGAAATTAATTTTAGTGCGGTAACCCAGGCCAGTAACCACTAGCGACACCTGGTGAAGTCCTCGCCTGCCATTGCCGGTACACTATTGGTTTTTAACTAGAATTTTTCGTAAATATTTGACAGACGGATGGACGAACCATCAACCTTGACAGTGACAGCCGAGCTGACAACAGCTAATCAGGGAAATCAATCAAAAGCATGCCTACTAACCTGTGTAAGATAATCGAGTAATTGCAGATTTTAATGATGATGATGATGATGATGATGAATTCTTCTGAAGACAAATCACTGTCGATGACTTCTAGTTGACTGGGAGCGGATTATTTCGTACTCGTAGTTCGTAGTCTCTAAAGCCTAACTTTCCTTTTATCCCCTTATATAACGTATTCGCCAAACGAAGTCACAAGACACAAGACACTGCCAGCACATCTACAAGACACAAGACTTTCCCAGCACATCTACAAGACACTGTCGCTGCACGTCTTATACTAGAAAAATTACACACACAAAAAAAAAAACAATTCATTCTTTCGCCGGAAGACGAGAAAAAAAAAATAAAGAAACGTGTCGCTTATTATCCGTCGATAACAATGGACGACAAGTAGCGATACCATGGCAACGTATTGTCTCGGACAACAATTGAATAATCAGCAGCTGCGTAAAAAAACAATGCACGTCGCGGCGGTACCGGGGTGGATAGAACGGAATTTCAATTCGTCTAAGATCAAGAAAAATGTTCTTACTCGATACTAGCAGAGCATGATTTGAAGACTGATTGTTGATGATTGTTGATCAAAATCGAATTGCTGCAATTGTTCTGGTGCCTTCTTTCATGATCGCTCCAAATTTCAGCCAACCGAGAATGTCGTCCAAAAATCGTTCACAAATCAACGAATTCCGAAACCATTTCTATAACGACGATTTCATCACTCACTAAACAATAAGATTCGCTGAAATCTAAGGAACATTTGAAATATGAGACATTCGTAAATTTTTTCTAATCCCAATTTGGACAACAAGATAAGTTTATAGTTTACATAGCTAGCGATTTTAAGTCAACTGTATGATTTAGATGAAAATTCGTTTTATCCAAGATCTTTTACAATTTTCATACAATTCAGAGCAATTGAAATTCTGTAATGAAACCTTTCCATTCGTTAGTTAAAAAAGGAATATAGATCCGACTGTTGTAAAATAAGCAATTTTTTCCAGATTTAAGAAAAAACTACTAACGCAGACCCCTCCCAAAAAGATCAATATTGCAAAATCTATTCCTTAAAAATAATCTCAATACAACACTCGGAAAAAAAAGAGATAGATACCTACTGTCATTGTTCCATCAAATATACCTCAACATAATGATACGATAATTCTAGTAATTTGAACGAAATGTCACATCAGTTACCGAATTATTGATGCCTGCAAAATCCATCGTGATGTCTGGTTACCACGGAATGTCAAACGGTTGAATATCATCGAGTTGTTGCTGGTGAAATCGAATGGACTATTCGGTATCGGCAAGTGACAGTGCCAACAATAAGATACGTAACTAAAAGATTGAGACAAAAAAATCGTCAGACTTCATGAAAACAATTTACTTGGCTTTCAAAGTACCTTGATGTCACGTTCTACCAGGGTGTCTCAGCGGGGTAGATTCTGCTGCATTGATGTCTGCTACAGTGTATATCGATGATGTACCAGTATGATGGGTTCCTAAGCGGCAAAAAGTTTCAATAAAATGATCATCAGAATTGTGAACACAATTTTTAGGAAATTTGAATGCAATTTTATTCATTTCAAAGCTTTTTGATGTCAATCGGAAAATATCCCAACACTCGAAAAAAAAGAGATAGATACCTACTGTCATTGTTCCGTCAAATATACCTCAACATAATGATACGATAATTCTAGTAATTTGAACGAAATGTCACATCAGTTACCGAATTATTGATGCCTGCAAAATCCATCGTGATGTCTGGTTACCACGGAATGTCAAACGGTTGAATATCATCGAGTTGTTGCTGGTGAAATCGAATGGACTTTTCGGTATCGGCTTGTGATTGTAAGTGTGCCAACAATAAGATACGTAACTAAAAGATTGAGGCAAAAAAATCGTCAGACTTCATGAAAACAATTTACTTGGCTTGCAAAGTACCTTGATGTCACGTTCTACCAGGGTGTCTCAGCGAGGTAGATTCTGCTGCATTGATGTCCGCTACATTGTATATCGACGATGTACCAGTATGATGGGTTCCTAAGCGGCAAAAAGTTTCAATAAATGACCAGTGTCTCAGCGGGGTAGATTCGGCTGCATTGATGTCCGCTACATTGTGAATCGACGATGTACCAGTATGATGGGTTCCTAAGCGGCAAAAAGTTTCAATAAAATGATCATCAGAATTGTGAACACAATTTTTAGGAATTTTGAAGGAAATTTGACTCGTTCCAAAGCTTTCTGATATCAATCGGAAAATATCTCAGCATTACGATGTGAGGCTAGGATAGAAAAGCTGCATCTCATGACGCACATGACTACTCTATCGGTTAAGTTACCCCAGGCCCTGGAGTTCGCTGTTCAGTAAAGGAACATCCTCCCAGGTGGCTTTTCGCGGTCCTGTCACCGAGCATATTTGCTTTAGAGAACTACAACCAAAATTTTCATTATCATTAGATACTGGTCGTTCAAGAAATGAATGGGATTTTTTTTCTAGTATTCTTAAAGTTTTTGTATGATTTCTTAAGCATTTTTCCATAAATATGAATTTTCCTCCCAATTTTTCACTATTTCAACTTTTTGATGTCAATCGGAAAATATCCCAACACTCGAAAAAAAAGAGATAGATACCTACTGTCATTGTTCCGTCAAATATACCTCAACATAATGATACGATAATTCTAGTAATTTGAACGAAATGTCACATCAGTTACCGAATTATTGATGCCTGCAAAATCCATCGTGATGTCTGGTTACAACGGAACGTCAAACGGTTGAATACCATCGAGTTGTTGCTGGTGAAATCGAATGGACTTTTCGGTATCGGCGTGTGATTGTAAGAGTGCCAACAATAAGATACGTAACTAAAAGATTGAGACAAAAAATCGTCAGACTTCATGAAAACAATTTACTTGGCTTTCAAAGTACCTTGATGTCACGTTCTACCAGGGTGTCTCAGCGAGGTAGATTCTGCGGCATTGATGTCCACTACATTGTATATCGACGATGTACCAGTATGATGGGTTCCTAAGCGGCAAAAAGTTTCAATAAAATGATCATCAGAATTGTGAACACAATTTTTATGAATTTTGAAGGAAATTTTACTCGTTCCAAAGCTTTTTGATATCAATCGGAAAATATCTCAGCATTACGATGTGAGGCTAGGATAGAAAAGCTGCATCTCATGACGCACATGACTACTCTATTGGTTAAGTTACCCAAGGCCCTGGAGTTCGCTGTTCAGTAAAGGAACATCCTCCCAGGTGAAGAGTGCCAACAATAAGATACGTAACTAAAAGATTGAGACAAAAAATCGTCAGACTTCATGAAAACAATTTACTTGGCTTTATATCGATGATGTACCAGTATGATGGGTTCCTAAGCGGCAAAAAGTTTCAATAAAATGATCATCAGAATTGTGAACACAATTTTTAGGAAATTTGAATGCAATTTTATTCATTTCAAAGCTTTTTGATGTCAATCGGAAAATATCCCAACACTCGAAAAAAAAGAGATAGATACCTACTGTCATTGTTCCGTCAAATATGCCTCAACATAATGATACGATAATTCTAGTAATTTGAACGAAATGTCACATCAGTTACCGAATTATTGATGCCTGCAAAATCCATCGTGATGTCTGGTTACCACGCAATGTCAAACGGTTGAATATCATCGAGTTGTTGCTGGTGAAATCGAATGGACTATTCGGTATCGGCGTGTGATTGTAAGTGTGCCAACAATAAGATACGTAACTAAAAGATTGAGACAAAAAAATCGTCAGACTTCATGAAAACAATTTACTTGGCTTTCAAAGTACCTTGATGTCACGTTCTACCAGGGTGTCTCAGCGGGGTAGATTCTGCTGCATTGATGTCTGCTACATTGTATATCGACGATGCACCAGTATGATGGGTTCCTAAGCGGCAAAAAGTTTCAATAAAATGACCAGTGTCTCAGCGGGGAAGATTCTGCTGCATTGATGTCCGCTACATTGTATATCGACGATGTACCAGTATGATGGGTTCCTAAGCGGCAAAAAGTTTCAATAAAATGATCATCAGAATTGTGAACACAATTTTTATGAATTTCGAAGGAAATTTTACTCGTTCCAAAGCTTTTTGATATCAATCGGAAAATATCTCAGCATTACGATGTGAGGCTAGGATAGAAAAGCTGCATCCCATGACGCACATGACTACTCTATCGGTTAAGTTACCCCAGGCCCTGGAGTTCGCTGTTCAATAAAGGAACATCCTCCCAGGCGGCTTTTCGCGGTCCTGTCACCGAGCATATTTGCTTTAGAGAACTACAACAAAAATTTTCATTATCATTAGATGCTGGTCGTTCAAGAAATGAATGGGATTTTTTTCTAGTATTCTTAAAGTTTTTGTATGATTTTTTAAGTATTTTTCCATAAATATGAATTTTCCTCCCAATTTTTCACTATTTCAACTTTTTGATGTCAATCGGAAAATATCCCAACACTCGAAAAAAAAGAGATAGATACCTACTGTCATTGTTCCATCAAATATACCTCAACATAATGATACGATAATTCTAGTAAATTTGAACGAAATGTCACATCAGTTACCGAATTATTGATGCCTGCAAAATCCATCGTGATGTCTGGTTACCACGGAATGTCAAACGGTTGAATATCATCGAGTTGTTGCTGGTGAAATCGAATGGACTATTCGGTATCGGCAAGTGACAGTGCCAACAATAAGATACGTAGCTGAAAGATTGAGACAAAAAATCGTCAGACTTCATGAAAACAATTTACTTGGCTTTCAAAGTACCTTGATGTCACGTTCTACCAGGGTGTCTCAGCGGGGTAGAGTCTGCTGCATTGATGTCAGCTACATTGTGAATCGACGATGTACCAGTATGATGGGTTCCTAAGCGGCAAAAAGTTTCAATAAAATGATCATCAGAATTGTGAACACAATTTTTAGGAAATTTGAATGCAATTTTATTCATTTCAAAGCTTTTTGATGTCAATCGGAAATTATCCCAACACTCGAAAAAAAAGAGATAGATACCTACTGTCATTGTTCCGTCAAATATACCTCAACATAATGATACGATAATTCTAGTAAATTTGAACGAAATATCACATCAGTTACCGAATTATTGATGCCTGCAAAATCCATCGTGATGTCTGGTTACCACGGAATGTCAAACGGTTGAATATCATCGAGTTGTTGCTGGTGAAATCGAATGGACTTTTCGGTATCGGCGTGTGATTGTAAGTGTGCCAACAATAAGATACATAACTAAAAGATTGAGACAAAAAAATCGTCAGACTTCATGAAAACAATTTACTTGGCTTTCAAAGTACCTTGATGTCACGTTCTACCAGGGTGTCTCAGCGAGGTAGATTCGGCTGCATTGATGTCCGCTACATTGTATATCGACGATGTACCAGTATGATGGGTTCCTAAGCGCCAAAAAGTTTCAATAAAATGACCAGTGTCTCAGCGGGGTAGATTCTGCTGCATTGATGTCCGCTACATTGTATATCGACGATGTACCAGTATGATGGGTTCCTAAGCGGCAAAAAGTTTCAATAAAATGATCATTAGAATTGTGAACACAATTTTTATGAATTTTGAAGGAAATTTTACTCGTTCCAAAGCTTTCTGATATCAATCGGAAAATATCTCAGCATTACGACGTGAGGCTAGGATAGAAAAGCTGCATCCCATGACTACTTTATCGGTTAAGTTACCCCAGGCCCTGGAGTTCGCTGTTCAGTAAAGGAACATCCTCCCAGGTGGCTTTTCGCGGTCCTGTCACCGAGCATATTTGCTTTAGAGAACTAAAACCAAAATTTTCATTATCATTAGATGCTGGTCGTTCGAGAAATGAATGGGATTTTTTTCTAGTATTCTTAAAGTTTTTGTATGATTTTTTAAGCATTTTTCCATAAATATGGATTTTCCTCCCAATTTTTTCACTATTTCAATGGAAAACAATCAAGATTTAAAGTAATATTAAAATATGATACGGAAACATTTTTCTAAAACGTTTATTCCATTGAAAGTACAGTAAACATTATTCAGTATTACCTCAAAACATTCTTTCAAACATCTGGCAAAAACTACCTTTTTCCAATGACATCCTACAAACAAGCAAACAAAATTTAAAACGTAAACTCAGACCATATCTCACCTCCGCCTACAATGATATCCATCAATGTAATAACCCTAATTGTTATAATTGCTCACTCTCCTGAACCCTCTAGCTTACTCATATAAACTCTCCTGTAATTATCAAAAATCATCAACTCTCATTTCCTTCCCCTTTATTTCTTCATTTCCCTTTCGTCTTTTTCCCTGGGTGCTTGCGACAGCGGCCTAAAGGCTTTGCTTGGCCCACACTGAAAGCTACTGTTCTCTCTCTCTCTTTTTAAAATTGTGCTTTGTTTAAAAAAATTGTAAATTTTATTGTTTGTTTTCTCTCAACCTGTGTACATAGCCTGTCATGCTTTCTGTGAAATAAATTTGAACTTGAACTTGAACTTCTGTTTTAAGATCGTTTATCTGTAAGTATTGATAATCATTGTAACCTAGATGTAGGTATCTTCATTTTGACTTCGAAGGATTTGTACATCCCTTGTCCCTTCATTGAGATATATAAGGGATTGTTCACTTTGCCTCCTAACATGTTCATAATAATATATTCATCGTTCATCCATTTGTGTTTAAGTATATCTGTATTTTTTCATGGTTCTTGCGGAACTACAATTTTCAAATTTGAGGTTAATTTGAGGTGTTTTGAGGGTATATCCATAATAATTCAAGGGACGTTTTTAAGATCAACTATGGACGACAAGTTACTGTTTCTCAACTGCTGGATAAATATAAGGATGGATCTAATATTGTTTGAAGAGGCGAAACCCTAAAACTGGAATTGTCACCTTGTTTGAAAATTGTTCGAAATTAATTGCCTATTCGGTGATTAAAAAGATTTTCTAAGGCACATTTCAGAATTTGAAGGGTATTTGAGCGACCCATAATTTAAAGGCTTTTTCTAAATTCTATTCTATACAGATATAGGTCGTCCATGTTTTTTGTCACTGTCGCTGTCAATCCTAATGCTTATTTTATCATCACAGAAAAAAGGCGGGGCAACAAAACATTTATCTATCAATAATATGCCGATATTAGAACAAGCAAAAATCTGTAAATGTGTTTTGTTAAATGAAGCAGATACGGTTTTTCTTTATATCATAATAGCTAAATGCACTGCTATATCTTTATCAATTTGGAATTGTTTCGCCCGGCTGCCCTTTGCTAGCCCGCTGGGCTCGATTATATCTGCAGGCATGACAGTTGTGGAAAACAAATAATCTTTCTTTCATAGAATACGTTGATGTCAATAAGTATTAAATGGATTTTTTCAAAAGCAAGAATTTGTTGAATTTACCAAGAATCTTTATAGATGTTTTATCAATTGCCTTAAGTCCAGATGATTAAATTACTTAACCTGAACTAAATTAGGCCAACAGATTTTTATCTTTTAAGTGGCGTATTTTCATTGACAGCTGATTTTCAAATGGTTTTTGTATGAATTTATAGGGCCTTTAAACACCACCCAAAAATACCTATTGTACTCAGTAGCCTATCAAAACAGCTAAATAAATAAGGACTAAGATGTTTCAATTCTGGGCTCAATATCAAGGGCTCGACAACTTTACAATCTTAACTACTATGACTGCACATACTAATTTTGCTCAGTACAGTAGTATCCTGGTTGGTAAAAATTCTTGCTCCAGCCCAACACTAACCGGCTGTCGATCACGCTCACAGTACCCACCCCCCCGGGTCAAAAAGGTGAAATCTGTTTAGTAAATATTCTTGTTTATTGTGGGCAACCACTGTGAAAATCATGTAAATGATCAATTTTGGTCATAAAAAGAGAGTGACACGCTTTCAAATTAACGAACGACCCAGCCAAACCATGCGCGATCGGGGCGATGTGGGCCGGCCGAGTGGCATTCAAAACTGCGCTGAAATCTAACAGAGAAATGATCACAGACCGTTATTCAAATATCTAACCGGTGCTCGAGCCTTCTGTTTACGCGCCCAAGCGATAAATAGCCACAGATAACGTATAGCTGACCTGACAAACTGATGCAATTTTGAACGCAGATTTGAGTTATCCGCGCTCAGCCATGACACCTTTACTCACGTGCCAGTACAACAGCGGCAACACGATAGACGGCGCCACATGTGTTCGGGAATTTTAACCCTTCAATACCCACGCATTATTCGGACAACGTCGGGCCGATATTTAAAGAGAATTTAAATGCAGATTTATAAGCTAAATAGCCAAAGGAAAATTCTGAAAAACTATTTCAAAAATTTTGTTTTCCTTGATAATGAGACCTACGAGAAAATGTAATGCGAAGCAGTTCAGAAAATGTAAGTTTGGTAGGTATTCTCTCTTGAGACTTGGTACTGTGTCTAAGTTGTTGAACTACATCATGTTGATGTTTACCTTTTCCTTTAAATTTTCCCAAAAACTTTCATTCAATATAAACTTTGTTCTACGGTTAATAAACTTCGAACTCATATCAGGAAAAATAGCTTAGTAGATATGCTGCCAAATTTCCGAATGAATCATGCATCCTGTCCTTTTAACCCGAGTAAAATAACTCCACTAAATAAAACAATATTTAAATAAGATTAAATTTATTTACGATATTCTTGAGATTAAAGTACAAAATTTCAGGAACAAACAACTTTTTTTTTCTTCAAATGAACAAAACAAAAAACATCGAGGTTATGATATCTGTCAATGCGTGTGTAATTTAGGAGGTTGAGCCGATAGGACAATCAACTGCAGTCTGGGGTGTATTGAAAATGCTTGGTAACGAGTGCTTTTATATCGTAAATTGGTTTGTGGCATGAAATCTACCATTTTGTTGTTTCGACATGTGACACCTCTTTTCAGTGGGTGGAATTCTAATCCATTCAATCTAACAATCAAAATATTATTGTTCAGTTATTGATATTCAATAATGGCGATACAATTTCCACACAAAATGAAACGAATTAAAAATTATTTCGATGCCATACTCAGCACTTTAAGACCCATGAATCACAATCAGTGAGAAATCCCGAGAAGAGTCTCATGAAAAATATTGGTAAAATCTGACTGGTACCGACCGAGGAGTCTAAAGTGCTGTAGACTCTGCTGTGGATTTTTTGGGACAGTAAAAGTGTGTCCGACTTCAATTAGCATCAATTACAAAAATCTGTTTGTGATTAAATCCTGTAGTGAGTAACAATTTGTGATAATCCTTACAGCGAAACAACAATAAACTAGAGAAGTTTGTTTCAACCGGTGCGAAGCGCGAGTATCACAAAATCAAGAATAAGGGCATTAAAACCTACAGCAAATAAATTATTAACGAAAATAAATCCATTTCACTACGGATATATACAGATATATGAAGTACATGTCGATTACTAATGTTATCAGTATTAACTATCTAACTGTGAATGAGGTGCTGAGGAACAAGAGAACTGACTCCAGTTTGGTAATGAACTGTAGACTTTATCCAATCTGCACGCATTTATAAGATCAGGGCTAAATGATAACACAGTAGTGCAGGCTCCCTACAGATTGGTCATTCCTGGATATAAGCCTGGAGTTTAAAAGAAGTTTCGGGCATTCTGTTCAAATTAAACGAGTTTCAAGCACATTCAAAAGCATTTTCTGTTTAGAAAGTGTTTTTAAGGAATAAATCGAGTTGTAGGGACCCTGCCGTGAGGGGGAAAATGTGTACCAAAACGAAGAAGCATTATCCGATTCATTCGATTTCAAATTTGCGTCAAAAAATTCCATCGCATCTTTTAAGATTTACACTTGACAAATCAGAAGCCAATTTCACAACATTAAATCATGACATATCGATCTCAATGACTTAAGTAAAATTACAATTAGTTACTAATGAATACCTTCTCATTCACTCAGTGACTTCAACGATTCGATTTGATTAAAATTACCTTCTTTGTGAAACTGCTTCGTCTGTGGCTTCGTAAAATTCAACAAAATCATTCAAGAGTTTTGTATTTTTCGTGAGACAGAAAAAATACGCGTAACATTTCGAAAACATTGATTAGCGTAGAAAATACAAGCGGATACTGTGAATGGAATTGAGTATTTACAAATTACTGATGATTGAATTAAACACATATTTTTTGATGATATAATTTTCAGCATGTAAAATGAGCCTAAGAATTTTGGATCGCGAAAACTTCAAATTAAAACAGAAAGAAACAATTCTCTATTACAGTGGCATAAAAATTACCTAACAATTATATCACCGCGCGCAACTATCAATATTATTAGCATCAAAATTTTATATCATTTGGTAAAATAAATTTCACTTAATGTCAATCAAATCATGTGAATAACAATAGAATTTTCATTGCAAGTAGCTCGATTATACCAGGGTCCCTACAGATCAATCATTCCTGGATATACATCGTATCAGTAATAAATACGTGAACCATTCAAATTTACATCATTTTCGACATTTTTTTCACCTATGTTTTTAAGTTCTCATTCGTAACTTTTGCGCGAGTGAACATTCATTCTTAACCCGTGGAGGACAACCGGTAAATCATATTCACATCCGGTGTGGAGCCCGGAGCGGAGAAGGACATCCGGGGTGGGGCACGGAACGGAAAACGACATCGATGACAAAGCGATGAACGAAAATTCTTCTTTTTTTTAAATATATATACATACAATCACGCACACAAACGAACACGCCGAGCTGTCCATGTTCCCGAGTTTGTTTAATTTTAGAAAGCAACGAGTCCTAACAATGGGATATCTTTTACTATCAATAGATATATATGTATAAACGGGTGACAAACTGAATAAGATTTATTTCTCCTCGCACCATTCATTTTCCTTTCGCACCTGAAAAACAATGACAAGAACTTATATTACAGCTCTGAATAGACTGGTATGAAATGTGTAAATTTGGATGAACGTGGCCGAGTGTCACGATGCCATCAGGTTTGAATCTCTGCATGGGAGGAATGCGACAAAGTGTCAGATGCCATAACATTTGGATCCATGTGAAGGAGGAAAGTGACAGTCTCACGATGCCATCAGGTTTGAATCCCTGTGAGGAAGGATTATGGTAATCTCACCGTGTCACCGGACTCAAATCAATGTGAGGTAGGAACATGGTTGAGTATCAAAGATACATCAAGGTCGAATCGCTGTCGAGACAGGAATCGTTCTGAGAGGAAGGAACGTGACACGAGAGAAGGCAGATATCACCATCATCTTTACTACCATTACTAGATCAGGCAGATCTTCAATTGTATCGGTGTAATCATCCTCAGTAATATATTCAGGTTTCATTACCTGTTCTTCTTCAGATGGTGTGAAGTCATTTTTAATATTGAAAGTTTTGCGTATTTCTTCCGGAGATTTTCCTTTGATCATGTTCGCGACTGTTTTACACGTCACGTCCAATAATCCCTTGATATCCAAATAATTCGCCGCCTGAAAACAACGTAACAAAATTACGCATATCGTAAGTAACAAAATAAAATATAGCCAAACCCCGAACCGGCGAGTGTTAGGCTGCGCACATACACAACTGATTCTTCAGTTAAATGAAAACAATCAACCAATATACACAGTGTTCTCCGCAACACGTTTAATTTTTACATCCATCCGGTAGTCCCGAGTGAGCTGGTCGGCCATCTTGATTTTGATCAGGCCAGTTTTTGGGCTGAATATGTGTCCAGGGGAGATAGATACATGTATAAACCAAATATCTAAACAATCCATTGAAGCTTCTTCCAAACGACCCCAGATAACTGAATTGCGTCTACGGACAGACCGCCGGGACTAAAGTCCGGATTGGGCTAAAAACCAACACGAAGGATTCATTTGAAATATAAACGATACTCACTAAAATCAATTCGAACAAAGTTCCCTGATCGACTTTCAGAAAGTCCGCGTCCCATGAGCTGATATCATCCGTACGTTTCTCTTTGTTTTCGTCGTCCTCGGGCGGTGGCGGGTCGTCTTTATGATACGTGCACCATTGAATGACTTTCTTTAAAATAGCCGTATTTACGTTAGGTAACGGTACGACTTCATCGTCGTCTTCTTCCAATCCAAGATCTACGTGTAGTTCGATAAATAATTATAGAACGGATTATATCTCGTGAATCGGGTCTCTATCCATCGGTCATTACTGGATATAAAGTGTTTTCAAGGAATAAATTTCAAATATCGAGGAAGTGTCTGCATCACTCCCAAATACTGTAGTCTCCCCCTAAATCGATACTGTAAACCATTAATTTTGTGGAACGATGACCACACTCAAACGTGGTGAACGGATAATAAGATAAAAACCCACTATTTACAGATTAAAAGAATTTAAAAACAAGAATTTATTTATTCAATCTAAAATATATGTAAGACACGACGTTTCGATCTCACCCTAGAAGGTGTGACGATGATCTCTAGAGATCGAAACGTAAATAGTGGGTTTTTATCTTATTATTAATTTTGTGGTTTTGTAAGCATATTATCATCCTAAACTTTCACCTACACTTGCTAATCGGTAATTAGGTTTGCTGTGTTTGAGTTTCAGGCCGAAATCCTGAGTACAAGCCTGGACTTGAACATCTAAAGGGTGATTACGAGTTGACTTTAAATCTTAGAAGTTAAGATTACAACTTTTCTCAGCCAAGAGACAAATACACTCACCCTCTAACATAGTTTTAATAGTCACTGATTGTTTGGCTATTTCAACTTCCACCTCAAACATCTCGGTGTCTGAACTTTGTAACTTTATGAACGGCATCTGGAATAAAATGAAGAAAATAATGAAGCGACAGAACTTATAGGCCTATTCACCGCTGCGCCATATATAACACTTATACACAAGATTAGACAAATAAATTGACAAATGACATTCAATAAATGTTGAGTGTTCAATTGACACCTTGTCCCTTGACTGGCATTAGAAGCACATCATGGCAGTCGAAATCCTACCCATAATTGGCCAAAAAATAATTAAGGATACCAGAAGTGAAAAGAAAACACTCTCTATTCAGATCATCTTTCTCGTTTAAAACATATTTTCGATGAACTCAGTCCGTAGAATATTCACATTGATACAAACTTCAACTGAGTGGCGACTTTCAAACACTCTTAGTTTCACTTAAAAATATGAATGGAAACAGATGCCTCTGACTCACTCCTCATGCCATGGACCATGGTTATGTCTTATGGACTTTGTTTTTTGTCAGTCAGACCCATTTTTAGTTTTGACGCGGCCAATTATTTTAACTCACTAGACTTGAAATTCTACAAATGATTTATTACAGAAACTGGGCATTATAGGTTTAGAATATGAGGTAAAATACGAATCGTTGTTAAGTTGATGGAGCTCGTCGATGCTTGACAACGAGGAGAAAGAGACGGGATAGAGGAAAATCAGTCGATTTCAAACGTCAATTTCACCTTCGATTACGCCTTATTTCAACCAAACGATTGAACCATTAATTCAACAATTAATTCAATCACCTGTAAATCATTAACAAAAGTTACCTCGACGTTATTTTAGTTGTTTATTTAGGCGAAATTTGCGCAGTGAAATCGCAGCAACGACGACGAAGAATGTGTCGACCGACCTTAACAGTATGTGGATTCCCGAGCGTGTTTTCATCACCGCTTTATTCTACTCACATGCCACAGTAGGCTTTCTGCATCAATTCAATTCGATTAAGCTACTTTATTGTCTGTAATGATCATTTCGTTCTCAGATCACAGAAAGAATACTATCGCACTAATTTGACTTCAGATTATTCTAGATCTGTAATTTTTATCCCACAATAATATCAAATCAAAATCGGAAATGTTTCCTTGTCCCTGAACTAGTAATTTATAAAACTTTTCAACTATACCCTTTAAGTCATCTTCTGGAATAATTATTTTTTCATTATTGTTGGGGATTCTCTACACATGATTTTTAGTGTGGGTAAATGAACTGCAATACTCTGGGACGCTGTCAGCGTTATTCAGCAATGTACAATCTTCCACATTTTTCCCATAAGAGTTGGGGCACAATACTTCCAGAATTCCAGAGAACGGGCCAAGAATTTTCCATCAATTCACCAAAAACATTTCTTCATAAATGAATGATGCAATGATGCCTAATAAAGCAAAACGAATAACTGACTTTCCACAGAAGATAATGAACATCCTTTATTTGATACATATTGTTAGCATTTACAATTAAAAAGCACAGACTCTTAATGTTTCATAAGTTCCCCGTGTTAAAATAGCAAAATGAGTCGACATCATTGTTTGAGACATTATCAACAACATGAATGAACGATATAAGCAGAATACAGTGGATTATAGATGAAAAATACACACTACACACAATCGCTTTTATCTATATCATGATAACCAGTCACTAGATAAACACGGGCAGTTTCAAAATTCAAAATTATCTTTACTTATTAACGGTAGCCTTTTCATATTCAACGACTTTAACTATCGTGATTTGATCGTAATAAGTTCTATGATTTTATAATCATAAATGGAAACACGTTCAATCGGAACCAGACTTTGTGTAAAATGCAACAACGTAGACTTACACACTCTAGCACTTATTGCCATGTTGTTTTAGGGGGTACCGGGTTACATACAGTCATTATATACATGATAAGATTCTAAAATAAGATACAATATTAAGAAGACATCTGCTCAATCGAGGCCTAACAGACTCTTTTTTCCAGCGCAAAGTTCAGCAAAATTAATCATCCTCAAATTTGAGAGAGAAATTGAATGAAATCAAACACATATCTAGCTGAATGATGAATTCTGAACCGGAATGTTTTGAGCATTTGATCGATTATGAAACAATGACTAACTAACATTTGTAGAAAAATACAGAAAGAACATAAAACATTTCGTACACACAAGATGTAGACAAGAGAACCTCATTATTATTTACATCGATGATAATTTATCGTCTATTGTTGATTCAATGAAGCGAACAGTTGTAACTGTTGCCGTTGCTGGGCGAGGATCATCGCCGGGTTAATCGGTACGGGCGGCGGTACGGGCTGCGGAACGCCTCCCGACATCGGAAACATGTTCGAGAAATAAGACGACTGCCCCGACTGTTCTTCGTTTATCGCTCTGTCGAAACCGGCGCCAAGGCTACCGCGTCGTTCCGAGTCGTGATGTCGTCGGTCGCGATGGTAATCAGCGAGCGCTGCGTCGTAATTGTCAGCTTCGCGATGGCGTCCCTCTGCTCCGGGATTACGTCTGTCTGATCCACCGTGGCGTGCGTCTGTTCCACCATGGCGTGCGTCTGCTCCGCTGTGGCGTGCGTCTGCTCCATGGCGTGCGTCTGCTCCGCCGTGGCGTGCATCTGCTCCACCGTGGCGTGCGTCTGCTCCACCGTGGCGTCCGTCTACTCCGCCGTGGCGTCCGTCTGCCCTCCTGTCCGCCGAGGACGACCGATGAAAGTCGCGCTCGTGCGATCTACCCCCAATACCGCCGCGTTCGTTATCGCGGTTATCACTCCATCGAGAATCCCGTCGTCCGCCGGTTGCCCGCGGCGACTCATCCATCGATCGTTTCGCGCCGTAATGATCTTCGTACCAGCGATCGTCGTGCCCGGATTCGACGCGTACGGGCTGTGTCGCGCCCGGGTTGAACCGCCCGTCGTCCTGTTGTCGATCCATCGATCGGAAATCATTCTCGTTTCGTCGTCCGTACAAATCGTCCAACGTCAAATGCGACGTATCGCCGCCGCGTTCGACGCGCTGCGATTGGTTGAAATCTTTGTTGTCATTCCTCGCCGGATTGAACTCGCTCCTGTAGCGCGAATCTCCGCTCGGATTCGCCGATTCATTGAATCGATCGTCGCGCTGATTCTCGAACGTGAATCTCGACTGCAGCCCTTGATTCCTCGCCCGCTGTTCGAATTCGCCCGCGCCGCGATTGTTGCCCAAATTTCCCCACGACGACGATTTATCGAAATTCATCTCAGCGCCCGGCCTCGAATTCTCCCGCTCGAAGCTTGAGTAGTTATCTCGATTCATCGCCGATCTCTCGGCGCCGTAGACGTTCGCGTTTCGATTCTCGACCAAATCATTCGATCGATTACGAAATTCCGTATTCGAATCGTTGTTGAAACCGATTCTCGTTCTCGGCGATTCCATAAAACCTCCTCGGCCGAGCTCCATCGACGACGACGGGCCGCCGATGGAATTCCTGGCGCGGTGCTCGAATTCGTTCATCGTCGCCGCCTGAATCAAACCCGATTCAAATCGGTTTTTGAATCGATCGGCGTCGAGGAAACGATTACCGCTCAGATTACGATCGACGTCCATCGGTTGTTCTCGCGGGCGGAATTCCGGTTCGTTCATCGGGTCGCCGGGTCTGCGGGCATCTTCGAAACGTGAGAACGGTTGACGGCTACCACCGGAGCGATTCATGAAATCAAGTCCAGTATCCTGAAATAGATAATAATCATATCTATGATTGTATGAACAGTCGACCTTTCTGCAAAGTGCTTTCAATAACAAACAGGTTGTATTCAACTATAGTTTTCAGGAACACTTCATCAAAATATGAAATGAAATATCTAAAATAAGTAAAACAGTAAGACCCTCTGTGTAACATCTTTCATATTTCTGTTCAAATTAGTAATCAACGGTAAGACCCTCAGTAACACCTATCATATTTCTGTTCAAATTAATCAGTAATCAACAGTAAGACCCTCAGTAACATCTTTCATATTTCTGTTCAAATTAATCAGTAATCAACAGTAAGACCCTCAGTAACATCTTTCATATTTCTGTTCAAATTAATCAGTAATCAACAGTAAGACCCTCAGTAACATCTTTCATATTTCTGTTCAAATTAATCAGTAATCAACAGTAAGACCCTCAGTGTAACATCTTTCATATTTCTGATCAAATTAATCAGTAATCAACAGTAAGACCCTCAGTAACATCTTTCATATTTCTGTTCAAATTAATCAGTAATCAACAGTAAGACCCTCAGTGTAACATCTTTCATATTTCTGATCAAATTAATCAGTAATCAACAGTAAGACCCTCAGTAACATCTTTCATATTTCTGTTCAAATTAATCAGTAATCAACAGTAAGACCCTCAGTAACATCTTTCATATTCCTGTTCAAATTAATCAGTAATCAACAGTAAGACTCTCAGTAACATCTTTCATATTTCTGTTCAAATTAATCAGTAATCAACAGTAAGACCCTCAGTGTAACATCTTTCATATTTCTGTTCAAATTAATCAGTAATCAACAGTAAGACCCTCAGTAACATCTTTCATATTTCTGTTCAAATTAATCAGTAATCAATGGTAAGACCCTCAGTAACATCTTCCATATTTCTGTTCAAATTATTCAGTAATCAAGGGAAGTAAGACCTTACAGACCTCACCCCAATGTTGGTTCATTGACCTACCTGAGCAGATGTATTCATAGACTGCGATCCTATCAATTGTGAAATGTTGCCCATACCCTGAAATCAAGAATGAATATTTCATAAAGCACAGAGTCTTTGAGATATAGTTAGAACTAGATAAACAGGGCTAATTTAGGCAGTATCTCGGTATCATGAGGGTTCTAATTCTTTTTATCCCGACAGGATACAGAACATTTCTGATTTCACTATTAGAAGATGTTTAATCTAAGTTTATTCTGTGTTTACTTGATAAGAAACGTAAATCAAAGGTGCCACAAACTGGGATAGCAAACTTTGATGAGAACGGGATACTGAATACGGAGGGGTCATTCAATTCTAAGAGAAACTGCACAGATTAATACAATGTGTGAGTTACGTACCATTAAACCTTGACCTGGTGACATGTTGAACTGAGAATCTCTTCCACCAGTTGGCCTAAAATATAAATAATTCATTCAGCTTAACACACACTCCAGACCAGAATATTCAATAACAATAGTTCGAAGTGAGAAACCGTAGCAATAATGAAGAAAAATCCCACACTCGTCTGCTCAGTCCGAACAGGTTTTTCTCTAGTGAATGATTCATATTTGACATTTTGACTTACCAATTCATTAATCCCGGCGCCGGACGCGACTGATTATCGCTGCTACGCCGATCATCGCGCGGCCAACGACCGCCTTGATCGCGTCCTCTACCGCCGCGATCATCGCTGCGATCGCGCTGATTATTTCGACCATTCGATCGTTGATCGCGGTTGTTGTTACCGCCCGGCGAGCGATTGTTCTGATTTCTCAAGCGATCTTGCTGCGGTGTATTAACCCTCTGTCGACTGCCCGAGCGATCTCTCGAATTACGTTGATTACGATTCATCGACTGATCGCCGTTTTTATTACGTTGTTGCTGGTTTCCCGCTCGACGATCTTCCGAACTTCTTCCTCCGTTCTTCTTCTCGTTATTCGATCTATTCGGAGTTTGTTTTTTCGTCGGTTCCGTTTTCTTCTGATCGGGTTTCTTCGTTTTTCCTTGATTGTTGCCGTTCGGTTTCTCCGGCTGCGAAGCGACATTTCCCGTTTCGGTTTTCGGTTTCTCGTCGGGTTTTTTAACCGGTTTCGTCTGTTCCGGTATTTTCTCGACCGTTGCTGCCGTTGTTATTGACTGTTCGGCCGGTATCGCCGGTTTTTTAGCCGCCGGGCCTTGATTGGGGTTTCTATCAGTCGACGGTCGTTTCTTAGCCGTCACGGGAGCTAAAAAATTTGAAATTCATGTCAAATTGAAACAAAAAATCAGAAAACAGAAATTTATCGTCAGGACGAACTCAGCCATTGATGGTTCGACTGGAGTGAATCCTTCAAACGCTATCCGTAGAAAACTTACCGACATATTTCGTGCCGACATTTCGAACTTTCACTTTTCCTTTCGGCAAGTTCTTCGTATCCAATAGAATCTCTTCGAATAATTGCGGCACCAGTTTGGCGACCATCGCGTCTTTAACGACCTCTTCCATCGTTCCTTTCTTCACCGCGGTGATCTTCTTGAACTGTTCCGGATGATGACGTTTCTAGAAAACGTTTATAAAATGTTTGAAATATGTGGATTGCCTTTTTATCCCGCACTAATAGCTACACCAGGGGGGCCGATTCAGAGGCCAGTTTTGAAAGACTTGTCAAGTCCCAAAAGGGCACTTTGACATCCATAAAAGAATATTAGGAGCACTACCCCAACAAAATACTAAGATTTTTCACTAAGAGTTTTCATACCAAAGTACTGTAGCATAAGCGTTAACTGATCACAGTTAACTGATCTGGACAGATAATAGATGAAATATCTAAAACTTTAACATAACCTTGCATAAATTCTGTGCTACATGACATATGGGGATCAACTATTTAAATAGACACAATTTTTCTTAATCTTTTAAGCAGACATCTATTTTTTACATTATCCACATGAATCTGACTCCTATAGAGATATATATGTACGTACCATGTACTCGAGTCTGTGTTTAATGTTGAGTAGATGATATCGTACGTTCAATCGTTCAGGTCCGATATCCAGCTGACACAGCGTACATCGATATACGTTGATGTTGTCTTGAAAACGTTGCTCCAGCACGTAACTGACGCCTGTAAATACAACGTTTACATCAGCCTCATGAGACAAAACTATCGTATCAGTCTTACAATTTAAAGAAGGCTTATTGAAGCCTAGAGCTAGGAACTAGGATTGAACTAGAACCTAGAACTAGGTTGCCTCAGTGTTTTTGCCTTGTGTCGCTAGACAAAGTGGCATTTGGAGTCACGATAAAGCAAATGTGATAACTATAGCATTTCCAGAGGGTTTGTTGAGCTAATTAACTCTTTACTTAAACCGAGGTATGGTTTTATCAACCAATGTCAGTCAAGAAGTGATTAGAAATTGTTTATGCCTTTGCAGATACTTTATCCGTTAGACTGTTCCTTTTGTTAACTTAATCCTCTAGATCTAGCCTTTGAAAATATCAGTGAGTAGCCTCTTGTTCTTTCATGGACAATAATTTCTTGTGTTTTCGATTTATGCATCCCTTACCGTAGAGCCTTTGTTTGGAGGCGTCGAGCAGTTCCTGAACATACGCCGTTTCATTGACTTCCGGATTATTGTCCGCTGAAAAAAACCAACAAATAACAATTACAAACGAGTCTGATTTATACACCGAGGAATTCGATGCGTAGATGATTCGAAGATCATTTATACCTGCACTTGCAACGGCGAACTTCTTCTTATAAGCTTCGGCTTCGATGGCTTTCTGTAAATTGAAATAAGAAACAGGTTCTGAAAACAAGACAGCACCGTACACAATGTAAAATTGATTAAAAACCGAAGACCAGTCTTACGATTTAAGACCACTTTTGGGCTTAAGTCACGACTGTGAAACTGGCCCCTGGTCTCAATTTTAAAAATATTCTACCAAATTCTACCAATTGACAATTCAATTGAATACTTACGAGCCATTCCGATCTTTGTTTAGTGATTTCGGCGTTAACGATGTTGTATTTGGCGTTGATTCGTCGCGTCGCTCCGTAGAACTGATTCGGATGCTCTTTCACGTATTTGTCGGCTTCTTTCAGAAACGTTGTTTCGTCGTTCAGTTGAACGGCTTTCTCGCACGATTGAATGATCTGTTTATTTCCGTTCAATCTCTGTCGAGAAAAACAAACGTGAACGATTAATAGTTACTTCTCTAACAGATTAAGCGCCATTGATACCATATTCTATGGCCAATAAGCCCAAGGCACTTTTTAAACCTAACGTACATGGATTTCATTAAGCTTTGACTAAGCCAATGCCCTGCCTTTATCAGCAAGTTAAATTTACTGATTTGTGAATTAGTATGTCTTAACTGACGACGAAAGACGCTGAAAAACACTAACACAATATGAGCACAGTGTGTACTATCAGTGCTGAATGACTGATAAAAATCTTAGGCTAGATACTTACGATGTATTTAGCTCTGTGTTTGTCAGATTTCAGATGGTCGATTAGAGCTGCTTGTTCGATCATCAAATCCGAAGTCTTGGCGTTACACAAATTACAAGCGAACTTAATACAGAACGTTTCGGCCGTGTCTCCGTATACAAACTTCTGTAGTTTATTCGTACCTGAAACAACAAATGTTTATTTTCAGGGGTGGATCAGTGAGCAGACGTTGTCAGGAGGACAACGAAATGAAAACGTCATATGTACTGAAAAGGGCAGAATGCAGCTAAAACAAGGGTCTGGAAAATTTTAAATGTCAGCGCATTTTCGCACAATTTCTAGGGAACAGCTAAATCTTGTGTTGTGGACTGCTGTCTTATAAGTCGCAGGTGGAAAAAGTGCCCTGAAAAAATATTGCCATCGCATTTTCAAAATTGCAACAGAAACACAAGCTCCTTATGCTTCCGTCTTAATCCTGCTCGTGATTTTCTCAAGATGGTTTCTTCCCGTTGCGAAAATCAAAAGAATGACTCGCTTAATTCCACCGTCACGTTCGTTCGTTCGTTCGTTCGTTCGTTCTTTACGTACCTACGATAGGATCATCTTTAGCGTTTGCAGCGTTGACCATTTCTTGAATTTTCTTCTGATGAACGTGTAGTTTATCGACTGTAATGTAAATAGATGGAAACATGCAGTGAATAAACGAGTCTCGGTGAAAGGCTGCAATTTACACTGAATCCATTTTAATATCTGCACGTGATAATATTCATTCTGAATTTTTTGAGGTTCTGCACGTTGACATCAGAGCTTGTTTTCCAACCAGCGCCGACGACTTGCTATACATCCCGGTAACGACCAAAGAGAGCCACAAAATTTTATAAATTTCGAAGGTCTGTTGTGCGAATCACTAATTGCGTTTACAGGGTGGCCACTTTGCACCAATTTACACCAATTTCTGGTGGTTTAAAATGTCACAATGTTTGAGTTTTGCCTGATTTTTTCTAGATTCCCTGCCGAGTGGCCACCATGGTTTACCAGCACATATGGCGCAGTCAAATCTAGAATACCCGGTATATGGCTGCAAGATCTCCATGCTCGGTTCATATGACTGTTCTGGGCTGTCCGGCAAAATGTGAAACCATGTTCCATTTATACCAGGACATCCCATTCAACAAATGAAACCGGACAAAGCAATGCCAGAAAGCGATCTGTATGAACCCGATGGGTATATATCTCGGACAGGATTCAATATAAACACAGCCTTATCGCGACGATGAAACTTTTTTGTTGGTGCCAAGTTTATTGTGAAAAATTTTCAAGATGACAACAGTAAAGATGAAAACTCGCTCTGGTGCGTGAATTAGATATAACCGAAAATACATCTGGTTATGTATCTTTGATGTTACTCTCCGGCTACACTGCAGCACTGCAGTACGGTAGCCGTGATCTCATAGCTGAACTAACTATAGAAAGCTGTCGTTTCAAAAATGTTTGCACTAACAGATTGTTACCAATGAATAATTACAATGGAACCATCATTCCACAGCAATAATTATCAAGCCATGTGATCTAATTACAGTCGCATAGAATATATGGCTGTCTCATAGCTGGTAGTCATCATTCTTAAGACTGGTGACAGGCGCAACTTTCTTTTATATCAGCAAAATTTCTATTCCATCATACCCTAATTGTAACAGTGAATAGAACTATGTACCAATACATGTTGTCTATTGTCTTTCGTTGTTTAAGCGGCACAATTAATTCAAGTATCTAGCTGTGAATTCTTAGCGTCCGCGCTATCCCTTTACTCATTGCAAAAACTTTTGACCGTGACAAAGCGATGCTTAGCATAACAGATTTGATGTACATTTATCTTAAGGCGAGTATCGTGTCATTTTAGCTGACTAAGTTCTGACGGGCTGCTACGGAACAATGTAAGCTACGATCACACAAGACGATATGGTCTGGATCAAACTGGCCCAGAACAGACCACGAGTCAAATCCGGCCTGTGCTTAATACATAGAGCGCATTCATACACAGTAAATCACTCACTCATTACTCAAACGCCGTCAAAACCATGTTGTGGTAAGCAGGAACCAGTAAGCATTCACGCAGAATGATTTGACCCACGCTAAAATTTGGCAGGGGTCTGCTCTGACATCTTAGGTTTGGCCAAAACTGACCCCGGCCGATGTCAAACAGGCACCGACCCATTTGTTGGAACCAATGTGAACAGTTGACTCGGGATGGTCAAAAACACTCGTGTGATCGCGGCTACAAGGTTTTTTAAATCATAAATGAATCAATGGAGAGCCCTGAGTAGCTTCTCGCATAGTCTCTAGGATAAGTAATCCTCGATAAAGCTCATTTTTTTTGGTCAAGCCAAATGTGGTCCAGGCCAGTGTAAAACAGGCACTGTCCCATTTGTATGAACCAGTGTGAACAGTTAAAACTTGTGTGATCGCGGCTACAAGTTTTTTAAAATCCTCGATGAATCAATGCAGAGCCCTGAGTAGCTTCTTGCATACAGTCTCTAGGAGCAATCCTCGATAAGGCTTTTTTGCCATTACTAAAGTACGTGTATAGCCAGTCAACACTGGTTCATCGTGAGTAGAATGACTGAAGTCTGCAACGCTCCACGCTGGATTGACGAAGAAGATTGTTGTAACGTCACACGCACTGCTGATAAACACAGCTCCGGCTATCGCACATTTTCATAGTAAAAGTCTTTCTCAGCAACGAATGATTCTACTGTGGTATCGCGAAGCTTAACATCTACCAGCTAAACTGTGTGATGTGTTAGCAAGCACCTCTTCAATAGGTTGAGATGAATAATGCTCAAGTTGTAAGGACATTTTACTGGTTCCAGCTACGATCATCCCAACAAGTGTTCAGTATCGAGTCACAATGACCGGCCGTACTAATATTACATGTACAGTATGATCTTCTTTGTAATTTTCACGAAAGCTGCTCCTTCGCTCCTATTTCGGAAAGAATAAACTGTCAAGTCCATTCAAACAGTTCATTTTCAGGTTGATCACTATCGCTTTGTTAATCACAATTTCGCCGTGTACAAAATATTGAAATTCCCTAACATTCACAAATTCATTTAACTCATGTTATTGAAACTTACTGAACACATAAAACTAAATTCAATACATCTGAATGGTAATGTACCACGAAGCCACAAGCAGATCCCTCTTGCTTAAAGGGTCCTTTCGATGGCCTCACCATAACGTTGTAAGACAGTCCTCAAAGCTTTCGGATGTAAAAACTTATTTGTGAATTCTACAAGGCTCCCGAAATACACGGTGCACCAAAGCCGGGAGATGTAACTACAAATCTAAGAGCGAATCTTACAGTACTTCAAAACCCTTGAAGCAGGAAGATGTCAACATGTGTTCATTCTCGTAAATACAGAGCACTGGCCATCTCTATTATCTCTTTCGATGTTAACTTAATGCACAACAATGGCCTTCACCAAACCATCTTCCCGGAGCACATTTTTCACATATTTCAAACTCAAATATTTGCCATACCTTAAAAGGTAGACTTATGCAGTCTGGAAGCGTTCTAGAGCTCATATCAATGTTTCTAATGATACCAATACTTATGTTATATAAGCTACATACCAGTTTTATCCCTTCTCAATCGGTTTGTTCAGTTGCCAGGCTAGTTTCCGGCCAAACGGTCGTAAAATATCACCAAACGTTGGCAATTTTCTGAATTTGATCGACGTGTTTATATTCGAATGGCTCCTCGTTACGTTTCAGAGCGATAATTCAACCAATACAAGTCAATTAAATCCAGAACATGCTGCCCTCTATTGGTAATATCTGAGCTTAGCTCGACAATGACTAACATTCATGAAGCAATAATGCGAGAAGGGCATCAAAAGTGTTAAACGCTTGAAGTGTTTTAGCGTTATCTACAATACCACGCGTACAGCACCGCCATCTATCCATCATGTATTGAAGTGAATGCCCGAATGCTGGCACAACGACTGTTCAACAATACTGGCAGTTTTCTCCGTATCTACGCAATCTACCGCGGTGTAACGCTTTACGAATATGTAATAATACGCGCGTGTAACTTTGTTTTCTCTCATCTTGAAAACTCACCTGAATTTTTCTCCAGTTTTTCATTCTGTGTAAAAAGAAATTCAAAAAGTAGAACATGATAAGTAATTAAAGGACAGTTGAAGAACCGCGTGAACTGCGAACAGGTTGTATCGACGTTTACCAAGCCCTCCGACAAATACCGGTGTGCGTCAGGTTTTGAGTGGTCTCAACCGGGTTCTGGAATACTTTTTTTGGCACGTTGCTTTCACAACCAGAATACACTCAACCTATTTCGCAATAGCATAAACCGTAAACCCGATACAAGGCCACGCGGTAGAGCTATAGGGATTTGCACATTTGAATCGAAACCGGACTAAAATTGCGTACCAAGTCATGGACACTTTTGCCACAATCAAATTATGCGCACATTTATAAGCTGGTATTATATATAGACCAATCCTACATTTCCAAAATAGCTCAGAAATCAAATACCGAATTTCTGGCCCATCGTATTTCATGTTGAATTCGTGGCTTGACGTACGTTTCGATTCTAAGGTAATAGCTGGTAGGTTCAAATGCCGCCAGTGAAGCTATGCTGTTTTAGTCAGATTACCAGCGCTGCTTCTGAACTGGCTCGTCGCAAAGGCCAGGCATGTGCATATTTGTATCGATGAAGCTATGGTAAAAGATGCACAGCCACTTTCTGCCTTGGAACATGGCAAAAAGACAATACAAATCTAACAAATTCATTCATTCATTCACTGAAATATAAATTGATATTCAACAAAATGCATTATTACTAGATTAAGTTTGGTCCAAGACAAACAAACCGAGAACATGAAGAAATAGAATATTCCGCACGCAAACATGAGAAAACTCAAAATAATCCACTAGAAAAGTTTAATGACCTAAAATGAAAAATCACGATTACTTTCAATAAACAACCAGTCAATAAAATAGAACGAGTTACGCAGTGCAGGCTTTGATTGAAAATCAGTTCTGAACCTATTTAGGTTCGATAGCCAGCAGTCTTTTGATCTGAGACCCTATCTTCAATTAAAACCAGGCAGTCTTAATATCATCATCGGTTTACCGGTCTTTGAAATGTTAGTCAGGTAGTATCTAACAATGAGGTTGACTGGGCTGAAGTCAGCACTTTCCATGGAAAGCACGAAATGTCAGCCAATGCACACAACAATTTCCTGTACACATTTTCTAATACTAATTCCAGCAGACAACGATATAACTTCAAAATAAACAGACTTCATAATGCAGCATTTTTACAAGCTCCATTTAAATGAAAATAAATTTGCCATCCCAAACAGCGATGGGGTTTAAGGCATCTCTTACCTTTATCATCGAGAAGCCACAGAAGAACCAATGTCAACAAAACCTCCACGAAATATTCAAACCCATGAGCAAAGCAGACCAGCAAAAATACTGACTGACTGGTACCACTAGAAATCAAACACATGAACCCAGGATTGATGAGAAAGCAATATCTATGCGAAAGACTGACTGACTGCTAACACCAGGATTCAAACACATAAACCCAGGATTGATGAGAGACCAGTGAAAGACTGACTGACTGCTAACACCAGGATTCAAACACATAAACCCTGGATTGATGAGAGACCAGTGAAAGACTGACTGACTGCTAACACCAGGATTCAAACACATAAACCCAGGATTGATGAGAGACCAGTGAAAGACTGACTGACTGCTAACACCAGGATACAAACACATAAACCCAGGATTGATGAGAGACCAGTGAAAGACTGACTGACTGCTACGGCTAGGATACAAACACATGAACCCTGGATTGATGAGAGACCAGTGAAAGACTGACTGACTGGTACCACCAGAATTCAAACACATGAACCCTGGATTGATGAGAGACCAGTGAAAGACTGACTGACTGCTACCACCAGGATTCAAACACATAAACCCTGGATTGATGATAGACAAGTGAAAGGCCAACTGACTGACTGCTACCACCAGAATTCAAAGACATGAACCCTGGATTGATGAGAGACCAGTGAAAGACTGACTGACTGCTACCACCAGAATTCAAACACATGAACCCTGGATTGATGAGAGACCAGTGAAAGACTGACTGACTGCTACCACCAGGATTCAAACACATAAACCCTGGATTGATGATAGACAAGTGAAAGGCCAACTGACTGACTGCTACCACCAGAATTCAAAGACATGAATCCTGGATTGATGAGCGAATGCCACTGGGACACTTCTACACCTCTTCCTAACAGAAATGCCTTGAAGAAACAAACAGCTGATTTGCTGAAGGCACATCTAACGACTGTTTCCATAGTGGGACGCACCCAACACTTAAGCAACAACCCTAATACATGAAGTGGCACAAATGGTTCTTAAGTACAACTGATTCCAAGACGATTCATTGATTTAAAGCAATTGATCTTGTAGACAAGAGTTACACAACTATTAAAGTTGAGAAAAAATATCACGAAAACCACAAGAACTGGTAAATGGTACCAACCAAGAAGGGCGAGATAAATTCAACTTGAACCAAACACAAATCTTTTGTCAAGAGAGGGAATGACGATCGCCACAAGAGATCGTAGAGATCAGAAAGTCGAAATCCGAATCAATCAAGAACCGAAACTAACTACCCAATCGGAATGAATCTCTTACCAATAAATGCTGCATCGTGTGATTGTGATGATCGACACCGTTCGTATATCCAATCTGACATAACTGAAACAAAGAAAATGATTTTCATAAGACATTTTACACAATTCATTCAACTCTTTGGACTTATTAATGGAAACAAGTGTCAAATGGTAAGCATTGATGAAACACTCAGTGTCATAATGATTATATTAAGTCCAGCATTCCTCAGGATAATCCTCGAGGATAGAATAGAAACGCTAAAATAGATCCATCAATATGAGAACAAATTTCGAAACCTTTTTTTTCTTAGCGTGGAATTTAATATCAACTGCCAAATGAGTCGAGGGGATCTTTCCCAGCGTTCGTACACACTTCAGGGCCCGGTTTCATAGACCGAGTATCCCTAGGGTTAAATCCTCAATCTGGGTGACAACCACCATAGTTACAATGAGAAACCATGGTTGGTAATAACTGACAAATTTCAAAATGTTCCCAGAGACTATTTTTCTTCCACATCTATGAAACCCAGCCCACGGCAACTGGAATTCCAGGAAATCCAGGAATTCCAGGAGGTGTACGAACCTTGGTTCCTAACTAACAAAATAAGTCATAAACATTATACAATATGATACAATATTTACTTCACAGAATAATCTTTCCGGTTTTGGAGGCGGCTCGTCTTGTTGAGTCGTCATTTCTTTAGTCTTCGTCGCTGGCGCTGCGGTTGATTCTTTCATTTCAACGTCCTGCGATGTAACTTCCTCAACAGTCTTTACATCAGTAGAAGTAGCGGAACTCGCTGAAAAACACAACATCTCCAACACTACTAATATACGCTGCACCCGGTAGCACACAGTCAAAAGTGATCTTGAATCTTAAAATTGGTCTCAACACGATAGAAGGCTATGCAACTGTTGAGGATTTAGAATGTCAAACAGCAACTAAGATCAGCTTAGACTAGTCTCAATTTTATGAAATAGGGGTTTTAAATAGTGAATAGGGGTTTACAGTCAAAATTGCCCTTATTTTACCTGAAAACTGCATTCAAGTGATAGACAGTACATGTTTGAGATGGTGTGTTTGTTTGTCATAGACAGTATCAATTAACTAATTTACACCTTTTAGAATACGTGATTGATAGCATCATAGTTTGAATAATTAATGGCTAATTTGGCAGTCTCACATATGTCACATATGAAACTGACCCGAGGAATGAACCTGAGACCGCTGCAGCCACCTATCAATATGTACCAGAGCTCATTAAGTTAAAGTCTAAAATTGAAATCATTGATTCGCAGATATACCTTTCACTGATTGGTCGATGAGATGTTTGAATTTCGGTTCACATTCCTCCGTTAATTTGATGAAGATGTTTTTGCCCTTAAACGGCGTATTGTTGAGCGCGAGCGCCTGCTTCAAATCTACGTCAGGATTCGCGATTTCTACAAACGCATGACTGAAATAATATCATTAGACGACAATCACAAATACAGGTCTCAATTTCAATTTCTTCTCAGTTGGAGGATTTCGCTTTAACCCCTTATAAAGGTTTTGGACACATCTCTACATCAAATTGTGTTTTATTCTAAGCTCCACAGTATGTGGCATAATATCAAAACACACAAAATTTTCTTTAATGAATTTCTTACACATTTTCATGATTTTCTTATATTGTGCTAATAAGCAGAAATCTATATTTCACATCAATTTGCCGGCTTAACTCTGGACCCAATTCCACTGTTCCAAATTAGTTTCAATTAAGAATGCAGTTCATTTTCAATTGTTCAGCTCTAGGGTCTAATTTCAACAGCCGAACTGGGTCCCGATGACGTTTTAAATTTTACTCACGATTTTCTAATGGGTTTCACTATATTTGGGATCGAAATATTGTGATTTCGGAAGTATTTTCGAATATCTGACGTCACCGTGTTCGGATCTAAATTGGTCACGATCACCTTACAAACTGCTGCAGTTTCTTTTGGATCTGAAATCGACGAGATCTCTCATTAAAGGCCTAGGATTCTGGAGGGTTGAACGAACTTATCCCGCCCATTGACGAAGGTCCCTCAGACGCTGGCTTTAAGAAAGTTTGTTCAAAATGTGCACATGTTTGCAGACTTACTTGATTTGAGGCCAAATTGTAGGGAAATGAAGCAAATTTCTCACCACAAACATACTAGAAGTTGTGAAATAACTTCTCTTCAATGCATCTAATTTTCAAAAATTTTCTGCGGGACCATTTGCGAAAGCACCTTACAAAAAGTTCCTTTTTCATGAAAATCAAACCCCCTCCCCCCAAAGACATGGCTGATGACTACAGGGCTGAATTAAACTTAGCCAATTTTTCAGCTGCATCAACGAGGGTTGACTTTAGTAAGAACTGCTTACCTTTACTCAACAAAGGCTCAAATTCCATCTTCGATTTGTCGTGGATTTTAATTCGTAAATTTCGATTGAGCAGAACTTTACCGTCGAGGGCCAAGGCTGCTTTTAGATCACGCGCCGGTTTGTCCAGTTCAATCCAACCATACCTTGAACAAAATTTAACTTTTTTGAATATCACTTCGCGTGTCAGGTTTCTTTTCATCCCTTCATCAACCAACTGAGCTCCACTTATAGGATTATTATTAGCACGTTAAATGCTTTGTTTTTTCCACAACCTACTGAATACTGCCCTGAACCCAGTTCCACAGTTGTGAGTTCCACAGTTGTGAGTTAGAGTTAACTCTGAGTTAAATTTAGTTCATTTTCAATGAGTTAACTCAGAGTCAAATCTTAACTCGGAACTGTGGAACTGGAACCTGGGCATTAGCAGGTTTGAGGTTTCATCCCTCCATCAACCAACTGAGCTCCACTAATAGGATTATTATTAGCACGTTAAATGTTTTGGTTTCCCCACAACCCACTGAATACTACTCTGGGCATTAGCAGGTTTGAGGTTTCATTTCCCTTCAACCCTCTGAGTTCCACCTTTAACATTATCAACATGAGGTTTCTTTGTCCAGTTGTTACCAGTATGTGTGCATTTATATTGTGAAATATGCATTTGCAATTGTTGTCCTGATGTCACTGGTGGATATCAATACTATTGTAGTAATTTCATGCTACTGTTGAATGGTTTAGTATAAATACTACACCACCAGTGACATTAGGCAGTTTTTGGCTTGATCTTGGTCTGGTGAATAAACCAAATGTATAAACTGTATGATAGGTTTCGTTGTCAGTTATTTCTACATGGAAATCTCTTCTCGCCGATCGGTTATCTCTGGACCGTAGCAGAAGTAAGTCAATGGCGACTTGCGCGAATGATTTCATCTAAACCGATAAAAACCAGGATCAACCTTATTCAGCGATATAGTATTAACGAACTTACAACGATGAAGGCATCTTTCTGGCGTCGAATACACTAATACGCGGCAATCCGGGCTGATTAGCGTTCGATTCGAAGAAGCTGATTAACTGCGACAGAGTCGTTGATTTATTCATATTCCCAACGAACAATGTGCAAATTCCTGAAATAAAAAAACATGCACGATGTAGGCTATAGTAACAAATCTTTCGAATCCACTTTCAATTTTCTCAATAATCCCATCCAAAGGCAGCCACTTTCTCTTTATTTATTTCAAAAATATTTGACTATTAATCACAATTATTTCGAAACGCATAAGAGCAATAATCATACCGTCTATTTTCCTCAAACCAACACGCCCAGTCACCTTAAACATGGATGAGACAAAAAAAAAACATTTACAAATCTACCAACGCAAGATTCGATTAGAATCATGAAAATAAGAGAATGTAACTAATAAATACCGGTGGAGTCCTTTTGTTATCCATTCTCTTAATCAATTCTGAAATTTCAATAAACATTTATCAATTACTACAACACAATACACAGCCCATACACACACAGCACAGTATCAATTTTTGTAATGACTAATGTATTGTAGTTAGTTAATTTATTTGTAGAAAACTGATATAGTCTTCAATTAGATTGATTCCCGTCAAAATCTCATAAGGAATCAAACAATAAATATTGCCCACCTGCCTGCCAAAAAATATTGTCAAATTCACTGCTGAATGAATTGTTATCATTATTGGATGGAAATGAAAAAAAGATAGGGCAGTGAAACACAGGGGTTTGCGAAAAGGTCCGAATGTTAAACTAAAACACAGTCCATCTCATCTTCTACTGATGAGGTTAAAAATGTTACGGAAATCAAGAGACGCCCGGAAAGCGATGACTCAGTCAACGAGGAGAGAGATGGCCGAAGAAGGAACAGGAAGAAGAAAGCAGCCAGGGGCACACACAGCGGCGGCTCCGATTTTTTCCCCTCTCATTGCAAAAACGATAACAAAATTCAACTCCAGGCAACACAAGACTCTGATGAAGCATTAGATCGAATAAATTGAGGGCCTTTCATCCGTAATCTACCTACATTTTGATCGATTGATGAAGATGAAATTCTTAAGATCGCATAAAAGTCCAAGTTTTTGTCCGGAAACGTATTAATCTAAAGTACGGAATTGGCTTCAAACACTAAAATACGTCCCCGGCACATTGTTAACTAAAACACGTTCCTGGCTAATTTTTGTTAGCCGAACCAGTGCTGGCACTTTTGATTATAATCGAAAAAGTTTTATATCTTTTGCGAAACAGTTTAGATTGATTTATTCTTTTTCTTTTAATGATTCCTCTGATTCAATCTTTTTCGCAAACAATCGCTTCTAACGTTTTTGCCTCGCCGGTGCTTACGGCGGTAAATTCAAATTCAATTTATTCTATCATGCAATCGTATATGAAGAAGCTCCCCGAAAACAAGCGGATAATAGAGAAGCATTTGATACTGTGAATGGGGCAGATCCAGGGGCGACTTTCCAACAAAATCTAAACTATCAAACACAATTTTCGTGATGTTTTTATTATATACATTTGAATAATACATGTAACAATTATGATCATTAAGCGAACTATGTTTCGATTTCCTCAGCAATTTTTTTTTTAATTTCTAGCTGACGAACTTTTAAGATTTTTGTCTAATTTGCAATTCTTAGAATAATCTATTGTTAACCTATGATGAGATTTATTTTATATACGTCTTGTCATTGAGAAATTTGTAGTTGATTATGTTATCTGAATATTTGCCAAGTGTTTTCAATCAAACAAATTAATTCAGGTTTATATCAGGTTATGGTAGATAAACCTAATGTCGTAATATATCAAATATAACAGAATGAAATTAATCTGAACTGCTTCAGCTAATACAAAACGCCGATGGGCGGCCGTCGCGAGTTAAATCAATGTATTCATTTTCGCGGGTGTACGCCACGTGCTTTTGGATCGATTACGGTTATATATACCGTGGCCCGCCCAAGACCACTTGTTAGGGTTATAACCTCATACAACGTTTAGAGTCGGTAAGACTCTTCTTCAAAGACATCGGTTGAATCTCCACGAGTCAGTCGACCATCTAGTACAATTAGTCTACACGTTTACGTGTCCGCTGTACCACAAATGCCGTATCGCGCGGTACAACCTTTCGACGATAACTTCATATCCATAGTTTATCAATTAAACATTTTTCTATATATAACCTTACTATACCGAGATTAGAAAGAAAATTGTAACACAACGAATGACTTCCTGCCTATGACGTCACGGATGCAATGAAATACATCATCTTTATGGGATATAGTTCATCATTGAGCTACTGTTATCTAACCTTACTGCTCCAGATTGGAAAATGAATTACGAATTGTTTCTCATTTGAACGAGTCCGTCGAAGTCTATCCAATCCCCGCACCCGATTAAATTCGTTAGATAATCATTTAGCACAGCTCGCTAATATCCCTCAGTCGTTATTGTACTTTCAATCCACGGTAAATAGTAAGATACATCGACGAACGGACGCGCTTTACCCCCGTGATCCCCGGCGCGGATACCCAACAGCGACAGGTCGTCGCGGTTATACGCCGGAGCGCCGTTCATATCGTAAACATCCTTACGGAATCGTTTACCGTTCCATCGCAGACAGAAAAACGATTCGTGGTCGCAAAGCGTGCCTCCCTGTCGACCGGCGCCTTTAATAAACATCGTATACACTTCTACCTGGTGTTTATCGGGTAGAAAGTTCGCCCGGCCGGTCACGTACATTCTCTGCCCCGCCTCGTGACTAGGCCGTCGCACGCACGGGTACCGCCTCTTCTCGCGGTGTCGTCTCTCGTCCTCGTCCGGTCTCAGTTTAACGACCGTGATAGACGCGTACTCCTCGCCTTGTCGCACCGACAATTTCGGATGGAAAAACAATTCGGATACCATACGCAGCCTCGCAGGGCCGCCGCCGCCGCCGCTATTCCGCTGACTTCCTTCGTAGTTACCGCTAACGATTTTGATTTGGCCGCGCATTATCTGTAATGCGGTTACACTCTTGTTCATCCAGCAGCTGGCGTGTGTGAGCACCCAGTCTTTCTCGATCTGAACTCCACCGCATATCGGCACGCCTGTGTTGTCGAGAACGGTCGAATGCCAGGCTTCTAACTCCGGTATATCCATGGTCCTTCTCACCCTGAAATCGAAATGATAACGAAGATATTGATTGTGATACAACGAAGGGAATCGATGGCTCCGATGAATTTACACGACGACATCCCGACTGACCTAAGTACGTGACTGCGGTCATGTTTCGGACATGAAAAACTATATTGACGTTTCTCCTGTTCGTCGATGGCTTTCACCGCGCACGAGAAATCATCAGTCTTCAACTCCGATATCTTAAATAAAACAGCGTTTATTAGAAAAGAGGGTCCGCTTTTATAGACTGATTCTAACCCAGGGGCTTACTCAATTGAAAATGAATTCAGTTAGCCCCTGGGTTAAAGTTAATACCAGTCTAGAAAACCGGCCTAAGGGAACTAACGAACAACAATGCATAAACCCATTTGAATTGGTAATCATGAATTCGATCCTAATAAGTAGAAATTCATAAAATTCATGTTTACTTATTTATAACAGTGCAACTGATTCCCGTTTTAAGAGATTTTAAATTAGCTGTGATTTTTTTCTATTGATCACCGAAAGGAACGTGGTTGCGTGAATTGACAACACAACTTCGTTCGTTTCATTTCGCTAATTTCCTGAACTTACCCGTGTTTGTGATAACTGCGGCGGATACTGACATCTCACGTGATCCTGGTCGATGAATCCGAATATCCCGGTTCGGATATCGCTGGATATCCACGAAAGCCGACAGTCGCACAGCCACGGGTTATTGTGAATGTCGAATAAACTCTGCTCGCCTAAAAGTCGCGTGATACTCGAATTTAACGTCTGCAGTTTATTATCAGCCAGGCCCAGATAGCCGAGGGTATACCTAGCCTGATCGCCGGCGTCGAGCTGTTCCAGAATGTTATTCGTGAAGTTCATCGATCGTAGTTTATGATTGTGTCGGAAGAAGTCCATCGACGCAGATGATATGTTGTTATACGACAAATCGATACGGGACAGACGCGGCATGTGAACGAACGAACCGGGTATTATCATCGAAATGTTGTTGTGACTGAAATTGATTTCCTCCGTCGAATACATGCCGTACAGAGTTCGCGGAACGATGCTTTTGATATTGTTCGATTTTAGATTTATGTGCGTGATCAATTTCATATTTTCGAATAGTCCGGGTAAAATTCGCCCGATGTCGTTGTCTTCCAGGATTAGACTGCGTAAGTTTACGGGATATTTGAACGTGATTTTGTCGATGCGCGAGATTTGATTGTGGCCCAAATTCAGGAATTTCATGTGCGGAACACCATAGAAAACTTTAGCGGGTAATTCTCGTATTTTGTTGAACTGCAGGGCCACCCAACTGATCATCGAAATATGGCTCATCATACTGACGACAAACGCTTCGTTTTCCAGATATTCGATGGCGTTATGATCGAGGTGAAGGTCGCGCATTTTCACGAGGCCTTTAAACGTGTGGGTGCGTACGCGCTGTATTCGATTGTGCGACAGATTCAGCATTTTCAACTCTTTCATCAGACCCCACGAGTGATTGGAGATTTCGCGGATTTTATTACCGGCGAGACTCAGACGCTCGAGTTTTTTCAGACCGCCGAACGCGCGTCGTTCCAATTTCCTGATCTGATTCAGGTTCAAAAACAACGACCGCAAGTCGACCAGGTCGACGAAAGTGTTCGGGAAAATGAAATCGATTCGATTCCGCGCTAGATATAAATGTTGAAGTTTACGAACGTTGGCGAACGTGTGACGTTGAACCGAACTCAGCATATTCCCGCTCAGATCTACGTGAATCAGGGCGGGTACCGGTGAGAATATACCGGCCGGTAAGACGCTGATGTGGTTATCGGCTAGATGCAATTTCTTCAATTTTCTCAACGAATAAAACCAGTAAGCGCGTATTCTCGATATTTCGTTTTTGCTGAGCACCAACTCTTCTAAATTAGCGGCGCGTCGGAATAGATCGTCTGGTAGGTCCTCGATGCGATTCTGCGACAAATCGAGCACTTTCAGTCGCTCTAGTTTGTCGAATATTTCGCGGTGAAGCGTTTTCAAGCGGTTTCCGCGTAAATGCAACTGAGTCAAGTTCGGTACATCGTTGAATAACGTTCTGGGCATCTCGTCCAGGTGGTTGTACGATAAGTCCAACTTTTTCAAGTTATCCAGTCCGCGAAAAGACGCCATCGATACCAACTTGATGCGGTTTTTCTTCAACGACAGACGTTTCAGTTGTCTCAACGAATCGAATTGGCCGGCGTGGATGATTCTGATCCGGTTACCGGTCAAGGCCAGCACGTTGATCTGACCGGATTGGCGGAAGGCGTCTTTCGCTAGGTAGGTCAGCTGATAGGACGAGATGGCGTTCGGGTCGTCTGATTGAACGGAGACTGTCTGGAACAAAGACGACGCTCGCTGTTGAGAGTAGCCGAATCTCAGTAAACCAGGAGCACGGCTCGAGAATGTTCTTCTTTTCAGTTTCTTTAACGCCCGGCGACCGCCGTAAACCTGCAGTTTCGATATATCTAAAAACAGGAAAGAAGTTTCATATTCAATTGCGCTGAAATCGATGGCACGCTGGAAAACATGGAACACGGAAATACGGATTCAAACATGTTTGATATCGGAAAAATTGTTACCCGAAACCATGTTTCTCATAAACGCACACGACACAGGGAAACATAGTTCTCATGTTTCTGTGTTTCCCTGCGTCGTGTGCGTCGGGATGAAGTGGCCATTTGGTAATCTTATGAAGATATAAGTATGAGTATTGACGACCGATACATGCATCCTAATACACAGGAGAATTCTCAATATGAAAGGAATTATCTAATCTGGCCCCGATACTAAAAAGCCAACTCATTTCTAGTTTATCTTATCCAGGCGGCATGAATAACAGTGATGTCGTCGTCTTAAGGGTTACGTACCTTCTGGTATGTAATACGGCATCCTCTGTAACCCGAGACACACCATTTCCCTGCCCTGAGCGGAGGCTGATACCGAACCTCTCGATGGCGAGTCGCTTTGATAATCCAAGTTCGTCACGTCTTTGCGTTTGTAGTCGAAATACTTGTGCAAGAAATGTTTGATGTAGATTTTGTGCACGTTGCTGCGCTTTCGTTGTTTGGCGATGCAACTGCAGCCGAACGGACACGGTCGAGAGTAGCCGTCTGCCATGAGAAATAGACCGAAAACCGTACTCAACAGTAACGCCCAGATATAATCCATTTCGGTGCTGCCTTCTTTCCGCCGCGAATACTGCAATAGAAATGGGAGATCGTGAGAGGCGTTAATCGAATGTAAATGTCAGGATGAAAATACTTACATGAAGATCGTCTAGACTATGTGTGCTACGTATGTCAAAGAAGACTGGCCAATGAATGAATGAAATAGAGTTGCTCAATTTATTTATCTATCTATGAAGTTTATTCGACATCGTTCTGACGCATTGAGCTACAAATTATCAACTGAAATAGTCCAGAAACCGGTGTGAAGATCTCGATGTGATAATAGAGCTCAACCTTCATCGAGATTGTAATGAATGAACCAGAACTGATATTTCCAATTATGTACTTCGATATAAACCAAAAATTCTGTAAATCTGACCGCCGATCACTGATCTGTACTTCGATTTCCGATTTCAAAATCAAAGCCCTGTTTCGCTCCCGGCAGATGTGGTGTGTTTGTAAGGGACACCACATCAAAACAAATCAAACGAAATTTACCAATCAAATAAATAACAGGGTCAATCCCTATTTCAATATTATCGAAAAAAAGGATCTTATGAATCCTGGACCGAGCTCCATAGATGGCATTGAACAACATGTTGTTGCGGTTTCGTTCATATTTTCAAACTTGTTTGCATTTTTTGAGTTTAGGAATTCCTGGCCATTTCAAGTGGTTTTTGCCTTTAAGCTAATCCCTAAACTCTTTTTATTCAAATTTCTCGACAGTTTTTTCGTGTGGTTTGTTATTCCGAGATCTATCGCAAAAAAGACTTGAAAGAGGAATCTTAATTTCGCACTATACGTAAATAGTGTGTATGAACTCTGTAAAACACGATTGTGAGAATGAACTGGAAATTCGTACAATTTTCTGACGTCGTGAATCAACTATTCAGAAAATCTTGAATAAACACGAGCGCGCAAGTGGCTCTCTACTCTCGAGTTTGCACTAAAACACCAACCTCAAGTGTAAATACAAATAGCCAACCGTTTCTATATCAACAATATTCTCAAAAATAGCCAGACACTAACAAGGAGTACATATCAACACTAGTTTACCAGGGTATGGATATTCAACGCGTACAAAAAAATGCATCGATCAAAACCTTTTATCAGGATCATCCGACTTCGGTATTCAATTTCGAAATCGATATTTCGTTACCGGCAGGTGTGGTCGGTTTTTAAGGGACACCAAATCATAACAAATCAAGCGCCGAAGAAATTAAAACACCACTTAAAAGGCAACGATAAGGAAACGTAATTTGATAGGAGTTTTCGGTCTTCTCGTATCGTATCGGCAATAATTCGATTAATAAGTCGTTCAGATTTCAGATAAGATTCACGGTGCTCATTTCTGTCAGCGGTTTTTTATACCTTTTCCTCGACTAATCTCAATGTACAATTTACAAAAATCACCCTTGTTCGCGTTCGAGCAGAATTCTTAGTAGATCTATCAGTTTACAAAGAAGAACCGCCACTATTTCGAGAAAACGTTAGGCGTTTATTTTAAGAACTCAGTGGCAGCATTTTTAATAGGTTTGTATATTAAGGCTTACTATTTCATTCACGGTATCGCTCCGAAAATGTGCCGAATGTCGGAATTCCACGCGCCGGATCGTCGTGTTTTCTCGGCGTGTACAAAACTTGTTTTCTTTGCCGCCCGGTGTATCTAATACGTGTGTTTAACCGATCCCTACTGAATTAATGTCTTCGTAAGATATCGTTACAACAACTCGTGGTTTTATCCGGGTTAGAAATAACTGTGGCCGGAAACAGCCGCTATAGTACATAGATCTAGATGTATCGTATGAGTTTTTTTTCACCATGTGGAAAGCGAACTCGTAACCTTTAGATAGTGGTCTTGCAGCCATATGCTTCATCGACGTGATTACACCATATTGGTGATTTACAGTAAATCGCTTACTGTATTTGCCCAGTGACGGATCCAATGTCTGATTCAGGGAGGGCGCCTCAGTATAGGGCGTATCATATGATAATTGAAAGGGCAACCCGAAAGAAGACTCCACGGATGAACTCATTTTTTTGGAAATACAGATAAAAACCTCACCCCCTGCACCCTCGCCGTGCATGGATCCACCCTTGTCGTCAAGCAATGAACGACCCTCGAAGTTAGTCAGGATCCAGTTCCACAGTTGTTAGTTAGATGTATGTCAATGTTTGGGGACCAAAACCCCACATCGCCGTACACTAGATATCAATACTTAACGACTTAACGAATAGATCGAACGATAAATCAAAAGAACAGAATCAAAAAAGAAGCAAACTTTTCGCCCCAAATATACTAGAAGAATTGCCTTTCCTTGCATATAACTTTCAAACAGTTTCTGCGTGAGTTCTAACAGGAAATTGCGTGGGCGCTTAACAAAAAGTTCCACTTTCACGAAAACCGACCCTCCCCACACATGACTTGGCTGTTTACGGGCCCGTAAGGTAACAAACCTATTCACCAAAATTAGATTAATGACATTTGGAATCACTGGAGGTCATGGGCGGATATAAAGCAAAAAAGTAACAGAGACAATTCCCTATTTTAAGATCACAGAAATATCAATAGGTTCACGTTTATAACAGGTCAAAAAGATCTGTTAACTTGTGATACGTATATATAGATAATCATCGCATTTTTCAGTGTTGTTTTTCTGTATTTTTCGATTAATGAAGTAAACGCCGTAAATCAATTAATAACAAGCGGATAATTAGTCTAATTAACTGAATTGATGTTAAATTATCTTGTTTGTAATGTCCGTGGACTACAATTCGTGTGGAAATATGCGAGCTGAAAACTTGTTAGGTTCGTTTTTTATGTTCTGAAATATATATATATATATATATATATATCTATACGTATATATACAACACATCTAGGATAGAACACGACATAAAAATGACGCGTTCGTGGCTGAAAAATGGCGGACCACATTTTAGTGTTTACAATATAAATCCTACAGGCCTACATATCGAGAGAGAGAGAGAGAGGAAGTCTGCGCCGGAAAGAGACGTCTCATATTTTTCTCGATTTTCAACGCCGTATCGAAAACGGCGCGACTTCAAAAATATACTGCGAAAGGGGGCGCGAAAACATGGAACATTTGGATATTTTCTGGAGATAAGAAATGGATTTTGTGTATTTTCTTTTCAAATAGCAAAGCCATAGCCCGCATCATAGTAAGGAAGAATGATTTTATATTTTCCTTTTTGTTTCCAAACTTCTCCTATAGGTAAATGACGATCTTTTAGCGCTTGGTGTTGCAAATGATTCTATGATGATGATTCTGTTTTCATTGGAAAAGCTCCTCCAGGGCGAGATTTTGGCAGTATCTCCGGGACCCAGTTCCACAGTGCTGAGTTAAGATTTGACTGTTGAGTTCTTAACGCATTGAGATGAACTAATTTCAACTCAGAGTTAACTCTAATCCAGAACTGTGGGATTGCATCCAGGTATTCTGGAGGGTAATAGAATTTTTGTTGGGAAAAGTTAAAATGAAACCATCCCGACCGAATACAAGGAATTTCTGACAAAGGCAAACTGAGATACGGAGACTGAACAATGGCAGAGCTCATATCTCTTTAGAAATGTATGAATCGAGCCTTGTCGACGTAAGATTTTTTCATCGTCTGCACAAAGTAGTTAGAATCCTACTACAATTCACGAAATCTTCCCCAAAACGGCTGCACAAACACTGATAATAACGAAACACTTCATCCGTCGTTAAACGCCAAATCGAGGCCGTCGCCTCCGGATAGATTCGTATTTTCATAAATTTTTGAAAACGTTTTTAACTACATTAAATAATACATCCGGTTTATAGGCGATAATTTATTGGTCTGTTTAGCAGATGGTGACTCAGTCTAAAAAATCTATAACCGAAATTCCGATTTGCATTCACCACGAAAACTATATACATACCCACTATCATTTTACTTCGATAAAAATCGCTATGATTTTTTCATGTCTATAGACGAGTATATGCTACACATACCTCAATCTTTCTTTTTCGATTTCATCAGTATTTTAGGAAAATTTACAAAGCCCTATTCAGTAGTCACGTTCAGGACGTTTCGTCGTATCGGTTTTTATCAGTGATATTATTATAGGAGATATGATAATAGTATGATATATAGGCTATTTAACACCCATTTTTACGATGTATCAACATACACATTACGTTTGTAAGTATCATATGACAGTGTTCATTAATCAAATTTCATAGTCTACTTTCTATGATGCCCGTCGTTGGTACCAGTTTCGTGAACGGTACCGGTCGACCACGAAACAGGAGCTTTAAGCGCGCGTGGTTCTATCCGGATTAGTTATATTCCAGTGTCTTCCTCGTTTCTTCAAGAATTGTGGGAATGAATTTTTTGTTGAGTTACATGAGTAGAAGATATAAGATATATTTATATTTCCTTCCCAGTCAAATCCACGATGTCCCTTAGTCATAGGTGGCCCGGATTCACACTACGAAACTCGTAAGTGTGCGAATCAAACTTTCATTTCATTATTTCGAAATAACTCGAGGAAAATACAGGGTTTACAGAAGGGGGTGTTCACTTGAGATGTCTAGGGCCTTTTTCCAAGTTTCGCCAAGATTTCGTTGCTCGAATACGGTATAAAATGTTTCGAAAATATTCAGCCAGGGAAATTTTGGGGATGGTATTCTTCGGACCCTCACGGACATCCCCCTCACCCTCACCCTCCCTCCCTGTATCCGTCACTGATACACTAATATTCCCTATGATAGGATGTAAATTACGATAAAAATAAAGCCTCCTATTCAATAAGATAAATGTCATTATATACTGACGCATTCTTGCACTAGAAATTCGATGACTGTCCAATTATTTAATGCATCAATGTCAGGAGTGGTTTCCATATTACGCAATATACATGATCTGTTTACGAACTCTACTGAAATGTTATGCACTCTAAAACTTTCTCTAAAGACGCGTGATAACCACAGACAAAAACAAAATAAATGCAAGATCTGAAACGTCGATGTAAGGTGATTAGATATATGTATATATCTATACGTACCTATATTTTGTCAGATATTTCGCTCGGTGGTTGGTTAGTTCAGAACCATCGTTCAGAGTCCGAATCATTCGCTACGGGAAACCGATGATAAAACGTCGGAAACGATTCAACAGCATCGTTACGAGCGGAGAGAGAGAGAACAGGAAGAGCTAGAGTGGAGCGCGAGAGAGAGCGTACATCACACACCTGAATCTGTAACAGAGGAACAGCCTGCAAAAACTTCACTCTCTTCTTCAATTAGTATAATACAACTTCTATACCGCGTTGTAAAACGTACTTAAAACTTTACCACCGTAAAACTTCCTCTAAGCAGCGACCGTGGAAATTCAGCGCGGAATTTTATTACGAGCTTCGAACGCGTTTAGATTCAATAAAAACCCTACTAGACGAATAATCCCGACTGTGCCTGCGCTATCTGGAGTTAGCGACTCGGTGTGATAAAATTGGAGCATTATATCGCGAAGTTTTTTCCACCACGCTTTATGTGCGCGCAAATGTATATGTATATATATATATATGTATATATGTATATAAATTATCCCACACGCAACTGAATGGTTTAAAGCGGCTATGAATTCCAGAACTTTTCTACACCGAGTTTAACACATTTTTTCCAGGCTTAAAAACCCGGTTAAAAATCTTTGCAACACGTATCATCCACGCAGATATCTCCCTTCTTGTCTATATTCACTGGATAGCGGCATGTAATGCACTAGTCACGGAAAAATATCCTGACGTAAGCAAGCCGGAAGCCGTGGACAGAGCCTCCCGATACTGCGTGTAGAAACTTAATCAGTACCTTCCAGAATTCCACAGTTAACCCACGTGAGCTGAGATTAACTCACACCAGGTCGAACTGGCTCGAATTTCTAAACAAGAATGTGACAATTTGACTTGATTTTGTCAATTCACATTTTCTAGGTCAACGTGCATACATAATCTTGCGGGTTTTGTTTTTTCCACAAACACAGTCATGAGAGACTAACGTTTCGTCTTTTTTTTCAAAGAGAAGAAAGAACTCCGATCGAAGACGAGCGTGTAATGTGCATACGTGTCTTATCGAGTAGAAATGTCCAACATTGTTTTGCTAATGGTAATTAATGACTGTGATTGGGATCAATCAGACTGATCGTTCCTTTCATGCTATCGGAATTTATCACACAAATGAATAAAGAAAAAGAAGAACTTTTGAACGATAAAAAGTGAACTGGCACGCACCACCGCATACCCCATAAATATCCCGTTCCGCGTGATAGACTTCAAAACAGATAAAATTTAATGGACGAAGTTTTTTAGTTTATTTTCAGAGAAAGTGGAAATGCCGACCTTGAAAACTTGAAAGGAAAAAAAAGATCGGACATTTTTGTGTGGAGGGACCGTTCCGGTAAAATTACTAGCGCAACATTCTTAGACCGTCCCCGATCATTTCAATAAGCATATGAGAAATGATGACATTCATTCACATACTTTGATAATTGAACCTTATTTTGTGAAATATCTGGTTGTTTCTACCCAATAGTTTCCCATTTTGATGTTTCGGTGTAATGGCCTTAACTTGCATACCGAACATTTTTCACGATGGCCCGAATCAGCCACCATAATTCACACCTGATAAGATCGAAAATTTAAAAATATTTCGACAAAACTTTCGTCCTACATCAAAATGCGATGTATACTTTACGATACGATACTATGACCTACGAGCAAGAATGCTCGTAGCTATGACTAAGATATCAAATTCAAAGTTTACCCATACCTGGTATTTTACGAACAACGTATTACTCCTATTATATAATATGGGCGCATCGCAGTAGAGACTCGACTGCGAATACAGTAGCATCCAAACAACAAGACGCCTTTAGTCTAACAAACGAATATCATATATACAATTGTTTTTTAATAAGACATGTTTTCCTCTGCGCCTACTTTGATGGTAATCTCGTTGCAGATGTAAGTGTTGAGATGTCAGACCTTTTCTTTCTTATTCTATATAGATCTCTGGGTTCATATAAACACGCATATAAAAATGATAGTACAATAGAAGAGAAGAGCGATATTTAAAAAACTGATCCGTAAAAATAATCTTGGCTTGTAGCCTGTAGCAGCCTTACTTGTTACGAACGATATATCTTAAAATGATAAAGCTTAATGGCTTGTTTTTGTTTTCTTATCAACAAGCCCTCTATTTCTCTATATTCTAGTCGCATTTTCCTGTTCATATATACTTATAGATGTACTTGTAATCACTATTAGAAGGTACTTTATGATAGAGCTGCTGTTGTTGTTTTTTCACCTAATACATGTTTGTCTTCAAGCTAAAGGAGCATAAATCAGGATAAAACGCGTGTTTGTTTGTTCGTTAATTTATTAACTGGGAAAAATCATTTTCACAGTCAGGTATACTACCCTACATCGTGCCCTAGTGAGCACAATCACGAGTAGGGCCGATTTCTTAGATTTCGTAGATTTCTGTCAAATATCTATTCTGATCCATTTCGTCCTTTCTAAAAATTTTAACTGACTACGTATTTTATGGAATGAACGTAACTAGCCCTAGTGTACCTCTATGGTATGCCATACTCTATAGAGTGACTGCCCAGTATCCCCAGTGGGGGATATCATACCCTATAGTTCCCCTGTTATTCAAAGGGTTAATGGGCGCATGAGTACCAAATGAGGAACCCTCATTTTTCTCAAAAATACTCAAACATATTGGGCATCGCCATACGAAACACAAAGTGCCCCATAATTCATGGTGCAAAACACTTTCGTAAAATCGATGATAGATATTCGTTTGGTGAATTCTAAATGCGCGGAGATGACACGTGTTTGATGGATGAGTTATTTCTCGTCTGAGAAATGCTAGAATATATATTTGTGTATTCAGGTGCGTAAATGAGCGAGCGAGCTACTTCTGCTTATTCGCTCTGATGGAACTTGAATTGAATTGACCGACAACCAATCTATGTATCGATGATATTGATTACACAGTGCAGACCCTCTCAAAAATAAATTAATAAATTCATCAAATATAGAATAAGAGTTATGAAATATAAATCTAATTACAATATAAACTATGAAACACCAATATAGATGACGTAGTGCACACCGACTCACGCAGAACCCTTTACATATAAAGCATAACTGTTATATAAATGTATAAACATTATTGTGACGGTTTTAAGCCGTTCACAAACTTCTCAGAGGTTTCCTAGAGGAAAAATAACGAATTTTGAAGGTCCTCGGTGAAATTCAAATATTTAATTGGTAGATAGAATGTCATAGAAGGGCGCTTGAAAATTCATCTTTTTGAGCCGGCATTTGTAAAACACTAGTTGAACGAGCTATAAGTGTAACGTCTAAAAGCGCTTTACAAATTTCAAAATACGTACAATGTCAACACTTCTAACGGAGAAAAGTGAACAGATACCGAAAATCCGGTTTCATGAGTGAATTAATTACTATTCAAACAGTTCGCTGAACTCTGTTCGGGAAAGTACTATATCTCTCTCTCTCTCAGTGGTGCTTGTCAGGTTTACATTTATAAATTGCGTTCCGCATTTTTGTCAGGTGTAAACCAGATTTATTTACGAATAGAACTGAACGAAACGGGAACGAACTTCATCCGCGTAAAAGAACCATTAAACCAAACAAAACACGAGTATCAATCAGAGCTAGTAATTACACCACGTCAAATGCTGGTAAAAATCTGGCTTTTTCTACCCGGCGCGTTGATTTTATACTACATCGGAAACAAAGACGTTTTTATAGAGCACAAGTTACATCCTTGAACCAATTCCGCGGGTTCAATCTGACTCACAGGATTCAGTTCCACCGTATACACGAAACACAGAAACAGGAAATCAAACATGTTTGATCTCGGAAACATTGTTTTCCGAAATCGTGTTTCTAGTTTCTCGTAAGCGGACACGACACGGGGAAACGCTGGGAAACATTGTGTTTTAGGGCCCAATTCCACAGCTGTGGAGCTAACTGTCTCGACTAAACTGATCTTTTGTTATATACATCTAGAATTCATGAACTTGATGAACAATGAATGAGACTCTTCTGATATTTTCCTGAAATATCAGAACTGTTCACATCAACAGAAATATCTGGTTCCTCATTGGAGAACTGGGCTTGAAGTTATTCCTCAAGAGACATTCTTCGGTTCTGGTTTTCCAGTTATACCAATTCAAGTTCTGCACATGCAGGGGTCTGTTCCCTGTGGGAATATGTGGATATATGCATTCAAAACATCAAACACTGCGGCATTTTATAGGCTATGAAAAAAATACCCACGAAGACATGAAAAACACGAAACTCGTAAATGCATTAGAATACGGATACGTATAGTATCGTAAACAGCTATACCGTCGTGGAATCTCGAGGATGGAACTTGGACTTTTTCTTATACGCTCTGCATCGATAAACTTTTCACGCGTGAGTAACGTTTGCATTGGGAACAACGAACAACAACTTCATTCGGTAAAACAGTCGGGGAAAAAGGCCCACGAAACCTGGAAAATTAACAGGCGTCTGCCGCGTCGGTATTTCTCTTCACCTGCATTTACAAAAACAATGAACGGCCATCGGTAAAGATGTTGATAAATAGGGGTAAGACCTGGTTAGCGTTATTCAACGGATTACGCGTTAAACTCACGACCGTTCAAAACCTCTTCCGGGACGAATCAATCTTTTCTTTCCGCTTTCCTTTTCTTTTAAAGAAAAGATCATCGCAATAGAAAATCAAAGAATTCCGTCTCAACTTAAAACCCGTAGAACGTCACAACCATGACAGACAGAAACAGATTATATACAATAAAAAAAGTTTTAGAGTTACATGTATAACCAAGGCTGTGTATTCCGACTTTCTCTTTTTTCTACCACCCGGCCCCATAGTTTCTATCATGTTTTCTACGATGAATTCCTATGATGTAACTGTTTTCTTTGCCTCGTTAAAAAACAAAAGCTTTTTATTCACAGTATTTCAAGTATACTATAATCATTTACTCTTACGACATGTGGGCATGAAAAAGTACGAGTTTGTTTTTTCCTTTAAACCGAGGAAGAACACACGACGCGAACGCAGCGGGAAAACTTCTAGAGTGGCGGTTTTTCTCACAGAGATCGTAACTCAACTATATACGCTTTGAGGGTTTTTTGCTTCGAGACTACAACTTCACCACAACCACCGCCGCTATCTCGATCGAGAGGAATAAAAACTGTTGAGTTGTGAGCGAGCAACGAAAAAAATCGGTTATTTTTAAGTGCGTTTTGAAGTGATACCGACGTTGCCCGAATCTGCATCTGCCCGGGTAGGTTATCGCTGGCATTTGTAAAACGTTCGATGAAAATAGATAAAATCCCGAGAGATTGAAAACAGCGGTTCTGTATTTTGATCCGTAGAAAATCATGTTTTACTTAGTCGATCTCTGTTTAGAACGCGAGGAAAGCTTCTCCAAGAATTCTAAAGAATGGAGTGACTTTTTTTCCGAATCAATCCTTGATAACAAATCTGTTGATGTTAAATTGGATTAAGTGGAAATTGTAAAGCCACTTCATAACTAACTTCGTAAATTTCAGCGTTCGCTGATGCCTATAATGGGGACGGGTCTGTTTAACACGAGTCAAATTTTATCCTACCAAAAACGTCGGACCCGACCCCATCACCACGGGTTAGATGTGAATGTTATTCAACTCACTTACCACAGCATCGTTTCGATGGCATCTTGGTATAAACGAGTGATTTACTCTTATTGGGCACGGGCAAAATTTGATTCGGAACTGTTCTGGACAGTTTGACCCGGGCCAAATCATCTCCGCGTGATCGCGGCTAAATGGTTCTACCATGGCCAGTGCATTTGCCAAGTTCTTGAATTACTCGTTTGATGGCGCTAGTCAGAACCGGAAATTGGAACCTAATCCGCCATGCTCTAGTTCATTTGCAATGAAAATCTCTCACTTCAAGTTTTCAATGAGCGATATTTTATTTACTATACATCGTCACGCATAATCCTTTAAATGTGTTATCCTACCACTACGTTGGATATGTTAAAACCCCACAGCAAAGGCTAAAAATCACTATAGATGTCTCAAAATTATCAAAAAACATTTTGTAACAGCTGACGATGTAAAGACTGGTTGCCAGGTATCACATGGTGGCAGCACTTGACGGCCCGATTTCGATTGTTGGTTCGAGTCCTGGTATTTTTCATATTTCTTTTATGAATCTACGAGTGAAGTCCTTCTAAAATTAATTTTATTTCATAATATTATTACATATTTATCAGTATAGCCTGCAATAGATTCCCTTTAGAGTCTGGAACTCAACAACAAAGTCATGACACCCGGCACAAGTCTTCACTTCCGTTAGCTGCTTCGAGCGTCATCGCTAAATTTGTGATTTTTGGTAGTTTTTTGACATTTTTAGTGATATTTAGCATTCGAAGTGAGGTTTTATCGAATTCAACACATTGTCAGGATATCATACTCAAAGGATTACGCGTGGCGTTGTATAGTAAGTAAAATATCGCTCATGAAAAACTTGAAGCGAGAGATTTTCATTGCAAATGAACTAGAAAATGGCGGATTTAGGTTCCAATTACGGATACGAATACGAATACGAATACGAATACGAATATTTATTACACTCCAACCATTCCCATGGTACATGGAGGAAAAAAACAGTATTTACAATTTTATACAAAAACAGTAGATAAAAGCACTTTGAAACATAACAAACGTTATTTACAACAATTTCCGGTTCTAACTAGCGCCATCAAACGAGTAATTTCAGAACTTGAATTTGTTGATATCCCGTATAGACTGGTTGCCTGTCCAATTCAACCGGTAACCAGTCTATATCCCCTATTTTTACCTTAAGTGGGTAAACCAGCACTATACGCGTCACGTGTGATTATTGAGTACCAGTTCATTATGTCCACTTCAATCTCGTGAAGAAATATCGAGAAGCCTCTTCGCAGAATATTGTATCAATATTGGCACTTCTATCGCGGTCTCTATAAAACCCGACACCTGAAAGCGGTGATCAGAATCCCTCGATTCAGTTCCACAGTTGTGTTCGCGACTGTCAATTCTACATCTTTAATATTTATTTTCAAATACTATAATAGGTTAAATAATTCAGTTTTGCAAAGACACAACTGATTGCATCGGAGCGTTTGGATAGGTTTTATTTGCTGTTCTTAAATATTGAAATATTCAAATGCCAGTAAGGCAGGTGCCGCGTATTATGAGGGAGTTGTGGGTGTTTCCCTTGATCATTCTATATTTGGTAGGAGCGATCTCTAAATCAAAACCTGAAACAAATCAGTTATGATTTTTCGAAAAAGTTCTGTATTGATGGCGTAGTTTTCTTTTTCCTACACGCAGCGAACAGTACTCGGCAGTCAGCCGCTTGGGCCGGGTCAACCGACACAGCCGCAACCTCCAACACCCCCTCAACCTCCCAGTATAGATCAGATTATCATTTCGGCGGGAGGCGGACCAGAAGGTAAGTGAAGCGAGCGTGACGTCACTGTTTTTTTGCTTACCTCTGCTGCAGCCATACAGCAACAGTTAATCACAGGGGGTTATAAACTTCGAGTGTCCGGCATGTAAATCATTTATTGCGATAGACCATAGCACGAAAAGCGGGAATAGTTCTGATTATGGTTAGACTAACAATACGTTACATAAGCACATAGCCACAAGACCTCTTATATTCATTGATTCATATACGTGCAAAAGCTCGATTAGAACCCGAGTATTTTTTTCTCATTACAGCTTTCAAAGGACCTATCGTGATCGGCGAGGATCGGTTAGCGGAGTTGGATATGGTTTTAAACGAGAAACAATTCGAGATACTATATCCCGATATTACACCAGCACCCGGTAATCGACGGAAGAGGAAGGCTCACTGGGAGCTCTCAACCAGATGGACGAACAATACAATTCCGTATTTCATTAATCCTGCTGATGATTTCAGTACGTATTACTTTCTATAACTGTTTGCTACGAATTCATATTGAAAATTTGAAGAGGGGATATCGTTTCTGGGATGCCAAATTTCTGGTCACGTTTGTTGTGTGAGTTTCCTCACTCCACCCGAGGGTAGCTTCTGAGGACTTGGTAGCAGCTTGGGCCAAATTCGGTTCTCGTATCTAGTCGACTAATGGTCGGAACTAATAACCGAATGCGCTTGATTTTCGAAATATTTCCGGAATATATATAGTTCCGACTAAAGGACATTCGGTTCGACTATAGTCGACTAACTCAGATAACCGAAGGTGGCCTTTGATGTCACTCCTTCTTAAGGAGAGATGACTGAAGCACAGTTTGACTATCAATACAATCAATACTAAAGTGTCACATTCAACACGTTGAATATTACTCTTAAAACGATTATTTTTCCTATGATGAACTAGAAGTGAATTCAATTCATTAAAAGTTCTAAACGTATTTCTAGACGATGCACAAAAAGGAGAAATTCAGAAAGCAATCGACGAAATCGAGCAGAAATCGTGCTTGAAATTTATACCGGCTACTGACGAACATATTAACAAAGTGCGCGTTCAAAACGGATCCGGGTATGTTTGAGGTTTTTATCAATAAACCAATAAGATATTCACAGATCACATATTAACCGCATGTATGTATTTCTTCTATCAGATGCAATTCGCACCTGGGTATGTCTGGTGGCGTGCAAGCAATTAACTTACATCCTAATTGTCGCATCGTGAGTAATGAAGTCAAGTCAATTGTCTTTGCCTGATTTGTGTTTTTGCGTTTATGTATGGTTCAAACATTATTCTACAGAAACCTACGATATTACACGAATTCGGACACGCTTTAGGACTTGTTCACGAGCATCAACTGCCCGATCGCGACGAGTATTTGAATATTCTGTACGAGAATGTCGAACCCGACTGGGCCATTTGGTTCAAGAGAATAGAATCTAATCTGATTTTACAGTACGAGGTACCGTATGACTACCGCAGTATCATGCACTACGGGATCACCGTAAGTATCTTTATTACATAAAGATTATTATTACTAACTCCAAACCTAAACAAATTCTCGTTTTACAATGTATTACAATGTCTTTCGCTTCATAATGCCAGGCCTTCTCGGCAAATGGTAAACAAACCATCCAAGCGAAGGACATCACGAAAGGTCATCTTATCCAGGATACCTGGGACAAAGCGTCTTTCTCGTTTTCCGACGTCAAAGTTATCAACTCGCATTACGAATGTAGCTGTAAGCTTGTTATACACTGTCTTCTGCGTCTAAATAATTTTCGCAAGATAAAATCAATTGTTTTGTACGAATTTTTCAGCACATTGTCCCGAGACGGTGAAGAACAAATGCCCGCAGCCCGACTCGTTCTTGAATAAGAACTGCAGATGCGAATTCGCGTGTAAGTTTGCGATTTCTACAGAAAAAAACCGTCAATTTGTTCATAACATCCATCGTGATGATATGAATTTTCAAATTCAACTGGTTTATGTATAAACCCTTGAAAACTTAAACGGCGCTGACTCAGTTATCCATATCTCTAATTATTATTTTGGCTTTTTATCGACAAGTGATTATCCATGATTCGATTGAAGAAAAAACCCACATTATTGAAGTAAATCTAGGATGATGTTTCGACAAATATCTGTTTTGAAAATTGTCCATAGCAATGGTCCATACGAAGTGGAAACGTCACTACTCTTTCCTTCTTTTTCTTTAATATTGCTGGTTTTCCTTCTATGGTATTTTATCTTTAACACCCGTAGATGGCAAAGAGACTGACCCGCAAACGGAAGCAGCAATAGTCGAAGCCGGTCCCACAACTGTTGTACCGTGCGTTGATAGAAATGTGTTTTGTCAGGAACTTGCTCGAGGCGGCGCCTGCAATACGGACCCCGGCTACATGCTCCAGAATTGTCAAGTATCGTGCGGTATTTGTTCATTAACGTCCTCCAGTTCGCCCACTCAGCCCACGACTACCGGACCGATGCCGTGTTTGGACTTGGAGAACCAATGCGCCCTGTGGGCCAGCCAAGGCTACTGCGAAGGCGCTTACGCAACGTATGTGCACTTTCACTGTAAGAAGTCTTGCGATCTTTGCTCAACGTCTTCTACGACTACAACCACGACGACACCTGAACCAACAACTACCCAAATTGTCCCTTGTGCCGACAATAATGTCAAATGTGCCACCTGGGCAGGAGATGGTAACTGTGTTGGGGAATACGAAGGTTATATGAGGGACCATTGTAGAGACTCCTGCGGAATCTGCTCCCCCACTACGACCACGACTACCCCGAAACCCACAACGACCACGACTACTCCGAAACCCACAACCACGACCGTTACATGTGTTGATAATAACGGCAATTGTAAAACTTGGGCCGATGATGGTTACTGTGTTGGAGAATACGAAGGTTATATGAGGGACCATTGTAGCGACTCTTGCGGGATATGTTCCCCAACAACGACCACGACTATCCCGAAACCCACAACAACTGTCGCTTGTCTCGATCATAACGACAACTGTCAAATTTGGGCCGACGAAGGTCACTGCGTCGGAGAATATGAACCGTATATGAGCGCGAATTGTAGGAAAGCTTGCTCCACATGTCCGACGATCGCTTAACGCCAATGAATACTGTGACACTTGGGCTACAGAGGGTCACTGATGTGCCGGAGCCGAGGGTTTCATCAGAGACCATTGCCCAGTGTCTTGTCGACTATGGCTAAGAGATCTAATGTTACTACACAGCATAATAAACAGAAATATCATTCATCAAATAAATTCGCTTGTTTCATTAACTTCAGACGGGCCCAGTTCCACAGTTGTGAGTTAGAGTTAACTTAGTTCATTAAAATCAGTTCATTTTCAATGATTTAACTCTAGAGTAAGATCTTGAATCAGAACTGTGGAACTGTGGAACCGGATCCTGAGTTTTTACATTTAGTTCTTAAAGTCGTGATAGTCGCTAATCGCTATTCAGGTCGGTTCCACATTTAAAATAAATGCGTTTAAAAATAAAAGAGATATATTCATACACACTACAAACGAATTGTTCGTCTATCAAACCCTGAAGATATTGTACCCAAAGTTCAACAGGATTATACCCGGTTGGATTAATTCTCTGCGCGACCGGGTAATGTTTATATGGAACTCGATTAGACTGTGATATACGAGTCGTACTGAGACACAATTAGCAAACACAGCAGTATGCGTACTTCAACTGCTATCCGACCGTTCCGTCGAGTTCAACTCCAAACTAGTGGATTCTAATTATACAGAAAGATGTGAGTTTCTTTTCATGTTTAAACGAATTGGATATAAGTAACGCAGGGGTTTTTGAAATATGGGAGCGATATTTCTTCTCCCTCTTCAGCGGTTTTCCCTCAAAAACTTGATTAGATTTTTCAAAGTATTTTCTCTCAAACTCTTTGGTCAATGTTTCTAAAATCCCTTCGACTTAAATCAAGGTCATAACACTATCAACGGTCGTTATAACAAATCCTAACTTATAATTCAATTATAATTCTTTACAAAAGGTGTTTTCTGTTTATACTTTTTCATTGATATATTCAAAAGACCGTTTGACTTGACGCACAAAGATCATAGATCGTTGATTGAAGTTTTTCAAGACAAATTTTTCCTTTTCTTTACTGCGTGACAGTTTGTTAACAGCGCTTACGCTCACGATGAGTCCTACAAGTGTCTAGAGAATTCCCCGAACAGAGTTTATATATATTAAACTGTTTCATGAAATTTCATCAAGATAAACGTCCCCTTGTTGAGTTTGTTGAATTTGTTAAGTGAGTCTATTTAACTAACTCTTCAAATCGAGTCGCGTGTACACGACTGTTTGTGTTTACGCGCACCGGGTTCCAGTAAAATAAATTCGTTTTGCGACAGACAAAAATTGTTTGAAAACTGCTGCTGTCGGGCTAATATTGACCGACTGTGTCTCGCGTATATTGGTTTACACTCGTCACTATAAACTTTTAGCGAATTATGCCCAGACGAAATACGAAAACAAATAGCTGCCCGTCTCGGCGATAAAGCCGATATATAGTTCTATTCTGGCGACAGTACTGGGTAGTAAGCCGATTTAAATGAGGATGTAATTTGCCTGTCTGTCTCGTGAACGGGTTTTGATTTAAGGCGAAAAATCCGATTTCGATCCAGTCAGACGTAAATAATAAATAAATTCCTGTATAATGCCGCGTTTTATTCGTAGCCGACGATAAAATTCTTCGTCATTTAATTGTTTTTTGATTGGTTTTTCCTTAACGGCATTTCTGGCAAATGTAACACACATACATTGACAATAACACCTGACTGTAGTGGATTCGTGCATTCCATGGCAGACGTTTCGTGACTTTTATCTGTGGAATTTACGATTAGCGGGCGTAACGCATGCATAACGCATCACATTGGCCGTAAAGTGAAAGACGTAGAAACCGAGATTAAATCCTTTTTAAGCTGATGGAAATACATTACTTTTTTCAGACGTTTGGAGCGTGGCTGAAGTTACTAGATCGACGGTCAGAATTATTCTAGAATTAAGTCAAAAACAGAATTACAACAAGAACAACAGCGACAATATGTCCGTCGCAACCGAAATGAGTTCTGAAGTGGGAACCTCGCTTGCCAGCGCGCTCGCGTCGGAAAACAACCAGTTGATGGAAGACGACGATTTGTTTTCTGAAGCTACCCACAATGCTCCGCGATTACGACGGATTTTCCCGGAATTCAAGTCGCTTCGTCACAGAACGAAAGGAAAAACTCAGGTAAATGAGTAAATATTAGTCGATTTTCTTCATAGCTACAAATAAATCAAGAGTTATGAAATATGATTAATCAAAAAAATAAACGCCAAAATTTGCAATTGAAATTGTTGTTTTGAAACGCAAATATTGATGACGTAGTGCGCATCGTCTCACACCCTTAAACCCTTAAATAACACATAGTAGTTATCAATAGAAAATGTTGTAACGGTTTTTACGGCGTCAAAAAAATGTAACACGATACAAAAGAAACGACTGTTACATTTCTTCGACAAGAGTCAAGGATTTTGTGGTGCATTTATTTATAATATCTATACGTAAACATTTTACGAAGGCCGAATTACGTATCATAACATTTCGAGGTTTATATGATTTTATCAAGTGTTGTTTATTAACCCAGTTGTATAACACAAATGATACTAACACATCGCTGAAAGGTTACTGTCAAGGTCAGTTGATATTGCGGATATAATTTCAGATAATCTTAAACAGACGATTTCTGCGATAGATGATCGAATTTCTAAATTTCAATTCATTAGCGAATGGACAGAATTGAAATTCTATTTGATTTTTTTTTCAAACGTAACTGTTTGCTATTTCAATTTCGAGGAATGAAACTGCCTTCAATAATAGAACACGAACTACCATTTGAAACGAGACGATTCGACTTAGTTTGTTGTCAAAACAAAACGCTGTTAGTTCAGAATGTAATAAGCCAATAGGTAATCGTTTGCCAAGCAACGTACACAGCGAGGTTAGTCAAGCAGTACCGACACAGACGTAACGGTGTATGAATATTACACCTCGCTAAAATACGGCGCATTTGTTTAATAAGCGTGAACCACTAGACTTTAGTAAATACATCGGAGATAGCGTGGAAATCGTTATTTTCCCCACCACTTATAGATTAAGGAAAGACCGACCAGGGCCGAAGATTATTCTGCTTAAGTGTTGTATTAAGAATTCGTAATTTGCACTTAGATTCCAATCCAGATGGTTCGAAAATAATCAGATTGTGTCCATGCGTAAAGCACTTAGCCGTCGCAACGAACAGCTTTGTATAAGAAAGACAATACATCGCTGTGGTCAAACTATAATAAAAAGCCACACTTCCACTCGACTAGAGTCTTTATAGCCTGTCACGTAGCGAGGAGACTTATTAAGTGGTTTATAATGTAAAGCCGTGCGAATATCTTATGATTTATGCTTTTATCGTCGTTTTAATATCGTCGTGAGATTCGTTGCCGGAATTCATTTTATGTCTCTGTTTCTCTCCTCAAGAAGTAATAGCGCCGAATACACCGACGACGCCCGCGGCGTGTGAGCGTTTGTTGTCAGGACGATCGGCCACAGAACGCTTTAACGCGAATGAACATAGTTTTAATAGGAAAATAATGTCCGTACTGCGTTTCGTGATGACGTAACAGAATGTTCGCTTTATGCACGACAATTTCATGTTTATAGCCGCGTTCGCGGACACCGCCAGTATAAGCGGATGAGTCGATGAATCGGTGAATCATCGTAAAAGTCGTTATTCGGATTACAAAAATATTGGATGAATAGTAAACGCGTTGTTGGCGCTATACTGATGGATACACTGAATGTCGTAGTTTCGTCGAAAGCGACCGTTATATTCAAATTCTAAGCGAAACCGTCCCTGTTCGCGGACCGTTTGATTCGAATTCAAATTCAGACTGGATAACGGATAACCGCCTCTGTTCGTGTCCTTGCGAAAAACGACCGTTTGATTCAAATTGAAATTCAAACCGATTAACGTTTAACCGCCTTAATATCCGGAGGAATTGACGAATCAGAATTAGCGATTCGACTTTGAAGAGACTACTGGTTCATTGGAACCCGGTTTACTGCTGGCAATTAGAAACAATACGTACTCGGTGTAATCGCTCGAATGGCCCCGTTATAGCTGATATAATGTGGGAAAATCTCCGCTGATATACCCACGGATTACGTCGAAAACTAACTAGAGATCTGAAATTTCGCGAGCGTGTTTATTTCCTTAGAAAGAAACATTCGTATCGATTTAGAGATTATTCCCGGCTTTCATCTTCCACAGCGGTTTTGTTTACCGCGTTAACTATTTTTATCTGCAGAGATTGATTTTTCGACCGTCGTTCCCACTTCAAAATCCGATTAATCAAAATATCTCGCGCCTTTGTCGAATAACGTATCGCATATTTTCGAACGCGGTGATAAATCGCTAACGTACCGGTAGATAGATCTTATTATATAGAAATACTATCGTATAAAAAAGTCATGTATTTACTTGATCCGACGATATTCGAGGCGCCCAGACTGCCGGACGGGTCGCGCATAGGAGCAGCTCGTCGCCGGCATCAACCTCGCCGCAGACAGTCCATCATGAAACGACGCGTGCACTATCAACCGCAACGGATTAATCTGGTGAAATTGAAGAAAATCGTCACTAATCCGGTGCCGTCTTTCGTTAAGTACAGCAGCCGACCGGACTTCTTTCCCGCTCCGCAAAAGGTGAATAAGACGATAGTACCGATTGTATCATTTGCCAAATACTATAAATATCGCAGAACACCAGTCCAATCCAAGTTCGGTTCTCTGATCTTGAAATAGGGATTTTGAAATAGGGAATTGTCCCTCTTATTTCATTTGATTGGTTGATTAATCAGAAGAACAGATATATGCCGGATGATCGGATGAGTTTACATAATCGTTTCTTTCAATCGAAGTACATGGTTTTTTAGCGAATCTAACAACTTACTTGAAAATGAGCGTCTTAAGGATTTAAGGCATTTGGATCTAAGATTAAATTCGAATATTTATATTTAATGGCATAGCTCATTTAATTCACAGATATTAAAGTTATAAAGGGATTTCTCTTCGTATCGTATCGTTCTTACAATCCAAAAGAAGTCTCCAAAAGAAGGTGCCATTTTCAAGAACAGTCGATACTATAGCGACGATTCAGCGATGATTGATACTAATGATTAATATTTCGTGTAAAACATTTTCTCAAGCTATTGGTAGATTAATTACCGCGCGGGACATTAAAGCTTTTCAGGTTTTAACAAGTAATATATACAATATCGAACCGTACGAGTGTTGAGTCCACTCGACGAATAGAATTCATTAGGAATTGTAATCAAACGAAAGCTATTTAACGACGCGTGACTCAAACACTGACACATTTTCCCACACAACACAAAAACCTACATATACATATACACCGAGAAGAAATTCCGGATTTATCCGGATGAAACCTAAGTCGATTTCTATATCTTATTTGAAATGTGAAATTATTTTTCGCAAACACGTTGTTTCACGATGTAAATACAGTTTTACGCATATACAAAAACTGTATGACCACTAGTTATATTGGCCTACTGTTTGGCATGCTTGCCTCCTGCGTAAGATACCTGGGTTCGATCCCCGGCGAGTGCGTGAGTGTCACCCGTCGCATTACAATACAGGCAGGAAGTTTCAGTGATTAAAATTTTGAAATAAATCGCTCAATTTCTATAATTCGAAATTTGAAATGAATCGCTCGATCGTTTGAAATATAAATGTTGTCAAATAAAGGCTGCAAAATCTTTCGAATGCATCAAAATCAACTGTTTTCTTTGTAGACCAAGTCACCTGCAGGTGCGGTGCAATGCATTTCATTCAAATCCATCATTTTATTTTACTCAGTTTCGATGCATTTTATCTTTCAGCCGCCCGAGAAAAAGAAGAAATCGACCGTCGTTTTGCCCGCGATTGAAAAGCAAGGATCATACAGTAAAATTCACATATACCATCGACATAGATACCCTTCCCAACAGGATGTGCTATTCCATTCCGAAGAATCTCAGGTACGCATTGATCTAATCAGTAGTTTAATATTTTCCTCGATTTTCTTTTTATCAGTAAACGCGGAAACAAACAGTTATTTGATGAAGGAAGGTTAACCTTATTTTTGTCAAAAGAACAAGCATTCGCTACTAGTCTATAGTAACTTCATCAGTTACTCATAAGTCACTTACTTTCTAATCAAACCTTCTAGGTAATATTTGTCTTGACATCTATAACCTCTCCACAACTTCCCTTTTGCAATTAAACGATGAATTAGAACATTTTTCCAATAAAACGAACAACCTAACGATGAAAACAACCAAAAGTCGACAGAATCAGGCGCAATATCGCGTCCAGTCCTCGATTAGATTTATCTAAATTGCTTCGTAATTTTTTTATTTCAGTTTCAATATCCGGACACGTTCGAGTCGCCATCGCGTAATCTGAGCGGTATGATGGAACAACGAATCATTACACATTTAAGGGTTTGTATAACATATTGAAAAGACTGTGAAGTTGCTTTAACACGAAATACATAAGAACTCTAAGGCGCTGGCGTTATGTCGAGAGGAGCAAGCGGTCGCAAGGCCGACCTACAGCCGCATTAAGAATCCACCATACTAACTAAAAATATTCCGATATAAGTGGATGGAAAATCGAAGTTAACCATTGAGTTACGCAGTGGTCAAGTGGTTCAAGCTGTGGTCTCGTCAATTCAGAGTTCATGGGTTCGGATCCTGGTGGTGACATTCTCGGGGGTACCCCAAACTTCAAACCGTCGGTTGGTTGGGGTATCTATATTTTTGATGTTTCTTTTAGAAACGACTGAACCGTAGAATAGAGAAACGAATGCACGCTTTGATCGCTGAAGAGGAAGATGAAAGTAGCAGCACCGGGTCGATCGACGCACATTCATCAGATACTCGTGAGCTACAAAACGCGACAAGATTATCGGTAAGTCTGACTAGAGGGGACGGGGGTGATCTTCCTTGATTTTTGCGAACTAAATGAAATCTGGGAAACCTAGATAAACCTAATGCCAATTAGTCGGAACTTTAGTCCGGAAATAGTCGACCACGGGATTGAGCACGGTCGCTATAGTTCCTGTCCAAGATGGCCGACACTGTGAAATACGTTGCGACCGAACTGTAGTGCGTTCGGTTATTAGCTCCAACCAACTGTTATTAGGTCCTCCGACTTGACCAACTACAAAATCCGAAGTTCGCCTTGGCTGTTGACTGATAACTGCTGGCGGTTAGCTGATGACTGATGGATCTATGATGATGTATTAGTTGTTATTTTCTAACACATTTCTCAATGCCGTATATTCTTACAGTATGCGCATGAACACGATCTGATGAGCACTTATAACGATAGAGGTGAACGAGTCGACCGTAATCCGGCAGACGACAGACAACCGACACAAACCGATATTAACCTGAAAAGCGCCATGAAGAAGAGCACATCGCGACCGAGCCTCGGTCGGCGACAGGTATCGATGGCCGAAACACCGGACGGTCTGAAAAAGCGTCATTCGTCCAGAGACGACGACGACGTGGACGTTGAGATAGAACAAGCGATGGAAAATAACAACGTCGACTTGACGAATTTCAAAGAGCTGCCGGTTAGTCCCGTACCGACACCGATGGTCTACAGACCGGCGACTCGTGAAAGTAATCGTCTGTCGTACGACGATAGCGTGGCTAGAATTCTGTCCGGTAGTTTGAACGTCAAGTGTCCGGCAGATGCACGCGTATTGAGAATGTACGTCAGTTCAGCTTTTACAGGTAATGACTCTGCTATAGGCAAAACAAGAAAACTAATTTCTCTTTTCTATGTCGTACGAGCGCCGCTGCAAACAAGCGATATCAAGTAAATGCTCAAATGCGGAGTTAGAAAATCCCATACTAATACAACGAGAAGGATGAAGTCCAAAAAGTGTCCTTTAATCTAATAATTTATTGATTTGACATTTCATTACTAACGCCTAATAGTCATCTTCAGGAAACTTGCGGCACCGATCAGATTGCCTGTAATTGCTGAGGCAAATAAAACTATGAATTCAAAAAGCCTGGACTAAAATAAAACGGAATATCTGATTGGCTAATAATGACACCTGGCACCCGGTTTAGTGCGGCAGGGTTTTGGTACCGTGGCAAGTCTCGATGCCATCAGGTTCAAATCCCTGCCGAGAGAGGGTGGGTGAACACGACTTCGCTACAACTATGTAATTTACCCGTTTATTGCGTAATAAAAACCTTGTATTTTCGTACAGATTCTGACGTGGAACGCGGTTATCTTCTACAGAAAGTTTACCCAGCTCTCAAGTCGTATTGTATCCAACGCGGCTACGAGTTCCACGTACTCGACTTGCACTGGGCTAATCGTGACTGGATTAACGACGACCACACCGTCTTAGAATGTAGTCAGAAAATTCTGGATAAATGCATGGACGGCGCGCGAACTGTTTCATTTCTGGTAAAATATCCCGTTCGCAAAATATAACGTATTTTCCTGTGACTATGGAAGATTCCAAACAGTCGGAAAACTAACTCAATCTTTGCCATACAAATGTTTGAAATATGTTTGATGAAGGTTAAAATGTAAAAGAAATAATATAAATCGCTCTCTTTTGTGTTAAGAATTTCCTTGGGCAGAAGTTCGGACCCGAAATGGTGCCGACCACGATACCGGCCGAAGAGTTCGATGCCATCTTGGCCGCGGTGAGGAAAGCGGCAGCCGCAGAGACGATGCGGATAACAGAGAAAGCGGCGGCCATGTTGGAAGAGAAACGGAAAGAGATAACCAGCGCCGAGTTGGAAGACGGCAATCAGAAAGCGGCAGACGATACTCCTCCTCCTCCTCCTCCTCCGCTAGAAAAGGTCGTCAGCAAATTGAAATTACCGTCAACTGAAAAAAGATCATTGTAAGTTTTTGATTTCATCATATTTTCGCGAAATTTGTGGTCTTGGGTTTGATCTGATTGATTTTCTTTGGACCTTAGGAACAACAGATATGGTTCTAATTTTATGCTAATCATAGGTCTAATAAGTCTTTATGAACACTGGGCCCCTGACACAAACACAAACATATTTTGGACATTTGGAAGAATGTTTTGAATTATACGGAAAAGGTTTTCGGTAGGAGAATGAACTTTGATGAAATATTTCGTTAATTCTACGTCAGATCACCGGCTGGTGCGAAGTTAAAGCGAAAGTTTGGCGCGATGAAACAAGCCGGTACGATCATCAAATTGGCGTTAAACGGTATGAAAGGGGTGTCTGGTACACTGTCGAAAGAATTAGACGACAATTTGTTAACAACTTGGTATAAACTGGACGAGAATGTGGTTCCAGCCGTTTATAGATTACAGAAGATCAGGTAAGCCATGTTCCAATTACCTTTTTGTACGATACGTTCAGACCGTTAGAGTCCCAGCGCCATCAGGTTCGAATCCTTGTCAGTCTACGACTTGAATGAAACAAGTTACATTTATCTTGCAGCAACCAAATTAAAGATTTCGCCCGCAACGACGAAAGTAAAAAGGCATTAGGCAAGAACGCGTGGATGGCCACTCAGAAACAGCTGTTGGGCATGCTGCAAAGATTTTCCCAAGAGACGCTTAAAGACGAGTCAGCCATGAAAAAATACTTCAAGACAGGTAAATCACAAAGACAAACTCCATCTTTTAAGGGTGTTTCATTTGCGTACAATTCGCTGTAGGACCTCTTCGCATCAAAATAAATGAAAACAGAACTCAAGCAAAACTTATTTTATATATTGCAGTTATTGACGTTGAGCTGGAGAACGGTCTGTTCCTGGCCGATACCCCAGACGACAACTGTTACGTCATCAGACGAACGATACCCGATCTGCAAGGCAGCTTCCAAGATTCGCTTGCCAGAGACTACATCGATATCGACACGAACAGCGGAAGGTTGGATAGCGCGATGGTCGAGCGAATGGGGGATATGTGGGCTAAAATCAAAGCAAAGGTGAAACATAACGTGCTATAACGTGTGGCAATGTGATTGCTTGATAAGTCCATTTCTACCGTTCAGAGATAATTTGACTCTTAAGAGTTCAAACATTGAAATGAACCGATTTAACTCAGTTAACTCTAACTTGATAACATAACAACTTTATCTTTCTGGAGAATTTTATCGCACACGCGCTCATGCAGCCATTACTTCTTTAGGTTCCTTTTCGTAATATGCGCGACTACGAAATCCAATGGACGCCAAAAGGCATCGACCCAAATTTAAGACCTCACGCGTTGTACCTGGATAAAATGTGCACGGATTTTCTCGAAGTGATGACGGCTCGGTTGAATTTGGTAATACAAGAGGATAAACAGCGTCGCAACGACAATGTCGTACTGTTTGAAGAGGTCGCTGAACACGTGAAATTCGTACATGAAAGGTATGTATGGGAATGCGTGAGAAAGATTAGAAATAACACTATATTCGGGAAGCTTGGTACAATGCAAAACAGAAAGTTATTGTTTCCTTGAGCTAGTAGTTTAATCAACATTTCTGCTATATCCTAAAAGTCATCTCCAGGAGTACCGTATTCCTGGAGTTGAATATAGTCGAAACGTTGAATAAAATACACTAGCTCAAGATAGTATTTTATCAATAGTTAACAGAAAGACTTCTTTCAGTGTTCACGGGGATCTCATCTTGCTTCCCACATGTGGCGAAATCACGGTTGCAATGATCGCTATTTCGATTTCATTCTAGAGCGAGACACTTCCAGGGTCGTAAAGAACTACTGAACATCATCAAGCAGTATCTGCGTTCGACGTATCGCATGCCTTTAATCATACACGGTAAATCAGGCAGCGGTAAAACGTCGCTTTTAGCCAAGGCGGCGAAAGAAACGAATAAATGGTTCAAAAAGTAAGTGATTTACCTTCAATACATTCCTTCCTTCTGTGAACGTCGTAATTTCTCATCTGAACTGTAAAACTTCGTATTTCTGCAATGATTACTTATAAACATTTAACACGGACTGTTGCTTCAACTGAAGTGTTCTAAATTGTTAATTCTTTTTCCATTTTGTCAACTCCGTGAAGCACATCTTTCATAATTGTTTCGATTTATTTTTTTCTCATCAAGGACCGGAAGAGCCACGATCGTACGCTTCATCGGCGTGACGTCATCATCGACGAACATCCGGGAACTGCTTTACAACATCAGTAAACAGATCTGTTATATGTACGGAACGAACGCGTCCACTATTCCACAGGTAACCTACAAAAACAGAAGAAACAAAAATTGTTTTAATGTCGATTGGGAATATTTTCTGATGTTAGACGAGAGACCAGAAACAGAATTCATTACAACAATGATCGCAGGACCGTATCCCGACATATTTTACCTGAAATATTCATATCTGTAATTTCTAGGATTATAAAGGTTTAATGAATGATTTCTCGGAAAGATTGAAGTCAGCTACCGCAGAAGAACCGCTGATAATATACATCGACTCGCTGAACCAACTATCAGGTAATAACAGCCACAATAATGCATAGGATTATAGGGAATAATAATTCAATGTCAAACCTTAACTGTAACTGTTGAACAGCGTCCAAATATCTAGAAGATATCCGCAGATATCAAGTAGCAAGCAGACAGTGTCTTACGATCAATCTACAATATAGTAACTTCACTGAGACCGAGTTCTAAACACATGAATTATATTTGTTTTTTGTAGATGAGAATGACGCCAGACATTTGGCTTGGTTACCTAAAGAACTGCCTGAACACGTACACATCGTCCTATCAACGTTACCGGACACGCGTTACGAGTCGTTCCCGGCGCTGAAGAAAGCATTCGCCGACAATCCGGACAGTTTTATCGACGTGCCTCCGATGAGTGAAGCCGACGCCGTCGTCATGTTGGATCACTGGTTGAAGAAAGCGAATCGCACGTTGACCTATCAGCAATACGACGTCATTTTAGACGCCTTCAAACAGTGCCCGTATCCGCTTCAGTTGAAAGTTTCCTTCGACGAATCGTTGAAATGGTGCTCGTTCACGGCGGAAGAAAAGATCAAACTTCAACCCGAAATCAAGAAAGCGATTACGATGTTATTCGCTCGGATGGAAGTGACCCACGGCGAACCTCTCGTGCGCCGAGCATTGGGCTACATTACGGCAGCTCGTAATGGCATTACCGAAAACGAAATGCTAGATTTGTTATCGTTAGACGACGCCGTAATGGATGATATTACTAACCAATTGAAACCGCGAATACGGCGATGCCCGATGTTATCGTGGACGCGATTGAAAGAAGATCTGAGCGATTATCTGGTGGAGCGAAGCGCGGACGGTTGCAAACCGTTACGCTGGTTCCAAAGCCAGTTCCAAGAAGCGGCCGAAGATCGCTATTTGAAAAGCAAAGATAAAGCGCCTTCGTATCACAAAGCGATCGCCGAGTACTTCATGGGTACGTGGCAGGACGGAAAACCGATCGGAACCTCGGAGAAGTTGGTCGACAGGTTTATATCCGAACAGCCGTTGTATTGGGAACACGCGTCGCTAGAGGGCGTTACTCAACGCGTATTCAACCACAGAAAACTGAGCGAGTTACCGTGTAACCTGCTGAAGGCGCAACTATTCAACGAAATGAAAAAGGAAGCGCTTTGCAATTTCGAGTTCATCTTGGCGAAAGTTTGCGGACAGAGTCTACGAGCGATCATGGAAGACTACCAGATGGCGCTGGCCGTCGAACCCAACGATATCGACTTGAAATTAGTATCCGATACTTTGTACCTGTCGACGAATGCGTTGTCGAAAGATCCTCGTCAGTTGGCCACGCAGATCACGTCTAGAATGAACGATCTGATACTGAACGACAAACCGACTGCTCCAGGAGATCCGAAGAAATACCCGTGTCTGCATCAGCTGTACTGGGACGCGCGCAGAGCTTCCGTTCCAAGTATTATCCCATCGATGACGTGTATGACGCCCCCTGGTGGAATATTGTTCGATTTGCTATCCGGGCATAAAGAGACCCTGACGGCTGTTGCGAGCACGTGCGGCGGTTCACAGGCTTTGACAACTTCGATGGACGATACGTTGAAACAATGGGACATGCGAACTGGCAAAGTGAAAAACACCATAAACGGAGTGGGAAAACAGGTCCTTTCAATCAGATCCGCCCGACAGAACTCGCTGGTTATAACTTCCGAAACGTCTTGTATCAGAATCTGGGATTTAAAATCGGGCGAATGCAAGAAAACAATCGACGAATACATCGACCCGGCTTCAATAACTACGGCTAAAGACGAGAGCCACCTGGTGGCCTTCTTCGACGGTACGAACATAATGCGTACGTGGCGATTGGAAGGTGATTTCGGAAAAGTCGTCGAAACGCAACTGGTTAATCACGAAAGCGTGTGTCACAAGGACAACTCGATAACGGTCGGACAGACGTCAAACGGCGAACTGGTGCTGTACGCGTTCCGCAGTTCGACAACCGCTTTCGTTTACAACGCCGTTAACGGGGAACAAGTGCGCGTTCTGCAACCGCCGAATAAGGGCGCTTCGATCACCTCCGTTGCGTTATCACGTGACTACTACGTGCTCGGCTGCCGTTACCAACAGAACAACGGTTTGTTGTATCAGTTAGAATTGTTTGACGTCACGAATGGAAAACACGTGCGATCTATTAGAGGATGCGCGACCGATTACATAGACGAGCTGGTTGTCAACCAGTCGGGATCGCACGCTATCTGCGTATCGGCATCCGACGAGACGAACACGTCCGATATCGCGATTTGGAACCTGGAAACCGAGGACCACAAACACCTCGCCACGCACGCTAACGTCAGCACGATGTGCGCCTGTCTCGATCTGCGATACACGCTAACCGGATCCCCGAACGAAAACGCGCTCAGAATCTGGAATCTGAGTTCGTCCGTTAATCAGTCCGGAGTGAGGGCACCGACGAAAACAGGCGTTAAGAAGATGTACGTGATGGCCAAACATCCGCAGTATATAGTCACCCAGTCGTACGGCAGTGGAAATGTGTGCGTGTGGAATATGAGTCGTAACCATTTCTCCGGATTCCAGATCCGTAAAGAAAGAGGAGTCGTAATGTCCGAACAGGACGTGTTACTGTTCAGAAATACGAAAGCGATCATACTTGCCGACCGCGGGATATCCACCGTCACCGAGGACGAGCAACAAGTTTATCAAACTTTATACGTTTACGATTTGGTGGCGAGAAAATACGAGCGTAAAATCAAAGACTGTTTCATCTACCCTTCACCGGCGCACGAGTACGCCGCGCTGTCCGACGATCGTTTGTTGGGTTTGTCGGAAAATCGCAGTCATTTCATCGCGTGGAGTATGAAAAACGGGCACATACTCTATCGTATACGTCCGAATTTCCGCGAATTGGAACGACGCCGAATCGAGATGGGAATCGCCGACAACGACGACGACAACGAACGCATACTGAACCGCAAGCGGGGAACGACGGCCAAGATGACGCCGTGGGACCGCCGATCAGAGTCGGATAGCGCTCGTCGTCTGCGCCGACAAGCCGAACGCGACGACAACAAACGCATCGTCGACGAACTGAAGAAAGAGAAAGAGAACGCGATCGATCAGTACATGATGTCCGGGGACGAGAAGATCATCGTAGCTTCGTTTTTCGCTCATCATTTGTGCGTGTTCGACGTCGAGACGCAGAAACATACACAAACTCTTGAGAACGAGAACTCGATGATGTCGCTGTACGTGGCGGCCTTGACCTACGACGGCGGCTATTTCGTGCACACGAACTACGACGAAGAATCGAAGGTCAGTTACGTCACTTTGTGGAATTGTAAAACGGGCGAAGTGAAAAGACGTCTGAAAAACGAAAAGAACGTCAGCGCCATCACGATTAATAGCACCGGGCGTAGAATCGTTTTCGGTAAGGATAAGAATGAAATGCGAGTCTGGGAGCCGTTGGTCAACGGATCCTTACGCAAAGTTAAAGGCTACAAAAACATGCGATTCAATGCTGAGAGTAAAATCGTTTTGTTGAACGATGGCAGCCAGGCGGCCGTGTTCGCTGGGGATATATCGTTATGGGATATAGATAGCGGCGTGCTGTTATCCGTGTTCACTCCAGATATCAAAATACAATGTTTCGATACGGCTTTCGACGGTCAGTTGCTCGTGTTCGGGCTGCGCGACTCGCCGAATCTCGTCTCATTGCGGCTGTCGAAGAAACATCGGCTGCCGATCGCTGTAGACGGACCGGACATGTTCGACGAGGCGCCAGAATCGTCCGATGAAAGCGAAGATGAAGACTACGCTTAGATTACGCGTTTAGATTTTCGAGTGCTGCACTTACAAAGGACTGAATAAAATGTCGGTCATAGGTGTGGTGATGGTAGTTCCAGAACTGTATGGAAAAAGAAACCTCCTTCCCTCCCGAGAGGACGTTGACCCGGACGCACTGTCAGTAGCAGTCAGTGGGTCGACGAGGTGCAGCGATCCGAGTGGCAAAATAGTCCGTCGGCAAATTACTTAAAGCTACGTGGTTGCAATAACTCAAAAAATAAAAGTTGCAATAACTAACTAGTATATACCGGAGAGTTGTTCCCGTGTCAACCTCGTGTCGAATCGGTTAAAATAAAGACAAATAGTACTTTTAAGGTTTAACAAATATATTTGAAGTAGGAACTTTTTCTGAACTAGTAGCGAAAACTCTTACTTCAAAGTATTATTATTTGTCTTTACGTTATGTGCAAACCGGGTGATCAGAATTTGCTGAAATGTCGAGGCTACAGTTTGTTTAATATTGTATACTAACTAATTGGTCGGGTTTCATCAGAATGTATACTTAGTGCCAAAACCTGTGTGACATTAAAGAATCTATTTTTCTACGTTCGTATATAGTATTATTCATTAACCCCGGTGTTGGGTTCCGTCTGCTGGGAAATAAAATAATCTGTGATATTGATACTGATTTACTTGAATTTCTACTTTCTATATGTAGTTTAGACGCGGAATTTCGCCAGAATGTCCCTTAACCCATCGAGCCTTAGACATGTTTTCAAAAAGAAATACTCGTGAAATGTTTTGCAAAAAGTAAGTTTTCTTAATTTCATCCATCATTTCAATTTGATTCAACACGATTATTAAACCTTTTCTTCTTTTATCTTCCCTCTAAGATTCCTCATGTCGCCATCCTTTACTATTCCCCGATCCCTTGCATTTCAAAACGACCATTAAAGAAAAAAGCAATTCTTTATTTCTTCGATTTTGTTCCTTTATCCCTTCGATATGTAATTTCTCTTTAAAGAACTGTACTCCCAAACAGGCCGTGTGGTTTGCATTCCAGAAAAGGAACTTGTCTTTTGTCGCAAATAAAGTAGCAACTTTTGCTATCAATGTCAACTTTGACCTTAGCAAAATAACTATTCGTAAAATGTTCCTTGAAATGAAACTACATAGAAATGAAGTAGCAAAGATTGACGAAATTTTCACGAGTGCTTTCCAGTAATTCCCAATCAGGTTCTTCGTATAACATTCAGTATACTTCCTAAACCTAATTCCAGTTATTCGATGAAACACTGAAAACTTGATTTCCTTACCAAGAATAGAAAGAATGAACTACAAGGCCAAATACATGTCCCAATATTCAGTGCAGTCTGGTTTCCGAAGAAAGGGACCTCATTCTAAAATGGACCTCATTCTAAAAGCATATATTTCAAAAATAGATCTCGATTTTCTAGAAAACCAACGCTTTATAACATGCGAATACCAATCAACGAATTCCTGTCGCGTTGAAAAGACGTTAAGAGATCGTTTATGACTTTTCGACCCAAATTTCTTGCGAGTTCTTGAAACCCAATAAGCACATTCATGTATGCAAAGTACATGCAATGCTTTATTGGTTTTGGAAATTGTAGTGTTCACAGCGAGAGAGAGAGAAGGCTATTGTATTCGTTCCATTCGCGGCAAATAAAACAGCGCGTTTCTAGGTTATAAATTAGCTCGTTTATTCACTTTCTAATCGAACACAGCTCGCAGGAAGGCGTGTGGTTGTATTTACGAAAAACGATTCGATTTTCGGTAAGTTATTAATTCAAATCATTAGAAAGCAATTCGTACTAATTAATATCGAGAAGTTTTTAAAAGAGATATGTAAGATGAGGCCTATAATTATGAACTCTAGGGAAAACAGTTGTGTTACAGTAAACCTTGCCTTATGCGGACATGGGCCATCTCGCACTTTTGATCGACCGACTCGGACAAAATGAAAACCATTTTTCTGACTTCAAAACGTATTTCCCTATTCTTAACTCTGCTCTGAATTTCGCTTACCTCGGGCCTATTTTGTCGATCCCAATTCGTCGGAATAAAGCGAGGCCCACCGTGTACGCTTAACACGCGGTTATAATCTTTAATTTTATCGGCAAAAATGATAAGATATATAACATATTGTGGCTATAATTTTGACTATCAGGAAAATTGAAAGTGACAAAATGGCGAATGAATATAAACAGCAAGACGTTGACCCTCAAACGCCGTCTGTGAAAGACGCGTCAGATACAGCAGAAATTGACATCGATATCGTGAACGATAATGAACCAGTAGCAGTGGATCTGAAACCCGATAAACCGTACGCCGGGATGGGAAAAGAGGATCTACTCCGGTTTTCACAAACACCATTCTGGTGTCGGTTCCGAGCTGTAAGTCAATGAGAAATCATCTAAAATTGCAAGAAGTGTCAAAAGTAAATAAAACGCCAAGGCGAACACATTTTAGATCCTTTTTTGTTATATTCAAAAAGGGATCTAAAATTGTCAGAATATGATCTAAAAAATTGTTTGAAATGTTCACCTTGGCGTTTTGTTTAGTTTTGACACTCAAGACTTTTACATTACCAGAATGATATCAAGAAGTCATTTTTGCTTCATTAGAATGCTAATGTAAACAAGATTGTATTTCATGAATTTTCAATTTCTCGGTTTTCAAACATGGCTATCGCATTACAGGTTCTTCTGGTGATATTCTTTCTGACTTGGTTGGTGTTGATCGCCGCTAGTGTCGCGTTCATTGTCGTGTTCCCTCGATGTAAACCTACTCCCACAGCCACCTGGTGGCAGACAAAACCGATTTATAACATTTTCACCCGCAGCTTCTACGACAGTGACGGAGATGGTAACGGTGATTTGAAAGGTGCGAACATCAAAAATGAATTAAGCCACGGTTACTAAGTTGTCAAGTTATATTTCTAGACTGGTTACATATAGAATTCTGCATTATTCATTCACAGTCAGAATACTACTTATTGAAATTAGAGACCGGCAACCAGTCTAATTTAACTCTGGTCAAGTCTGGTCAACGTATTTCGACTCCCTAAACTCGAAAAGATAAAATATTAGTTCTTAATCAATAATTCTAACTCTAAGAATTAGAGACTGTGGAAAACAGATGATAGAAATGTACAAAATTGAACAAAATACTTTAAGCTTAAACATTGAAGTGTCTCATAGAAAAGCAACGCTTCGGGGGGTTCCAAAATATAGGTCGAGAATCGAGTAGGTCTAATTCTACTTTTGTCAGCTTTATTTTACAGTTTAACGAAATTCTTTTCTTCTATAAAAGCGTTCGTAGCACACGTTTTTTTTCTGTTTTATTTTTAGGAATCGAAATGAAAGTGAACTATTTGAAATCATTAGGAATCGGTACGGTGAAATTGTATCCGATATTCACCGACAGCAACGAATCCATCGCCACTAATTTAACTCGATTCGGTTTTCGCACCAGTAACTTCACCGATATCGATCCGATGTACGGAAATCTAGCCGATTTCGAATCCCTAGTGACCGCATTACACAAGAACAGTAAGTGCCACAAATTAGGAAGGCGGTTTCAAATTGATCCATTAAATCAAACTACAGAAGTGTAGTATTCATATACGAAAACTAATATATTGGAATAATGGTGCAGCCCTCATAAACAATCATTTCAGATATGAAACTCGTTCTGGATTGGGTCATAAACCACACCAGTGATAAACATCGGTGGTTTAAAGAAAGTCGAAAGTCGAACAGCCCCACAAACCCGTACCGCAATTACTACGTATGGGCGCCTTGCGACAACAGCACTCATAAACCGAACAACTGGGTATGAAAATCATTTCATATATCTTTCCGAGACAAATTCCAGTTTATTTCTGCTCTCGATATCATCGTTTTCTGTATGATTCTAGTTAAGCGTGCGTGGTGGTAGTGCGTGGACGTACGACTCGCAAAGAAAGGAATGTTATCTTCACCAATTTTCCGCGGAAGAACCCGATTTGAATTTTAGGAGTATGATGGTGCGAGAAGAAATGGACGTAAGTTTTACGAAATTCCCATTCGCGACGAATCTTTCGATTTCTTATGATTCTCGTCAACGATGAAATAGTTAAGCGGAGTCTACCGCGTTAACTTCAGGGCACAGTTTTATAGACTGATGGTATTACCTTTAACCCGGGGGCTAACTCAATTCATTATCAATTGAATTAACCCCCGGGTTAAAGGTAATAACGATCTATAAACCCGGCCCAGTTAATTAAACTTTTTTCTTCAAACTCTGCGATGAATAATAACGCGCGGCTTGTTTTCATTAGAAAATAGCTCGTTTTTGGTTGGATCGAGGAGTGGACGGTTTCAACTTGGTTCGTCTGCAGTTTCTAGTCGAAGACTACGATTTAAGGGACTCGAAACCGAGCGGAAAAACGAACGTCACGGTATGGACGTAGATAATATTGATGAAAAAAAATCTATCGCTAGTTTACGACCCGTAACAGTCTTAAAACTAACACAAGCGCCCTATTCTCGTTTTGAGGGATAATGGATGCATTTTCATATGAATTATTTCCATACCCATGTAGCTATAACAGTCACAATATTAAAACTATATCAGAAGCGCCCTAAGTGATATTGGATAGATTTTCGATCGATTCTTATAGGATTCGTACGACTATCTCGACCACGAATACACGTTCGTTCTTCCTGGTTGTAAGGCGATAATTAACAGATTGCTTCATATAATGCAAAACTACTCGACTGACTCCGACTCCGACGATAAAAGGTGATTAATAACAATATGCGAGAAAAACAGAAAATTATCCTGCAAAAAAATACTTGCAAAGATTAATTTTCTGTGAGAACAAAAACACCTGTGACGTGGAGAATCATAGATAATAATATTGAAATCTATCGAAAATTCTCAAGAGATCATCGTCAGGCGACCTCTTGTGAGAGAGTTCGAAACCTCGTGTCTTCTGATTTTAGTTTTTGATGAATGAAATTCGCTTTTAATCTTTTAATCTTAGATGTGTTTTTAACAGATTTTCGTCGTGTATTTTTTACAGGGCGGTATTCGTCGACGCGTTAGAGCCGTCCGAGGATGCTAGACGCCTTTACGGCGATGATATATACAAGGGCGCCGATATAGTCTTCCAGCCTCGTTCACACGTGATGCTCTTAATGCCAGTCGTGAACGCGACATCGCTTGCCGAAAGTTTGAACGGGTCGATGTCGCGAGAACCCAGTGAGAATTGGCCCGGAGAATGGCCCGCAACGCTGGTACGTTCAAAATCTACAAAATCTCAAAAATTTTGAGGCACGATTCTTAGGCCTGTGTTTTACGATAGCGGTCTTTTATTCCTTGTTTTGAAGTTTTTATACCGCATCGTACGCCCTATCGTTCCCCTACCGCGTTTAGGTCACGATTCATGGGCGCATTAACAACAGAAATATCTCGATATAAATTTCAGTTGTACCATAGAAGCGGGTTCGATGATATAGCCCGAGGTGTACCGGTAATGAAGGATCGTGTAGCCGACACGTTGAAAGCGATGACGTTTCTATTGCCTGCTACGCCGGTAGTTCTTTACGGGAACGAGATTGGTCAACTACAAGCGAGCTCGGTAAGCGACTAAATCATTTCAAAAATCGAGTTGCAAAAAAATCATAACATATATAAAACAGTGCGTAACATTGTCGTCAATGAATAACATAATATATTCAGGATGAATAAGTTATTTAAAATTTGAATATATCGATGATTGAATTGAATTGACCGGGAACCAGTCTAGCCCCGATATATAACGATAACGTAGGCACATCCTCACAAAATAATTACTAAGAGCTATATTCAATTTACAAAATTAACGCTAAAATTCACAATTGTAATTGTTATTTTGAAACGCCAATATTGATGACGTAGTGCACATCGACCCACACAGAACCTCTTAAATAACGCATACTAGGTATCAATGTATATAAACATTAATTGTAACGGGTTTTACGGCGTCAAAAAATCGTTTTATATAATTGGTTGCATAAGTTATACATGCGGTCATCGATAAAGAGAACACGGGCGTATTTCATAGATTGAGTGTCTCACAATGTATTCCATCGTGATACGTCAAATCTGACACGATGGCAATTAATATCACATATCAGCGATAATGAGGCGTATATAGACGAGGACATGAGAAACAGAACGACGAAAAGCAAAATATATTGATGAGACATACAAAAGACTTACAGTTCTAGTTGTCTGGTTTGATTGGGTATAATCGTTCTGTATCGAAGTGTCGGTATAAGATATCTATACCTACACATATTGTAGACTCATAGGGACAAAAGAAGCAAGCGCAAGAACGACGATAAGCAAATTGATGGGGCATAAAATAAAAAGACTTACAGTTCTAGCTGTCTGGTCTGATTGGGTGTAGTCGCCCTGCATCGAAGTGTCGGTATAAGATAAACGTATCTATACCTGCACCATCCTGACTCATTGGGACAAAAGAAGCCAGCGCAAGGACGGCGAAAAGAGGTCACACGGACACGCGGACAATAACCTGTTCGAAAAAAAATACATAGGATGAATACGTCTGAAATCGCACAATAATTTCAGCCAAAGATGTAAAGTTCTCAAATGCTCGAAATATACACTTAAGAACTTTCCATCTTTTGCTGAAATTATTGTTGGATTTCTGGTCACGTGTTCATCTTCATACGCGAATATTATGTATCTTCTTGGCCTTTACTTAAAAACACGAATGAGAAAATTTTTTTTTAGAAAATAATATGTTTATGTATAAAGCTATTTCGAAGACTGTCTCTATTTTCAGGGCGCGTACCCGGCGGTAAGACCGATGCAGTGGGATAACACGACAAACGCCGGATTCAGCGGTAACGACACAACGGCATCAGCGCCTTGGATTTCACTGGCGCCTAAATGGGATACACTCAACGTACAGGTATACTTCATAAACGTATCAGATATTCGCAGACTTTTGAAACTTGAATATTCGAAATGATTTCGGAAAATAAGCCACTGAACTAATTCATCATTTTATACAACAGATTCAAAACGTAAACAAGATATCGCCCTTGTCGCAGTTCAGGCAGTTGTCTGCGCTACGCGGCAAGGAAGCGAGTATTCAAGCCGGACTAATGACTGTCGGATACACGACTCACCAGATACTATCATTCGTGCGTCATGCGGACGGGCATCCCGGGTAAAAAAACGATTTATATCGTACAAAAAAATTCCAGATTTTTAACTAAGAAAGCGAAGCGAAGCACCCATGTTTTGAAGAAAGTTTTTATTAGCTATTCAAAATATTTTCACGGTCTTTGCTGGCTTTCAAATATAATACAGGCAGCGTGCTTTTAAATTAAATAATCTTTATATTAAATCTTTATATACAAATGATTTATATAGAAAGGTATTCGATGTTTTTCTATTTTTTTCTTCAGATTTCTACTAGTTTGTAATTTCGGCAGCACGGCGGACATGTTCAAACCGCAACAAATGGCGAAAAGCGAACTTATTCACAGCGAGAACATGGAGGTCGAGTTCGTTACTGGAGGCGATTTCCCGTTCAAGAAAGGTGACACCGTTCAGAGTGGAAAACAATTCGTTATGCCACCCGAATCAGCGGCGATCTTCAGATGGGAATACGAAATTAAAAACCACCTATAAATGAACGGTAGATCGAACAGTCCGACCGTGAATACCTTACCGGGTCGACATTCAGACTCATTGAGTAAAAGTGAAAATTGTTAATAGATATTGAAGTCGTTCGAAAAAATAACTATCGTCAAATAATTCACCACCTAAGGTTTTTGTTCCGGATTGTCCAGTAACAGGTGCGTGTTATTGTTGAAGGTTAAAGATTGCTGCTATCGATGGTAAACCTACAATACCTCATTTGGGGCAGTTTTTCAAATAAAACCATAATAAACAAAAAAAAAATTCTCATGCACCTCACGATGGCAAAATCATCAACTGGTGGCAATCAATTGGTAGAAATAGAAATACTGCGAATAATGTAAAGAATGTATTATCAAACTGAATATTATATGAAATATGAGTCCCACAATCACAAGTTCGAAAAAGATTTAAAACATCAAAACTATAAAGAATTTATTAAAAACTCGAATTTTCGGTTTTATCCTAAAAACCATTCTCAAGAGTGACTAAAATTATGATATTTCACAGTATATATACCATTAAGAACGACTGTGGGACTCGTATTTCATTCGTCTCTCGCGATTTATTGCGTAGTTTTATCACGTTATCATGAATATTATATATTGAAATAGATAAAGTTTTTTCAGATGATCCTGCTATAGAAATACATTGAATTTCGCGTCTGATTATCTCGAATACAGTTTTCAGTCAGTGCCGTTCTGCTCTGTATACAAGGAAACTACACGTCGTTCATTCGTTCATTCGTTCTTGCGTTTTGCGAGTGTAAACCTCTGGTCTACCGACCGGGGAAACTACGACACGTGAACAGTAAACGTGAAACCCGTGAGGGCCCTTACACACACCAGTCGTGACAACATCCAAAAGTGGTCTTAAAATCTTAGTATGTTGACTAAGGCTCATAGAACTAGAACTAAACTGGTCTCAGACTATAGTCTTAAATCTAAGCCATGACTATGCAACTGGCTTCTGCTATCAAATACGCTTTCAATGTCCACCAATTCATAATACTGCCAAAATGATTTTTTAAAATACAAAGTTATCGTGGCGTGTTCTACTCTATTTACCCGACTTGACGGCTGATGGAATGTTTTCTTCGGCTGAATTTTTTACGTAATCAAAGATACGTCGATATAATTATCGCCTACAGTCTGAAGAAGAGCGTTTGATTTATCGGGAAGCGCGTTCAGTGGTGTAACATTAAAAATGAACGTTATGCAGCTGGGGCGCTTGACCTTGTTCGTTTAACAATCGTTTCCGACCTATTTCAATGCTACGAGCAAATCGACTGGTTGTGAAAACGTAAACAAGGAAGTATTAAGGTAGGGGTATTTTTTCGTATCAAGGGAGTATATAGCCAAACGAGTGCAGAGGTGTCAAGCACCCTCATTATAATATCGTGTGGATCGAGCGCGATCGAGAAAGATGCACACTTTTTCAATTGCCATGGTAACGGATTTTATTCCGAGTGGTGAGGATACGGATCTCTAGCACAGTCGGGTCGTCTGCAGTACCCGGTACCGAGTCTTCAGTACGTTCAGTTTCTTTCGTCTGTGATTCGGAATAATGATTGTGGGAACTGGAGAATGGTAAGTGTAGCGGGTTGATTCAATGTCTATAGGGAAATTCTGACTATCTATTCTATTCTGACTTGTTTCAAAAAGCCGGATCGATCGGGCGGTCTACTGGTATATACCCGATGGGCCGGAGATTATCGGGTACGGGATGGACAGGAGATTATCCGGCACGGGATGGACAGGAGATTAACCGGTACGTTAGGTAATCCTTGGGATACAATTTTGAGCGAGGAAGTGACTCAGACGATGGAAGGCAATTATCTACAGATGCTAAACATATACGGAGTACGCCGGGTGCAGCTTGGCGTGTATCCTTTCGTACTTAAGGTTTAAAAAAACAGCACTATTCCAGCACTATTCATCCTACTGTAACGGCGTAATACCACGCAATTAGGCTAAATGCTTCGAGATGCGTAGGAACCCACATAAAACTAGAATAAAAAAAAGTTCCCTATATATGTTGTCGTAGGTGACGAATTATGGTTATTTGTACGTATGAAGCCCGTCGGACCTAAGAGACAGATTCATGATGATGAAATAACGGATTCGCTATTCACCCTACAGTCGCGTGATCAAACTATAGGTCAGCTAGGCCGCTGTGAAGTGACGTTTTATACTCTATCGAATGATTATGTTCTTCGACCAAATATTTTATGTCTTCAGGAGCAGAATTAATTAGGCCCAGAAGCAAATAATGTTTACTGTAATCCTCGTGTGAAATCATTGTTTCACTGGAGCTAGAAGCGATATCTAAAGGATTAATCAAATTTTAGTTTTGTTATGTGGTTTGTTTACCTAAGTATAGAACATTGAATGTTGTGCATTTGTCTTTGGGGTTTTTCGCAGCATAAAGTAACATATATATTTTCATTTTCTTCGTGTGTTGTTTATAGGTCGTAGAAATACAAGTAGATTAACCACGAATATGCGCGCAAGGGTTTTCAAGATAACTGGTATAATGATACTGACGCTATTGTCTGTCTACGTATTTTTAAGCTGGAAATCTAAACTACCGGATTCATTCTACGTTTACAAAGTCGAGAAACTGTCGCAGACGTCGAGTTCGAATATGTCGGTCATGGTTACGTTGCCGATGCTGGCGAAACCTAATCAGACCGTCATGGCGGACGTACCTGTCGTGTATCACGAGAACGTGGCTATGTTGCTCGAACAGTTACAGTCAACCGGCACGATATGCCCAACCACTCCTAAACGAATACACCAAACGTGGAAAACCGAACGCATTCCGAAAACGTTCAAGAAATACGTGGCATCGTGGGTTAGATTACATCCCGATTGGGAATATTGGCTGTGGACTGATCTTATCGCGGACGAGTTCGTTAAAAAGAGATTTCCAGCCTATTATCTTATGTTCTTCAAATATTCGAAGGGAATTCAAAGAGCGGACGCGATTCGCTATTTCATTCTGTATACGTTCGGTGGAGTGTACGCCGATTTAGACATCGAGGCCCTGCATCCGTTTAACAGTCTAATAGCAGCTCACACGGCGATGATACCCGAGGATCATCCCGCCCACAGCATCATCTATTTCGGTCGAAAGCGACCGTCGACATTGAACGCGTTGATGATTTCGGCTCCGAAACATAAATATTTTCGAAAAATAATCGAATTTCTACCGAAAGCGAACAAGAAAACTGGTAAAGCCGACGTTCTGTGGAAAACTGGTCCGTTCATGACCGATGATATTCTAGTGTCTTACGAGAAAGCGGCGGGTAACGAAGGTAACCGCACCGTGTCTCTATGCGACGCCGTCTATTTCGCTTCCTACACGAGATTCACCCCGAATTTCGACGATTTCAACGTATCGCCTGTAATAAACAGTTGCAGGAAACCCGGACCCGCTTTATCGCCTCGCCGTAAAATCTGCCAATTGCTGAAACGCACTAAATACAAAAATAAACCGCTCGGTACGGAAGCGATGTCGAATCACCTGTTTCATCACACGTATTACAATAAAGCCGAATACAAGATTCAGTTCTCGATTCGCGACGTCGTCAAAAATCCGTACGATATCAGGAATCATATCGTAGACATGGTAGCGGACGAAGACTTTGCCGCGAAACTTGTTTAGATTAAAATTAAACTTGTTACATTTCGTTGTGCATCGTATAACGCATCGTTGTAGGAGTCGTCGTGTCGCAGAATCTTCCCAATGGGTGTATGGAAAAAATCGATGTTTGAAAAAAAGTCTTGTTATTCTTGTGAAATATCGAAGTATTGTAAAAAAAATGGTTCCAGTGCAATATATAGTCGATGTCTTCCAAACTGAAATTCCATAAATGGTCAAGCGATTTGAAACTATGGTCACGTGCAATCCGTTTCATAAAAGATCGATCAATCGAATCTAAAGAATAGGACGTTCATCGTAATAAAGTCCCTTCTGGAGTTTTTCTAGAGGGTGAGAATTTTGCCAGAGAGTCAAACAAATGAAAATGAACTAATTTGAAATGCTGTAATAAAGCTACTGTGCTATACGCCGGGGTCCATGTTTGTTGCTACGCCGGGGTCCATGTTTGTTGCTACGCCGGGGTCCATGTTTGTTGCTACGCCCGGGTCCATGTTTGTTGCTACGCCGGGGTCCATGTTTGTTGCTACGCCGGGGTCCATGTTTGTTGCTACGCCGGGGTACATGTTTGTTGCTACGCCCGGGTCCATGTTTGTTGCTTATATTGTGTCAAACATTGCATGACTCAGTGATGTAGTACGCCATCGTTAATGAGAACATGTCGAATAGGAATTGCTACGACTGTTCTACTCCCGGGATTTTCTATGTATAATTCTCCCAGAACCTTTGATTCATCGTAAAGGGTAAGCAATGACTCTGTTGAAGTAGATCGCTTTGTCTTCACTTTTTAAATTTCATGAATCAAGAAATATGTTAATCTGAATAGCATTGAATAATTGTATAAGTGTATTAATCTAGAGAAATGTCAGCCATATCCAATGTTAATAAATTATCATGTTTACTTAATTCTCGTCGTAAATCTTTCTGGAATGTTGAACGTCTCTGGCGTTTTTGCCTACGGTGTTTTCTAACGGGATGTGAATGCAGTAAATGCGCAGTCATTTAGAGTTAGTGATGATTCATAACAATCCTTTATCGTGAAAAAAATCTTCAAAAGATCTTAGAATATCATGATACAATGTAGACGTTATATGGAACTCGACGTTATGTGACTCTGACGTTGGGACTGACAGTATGGGACTGGCGTTATGGGACTGACGTTATGGTACTGACGCTATGGGACTGACGCTATGGGACTGACGTTATGGGACTGACGTTATGGGACTGACTTTCTGCGGGAGACAGGTAGAAAATGATGCATTTTTCTGTAAACTTGTACATTGATATTGATAGATCAACACAAATCCATCAGTTTGTAATTAATTCTTATTTGCACATTTCGATAACGTAGTACCATATCATAGTACCATATCTAATCAGAATTAGACGACACACTGGTCCGTATTGTACGTAATAAGGCCGAAATTTAAATTCATATCAATCACCCCATTGTCCCCGAATCTCTCAGTCAGTCTCCTTGTTAATGTGATTTCAATTTTTGAAATTCATCATAGTCTTCAGTCAACTTCTTCCGGACTTAGTTAACTAACTGGACTACTAGTGAACTAACCAGACTATATGTGAACTAACTGGACTATTTAGTCAACTAAGTCGTGTGTGTGAACCCAGGCCGGACTATACCGGTACGTAGGATATTGAGGCCAAAAACCTTTTGTGTCAGCCCCCTGTGGTCATCGGTAAAAGTGCATTTTCCATCATAAATTCGTTGATGTAAGACAAATATTATCTAAATGTCGAATTCACAAATTCAGGAGTCATTTGGGTATTAAGATCTGGAAAATGTGTCCGTAGTTCCAACAATTCAGCGTTTCGCGCTCAATAAAGTAGCGAATTTGTGTTTTCATTTCTGCCCGTTTCGCGATCAGTATGATAGTGAGTTTGTATTTTTCTTGAGGCCTCACACTGACGTTAGGTGCCAGGAAGCGCCTACGCCTACGGACGCAATCACATGATCGACCATAACAAATTTTCGCATGCAACTTTTTTCGTAAATTTTGTCCATTTTGAAGCGGTTTCGTCACTTGTCAGCTACCCCGAGTAAGTGCGTCATGATCTACAATTATTCTTTCGTAAAAGCACAAAATTTGCATTCTGTCACCACTGACATTGAATCGCGACGTTGCCTTGTCAAAATGATGTGATTTCATCATTTCATTTCATCCATCACATCAACAATAAAATCAATCAATTCACCGAATAATTGCCGAGTTGGTTCTAAACAAAACTCTTTATGCTCTAGACTAATAAATTGATAGAGAGCTGGTTCTAACTGTAGTTTGGGTCACCTATCCACTGGGTGGTGCTAGTGTTAAAGAATAGTGTTACATGGTAGGCCTAAGGTTACTGTAGGTATATAACCGATTAGGGACACCTAAACTGCAGTCAAACCGATCCGGTGACTGTCAGGTGACCTGACTGGTATATTGAATTGATTGCAAATTGCTTAAAGAAATTGATGGACAGCATAAATGAGAAGGCTCGTTATAATGTTGAAACTTCAGGAAAATGTTTAGCTCAGTATAGGCCTAAGTCTTCAGGCGTTGGTCCAGCGTCGAAGAAGCTTTTGGTGCTACCTCAAAGGAATATTTCAAAATACAAGCTACATTTTGAATTTTAGAGTCGAAATGATCGAGCATTGCCTAAAAACACTCAGAATGCATGAAAATTAATCTAATTTTGCAAATTTTCAAGCAAAGATGACCAGCAGAGCACCCCCCTCCACTTGAAAACCCTGGATCCAGTCCTGAGCTGATTGCCACACTGCATTGATTAGTTGTCCATTTCTTTATTGCAGATTACAATGGTTATTTGGACATGCGATTGCTTAAACATAAGAATTCACAGTAAAACCAACGTGTTAGAAAGAACTGCACCTTCAGCTATAGGTACGCCAGTCTGTACGCCATGCAGAGTCAGTGTATCTGCCAGTGATTTTGACCTTCTATTTCTAATGAGACCAAACAAACTTTATTACTCATCCATCCAATTCTCTCAATTTCAATAACAATACCCTCTTTATACGGCCTATGCCAAACTCATAAAACGCTCTGTTTTTTCTTGGTCCTAGCATTGGTGTTTAATACCAATAGATCATAAAACCTTAGATGGGGATAACTGCATTGTCAAGGCTTAGATATAAGACTGGTCTAAGACTGTGGGCCTATAAGACTGTAGTTCTTTTGCTAATCTAACAACTTGTCTTAGGCGTCTTAAGTTGTGAAGATTCATAACCGAATTTGGCTAAGACCGATCTAGAATCTAAGCGATAGACTTGGCAACTCTGTACCCCGCGGCCAGTTACGCAGTTGTGATTCTAGTCCTTATCCAGATGGTCTTATTCAAAGCTGGCCTTAAGCTCTTAGACCTGCCATTGAGGAAAGATGGTATTAGTCCGCAATAAACCTGACCCTGAATCATAAATAAATGATAGATTTCTCTTGTTGTTTGGTAGATGCGACAGATCATCAGTATGAAGATGAGTCATTGTTTAGAAATTGCTCCTTAATTCAATTGAATCAAGATGGAATCGCTGAGGTATGTTTATATATATATATATATATATTCCCTGGTGTCAGCCCAGACTACAAGAACATCATTACATTATAGGCCTACTATGCTGTTTACAATCCACCCACCCTTCATTGTATGTATCCCTTGGTGTAATGTATCGGTGAAATTATCTATTATCTGTATTGTAAGATGGAAATACACTGCACCGCGCTGTTTTCGGTACTGCAGAATTTTTTTCGAGGCAGTTTAGGGTCAAAAACCGTCATCACTAAAACGGTTTAAGCAAATTTGACTAGAGTTAGAAATTGCAAATTTCATACCTGACGATGATCTCTAGGGTGAGATCGAAACCTTGTGTATTTTATATATTTTAGATTGTTGGAATAAATAAATTCTTGGTTTTAAAATTCTTTTAATCGGTAGATAGTGGGTTTTGTATCTTACTGACTAGAGTTTTCTTATTTTGTCCGTTGAATTGACTTTAGTGGGATAAAGCTTGAAACTGTTGCACGCACTGAGTGAGAAGTGGGTTCGAGTCCCGCTGGCTGCAGCTTACGGCGTGCGGGCAACACTTCAAAACCTGATGAATAATCCAATATGGTTATTCCGGGATCCAAATGACATAAAGCGAGATAAAAACAAAACGAAAATACAAACGGGAATTTACAGTAGCTTAGTTAGTTCGTTAATTGTTGTAGAGATATGCCGGACTTCTGCGTCAGAAAACAGTTGGTGATTGGTGCGTGGTGCGATGCGTTGGCTGTACGATGACTGTTTACGCTACGCACATTCAACAGCCTGGAAACCGCGTTATCGTTAACATCAAGTTACAAGTACGTTCTTATCGGGAAATTTTGACTCGTGATGTTGTAATACGATTAAAACTTTAGTGAATATAAGCTATTGATTTCATATTTCACCCTTAGCGAGATGACAGCAAAGCCGTTGAACAACTGCGTCTTTCGGAGAATTTTTCGCATTTGTTTGAAATTAAACTGAGCGCTGACAACGACAACCAAACTGAACCGATGTTAGGAGGTAAATATTAGACTTTACACCGATATTAGATTCGTTTTAGACCGTAAAACCAATGGGTATGCATCGGAATGAAGATTCAATCTGTCGCTAGACGGCTGGCGGTGCAGGGCCGACCTTGCTCGGACCAATAATTTCCCAAATTCGTAATTTTCAATGTCCACTCAAATAGAAATTCTCACACACAAAATCAGCCGGAATTATATATGGTTCAAAATGCCGGGAAAATTTATTTATGAGCAAGTACGTGATTTCAAAAGTTTTTCTGGAGGACGGCCCCCACACTAATGAAGCTCACTGGTAACACCTGTTTTGATTTTATTTGATTTGTTTAATGATTATCATGGTACAAATATGAATACATAATTAGTTACTTAATTTAAACATATAATGCATGACAATCATCAGGACCGCGGAAATCATTATATGATTGTCAAGCCGAGGCCCTGTGACCGTAACGTCCCAATTGATCGGTGCGTCTGTGCGTACTCGTATTTTCTAGGTTTATGCCGTGGTCGTTACGAAATGTTACAACCATCGATTAACAGCGTACAAAAAAAACTCACCGACTTTTTGGTCGATGAAGAAGCTGCGATGGAGGAACGCATCAGGTACGACACAAATAACATTCATTCGCCTACAGGGGGTCTAGTTTCACTAAAAAAAATTTTACTCAAATTTTTAGTGTAATCGCTTTTGGTTACTTCATATTTTCAATGCGGACAACAATTCAAACTTAACCGTTTTAGGCCTACACTTTTTCGTGAAACTGGGCCCAGTGGTTGAAAATCCTGTAAATTCATGGACCCAGTTCCACAGTTCTGAGTTAATTTCACAGTTAACTCATTGAAAGTGAACTGATTTCAACTCTAACTCACAACTTTGGAACCGGGTCATGGAAAATAGATGATTAGATTAAAAACCTATTATAAATAAATCTGATGATAAAAAAACATAATTTACTTCAGATAATTGAGACTGTATAGACTCCCCTATATTAGGTCTACTGACTCGAGCCCATGTCATTTTAATGTACATTCGCGGTTGTTCTCTTTCTTGCAGGAAATTTGAAGAAGTCGAACGCAATAAATTCGCCGCTTTGCGAAGTAAGGCACGTAATGAAAAGAGCAAGTTGATGAATTTGATGATGGCGACGGATGAAAATGAAGAAATTGAATCCGAAACAGCAACAGACGACAACACTTCATCTAGTCTTGTTCATAGATTGAATAGTAAGTTGCAAGTAGTAGTTATGTGTGTGTGGGGGGGGGGGGTGAGAAACGTAGCCACTCAAGAAAATTGTGGGCGTTTTAGATGCATTTCCGGCCATTGTTGGTGAATATTTCATATAGTTGAAACAATGGAGATAAAGTATGCTTTATTGTTCCAACAAGAGTGATTTTGAATAAAGGGTTCATGCATTGTACAAAGTCTGTGATAACACTATCCTTTTTAATGGCGCTGCTAACTAAATACGGACATTTTGAAAATACCATTCTTTATAACACTGCCAAATTTGTTTAAACACCATATTTTGTATCGGTCCCAATAAAGGCATTATAAAGGACTTTACTGTATATTGAATGTCAGTTATAATCATTAGGATACATGCCATTGCTAGAATTTGAGATTGATTTTGTTTTGTGTCTCTCATCGCAGAAGTAAGCATATCATCCCCTGATGGCAGCAGTAATGAATACGATTGGACCGCGCGAGATTCAACTAAAACTCGTATGAAGCCTGTAAGCGTTTAAACACTGTGAATTTCAGATCTTATAGTTATACAATCTAACTCGGTTAAAATTATAGATCGTTATGTTGATGACTTATTCAAATTACATATTTCTCTTAATAGTGAATTGAATTGCTAATAATACATATCGGGGACTCTAAAGATGACTTCAGTTATATGACTTACCTGACTTCACTGAGGATTCTTTGACAATTTTTCGGCGCTTATTTATTCTTAATGCATTTTCTATTTCAGTTAAAACCGGTGAAAAAGTCTCCAAATCAATCAGCTCATAGTCCTGATACGGAAGGTTAGTACGTTTGACGCTACTGCAGCATCTGTGGATTCCACTCTAACAGTCTTTACTCCTCCCTGTCAATAGTGTTTTCCCTATGATTAACTGATTAACTGAATGGGGGGAAAGGTGTATTTTCCCTTACCTACTTTTTCCAAAAATGTCTGTCCATACATTTTATAAAACTGTTGCAAATCACGCCAACTTTTTTCTGAGAAATTTATCAAATCAAATTCAATGGAAATGCATTGAGAATTGGACAGAAAAATTAACCTCATTTGACGCCTTAAAACTGTGCACTAGTCGCGTTATCTGGCGGGATATCCCGGGCTGTTTCACAATGTAGACCATAAACGTTTATATTCACATACGTATCAATGATAGTTTAAAGAAATTGTTTTCATCACCTTTTATACAGACATGTTTGGAATGGATGGTTTTGACAACGAAACCGACGACATCCAAGCTTATTCCGAGTCCGATGATGAAAACGACACGGACGGTAAGTCCTCATTTACTGAAAATCCTGTAATCGCCGGAGACATTTATTTCAATTAATTAGATAGAAATAGTTATAGGCAGTTATGAATGAGAATTGTTTTGTTTGTTAACAGACAGTAGTATGAGCACGAGTAGTGATACATGGAATCGTAACAGTCGCGGTATGATGTATTCAATGTCTTTACCCGTATCAGTTCCTTCGTGGTCGATAAACAAACGCTCGCAACAATTAGATGATATCGATGATGAAGTAAGTAATTAGTTTCAATTGTCATTCGAAACAGGTTCCCTCCAACTTCTTCAAAATGGTAAATGCTTTTAAAAGTGCTTGAAACTTCAGTTATCTGAGTTAGTCGACTCTATTAGCGCACTAAGTGAAACCGAATGTCACTTAGTCTGAACTATTGTCTGTAAATCATTGACTTCGTGATTGAGCTGTATTTAGGACCTAATTTTGTAACTATAGTCTGTAATTAGTCGCTGTATTTTCAAAATGGCCGACATTGTGAAATGTATCACATCCGAACCATAGTGTGTTCGGTTAAGTTTGTCGCGTTTCTTTTATAAAAACATCCGAAATTGTTTATCATTTCAGCCGCCTCAGGACATCGCGGCCAGCATCAAGGCCATCGCTCAAAGTATCCACGAAGACGGACGAGAAATATTCGGCGATTTGCCGCGGCGCAAAAAATTCAGCACGGTCGATCTGGTGAAAAGATGAACCGAGTTGTTACCGCGCGCGCTAACAATGATCTGATTTCAAGAACGAACAATTTTCAAGGTTTTTCTTCCAACGTCGTCGTAAGCTGCGGTTTATTTAAACCGTGTTTCTCCCCGATTCAAATCAACAATGTCAACCGTTACAACGTCAACAAACGTTCAATTTATCGGTCCTTCATCCTCTGTATTGTCACCGTCGTCGCAGTCGCACTGTTTTTGTCTTTTATCGAGTTTTGCTTTAGTTTGATAAAATACTCGAGTTCGCTGTCCATGTCTGTGGTAATACAGTGCTGCCCCCAGTTGACACTATTAGTAACCTGGTACTTGGACAATATTTGGACGGTTCATTTTGATGTAATGTTTTGAATTATTTTCCATATAAAATTTCGCTTAGTTTTCTGAAGTTGGCCTTATGCGAATTGGTTTGGTTCGATCATTGGATTTTGATATTTTTTCCTTCTCAAAACTTGCACTGCACTATATTAGCCAAACCATATAATGATTGAAAATTTGCTCCAACTATTCTAACCGCTATTGAGGTGGGTTTTCACGAGCAGTTTCCTGCTACGTGAAAATACCCCTAGTGACAACAAATATCAGTGTGCAGGCTAATTCGAGCAAGTAAATTTGAATGCGCTTTTACGGGCAGTTTCCTGTTGCGTGGACAAAAAAGCTTTTGCATGTAATTTCCTGCTGCTGTATTTTTCTGCGCTCAGCTAGTTTTTCTGCATTTTTACGAGCGATTTCCAGCGACATCATGGCGTCTCTATGACTCCTTCTGAACAGATAGTGCTTTTAAAGGTGCTTTAAACTCCTTTTGATTTGTACAAAATACCCAAAACTCCTTCAATTTTGAGCAATTAGAAATGATTGTAGTTGTACAGTAAACTCAATACCGTTCTCCTGTAACAAACCTTATATCCAGGAATGACCGATCTGAAGGAACCCTGCAACAGGAAAAGCAAACTGAAAATCAGCCTTCAATATTTTTCGAATGTTTATTTTCGCGCTAAGGAATGGTTTCCTTTGTCCCACCCCTGGCGGTATTCGAAGGGTGAAAAATGTATTAAGTATTATCGTAATTGTTTCTTCTAAGGAAGAAGTTTGATAGTCATATTGTATATTATATATACAACGTTAATAAGTCTCCTAAAAACCTGAGTCTTCATTAAACTGTGCTTTACACTGGCTTCTTACAGGTTTTGGAAAATGGGAATTGTTTTTCCAGGCCCCTGAACAGGTGTGAAAATTTTTTTTCTTTATAGCTATATTAACTCTATGGAAAATGGTCCCAAATTAAGATTTTTTTTCTATTTTGAATATTCAGCTGTATGCCTTAATGTCTTACTACGCATTTGATATCAAACTTAACAAAAATTTGTAATTGGCACTTGTTTACTTTGAATGGGCTTACATAGCCCGTTCTAGGTTGGCAATAGGGGTATGGAAAAGTAATGGAAAATGAAATTTCGAAACCTGTAAGAACCCTGTTTATATACCTTCACATCAGACCAGTGAATAGTAAGAATCTAAGTCGCGTTATAATCGTCTGTAGTCTATGATGTGGTCGGGCGTCTAATCACGAATTTGTAAATATTACCGGGTTATGAATTTTCTACGTTTAGTAATTATTTCGGGTTCGATTATCCATGTTCGGAATAAATCTTAATTACGCGATGTAAATTATTGCGATTAAATTTGTTGGAAATGTTGCCATGTTACGACACGTACTCAGTAGTATCACGAAGTAGGCAAACCACGAAAATACAAAATCTGAAATTAATCCATCCTCAGTTCATACAACACTATTTGCTTCATAGGTATTATTTGCCCCATTAAACCCTTTTTGCCAAATACCAAGTTAAAGTTCTGCCATTTCGAATGAATAGATTTTTTCGAAATGAGTGACTAGGGCATGTAAAAATAGATAAAATTGTAGACCAGTAAGGCTAAACAAAAATGATACCTTGTTTCTCCGCAGTGGCCGGGTCATTTTTGTAGAATATGATAAAATTTGTAAACAGTTCATTTCTACCGCGGCCGGGTCTGTTATGGTAAAATTGATCACGATTTTAAAAAAAGTAATGTATAGGGTAGATAGGCGGCCGGCCGGGTCAACATTTAAGCTCAGCAGAGCGGAGAAACAAGGTATCAATTTTTTTTAGCCTAAAATGTGTATATCTAAGGATGGGTTGAGGTATGCATCAATTACTTAATGCCTTACAGCTATGTATTTGCATTTAATAGAAAATCTAATGCATTACAAAATACTTCTATCAGGTGATTAGAGCAAGTATTTATCAACTACCATAGATAATTCTTTAGGGGGGGCATCCATAAAATATGTATGCAAGCCCTAGCTAGGAGCACGTGTTGAAATGTGTGTTTTTAGTAGCAAGGTAGCATTTAAAGTAATCAAGTGTACAATTTTCCTGTGGTAGGAAGGACCTGCTGATAACGATAGGTAATTTTTGCGTAAATATTTTATGGACGCCACCTGCTAAAACCTATTTTGCAAAATTTAAGAAAAATCATGATTACTTCGGATATTTTGATTCACTCGAAACTATTTCTCTGCTTTCATGTTAATAGAACATTGAGTTTAATACGATTTGTGTAGATTTGTTTATGATGTCTTTGTGTATCAAATCTGGTGCGACATTTCGGTTTATATATTTAATAAATTCTGATTTTTAGAAGTTAATCATTTATTACACAATTTGATTTCATTCTAGTCCGGATACCACACGCCAGGTTTCTGAGAGATTCGATGAATTGGATATCACATCAACCGAGTACACTACTAGACCACCGAGCTCTATTATGTATGTACCTTACATGTACCCCTTTACAGCGCCCCCTGTAGGGTAAATCAGGACATAGCTTTATGTTTGTGTAAGCCTTGGTCCGTAGATACGGCATCCTAAGTTTCAGAAAAATTGGATAAGAATTTTAGGAAAAGTGGTAATTTGAAGAAAAATTTAATGGATAGAAATTTTTTGTCCGTGCAAATGGGACAAAAAAAATTCCATTGAAACACGACTAAAAGATTCTTCAGATCATAATGATTTCAATGACACCGCGGCAATCAAAAGATTGATTTAATCTTAGAAATTTTTTATTTTTTAAGAAATTTTATTATAAATTAATTCTGATTCACTAAAAAAATACAAAGTATAAAAAGAAAATAGTTAAACGTCTAAATAAAGATATTCGACCTTTCTAAGATTCAAAGGCTTTGATATAACAAATGTGTAATTGCATTGTCTTTCTAACGGTCGGATATGACTCGACTAATTGAGAAAACTCAATCAGAAGTTTGACACACAGTTCCTTCTTGTTGGATTTTTCTATATAAGCTTATATACGCCGCGACTTTGGTAGTTTCCGGTAATAAAACGTTTTCGGTGAACGAGATTTTACTCGCGTACCGGCTATCGCGAGACGCGAGTCTGATATATCGAAAAAATCCGATAACGAAATCGTAACAGTTGTGATCATCCGAGTGATACCTGAATAAAAAGAAAGAAATACAGTTCAATGATTAATAGCATCGACGGTAATTCATCTTAAGCTTTTTGTACATAATGATAAGGACAAGCGATAGATAAATGTTAATTAAAACTACTGTGAAGGTTTACTGATATTGCACTCGATCCACCCCCAAGCCCTCTGCCCTGCCTAATGCCAGGTTTTTTTTCTGAGAATGGAAGATCAGTATTTCGTCTTTGAGCTTGTAAAAATGAACCCACCGTCATACTCTCTTTACAGCCAAAAAAATGACACCTTGTTTCTCCTAATTGGCCACCCAGCCCGGGTCAATATTTAAGCTCAGCAGAAAGGGGAAACAAGGCATCAATATCTTTAATCTTTACTATATACACTGAAGTAGATAACCTCAGGCTCTCATGCGAGGCTATCACAGATCCTACACAACTGATATTATGATGTAGGGAGTGGATAAATTTGACACATCCCCTCGTAGATACACTAGACCTACTTCTACATACATTACCTGTTTTGATGCCAGTCAGGATATTGTGAATAATGGCGCAGAGAATCGTCCCAGGTTACCGTAGTTTCCTCGGCTGAATGCGGCGGCATCGCGATAGATAAACAGTCGGTTCGTTTCCAAACATCGGATCCTATATTCAGTCCATTTTCATCGTAATCGTAAACTTCACCTAAAACAGATCCCGTTTTAATTCAGATAGCAGCCTGCGGTTTGTGGCCGATATAATGCTCTGTGATGTCACGTGTAAAACCTGTTATCAGCTCTAGACTCACCTGTCGACGATGTTATACCTATGTGTAGATTATCCGAGGCCGTGTATGATCTGGAAAAATTACTTGAATCTTATTGAAAATATAACGGCTGATTAGGTTGAAGATATGATAGTCTGCTGAAGGAGAATGGCCTACCAAGCTCACCCTTGTGATTATTCAATCAGGAGCCGGTAGTGATAGTGATATATCACTGGCGCAAGTCAATTAACTGAGACTGAGAGAACCTTGGTATCGGATGAGGTAGATGCTGGGCTATCTGTTTTCAGGCACTACTGTACTTTGTACCCCACCAGTACCACGAAATTCCTTCATTACTGTATAACAATAGTTGAGGAGGTCTGGGGATTACTAATCAACAACTTTTGACCCAAAAAGGTGTGATTGATTATCTTATCTAATTTAGATTGTGTTACTGTTAGATAGTGTTCTAAACTTACTCAATAAAGTGACCGACTGTGGGCCGAATAACGACACTGTACGGAGATTGAGAGACTGTTATAAATGGACTGGGTATTTTATACGGCGGTATTAACGATAAAGACCGCTCTGTATCCAGTCCGCAGACTGGACACCACTGTGGAAAGTTCGAATAGAATATTTTTGTCCGCTTTTCGCAGTGACAAAAACAATATATGGGCGCCGCCATTTTGTTATCATGTGATCAATTCAAGTTGGAGCAAAGTCTGAATCTCGATGAAAAGAATTTATTTTCCATGGACTAAAATGTAATGTTTAGAAAAAGGATCCAAAAATTATAATATGTTCCTCTCCTGCTCTTGTTCAGGCTTCTGCTCCTGGCAACCAGTTAGCCAACTACGCCTGGCAAGCGAGGATGCACTGAGGTGTAGACTGGTTATCGGTCTGAGTTAATTTGAATTTGGTCTGGGTCAGGCAACCAGTCCAACGGAGGAGTAAACACCAATAGCGGGTAACTCCTAAGAAATATTGTTCCGGTCCGGTGAGTCATCGATGAGCAATGAGTGGATGTGATTGTGAAACAGTAAAAGATTCAGAAATATTTTGAAGCTTAAGTGCGTCATGGAAGGTCTTCGAAAAGTTTTCAGCTGCATCGGAAAGAATTCCGAGGACAGCAAAGAAGATGCCCCGAAATCACTTCATAAAATGGAAAGGTAAGACAGATGCTCCGCCTCCGCCGGTTTCACTTTCAGTTTCAGTTTCTCAATAATCACTTCAAGGCGCTGATTAAGGCAGTTCCTCCCTCTACACTGATAAATATCTAGTACTCCAGTTCTCATATCATTATAGAACATCCCTAAAAATGTGTTAGTCCTCTTTGAAAGATGATTTAAGAGGGGTCGTGCAGCAAGAGTTGGCTCGATTGATCTTGAACCATTGAGCATCCCGATTGTGAGCGAGGCCGAATTGGACCTACATTCTGAACAAGTGGCCATTCTTATTCTTGATGATAGCCTACTGATGATAGACGATTGTAGAGCGATCTACAAAAAGTCTCTTACCAAGGAGACGCCATTCAGAATCAAAAATGAGACATCCTCCAGACTCGGAAAGTTGTCTTCTGTCCATAAAGGCATAGGACTATTGCCAACAGTGGTCTCCTATCTAAAGGAGACACCTTCCAGACTGGTAGATTGGTCCTCTGCAGGAGACTCGCCATCTGAGTCAAATCTCAATTCAGAACTGTGGAACTGGGACCTGCACTATCATGGTGAATGCAACAGCTTCACGTCTTCTTATTGCAAGTCAAGCTTGGAGTAATCAGACTGAATTCAGTCTGATTACTCCCAAGCTTCTCACTGCGCCAGAGCAGCTGAGTGTGTTGAATAGATGATCTTTCCTACCAGCTGCAGTACAGGGTCCTGACACAAAAAGTCTTTGACCCCAGTATCCAGGTACTATATGTAAAAAGTCTTTTTATATATAGTACCTAGGATACTGGGGTCAAAAACTTTTTTTGTGTCAGGTCACTGTTAGTCTGGTTACAGTTCTCGTTATTTGTAGAATGACGGCTAGGAATTAGACAAAGTCACTGTGAACTGCAGAAAGGAACTGTCAACTTACTCGCTGTCAAATTACTCGCAGTCATTTATAATGAATTTATTGATTTTTCATTATTTTCAGCGTGACTGATTCTATAAAAGCGACCGTTTACGGTAACTGTATCGGAGACGCGATCGGATTGTTATCGGAATTCATGAGTAAAACCGACGCGGAGAAATCTTACGGTAAACACGCCGGAAAGATCGCCTACAAGATGAAAGTCGACGACGGTCATCGTTCTCGATGGGAGGTCGGAGACTGGACCGATGATTCCGATCAGATGATATTGATCATGAAAAGTTTGCTGGATAACGAAGGCGAGGTATGTCATTCATTAGGGACGGATTTAGAGGGTGGTATCAGGGGTCCGGATACCTGCCTTCGCATTGAAGTTGCCATTTTCATCAATTCAAAGATCATTAAAAGCTACAAATTTGACACTCATCCCTTCAGAAATTGCATATAGTTTCAGACGTAGTTCTTCAAAAATATATAGGCCTAGTATGGAGTGTGGGACCCGATAGTAGCCTAGCTGTTTTATCGGAAAAATGCCTTTACTTCTGGACTCGGCCTGTACAAATTTCCTAGATCTGTAATAATCTGATAATGATTGAATGTTGGCTAATTCTCTAGAATGCTCAAAATTGGAAATCGTTTATACGTTTGCTTTACCATTTTTATTATTGACCGATTGCAGGTGAATGTCGTCGATTATTCTAAAAAGCTTAAGGATTGGCAACAACACGGATTTGAAGAGTTGGGAGATAAAGGAGGTATGGGCATCGGAACTACAACGGTGCAAGTCCTAACCCATGAGAAATTCTTAGAAGATCCGCATGCGGTATGTACCGGCAGTGTTTAAGTTCATTTTGGTATTTTTTTGCCCATTTGGGACTTTAGTCGGACTTTAAAAATGTGGAATGCGGTTCTGCCCTTATTGAGGCTACCAGATAACTCATACTATTGCCATCATGTAGATAAATTGTTGTAACGTCTGCCATTAAAGTTGGCTACGTTCCAACCAGCTACTCAACATTTGGCGTATCTGATTTCTCAACTACATGTACGCTGTTTAAAATGAAATATGTGCGCGAATTAATCACTTCTGGCAGTTGACTTTGTAACTCTAAATTTCGCCTAACTGAGTCGAATTCAATATCAAGTCTATTTAGACTTCAATTATTTGTACGCAGGCATTACTTTCTAAAAAAGGAATGAGTCATATTATTCGTAATTCATTTACACCTTTTTCGGGCATTATTTGTATTTTCAATTTTATCTTTAGTATATTTGATGGCAAATCATACAAGCCTTAACTGTACATTAGTAATAATACAGTAATCTTTATAGTCTTTTAAAACTTACAATGATTTGTCCTGAGATTTCCTGATGCATACTCATTGTAACGGTTTGGCCTTGTCAAAGTTTTGATTTGCAAGTTATGCGGCAACACATTACATGTAGTAATCTCTTAGCTATATTAGAAATTTAACCAAATTTGTCGGGAAGGACTGTTGTGTAAATGCTGATACCGATCTGTTTTATATCTGTTATAGGCTGCGGAACAAGTTTGGGAAAGAAGTAATCGACGTGTAGCTCCTAACGGCGGTGTCATGAGGACATCGGTCGCTGGTGTTTATAGGTTCAACGATATCGAAGCTGTAATCCGTAATACTTTGTCGTTTTGCAAAGTGACGCACGCCGACCCGAGGTAAATGAAATACAGCGATACCGCGTTGCGGTTGAGTCGTTGAAATTCCGTTCATTCTGAATTCTATCTTTACTTCCTCAGGTGTCAGGCAAGCTGCGTTGCGGTGACGACCGCGATAGCGCAAATGTTACAACGCAAGCACGTCGATGAGACCGGGCGACACGATGCCGATAAAATCATGGAGGAAAGTTTTGAGCACGCGAAGAAATATCTGGTTAACGCGGAGGGCTCCCAGGATGAGGTATGTTTTACTAAGAAATTTCCTTCAAACGTCGAATTGATGATAATGATAAATTTGACTTAGTAGAATCAGTCACAATTATATATAATAGATTCCTCCTGAGTATCCGCCGGTCGACGTGCACTGAATTAATTAAAAATTCATTTCGAAAAACCTTTTATTCGTCTCATTCACAACTCAGTGAAATATATATGAGTCCAATGACATCAAGTACGGTCCAGTTTACTGTAGTTCGCCACAACACGGAAATAGTGTGACTACCGAATTTCCTGATTCTCAACTCGGTGAAATATCTACGGCAGTCCCAATGCTACGGAGTTATAGCCTTGATTCAGTGAAATATTGACTGCAGTCCCAAAGCTTCCGAGTTCCCTGATTCTCAACTCAGTGAAATATTTACGGCAGTACCAACAATGCTACTGTACAAGTCAACATTTAATACATAATTCAAATATCGTGTTGTAGGAGTTTGTAACAGAATTTCGTCGACACATGTTCGCCGAGTCGATATCCGACCTACAACTCGGCGAGGAGCAGAAAATCGGTTACACGTTGAAAACGATGGGCGCCGGTTTCTGGGCATTTAGACAGACGAATTTTCGCACGGCGCTGGAAGCGGTTTTATTCGAAGGCGGCGACGCCGACACGAACGGAGCGGTCGCCGGAGCGCTGTTAGGTTGTAAACTCGGATTGAAAGCGTTTCCGAAATCGTGGCTTAATCAACTGTTGCACAAAACGTGGCTCGACGGGATTTTAGAAAGGTAAATTTGACCCTCGAATTCCTCCGGGGTTCATTAGATATGGGAAATAACGATGACGAATCTTTTTCAAGGAATAGCACCAACTTATCGTGATAGGTATTGAATGTGACTTTAGGTTAGTGAAAATTGAAGAACTCGCCAAAAATTGCAGATAAATTCCTGACAAAACTAGATTTTGTCTTTCTATGAATTTGAGCGCGCATCCATCGCCATTTGTTCCAATTCGGTCTTTGATTTCTTTGTAATTAACTATCTATATTTGACAGTGAGAATAACTGAAATCAGGTTCAAAGTGAGCATCTAACGGCCATTTATTTGGTTTCTGCCACACTCAGTTTTCATATTCCTGATTGTGCAAAAATTTAGTTCATCGTCCAATAAAATTATGTTCAGTAAAACTGGTTTGAATGTATATCGATTCAAGCATCGATCTATGATAAAAATATTCATTGGAATTATGAAGATTTATTTGAGATCGATGATGATTTTCGTTTGTTTTATTTCAGATTCATTGAATTAACAGAAACGAAACAGACAGAAAATACCGCAACTACGGAGGAGCAGAATGCGCAGGAGGAGCAGGCGGCTGAGCAAGATCAGAAACCAGAGCCTGATCAGGAGCAGGAGCAGAAGCCCGAACAAGAGCAGGAGCAGAATGAGGAGCCACAGAAGGAGGAATCGCAGCAGGAGCAGGAACAGAATGGGAAGCAGATTGATAATTCCACAGCTATAGATCAGTCTGAAGTCGAGATCACTACTGCTGCTGACTGACGCGTTCCGCTCCGAAACTGAACCTTACAGTGAAAAATACAGCTGAAAAAAAAACTAATAAATAATTCCATTATTATTTCATCTGAAATTTACACCCAAATTATTTTGTGAAGAAAATTTATTTTGTATTCAGATGGTAAACTCTGTGTTACTTTGTAAACATTTCACCGATGTTCGGAATCAGGGATATAGAAGGTTGTAAAATATTCACCGACTTGACGGATTTAATGAGTTGCAAGTAAGACTTGAGTCTACTGTTTTAATGTATGCCAGTATGTATTATTCAGATATACACGCTGGAAGATAATATATATAGATATTGTACTATTAGTCTTAGTATTTGTGATGGTGCTAATTTTGCTTTTAACTAGTCCTTATATTGATACATTTATATTTTTCATTGAATCAAAACTTTTTTCATCAATTTATTTAATGCGCTTTTGTTATGATAATTAGATTAGAATTAGTTTGTTTAATGTGATATTTTTTATGATAACTCAATTTACTACAGTGAAAACAAAATGGTCGCATTGCTTAATTCATCTCTTATTTTTCAAATCCCGATGTAGCCTTTTGCCAAATCAAGTCGTCAATGTAATAATGATCTTCGTATCTACGACAATTTGAACTGACTTTGATTGTTGGTATCCATTGACAAGTGCCTGTACCTATCAATCAATTGAAAAAAAAACCACAATTATGATGAAAAAATGAAAGACTAGCGATGTTTCGACTCAATTCTAGCTGCCATTCTCGAAACTGAAACAATTATTTTCCAAACATATTTTTTTCAAACATGGCTCATAGAATTGAGTGGAAACAGGGAAAATAGACGTATAGTTTTGCGGTTCCGGTGCCTTCGTCGTGGAGATGCTTAATGCAGCTTTGACTAGGAATGACGTACATCATGTATGCTTTGCTTTTGGATAAATGGCTTTGTAAGATTCATCTCTCGAACTTATTTACTATTTGTAAGATTCATTACTGACCTAATTTCCATTAAACGATATCAGATATTATGTGTTTCTGTATTTACGCTTTTACATTCAACTTTACAATGATGATAATTACGATTATTTTGTTATTTCGATTTTATTTGCGCTAGGAGCCAGCAGAGATTTAAATACCTTCACTTGACGTCCTTTATTTCTATTGTCGTAAAGTACCAGTTGCTTTTTAATGTTATGACAAACTTATCTATTTTAAGTTATGTCTTATATCATTGACGCTTAATGTATTCATCAATTTTAATTTGTGAAAATAAATTATATTATGTTCATTTCTTGTATTTTGTTGAATTGCAGAGTTTCGCATTTAAGATTTTGATTTTATTCGGGCAGTTCCTACAGACCGGTCATACCGGGATATAAGGAGTTTTAAGGGGAGAACTTTTCATATTTCGAGCAAGTGTCTGCTTCGCTTGCGCTTGCCCAATAACTGTAGACTCTCCTACAGTCGTTTCGTAAGCAAATTTTTTAGAATCGACTGAATTCATGAATTTGCAAGTAAGACTTGCAAATTTCTACATCATATTTTTCAGGTTGGAGGCGCAAGGCGTAGGAGGTGCATATATTTGAACAAAATTTCTTGTCGCTCTCGACTAACTGTCCACAAGCCTTTTTCCTGTTTGGCGTAACAGTATTTCTCAGCCGACTGAGGGCTATCACCATTCACTTCTTACTCTTCACCATCAGAATACGTTACCACATATTTCCTGAAGATGAAAATTTGGCCAAAATGACTGTCATGTCTGTTTTTAGGATGTTTGTCATCATTAGGAACTATAGTATATATTGACATTTTTGTTAGTTGATCAGGACTACATCGAACTGGAAGTTGGCAGCGTTAGAACTCACCGAGAGGATAAACAAACAATCGAACACATATTGGGAGAACTTGACTTCAGTTATAGTGAACTTTACGAGGACTAAATATGTGACACTACCGATTTGCTTTTGAACTAAAAACAGGGCAACTGGAAAAAAAACTGCGTGGCATCTAGAACCTGTTGTTCTCTCCCAGACGAAACTAGGAATATCCCCGATTCAAATTTACTCTTAAGCCTAATTCTTTCATAGAAAGTTGTTCCTTTATAGTTTCAAAGCATTTTTTCTGGTTACAGTGTTAGTGGTAGTTGAATGCACTATTTTAGAGAATAAAATTTAATTTGCTCAGAATTCTTCCTTTGGCATGTGAGCCTATCGCTTTACCGGATGCTAATACATTCCGCTGACAAAAGAGTTCTATCAAAAATGGTTTGAAATTCGTTTTAAAAGGATGATCCCTTCAAAAAAACCTTGAACGATAGTAGAATTATTCATATACAATGGAATCGTATTAAACATTGAACGAAATTCGGCTAAGAAAAATATCTTTATTACTCGCATTCCACAGTAAGATAGCGAGGCCGAGTTAGATATCTACCGTACAGTGCTGCCCCTATGAATTACGATAGCGGAATTTCTGTGAACTAAAATAGTGGCGCATATTTACCGCCGGAATTTAAATTTCCTTATTACGTACAATACGGACCAGTGTGGCGCCTAATTCTGATTGAATATGATACTATGAAAACGTTCTGAATTTTGTATGATATTTCCTAATTTTTTAGGTAACATATTTAATTCTTTTTAGCTAAAATTCACTTACCTATCAATTAATGTAGTATTTATATACAGAATAACTTATTCATTTACATTTTTGCATGATAAAATTGACAAAATGTCCATATTTTTTCTTCGATATATTCTAATTGCGCAGAAATAATCAGGGAACATACAAACACCTGTCGCTCTCTCCCCGACCATACTAGAAATACCCCGATTCAAATTTATTCTTTCAAGGCTTATTCTTTTATAGAAATATTGTTTGGCCAGACGTTTCAGAGCAGTTTTCAGAGTTTGAGAAATTTCCTCGGAATCCGGCCCGCAAATCGGTAATTAGTTCGTCCACTCCTGCCGTTCGAAGACGCTGGCAAGCGAGTATTATGTTAGTTCACGTTTTCCACGCTATCGTTATACATAGGGGCAGCACTAGATGGTCAAGATTAGATCGCACTATTTTTACTGTGGAGCGGGCTCAATTCAATCGCTAATTCTTTATTTACAGTGAACTATTCTCTCAATTGATAAAGACTTTAAAGCCACGATGATTTTAAATGTACGACTTTTGAATTGGGTAAAAAGATAAGAATTCATCATATTTTATGTCCTCAGGGACGCACAGGGGGACCTCACTCCAATTGACTTCGCAAACACGTCACGACACACTAGTGAGGCCGGCCAGGCCCTGACTCGACCAGTTAGTTACAATGGCTTTCTCCCTGCCACAGGCTGGGCTCTTGTGAAAAACGAGAATCTGTTAATCCAGTGTGACCAGGGGACTGAAAACTGCTGAAAACCTTTGCTGAAGCCTTTAGGCTACTATGTCAGAGTAATTGTACTGTTTTGCTCCCCTTTTCACCCATCCTCCCTCGACCTCTCACCCCATCCTCCCCCAACCTCTCACCCCATCCTCCCTCAACCTCTCACCCCATCCTCCCCAACCTCTCACCCCATCCTCCCCCAACTTCTCGCAGTCAGTCTCCCTGTTAATGTGATTTCAATTTTAGTATTTCAGGTTTTCCTCTGTCGGGCTGTGGTGTAGTAGACTTCATCACGAATACTGGACGTGGTGGACTTCAACTGAAATTTATCACAGTTTTACTTCTTCGGGACTACTAGTGAACTAACCCGACTATATGTGAACTAACCGGACCATTTAGTCCATTTAGGACCATTTAGATTGATACTCATAAAAAACAGTCAGTGGTGGACTCCAGGAGGTGTTGAACTCTGTATGTGGATTTGTGGAACTCGGTGGACTACCATTACTGCTAGACAAGGGCTAGTGAGTGTGTGAGTAGAATTTCTTAAAAGTTTCCCAAACAATTATGAGAAAGCAGTTTATCTGTAAACACTGTTCACTGCATTTCATAAGAATTGTCAATGTGGTTATTTGAAGCAGCCTGTAATTGTGTTGCAGGAATTATAATTCAGGGTTTTTAGTAAGAGAATCAATTTCTACCTTAAAAATTAATTGAATATTTGACATCATTGAATAAAAATCGTTTTCGGAACGAATTTCGCGGGCGAATTTCATCAAAATTTGTGACGAAATTAAGGGGGTCAAAACACGAAATCCTGAATATCTCATTTTAGGAGCCTCGGATCCTAAATCTAACCTCATATTTGTAACCAGCACCCCAAAAAACATGTCTGCACTAAATTTTATTAAAATTGGGCCAAAAAAATATTTTGACTTTGTACCCCATTTTTGGGGTGCATATTTTGGGCATTAAAACCCTTATTTGCCCATGAAGATGAATGCCGATTCAAAATCTGATTGCGGATCCGGAATCTACACCTCAGAATACATATTCCTACCAAATTTCGAAGGAATCAGAGAAAAAAAAGTTTTCGCCGAAAAAAAACTCCTGGACTAACACCTTAGATTTTTGCCATTTTTAGCCAAAAAATCGAATCTCTTCGATTTGCTTGAAATTTCAGTCATTTATATTGTCAGGGGTGCTGATTCCAAATCTGCAATCAGATTTTGAATATCTCGAAAACTCTGGGGTCCAAGGCCTTTTGAAAATTTAGGGGTCCTCGAATTTCTCATTTTCTGGGCCTCGGATCCTAAAAATTCTTTCAGATTTGTGATCAGCACCCCAGAATACATGTCTAACCGGAATTTCATCAAAATCGGAGACAAAAAATATTTGACCCCGACACTCATCTTGGGTAGTAGCCTACCTTAGATTGCCATTTCTCTGATATACCGGTAACTAGACTTAACTCTTACACTGTGTATTACTGTTTGGTGGACTCAAATCTATTAAGTTTCATTTATATCTTTTAGGATGTTTCTCATCATTAGGATGGAATTATTGACTTTTTGAGTTTGATGATCAGGATCAGATGAACTGGATAAATATGTGTTGGCAGTGTTAGACCTCACCGGGAGGATAAACAAACAAACGAACAAATATTGGGAGAACTTGAATTCAAATTTACTCTTCTTTAATAGTTTCCGAGCATTATTTCTGGTTACAGTGTTAGTGGTAGTTGAATGCACTATTTTAGAGAATAAAATATAATTTGATTGAAATTCTTCCTTTGGCATGTGAGCCTAGCGCTTTACTGGATGCTAATACATTCCGCAGACAAAATAGTTCTATCAAAAACGGTTTGAAATTCGTTTTAGAAAGATGATCCCCTTCTGAAAACCTTAAACGATAGTCGAATTATTCATATACAATGGAATCGTATTAGATAATCAACGAAATTCGGCTAAGAAAAATATCTGTATTGCTCGCATGCCACAGTAAGATAGCGAGGCTGAGTTAGATATTTACCGTACAGTGCTGCTCCTATGAATAACGATAGCGGAATTTCTGTGAACTAAAATAGTAGCGCATATTTACCGCCGGAATTTAAATGTCCTTATTACGTACAGTACCGACCAGTGTGTCGTCTAATTCTGATTAAATATGATACTATGAATACGTTCTGAATTTTGTATGATATTTCCTTATTTTTAGGTAACATATCTAATTTTTTTTAGCTAAAATTTACTTACTTATCAATTAATATAGTATTTGTATACAGAATAAATTATTCATTTTCATTTTTTAATGATAATTTATCATCAGAATTGACAAAATGTCCATATTTTTTCTTCGATTATATTCTATTTGCGCGCAAATAAACAGGGAACTTACAAACACCTGTCGCTCTCTCCCAGACCATACTAGAAATACCCCGATTCAAATTAACTCTTTTAAGGCTCATTCTCTTATAGAAAAATTGTTTGGTTCGAACGTTTAGAGCAGTTTTCAGAGTTTGAGAATTTTCCTCGGAATCCGGCCCGCAAATCGGTAAATAGTTCGTCCACTCCTGCCGTTCGAAGACTCTGGCAAGCGAGTATTATGTTAGTTCACATTTTCCACGCTATCGTTATACATAGCGGCAGCACTAGACGGTCGAGATTGAATTAATCGCGCTATTTTACTGTGGAGCGGGCTCAATTCAATCGCTAAATCTTTATTTACAGTGAACTATTCCCTCAATTGATAAAGACTTTAAAGCCGCGATGATTCTAAATGTACGAATTTTGATATTGGTAAAAAAGATAAAAATTCATACATGATATTTCATGTTCATGTCCTCAGGTACACACAGTTTAGGGGGACCTCACTCCAGTGTCAGTGACTTCGCAGACACTTCACGACAGTCAGCGGAGGCCGCGACCTACTCAAATTTAGTCTGAATCAGTCAGTCGTCGTTACTACGGGTTCTGGGTTGTTTAGGGAACGACGGCTAGGTGCTAGGCTAACAGGGACCTCACTCGGTGTCAAAAACCACTTTCTAGCCTACACGGGCCGCACTACCCTAGCCGCTTGCATTGCACATGGTGCAGCAGGCGATAGTTTCACAAATCTTGATGAACTGTTCTTCAACTTCCTCCGGCACCACATCTTGTTCAGCAGGTTAAGACCAGCTGACTCGACCAGTTAGTTACACCAGCTTTCTCCCACTGCCACAGGCTGGGCTCTTTCTTGTGTAAAACGAGAATCTGTTAATCCAGTGCCGAACTGAAAACTGCTGAAAACTTTTGCTTAAGCCTGAGTTATTGTGCTGTTTTGCTTCCCTTTTCACCCATCCTCCCCAACCTCTCACCCCACCCTCCCGCAACCTCTCAACCCACCCTCCCCAACCTCTCACCCCATCCTTTCTCAACCTCTCATCCCATCCTCCCCAACCTCTCACCCCATCCTCCCTCAACCTCTTACCCCATCCTCCCCAACCTCTCATCCCATACTCCCTCAACCTCTCACCCCATCCTCCCCCAACCTCTCATCCCATTGTCCCTCAACCTCTCACCACATCCTCCCCCGACCTCTCATCCCATTGTCCCTCAACCTCTCACCCCATCCTCCCCCAACTTCTCAGTCAGTCTTCCTGTTAATGTGATTTCAATTTTATATTTCAGGTTTTCCTCTGTCGGGCTGTCGTGTAAACTTCATCACAAATACTGGACGTGGTGGACTTCAAGTGAAATTCATCACAGTTTTACTTCTTCAGTCAACTTCTTCCGGACTACTAGTGAACTAACTGGACTACTAGTCAACTAACCGGGCTATTAGTGACTATTTAGTCAACTAACCGGACTATAAGTGGATAAAAAAACAGTCAGTGGTGGACTCCAGGAGGTGTATGTGGATTTGTGGAACTCGGTGACTACCATTACTGCTAGACAAGGGCTAGTGAGTGTGTGAGTAGAATTTCTTATAAGTTTCCAAAACAATTATGAGAATATGTATTCATCAATTTTAATTATCGAAAATAAATTATATTATGTTCATTTCTTGTATTTTGTTTGTTGAATCGCATAGAGTTTCGCATTGAAGATTTTGATTTTATTCGGGCAGTTATTACAGACCGGTCATACCGGGATATAAGGAGTTTTAAGGGGAGAACTTTTCATATTTCGTGCAAGTGTCTGCTTCGCTTGCCCAATAACTGTAGACTCTCCTACAGTCGTTTCGTAAGCAAATTTTTAGAATCGACTGAATTCATGAATTTGCAAGTAAGACTTGCAAATTTCTACATCATATTTTTCAGGTTGGAGGCGCAAGGCGTTGGAGGTGCATATATTTGAGACATATCTCGTCGCGCTCGACTAACTGGAGCCACGAGCCTTTTTCCTGTTTGGCGTAACAGTATTTCTCAGCCGACTGAGGGCTATCACCATTCACTTCTTACTCTTCACCATCAGAATACATTACCACATATTTCCTGAAGATGAAAATTTGGCCAAAATGACTGTCATGTCTGTTTTTAGGATGTTTGTCATCATTAGGAACTATATATTGACATTTTTGTTTGTTGATCAGGACTACATCGAACTGGATGTTGGCAGCGTTAGAACTCACCGAGAGGATAAACAAACAATCAAACACATATTGGGAGAACTTGACTTCAGTTATAGTGAACTTTACGAGGACTAAATATGTGACACTACCGATTTGCTTTTGAACTAAAAACAGGGCAACTGGAAAAAAAACTGCGTGGCATCTAGAACCTGTTGTTCTCTCCCAGACGAAACTAGGAATATCCCCGATTCAAATTTACTCTTAAGCCTAATTCTTTCATAGAAAGTTGTTCCTTTAATAGTTTCAGAGCATTTTTTCTGGTTCCAGTGTTCGTGGTAGTTGAATGCACTATTTTAGAGAATAAAATTTAATTTGCTCAGAATTCTTCCTTTGGCATGTGAGCCTATCGCTTTACCGGATGCTAATACATTCCGCTGACAAAAGAGTTCTATCAAAAATGGTTTGAAATTCGTTTTAAAAGGATGATCCCCTTCAAAAAACCTTAAACGATAGTAGAATTATTCATGTACAATGGAATCGTATTAAACATTGAACGAAATTCGGCTAAGAAAAATATCTTTATTACTCGCATTCCACAGTAAGATAGCGAGGCCGAGTTAGATATCTACCGTACAGTGCTGCCCCTATGAATTACGATAGCGGAATTTCTGTGAACTAAAATAGTGGCGCATATTTACCGCCGGAATTTAAATTTCCTTATTACGTACAATGCGGACCAGTGTGGCGCCTAATTCTGATTGAATATGATACTATGAAAACGTTCTGAATTTTGTATGATATTTCCTAATTTTTTAGGTAACATATTTCATTCTTTTTAGCTAAAATTCACTTACCTATCAATTAATGTAGTATTTATATACAGAATAACTTATTCGTTTACATTTTTGCACGATAAAATTGACAAAATGTCCATATTTTTTCTTCGATATATTCTAATTGCGCAGAAATAATCAGGGAACATACAAACACCTGTCGCTCTCTCCCAGACCATACTAGAAATACCCCGATTCAAATTTATTCTTTCAAGGCTTATTCTTTTATAGAAAAATTGTTTGGCCAGATGTTTCAGAGCAGTTTTCAGAGTTTGTGAAATTTCCTCGGAATCCGGCCCGCAAATCGGTAATTAGTTCGTCCACTCCTGCCGTTCGAAGACTCTGGCAAGCGAGTATTATGTTAGTTCACGTTTTCCACGCTATCGTTATACATAGGGGCAGCACTAGATGGTCAAGATTAGATCGCACTATTTTTACTGTGGAGCGGGCTCAATTCAATCGCTAATTCTTTATTTACAGTGAACTGTTCTCTCAATTGATAAAGACTTTAAAGCCACGATGATTTTAAATGTACGACTTTTGAATTGGGTAAAAAGATAAGAATTCATCATATTTTATGTCCTCAGGGACGCACGGGGGGACCTCACTCCAATTGACTTCGCAAACACGTCACGACACACTAGTTAGTGAGGCCGGCCAGGCCCTGACTCGACCAGTTAGTTACAATGGCTTTCTCCCTGCCACAGGCTGGGCTCTTGTGAAAAACGAGAATCTGTTAATCCAGTGTGACCAGGGGACTGAAAACTGCTGAAAACCTTTGCTGAAGCCTTTAGGCTACTATGTCAGAGTAATTGTACTGTTTTGCTCCCCTTTTCACCCATCCTCCCTCGACCTCTCACCCCATCCTCCCCCAACCTCACCCCACCTCATCACCCCATTGTCCCCAACCTCTCACCCCATCCTCCCTCAACCTCTCACCCCATCCTCCCCAACCTCTCACCCCATCCTCCCCCAACTTCTCGCAGTCAGTCTCCCTGTTAATGTGATTTCAATTTTAGTATTTCGGGTTTTCCTCTGTCGGGCTGTGGTGTAGTAGACTTCATCACGAATACTGGACGTGGTGGACTTCAACTGAAATTTATCACAGTTTTACTTCTTCGGGACTACTAGTGAACTAACCCGACTATATGTGAACTAACCGGACCATTTAGTCCATTTAGGACCATTTAGATTGATACTCATAAAAAACAGTCAGTGGTGGACTCCAGGAGGTGTTGAACTCTGTATGTGGATTTGGAACTCGGTGGACTACCATTACTGCTAGACAAGGGCTAGTGAGTGTGTGAGTAGAATTTCTAATAAGTTTCCCAAACAATTATGAGAAAGCAGTTTATCTGTAAACACTGTTCACTGCATTTCATAAGAATTGTCAATGTGGTTATTTGAAGCAGCCTGTAATTGTGTTGCAGGAAGTATAATTCAGGGTTTTTAGTAAGAGAATCAATTTCTACCTTAAAAATTAATTGAATATTTGACATCATTGAATAAAAATCGTTTTCGGAACGAATTTCGCGGGCGAATTTCATCAAAATTTGTGACGAAATTAAGGGGGTCAAAACACGAAATCCTGAATATCTCATTTTAGGAGCCTCGGATCCTAAATCTAACCTCATATTTGTAACCAGCACCCCAAAAAACATGTCTGCACTAAATTTTATTAAAATTGGGCCAAAAAAAAATTTTGACTTTGTACCCCATTTTTGGGGTGCATATTTTGGGCATTAAAACCCTTATTTGCCCATGAAGATGAATGCCGATCCAAAATCTGATTGCGGATCCGGAATCTACACCTCAGAATACATATTCCTACCAAATTTCGAAGGAATCAGAGAAAAAAAAGTTTTCGCCGAAAAAAAACTCCTGGACTAACACCTTAGATTTTTGCCATTTTTAGCCAAAAAATCGAATCTCTTCGATTTGCTTGAAATTTCAGTCATTTATATTGTCAGGGGTGCTGATTCCATATCTGCAAACAGATTTTGAATATCTCGAAAACTCTGGGGTCCAAGGCCTTTTGAAAATTTAGGGGTCCCCCAAAAAAATCGAATTTCTCATTTTCTGGGCCTCGGATCCTAAAAATTCTTTCAGATTTGTGATCAGCACCCCTGAATACATGTCTAACCGGAATTTCATCAAAATCGGAGACAAAAAATATTTGACCCCGACACTCATTTTGGGTAGTAGCCTACCTTAGATTGCCATTTCTCTGATATACCGGTAACTAGACTTAACTCTTACACTGTGTATTACTGTTTGGTGGCCTCAAATCTATTAAGTTTCATTTATATCTTTTAGGATGTTTCTCATCATTAGGATGGAATTATTGACTTTTTGAGTTTGATGATCAGGATCAGATGAACTGGATAGATATGTGTTGGCAGTGTTAGAACTCGCCGGGAGGATAAACAAACAAACGAACAAATATTGGGAGAACTTGAATTCAAATTTACTCTTCTTTAATAGTTTCCGAGCATTATTTCTGGTTACAGTGTTAGTGGTAGTTGAATGCACTATTTTAGAGAATAAAATTTAATATGATTGAAATTCTTCCTTTGGCATGTGAGCCTAGCGCTTTACCGGATGCTAATACATTCCGCAGACAAAATAGTTCTATCAAAAACGGTTTGAAATTCGTTTTAGAAAGATGATCCCCTTCTAAAAACCTTAAACGATAGTCGAATTATTCATATACAATGGAATCGTATTAGATAATCAACGAAATTCGGCTAAGAAAAATATCTGTATTGCTCGCATGCCACAGTAAGATAGCGAGGCTGAGTTAGATATTTACCGTACAGTGCTGCCCCTATGAATTACGATAGCGGAATTTCTGTGAACTAAAATAGTAGCGCATATTTACCGCCGGAATTTAAATGTCCTTATCACGTACAGTACCGACCAGTGTGTCGTCTAATTCTGATTAAATATGATACTATGAATACGTTCTGAATTTTGTATGATATTTCCTTATTTTTAGGTAACATATTTAATTTTTTTTAGCTAAAATTTACTTACTTATCAATTAATATAGTATTTGTATACAGAATAAATTATTCATTTTCATTTTTTAATGATAATTTATCATCAGAATTGACAAAATGTCCATATTTTTTCTTCGATTATAGTCTATTTGCGCGCAAATAAACAGGGAACTTACAAACACCTGTCGCTCTCTCCTAGGCCATACTAGAAATACCCCGATTCAAATTGACTCTTTTAAGGCTCATTCTCTTATAGAAAAATTGTTTGGTTTGAACGTTTCAGAGCAGTTTTCAGAGTTTGAGAATTTTCCTCGGAATCCGGCCCGCAAATCGGTAAATAGTTCGTCCACTCCTGCCGTTCGAAGACTCCGGCAAGCGAGTATTATGTTAGTTCACATTTTCCACGCTGTCGTTATACATAGCGGCAGCACTAGACGGTCGAGATTGAATTAATCGCGCTATTTTAATGTGGAGCGGGCTCAATTCAATCGCTAAATCTTTATTTACAGTGAACTATTCCCTCAATTGATAAAGACTTTAAAGCCGCGATGATTCTAAATGTACGAATTTTGATATTGGTAAAAAAGATAAAAATTCATACATGATATTTCATGTTCATGTCCTCAGGTACACACAGTTTAGGGGGACCTCACTCCAGTGACTTCGCAGACACTTTACGACAGTCAGTGGAGGCCGGGACCTACTCAAATTTAGTCTGAATCAGTCAGTCGTTGTTACTACGGGTTCCGGGTTGTTTGGGTAACGACGGCTAGGTGCTAGGCTAACAGGGACCTCACTCGGTGTCAAAAACCACTTTCTAGCCTACACGGGCCGCACTACCCTAGCCGCTTGCATTGCACATTGTGCAGCAGGCGATAGTTTCAGAAATCTTGATGAACTGTTCTTCAACTTCCTCCAGCACCACATCTTGTTCAGCAGGTTAAGACCAGCTGACTCAGTTAGTTACACCAGCTTTCTCCCACTGCCACAGGCTGGGCTCTTGTGTAAAACGAGAATCTGTTAATCCAGTGTGACTGAAAACTGCTGGAAACTTTTGCTTAAGCCTGAGTAATTGTGCTGTTTTGCTTCCCTTTTCACCCATCCTCCCCAACCTCTCATCCCACCCTCCCTCAACCTCTCATCCCACCCTCCCCAACCTCTCACCCCATCCTCTCTCAACCTCTCACCCATCCTCCCCAACCTCTCACCCCATCCTCCCCAACCTCTCACCCATCCTCCCCAACCTCTCACCCCATCCTCCCCAACCTCTCATCCCATCCTCCCTCAACCTCTCACCCCATCCTCCCCCAACCTCTCATCCCATTGTCCCTCAACCTCTCACCACATCCTCCCCCAACCTCTCATCCCATTGTCCCTCAACCTCTCACCCCATGCTCCCCCAACCTCTCACCCCATCCTCCCCAACCTCTCATCCCATACTCCCTCAACCTCTCACCCCATCCTCCCCCAACCTCTCATCCCATTGTCCCTCAACCTCTCACCACAACCTCCCCCCACCTCTCATCCCATTGTCCCTCAACCTCTCACCCCATCCTCCCCCAACTTCTCAGTCAGTGTTCCTGTTAATGTGATTTCAATTTTATATTTCAGGTTTTCCTGTCGGGCTGTCGTGTAAACTTCATCACAAATACTGGATGTGGTGGACTTCAACTGAAATTCATCACAGTTTTACTTCTTCAGTCAACTTCTTCCGGACTACTAGTGAACTAACTGGACTACTAGTCAACTAACCGGGCTATTAGTCAACTAACTGGACTATTTAGTCCACTAACCGGACTATAAGTGGATAAAAAAACAGTCAGTGGTGGACTCCAGGAGGTGTATGTGGATTTGTGGAACTCGGTGACTACCATTACTGCTAGACAAGGGCTGGTGAGTGTGAGTAGAATTTCTTAAAAGTTTCCCAAACAATTATGAGAAAGCAGTTTATCTATCTGTAAACACTGTTTACACTGCATTTCATAAGAATTGTCAATGTGGCTATTTGAAGCAGCCTGTAATTGTGTTGCAGGAAGTATAATTCAGGGTTTTTAGTAAGAGCATCAATTTCTACCTTAAAAATTAATTGAATATTTGATCATTGAATAAAATTCGATTTTGGGCCGAATTTCCCAGGCAAATTTCATCAAAATTTGGGACGAAATTAAGGGGGTCAAAACACGAAATCCTGAATATCTCATTTTAGGAGCCTCGGATCCTAAATCTAACCTCATATTTGTAATCAGCACCCCAAAAAACATGTCTGCACTAAGTTTCATTAAAATTGGGCCAAAAAAAAATTTTGACTTTGTACCCCATTTTTGGGGTGCATATTTTGGGCATTAAAACCCATATTTGCCCATGAAGATGAATTCCGATTCAAAATCTGATTGCGGATCCGGAATCTACACCTCAGAATACATATTCCTACCAAATTTCGAAGGAATCAGAGAAAAAAAAGTTTTCGCCGAAAAAAAACTCCTGGACTAACACCTTAGATTTTTGCCATTTTTAGCCAAAAAATCGAATCTCTTCGATTTGCTTGAAATTTCAGTCATTTATATTGTCAGGGGTGCTGATTCCATATCTGCAAACAGATTTTGAATATCTCGAAAACTCTGGGGTCCAAGGCCTTTTGAAAATTTAGGGGTCCCCCAAAAAAATCGAATTTCTCATTTTCTGGGCCTCGGATCCTAAAAATTCTTTCAGATTTGTGATCAGCACCCCTGAATACATGTCTAACCGGAATTTCATCAAAATCGGAGACAAAAAATATTTGACCCCGACACTCATTTTGGGTAGTAGCCTACCTTAGATTGCCATTTCTCTGATATACCGGTAACTAGACTTAACTCTTACACTGTGTATTACTGTTTGGTGGCCTCAAATCTATTAAGTTTCATTTATATCTTTTAGGATGTTTCTCATCATTAGGATGGAATTATTGACTTTTTGAGTTTGATGATCAGGATCAGATGAACTGGATAGATATGTGTTGGCAGTGTTAGAACTCGCCGGGAGGATAAACAAACAAACGAACAAATATTGGGAGAACTTGAATTCAAATTTACTCTTCTTTAATAGTTTCCGAGCATTATTTCTGGTTACAGTGTTAGTGGTAGTTGAATGCACTATTTTAGAGAATAAAATTTAATATGATTGAAATTCTTCCTTTGGCATGTGAGCCTAGCGCTTTACCGGATGCTAATACATTCCGCAGACAAAATAGTTCTATCAAAAACGGTTTGAAATTCGTTTTAGAAAGATGATCCCCTTCTAAAAACCTTAAACGATAGTCGAATTATTCATATACAATGGAATCGTATTAGATAATCAACGAAATTCGGCTAAGAAAAATATCTGTATTGCTCGCATGCCACAGTAAGATAGCGAGGCTGAGTTAGATATTTACCGTACAGTGCTGCCCCTATGAATTACGATAGCGGAATTTCTGTGAACTAAAATAGTAGCGCATATTTACCGCCGGAATTTAAATGTCCTTATCACGTACAGTACCGACCAGTGTGTCGTCTAATTCTGATTAAATATGATACTATGAATACGTTCTGAATTTTGTATGATATTTCCTTATTTTTAGGTAACATATTTAATTTTTTTTAGCTAAAATTTACTTACTTATCAATTAATATAGTATTTGTATACAGAATAAATTATTCATTTTCATTTTTTAATGATAATTTATCATCAGAATTGACAAAATGTCCATATTTTTTCTTCGATTATAGTCTATTTGCGCGCAAATAAACAGGGAACTTACAAACACCTGTCGCTCTCTCCTAGGCCATACTAGAAATACCCCGATTCAAATTGACTCTTTTAAGGCTCATTCTCTTATAGAAAAATTGTTTGGTTTGAACGTTTCAGAGCAGTTTTCAGAGTTTGAGAATTTTCCTCGGAATCCGGCCCGCAAATCGGTAAATAGTTCGTCCACTCCTGCCGTTCGAAGACTCTGGCAAGCGAGTATTATGTTAGTTCACATTTTCCACGCTGTCGTTATACATAGCGGCAGCACTAGACGGTCGAGATTGAATTAATCGCGCTATTTTAATGTGGAGCGGGCTCAATTCAATCGCTAAATCTTTATTTACAGTGAACTATTCCCTCAATTGATAAAGACTTTAAAGCCGCGATGATTCTAAATGTACGAATTTTGATATTGGTAAAAAAGATAAAAATTCATACATGATATTTCATGTTCATGTCCTCAGGTACACACAGTTTAGGGGGACCTCACTCCAGTGACTTCGCAGACACTTTACGACAGTCAGTGGAGGCCGGGACCTACTCAAATTTAGTCTGAATCAGTCAGTCGTTGTTACTACGGGTTCCGGGTTGTTTGGGTAACGACGGCTAGGTGCTAGGCTAACAGGGACCTCACTCGGTGTCAAAAACCACTTTCTAGCCTACACGGGCCGCACTACCCTAGCCGCTTGCATTGCACATTGTGCAGCAGGCGATAGTTTCAGAAATCTTGATGAACTGTTCTTCAACTTCCTCCAGCACCACATCTTGTTCAGCAGGTTAAGACCAGCTGACTCAGTTAGTTACACCAGCTTTCTCCCACTGCCACAGGCTGGGCTCTTGTGTAAAACGAGAATCTGTTAATCCAGTGTGACTGAAAACTGCTGGAAACTTTTGCTTAAGCCTGAGTAATTGTGCTGTTTTGCTTCCCTTTTCACCCATCCTCCCCAACCTCTCATCCCACCCTCCCTCAACCTCTCATCCCACCCTCCCCAACCTCTCACCCCATCCTCTCTCAACCTCTCACCCATCCTCCCCAACCTCTCACCCCATCCTCCCCAACCTCTCACCCATCCTCCCCAACCTCTCACCCCATCCTCCCCAACCTCTCATCCCATCCTCCCTCAACCTCTCACCCCATCCTCCCCCAACCTCTCATCCCATTGTCCCTCAACCTCTCACCACATCCTCCCCCAACCTCTCATCCCATTGTCCCTCAACCTCTCACCCCATGCTCCCCCAACCTCTCACCCCATCCTCCCCAACCTCTCATCCCATACTCCCTCAACCTCTCACCCCATCCTCCCCCAACCTCTCATCCCATTGTCCCTCAACCTCTCACCACAACCTCCCCCCACCTCTCATCCCATTGTCCCTCAACCTCTCACCCCATCCTCCCCCAACTTCTCAGTCAGTGTTCCTGTTAATGTGATTTCAATTTTATATTTCAGGTTTTCCTGTCGGGCTGTCGTGTAAACTTCATCACAAATACTGGATGTGGTGGACTTCAACTGAAATTCATCACAGTTTTACTTCTTCAGTCAACTTCTTCCGGACTACTAGTGAACTAACTGGACTACTAGTCAACTAACCGGGCTATTAGTCAACTAACTGGACTATTTAGTCCACTAACCGGACTATAAGTGGATAAAAAAACAGTCAGTGGTGGACTCCAGGAGGTGTATGTGGATTTGTGGAACTCGGTGACTACCATTACTGCTAGACAAGGGCTGGTGAGTGTGAGTAGAATTTCTTAAAAGTTTCCCAAACAATTATGAGAAAGCAGTTTATCTATCTGTAAACACTGTTTACACTGCATTTCATAAGAATTGTCAATGTGGCTATTTGAAGCAGCCTGTAATTGTGTTGCAGGAAGTATAATTCAGGGTTTTTAGTAAGAGCATCAATTTCTACCTTAAAAATTAATTGAATATTTGATCATTGAATAAAATTCGATTTTGGGCCGAATTTCCCAGGCAAATTTCATCAAAATTTGGGACGAAATTAAGGGGGTCAAAACACGAAATCCTGAATATCTCATTTTAGGAGCCTCGGATCCTAAATCTAACCTCATATTTGTAATCAGCACCCCAAAAAACATGTCTGCACTAAGTGTCATTAAAATTGGGCCAAAAAAATAACTCTAACTCTGTATGTTTGACTGATGGCCTCAAATCTATAAAGTTTCGTGTATATTTTGTTAGGAGTTTGTCATCATTAGGAACTATATATTGACGTTTTTGTTTGTTGATCAGGACCTACATCAGATGAACTGGATAAATATGTGTGGGCAGCTTTAGAAGTCACCGAGAGGATAAACAAACAAACGAACACATATTGGGAGAACTTGACTTCACTTATAGTGAACTTTATGTCCACGAGGACTAAATATGTGACACTACCGATTGGCTGTGTTTGAAGTAAAAACGGGGCAACTGAAAAAAATGCTCTTGGCATCTAGAACCCGTCGTTCTCTCCCAGACGATGCTAGGAATATCCCCGATTCAAATTACTCTTAAGCTTTATTCTTTCATAGAAAATTGTTTCTTTAATAGTTTCAGAGCATTTTTTTCTGGTTAAAGTGAATTAGTAGTAGTTGAATGCACTATTTTAGAGAATAATATTTAATTTGCTTGAAATTCTTCCTTTGGCATGTGAGCCTACCGCTTTACCGGATACTAGTACATTCCGCAGACAAAAGAGTTCTATCAAAAATAGTTTGAAATTCGTTTTAAAAAGATGATCCCCTTCGAAAGACCTAAAACAATAGTAGAATTATTCATATACAATGGACTCATATTAAACATTGAACGAAATTCGGCTAAGAAAAATATCTGTATTACTCGCATGCCACAGTAAGATTGCTAGGCTGAGTTAGATATCTACCGTTCAGTGCTGCCCCTATTAATTACGATAGCGGAATTTCTGTGAACTAAAATAGTAGTGCATATTTACCGCCGGAATTTAAATTTCCTTATTACGTACAATACAGACCAGTGTGGCGCCTAATTCTGATTAAATATGATACTATGAATACGTTCTGAATTTTGCATGATATTTCCTTATTTTTTAGGTAACATATTTAATTCTTTTTAGCTAAAATTCACTTACTTATCAATTAATATAATATTTATATACAGAATAACTTATTCATTTACATTTTTGAATGATAATTTATCATCTGAATTGACAAAATGTCCATATTTTTTCTTCGATGTATACTAATTTGGTTGCAAATAATCAGGGAACATACAAACACCTGTCGCTCTCTCCCAGACCATACTAGAAATACCCCGATTCAAATTTACTCTTTTAAGGCTTATTCTTTTATAGAAAATTTGTTTGGTTCAAACGTTTCAGAGCAGTTTTCAGAGTTCGAGAATTTTCCCTTGAATCCGGCCCGCAAATCGGTAATTAGTTCGTCCACTACTACCGTTCGAAGACTCTGGCAAGCGAGTATGATGTTAGTTCACGCTTTCCACGCTATCGTTATACATAGGGGCAGCACTAGACGGTCGAGATTGAATTGATCGCGCTATTTTTACTGTGGAGCGGGCTCAATTCAATCGCTAATTCTTTATTTACAGTGAACATTTCCTTCAATTGATAAAGACTTTAAAGCCACGATGATTTTAAATGTACGAATTTGATATTGGGTAAAAAGACAAGAATTCGTGATATTTCATGTCCTCGGGGCCGACGCACAGGGGGACCTCACTCCAGTTGACTTCGGCGCAGACACACGTCACGACACAGTCAGTGAGCAGGTGAGGGACCTACTAAATTTATTTTGAATCAGTCAGTCGTTGTTACTACGGGTTTCGGGTTGTTTGGGGAACGACGGCTAGGTGCTAGACTAACAGGGACCTCACTCGGTGTCAAAAACCACTTTCTAGCCTACACGGGCCGCACTACCCTAGCCGCTTGCATTGCACATGGTGCAGGCGATAGTTTCACAAATCTTGATGAACTGTTCTTCAACTTCCTCCAGCACCACATCTTGTTCAGCAAGTTAAGACCAGCTGACTCGACCAGTTAGTTACACCAGCTTTCTCCCACTGCCACAGGCTGGGCCTTTGTGTAAAACGAGAATCTGTTAATCCAGTGCTGTACTGAAAACTGCTGAAAACTTTTACTATGTCAGAGTAATTGTGCTGTTTTGCTTCACTTTTCACCCATCCTCCCTCAACCTCTCACCCCATCCTGCCTCAACCTCACCCCAACCTCTCACTTCATCCTCCCTCAACCTCTCACCCATCCTCCCCCAACCTCCCAACCCATCCTCCCCCAACCTCATCACCCCATCCTCCCCCAACCTCATCACCCCATCCTCCCTCAACCTCGCCCCAACCTCTCACCCCATCCTCCCTCAACCTCACCCCAACCTCTCACTTCATCCTCCCTCAACCTCTCACCCATCCTCCCCCAACCTCCCAACCCATCCTCCCCCAACCTCATCACCCCATCCTCCCCCAACCTCATCACCCCATCCTCCCTCAACCTCGCCCCAACCTCTCACCCCATCCTCCCTCAACCTCACCCCAACCTCTCACCTCATCCTCCCTCAACCTCACCCCAACCTCTCACCTCATCCTCCCTTAACCTCATCACCCCATTGTCCCCAACCTCTCATCCCACCCCAAACCTCTCACCCCATCCTCCCTCAACCTCACCCCAACCTCTCACTTCATCCTCTCACTTCATCCTCCCCCAACCTCTCACCCCATCCTACCCAACCTCATCACCCCATCCTCCCCAACCTCATCACCCCATCCTCCCCAACCTCTCATCCCATCCTCCCTCAACCTCTCAGTCAGTCTCCCTGTTAATGTGGTTTCAATTTTAGTATTTCAGGTTTTCCTCTGTCGGGCTGTGGTGTAAACTTCATCACGAATACTGGACGTGGTGGACTTCAACTGAAATTTATCACAGTTTTACTTCTTCAGTCAACTTCTTCCGGACTACTAGTGAACTAACCAGACTATATGTGAACTAACTGGACTATTTAGTCAACTAACTGGACAATAAGTGGATTGATACTCATAAAAAAACAGTCAGTGGTGGACTCCAGGAGGTGTGGATCTCTGTATGTGGATTTGTGGAACTCGGTGGACTACCATTACTGCTAGACAAGGGCTGGTGAGTGTGAGTAGAATTTCTTAAAAGTTTCCCAAACAATTATGAGAAAGCAGTTTATCTGTAAACACTGTTTACACTGCATTTCATAAGAATTTTCAATGTGGCTATTTGAAGCAGCCTGTAATTGTGTTGCAGGAATTATAATCCAGGGTTTTAGTAAGAGAATCAATTTCTACCTTAGAAATTAATTGAATATTTGACATCATTGAATAAAAATCGTTTTTGGACCGAATTTCATCAAAATTTGTGACGAAATTAAGGGGGTCGAAACACGAAATCCTGAATATTTCATTTTACGAGCTTCAGATCCAAAATCTAACCTCATATTTGTAATCAGCACCCCAAAAAACATGTCTGCACAAAATTTTATTAAAATTGGGCCAAAAAAAAATTTTGACTTTGTACCCCATTTTTGGGGTGCATATTTTGCGCATTAAAACCCTTATTTGCCCATGAAGATGAATTCCGATTCAAAATCTGATTGCGGATCCGGAATCTACACCTCAGAATATATATTCCTACCAAATTTCGAAGGAATCGGAGAAAAAAAATTTTTCGCCGAAAAAAAACTCCTGGACTTACACCTTAGATTTTTGCCATTTTTGGCCAAAAAATCGAATCTCTTCGATTTGCTTGAAATTTTAGTTCTGTATATTTTCAGGGGTGCTGATTCTAAATCTGCAATCAGATTTCGAATATTTTGAAAACTCTGGGGTCCAAGGCCTTTTGAATATTTAGGGGTCCCCCAAAAATTCGAATTTCTGGATTTCTGGGCCACGGAATCCGAAAAATTCTTTCAGATTTGTGATCAGCACCCCATAATACATGTCTATACCGAATTTCATCGAAATTGGAGACAAAAAATATTTGACCCTTGGCCCCCTACCTTAGATTGCCATTTCTCTGATACACCGGTAACTAGACTTAACTCAAACTGTGTATAACTGATTGGTTGCCTCAAATCTATTAAGTTTCATTTATATCTTTTAGGGTGTTTGTCATCATTAGGATGGAATTATTGAAGTTTGCGTTTGATGATCAGGACTACATCAGATGAACTGGATAAAATATGTGTTGGCAGCGTTAGAACTCACCGGGAGGATAAACAAACAAATGAACACATATTGGGAGAACTTGAATTCAGTTATAGTGAACTTTATGTCCACGAGGACTAACTATGTGATGACTTTGCTGCTGATGGGATAAAGATCTGTTTGAACTAAAAACTGTAAAACTAAAACTACTGACGGCATCTAGAATCTGCCGGATAGAAAACAACGAGGAACATAGAAGTTCAGGTGATATACAATCCTATTATCCTCTGTCTCTCTCTTTCATCTCTCATCTCTCACTCTCTCATCTCATACTCATCTCTCATACTCATCCTCATCTCACTCTTTCATCCTCATCTCATACTCATCTCTCATTCTCATCTCATACTCATCTCTCATCTCTCATACTCATCTCTCATTCTCATCTCATACTCATCTCTCATACTCATCTCTCATACTCATCTCTCATACTCATCTCTCATACTCATCTCTCATCTCACGCTTTCATTCTCATCTCATTCTCATCTCTCACTCTTTAATTCTCATCTGATACTCTCTCTCATACTCATCTCATTTTCATCTCTCACTCTTTAATTCTCATCTGATACTCTCTCTCATACTCATCTCATTTTCATCTCTCACTCTTTAATTCTCATCTGATACTCTCTATCTCATTCTCATCTCTCACTCTTTAATTCTCATCTCATACTCATCTCTCATTCTCTCCTCTCATCTCCTTCTTCTGGTCTCATTCTCCACCATCTACCGGGTTGTGATAGGAACTAGTTCCTGTCTCGCCCGGTAGATGGCATTATTTTTTTAATAAAATTTGCTTAAGCAATGGATAAATATGAGTTCCCCTGCAGGCTGTCAGTACGTCCCTATAGCGTAGTGGGTAGGGTGCTGGACTGCTAGACCAGTGGTTGGTGGTTCAAATCCCGTATTTTAAATAAATTGGTTGTTGATTAAATAAAATGTTGAATTTTGATTTTGTTCGTTTCAATAAAATGTTGAATTTTACTTTTGCAAACAAGCTGTAACAAATTCCTACTTTGAATTTGGAATAAATCCTTTGATTTGTACTTTGCGTTTGTCCTTTCCTTTTTGACTTTGTCACTTGAACGTGAGAAGTTGTAAGCGGAAGAGTCCTTTTCCGGGGCAAGTGGAAGTTGTGAGAGGGAAGAGTCCTTTCCGGGGCAAAGTGCCCGAGACAGAGATTTTATTAAAGAGAGCATTTTATATAGATGGACGTTTATTTATTTACGTTACTTTTTACAACATGCGGCAAAACGAAATAATGACGAGTAGAGTCTGCGTCTCGAGGTCTGAAGATGGTTCTGTGGTCGGAGTAGAGTCTGCGTCTCGAGGTTTGAAGATGGTTCTGTAGTCGGAGTGGAGTCTGCGTCTCGAGGTTTGAAGATGGTGCTGTAGTCGGAGTAGAGTCTGCGTCTCGAGGTTTGAAGATGGTTTTGTAGTCGGAGTGGAGTCTGCGTCTCGAGGTTTGAGGATGGTTCTGTAGTCTGAGTAGAGTCTGCGTCTCGAGGTTTGACGATGGTGCTGTAGTCGGAGTAGAGTCTGCGTCTCGAGGTTTGAAGATGGTTCTGAAGTCGGAGTAGAGTCTGCGTCTCGAGGTTTGAGGATGGTTCTGTAGTCGGAGTAGAGTCTGCGTCTCGAGGTTTGAGGATGGTGCTGTAGTCGGAGTAGAGTCTGCGTCTCGAGGTTTGACGATGGTGCTGTAGTCGGAGTAGAGTCTGCGTCTCGAGGTTTGACGATGGTTCTGTAGTCGGAGTAGAGTCTGCGTCTCGAGGTTTGAAGATGGGGGCTGTAACTCAAATATTGCCGGCTGAAAAACAAATCGTACAATCGTCAAGCTAATGAAGAAGATTGAATATGCAAAATGTTCGGATGGGTGTAGTTTAATATAATTACCTTATCTTTAAGATACCGAAACAGCAATCCCAATGCAGCAGCAGCAGCAGCAGCAGCAGTAGCAGCAGCAGACTAGTTCAGGACGTTGCGACAAACGAATTGTGTGTACATGTAGTTGTCAGTAGTAGCGAACTGGTTTCGGTTTAACCCTAAAAAGACACAATATTCATAATGTATAAATGTGTGTGAAATAGAACATCGGAAATCAGCAACAACAGCAACTCGTCTTCATCAGCAAATTAGCCGTCATCTGTTTGTAGTTGAAATCCGACATCAACAGCAGCTGCAACACCAGTAACAGCAGCAGCAGTATCGGGATCTCCTCCGCGAACATCAGCACCATCCGCCAGTCTCATCTTGCGTTCTCAATCGCTAGGCGTTATAAATTCCTTCACGTTCCAGTCTCTCCTAACATCATCGGCCGCTTATTAGTTGGTTGTTCGCTTGAAGCCACACGTTCTTCACGCCTTGTTGCAGAGCTCTTATAGGTGACCTTCATCACTGGACATCGGTTTTCGGACTGGCACCGGGTGGCTCGAACCGCGCTCCTTATACCTACATCGACCAATCAGCGACGGTGCATCATCGATGCGACCGGATTGGATCAATCAGAAGGCTCGATCGCGCATTCCTGTGACAGACCCGAGTCCGTGACGCTAATCCGCAAGAAGCATTCAATTCGTGCCAAACATTTTCAATGGGGCCTACAGGTCATCGAGTTTAATTCGACTATTCATAGAGACACATAATGTTAAAGATAGAAATATCTAATACTACGATTTTAGCCTAAAATTTTATGCTGAAATTTTATCTAAACTATCCAACAAACTTAAGTGTAGATTTCCCTTCTATTTACGTCTGGTTTTGAACTATAATACCGGCTCAATTTTACTATTTTTGAGTTTTGCTTTAGGATATCGAAGTTTGCTTAAGGGTTTGTGCAGTCACGCGGCACTATTGTGTAGTAGAGCGTATGGCAGGTCTCCAGAGAGTGATTCTCTATTGGATAGAGTCGTTTTGAAGCCGAATTTATACACAAGTTCACCAGACATCGCCGCGTACACATCTTCTTTAACTGAAATCTGGTGAAGTTAAAGAATTATCAAAGTTTTTTCATCAGTTGAGAGAGAACTGTGATTGATCACCGCGCGCGCTGTTTGCACCGAAAAGTCGCTTGGATTTCTTCAGTTCGAGGAATTGAAATAATATAAAAAGATTTCCCAAACCCTCACCACTAAACATAAAATAACAACCTAATATTGTAAAAAAGTCGAAGCCCCTGGTGGAATTACTCCGCAGCCGGGACCGGTATTGTGGGATAAATAAATAATTCAGCCAGAAACGACTGAATTAAACATAATTTACCCCACACCAGTTATTTTGTAGGACTCACGCATTAGCAACCTCATTCCAGGGAGGACAGTGCTGCGCGTAGCCACCGTCCGCTTACCGGAGCTCATTGCCACATCCTGGCCCGCCTCCTCTGAGACTCGAACCTGGGCCACAGCGGTGACACGCAAGTCGCCAACCGACTACGCCATCCGGTCCGCCCGATTGTGACAGGAAAACATTCGAAGATATTCGACGACCATTCATATTCGGACAAACAACTATGACGTCGCAATGGTCAACGCCGTGACGATGTCGACTCTGACTGAAATCGTCCGTTTCTGACCAAACTTGAATTTCGCAGCTACGGTACCACTGGGGTACACATCATTAGATTTCAAGGAATTCGTACAATGCTTTCTTTGAAAAAAAACATCATACTCATTTATTCAACTTTTTAAGACGCTTAAAATCTAGACGATAAATATAATTCAAATGTATTTAAACACGAACACGAAATCCGGATTTCTCTAAGCCCCACGCCTGGGATGGAGGAGCGCCAGCAGCGACTGACTAAACAAAACAGAAATTCATTTCTGACCAAACGATATAAGGCTGGTGGTCCTATCATTCACGATGTTGTTGGCTACGACAGTTTACCCCCTGTACAAAACATAGAGTTTCCTGAGTTTGATTTAGATGTAGACAGTCTACCAACTGTCGATACAAACACTGATTATGACGCACACGGATCCAATATCGATGTAGACTGCCTACCAGATTTCGATACGCGGCCTAACTCTACCCGTGACGTCACATATGTTGATACGGAGGAGGTCTCTTTCTCCGAGGAAGAACAGACTGAAGAAACTTTAAATATCGAGGAGGAATTGCTACAGAATTTACCACCAGTTTTCGTGATTATAAAATTGAATATGATTAACAAGCACTTTTAAACAGAGCGTTAAAGCTATTCTCTATCATTATAAATGATCGTATTTTGTTGGAATGTACAGTTTTCAGATGAGATCATTTTGATTTTCAATAAATCGTGGATCAAGTTTAATCTGAATCATTGATTGTAAGATACAATAATTTTCGCTAACTTCCAAATAATGATAAACAACCCGGATTTGAGTAATATCGACATTTACAGGAACCGTTAAAGCTGAGACAAAGAGCAATCCGGGATACAACAATTTTATGCAGCGAACAGTAAAATCAATCAGACACTTATGACTAATTAGGTTCTTGGTGAAAATGGCTGCTGGATCCATGGTCATTAACAGATTGCTGCATATACTAATTTCTTATGTCTTGTATTGGTTCGATACCTGGGTTTTAATGGCTATTTAAAAACACGTTAGCACTCAGTGCACGTTAGTGTATACCTTATGATTGAATCTCAACATTTCACCCTTGAGCAAACGGTCTACCAACCTTACTCCCAAAAAATCAATTACATTTATAGTTAATGAATGATCAATTATCTTTCAATATCACTATAATCAAATTTAATATTTTGGAAACTTATAAGAAATTCTACTCACACACTCACTAGCCCTTGTCTAGCAGTAATGGTAGTCCATAGAGTTCTACAAATCCACATACAGAGTTCCACACCTCCTGGAGTCCACCACTGACTATTTTTTTACTAAATAGTCCAGTTAGTTCATTAATAGCCCGGTTAGTTGACTAGTAGTCCAGTTAGTTCACTAGTAGCGTGGAAGAAGTTGACGGAAGAAGTAAAACTGTGATAAATTCAGTTCAGTTGAAGTCCACCACCAATTTTGATGAAATTTGCCTGGGAAATTCGGCCCAAAAACGAATTTTATTCAATGATGTCAAATATTCAATTGATTTTTAAGGTAGAAATTGATGCTCTTACTAAAACCCTGTATTATAATCCCTGCAACACAATTACAGGCTGCTTCAAATAACCACATTGACAATTCTTATGAAATGCAGTAAACAGTGTTTACAGATAAACTGCTTTCTCATAATTGTTTTGGAAACTTATAAGAAATTCTACTCACACACTCACTAGCCCCTTTGAGTTTGAATGTACGAGTGATTCCTAGGTGAATAACGTATTTCCGAATACAGGAGTCAGTTTACAAACAACACACAGGGTACAGTTCCACAGTTCTGAGTTAAGATTTGACCCTGGGTTAAAACATTGAAAATGAACTAACTTTAACTCAGAGTTAACTCTAACTCACAACTGTGGAACTGGGTCCAGGAATCCAACTTTACAACCGCGGTTTGAAAATATTATTGATATCAATCTCGCACGACGTAATGTAACATAAGTCTGTTTCACTTCAAAGAGCGATCACGTTTGATTATTATTCCGATGAACACGCCCATTGTCCGATACACTATCAGATTATTATCTCCCGTTTATTCCTTACAGATTTCTTAGCGTCATAATCTTCAACGCAATCCAGTCTAGACTGGTCGTCGCAGTTTCAAATCCAGATGTAAACGATTAGTTGAAGGTTCAGGTGAACGCGTAATCCCAAAAAGAATTCCAGGTTCCGAATTGTTAAGTTACAGCTCCTTTGAGCAAATATCATCCCGGAATCTTTACAACTATACTGTAAGCCTATACGAGTGTCGTTTGACGTATTCATGTATTTCAAACTGACTCGTGTACAGAATGTCATGTCCCGGTCACGGTCATGTGATTTATGATTTGTTGATACATAAAATCAAACAATTCAGCGTATTTCCAATACTACAAGGGTTGGTTCCATGTTCGATCAATTCTAAAACTTTAAAACTGAATTATGTGATTGTAAAACGAATTTTATCTGCGGAATTTTTTATTCTGCGGAATCCTATAAAACATTTATTTGTGTACTCCGATTAAGTTAGGTTTTTCCATATAACTTACAATTTTCTTAAGTTACATAGATTTCTGTGGTCAGTATACGTGTATATTACGTACCCAGGGCCTGGTTTTATAGACCGGTATAACCTTTAACCCGGGGGTTTACTCAATTGATTATGAACTAAGTTAGCCCTCGGGTTAAAGGTAACACCAGTCTATAAAACCGACCCCGGGGTTATTCTAGATATGCCGTAATGATGTGTACATAAAATATATATACGAAACCAAACGTGAATAATCAGGTACATAAGAAACAAAGCATGATTTTATTATAAGAATCGTGTTCGATTCAGATTAAGAGGAAAAACTTAACTTTATGTAAAGTTATGTGATTGTCAATAAAAATGAATTTTCCTCATTTTTCTACACTATTTCAAGTCCATTTACAGACAAATAATAAGTCTTTTCATCTCGATTTTCATCGCTGTTTTCCTACGTAATCGTTAGTCGAAAATACGTATTCAAGAGAACTGGCATAATGCCATAACAATGGAGAAAATTGTGCAAATAACAAGGTTCCATCCGGTGATTATAACAGCATCCGAGGCACCTCCTAATAGACCATCTTTACTCGTACTTCCTTCTGAGACGTACAATTTCGTCGACGATATTGTAAGACTGGTGCTCTCTATTCCTAATGGTCGTGTCATCATCATTTCAGCGAGAATTGGATTCTTTCCCGATAGAATCGAACGATAAACCTCGGTCCAGTTGTGGGAATTATCTGAAACGAGTTTGGAAATGTTTTTGATCGTCACCACTTCAAACAACGTATATAGAACTAAGTTGGTCTTATGTCTAAGCCATGACTATGCAACGAGGCCCGGGTATTTAAACTATTTATCAGGAAGTTAGTTCTATAGGGCTATTAAATAGTGTTCGTAACGAGTGACTTTTATAGGGGGGCTAGGTTTCGCATAGGTCACTTTCTGACTTCTCTGGGTCTCCGGTATCGAGTTATCAATTTCTTAGTCGTTAACTACAACACGGTGAATGTGTGAATGGCTGAAAACCTGAGCTAGTAGCGTTTTGTACTTACACGGGCAAACTTTGCACAGTTTTGTACTTACACGGGCAAACGTTGCACAGTTTTGTACTTACACGGGCAAACTTTGCACAGTTTTGTACTTACACGGGCAAACTTTGCACAGTTTTGGACACATAGGAAACAAGTGCATCGGTAATCGTCTGCATTGACTGAACGTCTGTTTACCGCATACGTAATGAGCTTCCTCATTTAGGTACGGCACCAGTTCGCAGGACACTGCAACGAGAACAAGATACAGTCGGGCAGGTGAAAAATGTGTAACTTGTGTGGATTTCAAATAATCGTGTAGGTGGGTCGATTTGGCGCTTCAGAATTTCGAGAACGATGTATCTTTTTTAGGCTTACGTATGCAACCTATTGTAAGTATTCTGTCAGGTTGTCTAATTCGACAATACATACTTCTACATTGAGAATCGTAGATATTCGGGCCGTTAGCTGTCGGCTTGCATCTGCAGTCGCAGTTCTCGTGATCCAGTTCACCGGAATTGTAGCATACCTTGTTAGCTCCGCAGTCTGAAAAAAAGGAAATGAAAGCCAGAGTCGCCATAAAACGAAAACAACGAAGGAAAGGTATATATATATTGACTATATACAAACCGCAAAGACCAGTGACGCAGTTCCCAGATGGTTTACCCGATTTGTACGGTGTCGTCACAACACCTGCTTGATTACCCCTGAGATAGGAAACAAAACAAATATCATTTCCAGAGCATCCGTAGAAAAATAATCTTCCGTCGTCACTTCCCGAAACAGTATTATTAATAGACATGATATTAGCCAAGTAATGAACGTCTTTATAACCAGTGACACTGAATTACTAAACGGATTTTAGCCGACGTTGCATAGAGGGAAATAATATGTTAAATCAATTAAACTTTAATAACCATCAATTTTAAACTTACGGCGGTGAATAGTTGCACACGTAGAACACATATTCCCGTTTATCGTTACGACAAACAGAAGCACCGCATCCGATTCTATTTGTGGAAGCCCAAACCATCTGCAAATAAAAACAAAAAACAATACAAGAGCGGTACTTAAAGTACCTATATGATAAAAGACATCAAATATCTAACTAAGAGGCAGTCTGTATATAGGCCTATGGCCTACTTCGATGGTTAATAATGATATATGATATATGATATATGGTATATGGTATATGATATATGATATATGATATATGATGCAAACCACGTAAGCGCCACCTAGCGCTGGTGAAACACACCTGTGTGTAATGGCCGATCTGTTTGGTATCGTATTCCGATGATCCGTAAGTGAACAACTTGACTTCGTTATACCACGCCGTCATAACATCGTTCCAGGAGGCTAGGCCTTGACCCATATTCTGGCCCGACATGAATTTACCTAAAACACGGAAAACACGGGCACGAATCTCATTCCTGTGATACCTGATTCGGGCCACATATGACATTCAATATCCACCGAGCCCCTGTATTCTCCAATTCTTATTCTAACGCCAGATTATAACACATTTTTCGTTCTAACGTCTCTATCACCGCCGTGTTAAAACAAATTTTTGACGTGACATCAAAACGTGACATTAAAACATCAAACGAAAAACGTTTTTAAAAGGTATTGTTATTGAATGCGGCCTGAATCAGCCACCATATGAGCTATCGTATATTCCCTCTTTGCACATCACGTTTTCATATCAAGAATTTGAAAAATACCTAAAGCATATCGCTGTAGAATCCTATCATGCTTGAAAACACACGTCTCCGAGTGGCTTTGGGCTATTTCTGATAACGAGTCGTCCCAGTACTGAAGAGAAATGAGGAGAAAACATAAACATCGTCAAGTTCCTAACGAATAATTCCCTCGACAATTATTCCGAAAATATGTTTATTGTGAGTACAGTATTTTATGAATTCTTAGAAGTTTGCTTCTAGATAAATATGGCGACTTTTCGAGTTTGAACGCGACAACTCGAGGCCCTTTATCGCTTCCGTAAGGTCGGACTCAAAAAGAAAACGTAAACATAGAACTCTTGTGGTAGACTATGGAAAAAATGGACGATATTTGTTTTTCAATAAAAAGATTCTGCACTGTTTTTTTTTTTTCATAGTCGACAAACAAACTTATAAGACAATGAAGTTCGTGTGTTTTCAGATTTAATCAAAAGATTCTACTACGTAGAACATTCCAAAGAGCAGGAGCAGCTTATCTATTAGCAGCTCTCTTAGCCAAATTTCTATGTTAGTGTACTATCGGTTTCACTAGCTGATTAAAATCCTGACTGGAACGAAGACGTCTAGTTGGTGCACGTTTAACAATGATTTTAGATATCCCGGAGCAGTATCTTTGAGACATTTGTACAAAATGATAAGAAGTTTGAACTCAGAACCGACAGAAATTGGAAACCGATGTAGATGAATGGGTTCTACATATCCGTGAATGTCATCATCGTTGAATCACGTTGAATAGACATCCGGAAAGTATGTTCTATGATGATAAAACTGAAGCAACATCTGGTAGCCTACCATTTTCATCATATCAGCAGCTGGCGGTGATACAGACCTTCTTTTTGTATTATGGAACTCCAATATCGTCTTTATATCATTTGGTGTGGGTTCTGAAATTGAAATATAAAAAAGTAACGTGTGCAGGGATCAGCCAGCGACCTGGAACTATTCCTGTCACAATGCTTATTAGTGGTCGCAGATAAACTGTCTAATGTTTGTTGTTTGTCTAGGGTTCAAATCTATTTAGAAAGCGTAAAGTGAGCGATGAAAATTGGAAAATCAGTAAGGAAGTTTTTATCAAAAGTGAATCGAATGTCTGAGCAGGCGCAGACGCGGGGTCCTGGCAGTCTACTGAAGTTGGTTATCGATGACAATGATTGAACACTGTTGTCATTGTAACATGTTTCATAAACGCGTAGGCCTAAATTAGACATCCTGTATTAACTTCAGCTATAAAGCTTCCCAGGCGCACCCACTACTGTGAAACCCTACATCTGACGTATGACGACGCTCGGTTCTATCTTCAAAATGTGATTTAATTTATTCGCCGAATAATCTACATCAATAGAAACCAGCTTCACAAAATATACGTTAAGTTTTTGCTTAAACTCGTTTGGATTTTAGAAGGTGCACAGTTTATTTCACGCAGACTCAGTTGCTCGGGGCGGGATTCGGCAAGTCTCGACAAGTGGTCGGATCCAATAACCGAACGCAATAATGTAGTTAGTTAGGGTCGGTCTGGAAAACCTAGATAAAACCGAATGTCAGTTTTTTGGAACTATAGTCCAGAAATAGTCAATCACGGGATTGAACACGGTCGCTGTAGTTCGTACCTAGGTTCAAGACTGAAATGCGTTACGACCGAACTATAGTGCGTTCGGTAATTGGTTCCGACCACTAGTCGACCTCCTGTTCGCTCTGAGAAACCGAGGTCGCATGGAATAATTTATCCGTTGTTCACCTTAAAACGGTCATTTATATCTATATATCTATATATCTACTGTTTGTTTATTCATTTCAATGATTTATAACTGGATGCGCTCAAGTCGCCGATAAAAAAATTGAAGAATATAAATAACTAAAGCTGACAAAACACGTACTTGCGAGTCTTACGTATTTGGAAGTCCTGGTGGCGCACATTGTATGTTTCAATCCGTAGATGAGTTCCCAGTCTGAATAACGTACTGAACAACCAGACTGAAAGCAATACACACAATATTCCCGACACTGATGGTCTTTTGAAGCAATTTGAATTTAGATACCACAATCAGCCGCACCGGACAATATACTTTACCCTTTCAGACTGCGCTTTGGTTGCTTGTAAATTAGTCGATGCGATTCCGATGATGCTTAGGATAATAACTAGAACATTGAAAAAATCGTCAGTTACCCTTGAAGGAGCCTGGTTGCACAGTCGTGAAGTCAAAAAGTGGTCTTAAATATTAAGACTGGTCTTAAGTTGTTAGATTAGCTATAGAACTAAGTTGGTCTTAGACTGGTCTTAAGTCTAAGCAGTGACTACGCAACCGACCCTTGTTGCATAAAACGTATTTTCACTATCGAAATTATAACATTCATAGTTTACATACCCCGAATCGCTGCATTATTAAACGTATCCATTATATCAAATTCCTTACGAATTTTCCACGCGTTCGTAGATTTATCACGTTTAATGAATTATCAAATGGTACAGATTTCCGATATGATCGTCAACTAAAACTTAATCTTAAACCTAACCAGTTTATTGTCTCATCATCAATATACGCGTCCTATTTTTACCGCGGCATTAAAGTTCACAAGCGTCGTTAAAATGATCTAAATTTTCTGATATACACTCGCTGCGTAAAACTTTCGTAAAACTAGATTTTATTTGCCGTAAACTCAAACTGCTTTAGTTAAGTACGTTATGTTTGGACGGTTAAGATTTGCTTTGTTAGCTTTCACAAATATCGGGCAATTTAGGTTGTTTTCCGTTCTCACGACTCGCAACTGACCGCTCAGATGTCGACCACCGAGCCAGACCGTTCTTTTATACTTTATTCTTACATATTTTCTGCATAGAATTAAAACATAGCATTTCATTTAAAAAATGAGAAATTTCAATATGATGTAGGAGGGATTAACAGAAAAAAAACTAAAGGAGCCTCCCAAGTAGTGATCCGTGTGCGCAAGGTAGTGAATCATAATTGCTTCCTCAAATTAGATTACAATAGTGAATATGGGTATATGAAATATGTACAGAGAAACTGATATTCTGGATGAGAAAAGTCTCTTAGGTAAATATATATTTCAGTGTCCTCAGAGATGTGACACGAGAATAAGGAAAGAACACTACAGATACAGAACAGACAACGTTTTATTCATCGCAATATATTCTCCATAACAACGAGCAAGTGATAATACATGATAATTAAATATATTCAGTCATTAATACATGCAAGAACATGGTTTAACATCAAATATCAATCCGTACACTGAATACAACGGCGAGGGTACCAATGGATTGGGCACCAACAGCTGGGGTACCAATAGATGGGGCACCAACGGATGGGGCACCAATGGATGGGGCACCAATGGATTGGGCACCAATGGATGGGGCACCAATGGATGGGGCACCAATGGATAGGACACCAATAGATGGGGCACCAATGGATGGGACACCAATGGACGGGGCACCAATGGACGGGACACCAATGGATGGGGCACCAATGGATAGGACACCAATGGATGGGGCACCAATGGATAGGACACCAATAGATGGGGCACCAATGGATGGGACACCAATGGACGGGGCACCAATGGACGGGACACCAATGGATGGGGCACCAATGGATAGGACACCAATGGATGGGGCACCAATGGATGGGGCACCAATGGACGGGAGGAGACCTTTCTAAGAATAGAACTGATAATAATGAATAATAGATTTTTCTAATATAGCACAAGGATCCTATAATAATATACAGTTCAAACACGTCCCTCTGTAAGAAAACGCATGCGAAATGTATATTGGTCGTTTAGAAGATATTGAAAACGGCGCCAGAATCGAAATCAGATCAAACGATGACGGAGACAGTAGCCGTCGGTGCGCACCCGATCAGTTTTCTGATCACTTCGCGTAGAAACGAGTTCTGAGCGATGCAAATAAGCGGATTGATGACCGTGTGTAGATAGGTTAGACTCGTTAAAAATCGGCACAGTTCGTTGACCACCGGGCACGTCCACATGTTGGCTCCGACGAATCCGATAGCGAATGCCGAAAAGTACAAGATCGAGAAACTGATCACGTTGATAAAAGCAGTTTTCATACCTAGCAAAATGAATCTTTGTTTTCTTACCACAGCGTATCGCGTCTGGAATATACATACGATACCCACGTAACAAAGTGACGTCACTATGAAACCCACACAGACGAGGGCAAAAAATGACAGCCAGGAAAGATCGGCATGTCTTACCGGTTTGCCATCGGGCGCGACTATTATCTCCGTCAATCGGTAGTACTGACAGAAACTCATCCTAACGTCTGTCGGATTGGTGAGCGATAAGATACCCGTAATACCGCAGACGGCTTGGACGATACTGATCGCTATGATCGCCGTTATCGGCGCTATGTTGTTCGTGCCTTTGACGATACTGCCGAAGCGAATAACGCTTATAATGGTGACGGTGATGACCGAATTGAAGAACGTCCAGTGGCTGACCAATAGCCGTATCGCGCAGATGAAATGCGGGTACGTATACGGCACGAAGACGCGGCTGATTAAGATCGGTTCGTTGACGAAGGCGTGGATCGCATCGATAATCGACATAATGACTGTAAAATAGTTCAGAGGGATTCGCAGTTTAAGATTGGTTACGAAGGCAGCAATAATGAGCAAGTTCAAAGGAAAACCGATCAGCGCCGAACAACTGGACAGCATAACCGTAAACGCCTTAAGCGCGTTTAAAGCACTTTCATGATCGGGTGTAAGAGTGCACGAGACCCGTTGGAAACCGACGGGGAGACTGGTGTTCTCCTCATCAGCTCGACCCATATCTGTGTTCGTCGCTGTTCTTGTCCTATTCATATTCAACTAGAAAAATAAAGAATGACACGATGTTAATGTTTATAGGATTATAGGACTTGATGTGTATGTGTGTTTCCTGCACTTTTTCTTATTCCTCGTTATTATTACGTATGGTAGTTTATATGTTTATATGTTCGCGGAATAGATACATAATGTATTATAAGACGCTTGACGACTGGTGAAGTTAACATAAACTTATTACCTGAAGGACCCAGTAAATTAATTTAAGATATGACACAATACTAGTTGACGCCCCAGTATTAGATTCAAGGCGTTGACTAGGTTATGCACTGTAGGTAATCTGGTATCTGATACATCTTTATTATACAAATCAGTACTAGTCTAATTATATAAAAATTATCAAAATAAAAGTTGATAGAAATTCTTTCCTTTGAGCCACTATCGATCATAGTTCCGGTTGGTTTCATTTCATGTTTTCAAAGATCGATAGAAAATCGTTTCAGTCATGGTACGATAACCACACTCAAACGTGGTGAACAGATGATAAGATAAAAACCGACTATTTACAAATTAAAAGAAATCGGTTTTTATCTTAACGTTTCAGTCATATTGATTGTATTTCGAAAACTTGATTCAAAATTTACCTCTCTGAAATCGTCGTTGAAATCCTTGTTGTTTACGAAGCGCGATTGTGACTCTCAACGTAGACCGAACAAAGCTTTCGTTTACTGAGTTTCGTCTTGATATCAGACGCGCTTGGCAGAACCATAACAAGTGACGCTGAGACAACGACGGAGTGTGGTGGTGTATATTTAAAACATGCGCAATTCAATTACTCTCAACATCAACAGCGATGATAATGAGATATCACTGACTGAATATAACTTGAACAGATGTATCAGGTTGAACGATAACCACTATCTTTGAATAGTTCATGTGCCTGAAATTGTTGGGTTACAAAACATGGCGACAACCGGGTCATGTCTTATTATGTACTTCGATTTAAACAAATGCTGTAAATTAGACCGCCGACCACACAACTATATATCTATACTTCGATATCCGATTTCAAAATCAAACCCTCTGTTTCGCTCCCGGCAGGTGTGGTGGGTTTAAAAGTGACACTCAATCAAACAAGAAAAAATCAAACGAAATTTACCAACCAAATAGATTACAGAGTCAATCCCTGTTTTAAGATCAAAAAAAATTATTTTCAAGACATTTAAAAATGAATGAAGATTCAAGTGATGAGGGAGTTTATTTTTCTGTGGGGAAGGGGGAGGGGGGTGAACGATCCTTGCACAATAAATCCCATAAAAATAATAATTGATTGTGCGATTTTGTGTATCGGATATTGTGTACAGCGTCTCGACCTATTTCTATCCGAGGCGCCTCACACATTATTTTAATCACCTTAATGATAGGCGCGCGGCGGAAACGGTCGATCTATTTCCGGCGAAAGAGAATTGTTTCCTTTAACCGTTTCAATTATCTTATTAATTTCGTTGAGTGAATCGTCGACTCGTCGTGGTTCTGGACGAGTGATTGGAGAAACTGGTGATAATGGATGTTGTCCATAGTTTCCAGCCAGGCACGCACACCGTCCATTTCGACGATTGTCGCGCGCACGTAAAAAGCGAACGACTCGTGATAATTCGGATCAGCATCAACTGATAATGTGTTCGGGGGAAGGAATTCTACGCAGCGGTTTAGCGTTGAGGTGAGGTCTCTCAAATCAACCCGTCTTAAACGGATTATTCATCAAATATTCGACTAATCATTTACTCATCAAATATCGTATAGAAAAATTGTAAATTCTTCTCGCGTTCGCTTAGTGTTAGGTATTATTTCTGAAGGGGAGGTGTTATTTCTGAAGGGGAGGTGTTATTTCTGAAGGGGAGTAGAGCACTTTAAACAAGCGAAGCGTAACGAATATCGGGCTGATGATCTATTGTGTAATCATACACAACGACTAGAATCTGTTCTAAATTATCGAATGAATATTCTATGCAGTTGCTATATTGCACAATCTCAGCGTGTGAAATCAAATGGCAACGTTCTATTCAACAAAATCAGTGATACTTATGTCTAGGTTTTTTTGGTGAATATACTGAGGCCTATTACATTTTCACAAGTGCAGCAACTGGTGACCGGGTATTAATTGTAATTATGAAAGATGTGGTCTTTTGTAAAAAATTCTATTCAAAGGGTTTTGGGTTTCGGTTGTAGAAAGGGCAATATGAGTGATACTACTGTTATCCGGGCTAACATACATTACTGTCCGTCACACATGCTCTCCGTGCGACGTTTTGGTCCGTTATTTTGTTAATAATCGGTGTATCTACCTTAATTACGCATCAATTTGTTCAGTGAGGAATTTGCTTTCAGAAATAAACAACAATTTTCAATAAAGTTGTTTTTGTTTATGAGCGATGGTTTACTCGGCATACGCTCGCGTAATGCTTAAAAATGCCCCGCGGACGCTCGGAAACGTTACGGTGACGTCATCACCTGCTCATTAGCATATCAAAATACACTAGGTGGCGCCACGTGACAGGCCATAAAAGCCGTTTTCCAGCATTACGCGAGCGTATGCTAGGTAAACTATCGCTGATAGAAGAAAACACAAACAAATTTATGCCAGTTATTCTAGATGAATCGCATGGTTTAGGACAAGGGACAACTGAAATCAACGTTTGAACAACTGCAACCTCTGTCGTCACCGGGTGTATCTGTGCTGCAGGTTTTTACAAGTAAAAAGTACATTGGGGCTATTTCCAAACTGCACTTAAATTGGATACATATAATATAAAAAACGATGATGTGGATATCTCACGATGATAAATCATTAATAACGCGTTGACGACAACTATAGCGCCCGTTGACAGGTTTCGAATTAGAATTACGCATTACCACTAACGAGAAAGGCATCTATTTTGTCGGCATTGTTTTCGTCGCGGCGTTTCTATGATAGCCCGTTCGCACGCGACTGGCCACTTCGTCCGCCATGTATCAAACCGACAGAATGACTGATCGACACGTATATTCCAATTTTCGCCGTCACGTATAACGGTAATTGTTCGGAACGAACCTTTTTCGAGAACACGATTTTTCACGACCACACGTCGTATTTGCGCCCGCGCGCGCCAGTCGTTATGTAATAGTTTTTATTCCTCGAGCGAAAAATTGTGCGATGAATTTATCGCTGTTTTGCTGATGCCGGCGACGACAACGCCGTATCGTCATCGCTTCATTAGAACGCGGCTTATCGACGACCAACAGACCGCGCGTTCAGATAAATGAAACGGCCCGTTATCATCGCGCTCGCTACTCTTTTCAAAATCATCTAGCGAGATGCCGCGCACCGCGAATCCCGCGCAAACATGAATTTCACACATCGTTTGTATCTGCTGTTAAGTTTATCAATAGGGCTGACTACGTCTACATCATCGCCAACGTGGGCTACATGGGCTAGTGAATTCGGAACGGCAATCGGAGTGTGGCCACTGGACGGCGACGCGCGGGACTATTCTTCCAATGGAATAAACGGTAGTTTTCAGTACAGTTATGAGTATTACGCAGACGATGACGGTCGAAAGGTTTGCGATTTTTCCTATCCGAAATCGCGCAGAATTGAAATCGCCAACCACGACTCGAAGTTCGACGCGTTGAACTCGAGCGGAATGACGAACGTATTTTGCGTGTTTCCGCGAAATATTTACCAAGGCGGTTTGTTCTCGTGGCACAACGGAATCGGTATTTTTCAACAGTCGGGATTTCTGAAAATCAAGCTCACAAACAACGATCCGACAGTACAACCGACGGTCGCCAAACTGACACAAAATCAGTGGAACGCAGTGAGCTGGAGCGCGCGGAAAGAATCGAACGGTTTACAGTTTACGGTGCGCTCTGTGGATAACGGTACTGCGGATATCTACCAGCAGATATTCGATGATCGTTCCTCGTCGACCACGGGACGACTGGATATCGGTGAAAACAGCGACGGGGGTCAGCTGGACGGGCTGATGAAAAACGTGGTGTTGTTCGGCGAATTTTACAACACGTCGTCACCGGATCAGCTGAATATGATGAGACAAATTTGTTTCGGGGGTGCGTATCACAGCTTACTTCAAAATAAGGCGATGCCAGTTGTTCAGAAGTTGGTTAAAGTTAGTCCAGTAGATATTCGAAATGATGTAGCGACAATCAAAAACTTCGCTTGCGGTATTTCCGCAGTGAGTTTTGACTTGAATAATTAGCGTTTTTCTTTTTTAAAATGTTTGAACAGGGATTTACCCTGTTATTTATTTGATTGGTAGATTCCGTTTGATTTGTTTTGATTTGGTGTCCCTATAGCAAACACACTACACCTACTGAGAACACTGGTCTAACCATGGACTGTAAAACTCCATGAGTCTGAGGTCAAACTTCACTGAGAACTGTGAAAACCATTTGTGAAATTGAATGTCCATGGACGATATATGAAGAATCCCACACTATAGTATCACCAGAGAGAAGATGACTATATTGGGTTATGTTCGAAACGTTGAATCAATAAATTGCTTTTAGGAAACTTTTCAAACGTCATCTTTCGTTATATTAGTGTTGAATTCTCTGTATTTGAAACTGGGGCCCGATATTCTACTTTAGCCAACCTATGAGCATCTGGCACTAACTTACTTTGAGCACAGAGTTGTTGTGGGTCGAGCAATTTGAAAAAAAGGGGTTTGTTTCAGCTATTATCTACTTTCTAAAATATTTCCTAGCTGTGACACTAAACCTACGTCAGTGGACCTACATCAGCTCATTCGGTCTCCGAAATTTCTCACTTCGACTTGAAATTGCCAGCTGCATTTTGGTTCAACAAAAGGTAGGTTGCGTAATAATATCCTTAGTCTCCTTCCTTACGTCGAAACTCTGAGAGGTAAGTTTGCTTACTGTCTGTCACACCTGCTCTCCGTGCGACGTTATGGTCTTTTCGTTAATAATCTACCTTTATTACGCATCACTTTTAGCATATCAAAATACAGTAGGTGGCGCCACGTGACGGGCCATAAAAGCCGTTTCTCAGCATTACGCGAGCGTATGCTAGGTAAACTATCTCTGATAGAAGAAAACACAAACAAATTTATGCCAGTTCGTGATTTATTTCTGAATGCAAATTCCTTACTGAACAAATTGATGCAAAATATTTACAGATCAACCGATTATTAACGAAATTACGGACCAAAACGTCGCACGAAGAGCATGTGTGACAGACAGTTGAGTAGGTCAGTATTTCTTCTCTATTAAAAACGGCGATTTTTACAACGACAAATTAAAACCAAAATCATGTTGCATCCAACGGAGCGGACGAGTGAATAATCGCGTGGTCGTTATCAATCTGTTTCCTGGAACGCTTCAAATCAAATCAGACCGTTTGTTGTTTTTTTCGGAGCGCCAATGAAACCATGCATACTTTATAACAGTTGTTATCATTGCGTGTTTTTTTTTTCGAGTTCCGCCGAGACACCAACTCATAACGAGTAAAAGCCACGTCGCTATGGGGGAGGGGAGGGGAGGGGGGGGGGGGGGGGGTGACCACAATATCAACATTCAACGTGTTGCTTTGAACAGGACTATCACCGGTACATAGTCTAAATATCATCACGCAGGCAGACTTTATTCCTGGTTTGCGGAGTCGCTTATTCGTAAAACTGTCAAACAGACCCCAGAGGAGCGAAATGTTTAACATAACACCAAGAGGAAAAACATGAAATAAGTAAACAGTTGACTGCGATTGTCATGGTGCCGATTGCCTCTGATAATCGCGTGCCCTGCGTGACTATATGTCTTAAACTTTTCCACTGAAATTGTACCGGAATTCGCTTTCCGCATCGAATCTTTACAGATCCAAGGCAAGAAGAGTCGCTGCATGTAGGAAAACAAATCCCAATTTGTATATAAAGAAAGAACCAATGTCCCAACTATCATTATATGTTACTTACTCGATTATTAAGTAAACTTCACATCAATATAGTTAAAAAAATGCCGTAGGTAATGACGCCATGGGTAGAAATGCCAGAGGTAAAAATGCCATAGGTAAACACAATTATACTTATACCCGTCTGACATTTCTATTTATATTCAGTGTTTTAAACTATATTTAGTATAATTGTTGTAAACCGCTTTGAAGCGCATGCGTAAGGCGGTATGAAAATATAAATTATCATCATTATTATGATAATCATTATTAAAATGAATAATGATAGCTGGTACATTTTAGCCAACTCATATCTTCTCGGGAAATGCATTTAGTATTTTAGATGAAGCACGCAGCGCACGCGGCGCAGACGGGTTCAGAGGAAAAGCGTTTCGTGTTACTGTAAATTCCTAATTTTACATCATCGACAAAAAGGAAATTACTACACAAAATATAAAAACAGTCGATGCGGCGTCGCCGGTGCCTTCTTATTATTAAACTGGAATTATAAATTGATTTACCACCGGTCGGAATCGCTGTCGCACGCGATCACCGCAATCAACCGATATATCGTTTCATATCCTGTCTAGCTATAAAATATTTATCGAATTGGACTCGTCGTGTTCAACGGTGATAACAAACCAGAACGAGCCTGTGAGAACGGATGCTTTATTCGGTTTATATCGCTTTAAATCCCCGAATCGATTAACAAAATAAAACTTAAAACCGTCTGAATGATTTTTTCACATAATAAACAGAGTTTTCACGCCGAGTTGCGCTGTTTTTATGACGTTCTTAGGTGTGAAATTTATGAATTTATTCCCCGCTTCTTGATGACTTGTCGTGAAATAGGGACTTAACACGTTGATGCGTTGCGATGATAATATAGAAGATAGAATATCTCTAATAATAATAAAAAGAGTGGGAGTTCGTTGCCAGAGTATGAAGCTACGTAGAAGCTTAAATACCACATATAAAGCTGTCTTTCGTTTGCAACGCTAGTTGTATGCTAGACGTTTTGGCTAAAGTGAAGTCGAAATTGTTTCTTATCTGTAAAATACTAAACTGCAAGCGCATAAGATGGTATTTTTTGTCATAGAAAGTATTAATCTAGTTATAAGATCATCATAGTTTTGACACCATCATAATTTGAACAGTTTATCATTAGTTTGGCAGCAGTCGGGCCTATAGATCATGTCTTGACACTGCTGGTGCTTAATATACATGGGACGGTATGAATATCAAGTAATCGTTTAAAAGTCGAGGAAGTCGAATCAGTGTCAACGCTTTATTACCAAGACGGGCGGCAACAGAATCGAAAAATATGTCTTTTTAACGAGTTTTATGCGGACGATTATTCATTCGTTTTAGCGACAATACCCCAACTCGCGGTATCAGTCCGACTCGCGGTATCAGTCCAACTCGCGGTATCAGTCCAACTCGCGGTATCAGTCCAACTCGCGGTATCAGTCCGACTCGCGGTATCAGTCCGACTCGCGGTATCAGTCATCGTGGAAACTGCGTTTGCGAACTTAATAGCTTTTCTAGTTGAAATAACCGTTAACAATTGCGATATTTCTAACGTACATTTTTGCCACATTATATATCGTTACAAACAAATAACAAAAGTGTCAGTTCCAGATGCGAGCCACTCGCTCTAATGAAATGCAAAAAATTCTGAACTGAAACATACGATTTTTGGGCATTTAATGCATAATTTTAATATCGTATATTGTACATTTCCTTTTTAAGGTTTCTTGGTCAGCACAGCAATGACATTTCCAAACGGTAGATAAATGTAACACACTAATCCATAGCATCAGAGCCGCTTTTCGCTGATTATTTTTGCTTGTATCATTTTGCGTGTTGCCGTGGAGATGCGCTTAAATCAAGCTTGACGATTTTTTTTTCAGTTTCATCGAGAAATGCCCGGACAAAACCGCTTTTCACGCAAAGTAAATAAGAATAATGCAACCCTTGTCACAGAATTCCAGCGGTAATTATTTCAATCATAGAAATTATTTCTCCAGCGCTGGATTCTCTAGGCTTCTACAAGTGAAGAAATGACTGATATGAGGATATCAGTTGCTATCAAAACAACATAAAGACAATGTCTCTTTGTGCATTGTTTTTAGGCCAGAAATTATGAATTTCACAGTTTGGATCTTGATACATCTAACATCAAAGTCTGAATACACATTTTTAGTTACAAAATCCAGCAATAAGTCATACTTGCGAATACCAGAATCACCGACACTGAAAATCGGTTAATCAAAACGAAAGCTTTCGATGCAACGAAATATGAGCCTTATCCGATACAAAAAGAAAAGAAAATTCAACCATATCCCAATAAGCCAAGACCCACACAGAAAAAAAAAACGTCAAGATATTTTTCTAATTTGGATATTGAAATTTTTTTATTGTTATTTTTCGTTTGACGCACACTGCATAATTTACCCTGGTACCATAGATTTTAAATGGAAACACATTACTCAGACCGCGCACATAAAGCCCAATAAAAGCTTTCAAAAAATTACAAAACGGCATCAATTCCAACCTACTCTCTAAAGTGCATAGCAAATTCATCAATTGGATAAAAAGAAATTCTATCTATACGTATATACAGTGCAACCTCGTTGATAGGAAACTTGTGGGAAAACTTGAAATTTCGTATCACCCAAATCTGGATTCATGTAGCTAAATAAAACTTAAAACCGTCTGACTTATTTTTTCACATAATAAACAGAGGTTTCACGCCTGTGAATATATAGCTGGAACGTGCTGGAAATCATCGTTATAATAATAAACGGCGTTTCATCTTTATCGAGAATCGTATCAGCGACGAGGTCCCACTGTATAACGACTTGGCAGCAGTTGCAGTTTACATTGAGATTACATGTACTATGTATATACAATATTGGTCCCTCGAGTAAGAGTATGTGGAAACATTATTTTCATAATTAGAATCGGTGGAACGTCGAGCCCATTATACCTGCATTAATGTACATGAAAAATGTCAGGGCGCAGTTGCTCGAACGCTGGTTAAAACTAATGAATGCCGCGCATAAACAGTGACAGATTCGACCTTTAACCAACCTCTAAGCGAGTGGACCACCGGATTTTTTTCAGTTACGTATATCCCTTCCACCAATCGGGTCCATTTTCACGATAAGCTTTTGTAAGCTTGAACGCGGTCACGTGTTAATATTATCGTAAAGATAATATATGAAATTTGAAGACAAAAACGATTAATAAATGTGTGAGTTCAACTCATTGCGTCCAGTATAGGACGGTGGATGAAGACCAAGTATTTAGCGAATATTCGGTGATGAGGGGTGATTGGATTTTCGGGCTGTTTTTAGTCGGTTTAAGACGCAACCACAGAGACTGAGAAAATGCGATCTTGAATGCAATGGTGATATACAAGATTTAAGACATTAGCAGTTTACGTACATGTACATATACGATTATTTTATATTTAATCATTATCATATATAATTTCTGAACATATTGGTCTTTTTGCACATTAGTTTATATTCTATAAGATACCATCCTGTATGTGTTAATAGTGCTCAGACTTTCTATCTTATATGTACCTTGTGTCATATCATTAAACAGTTTTTAATTCAACACGTACACACGATATTTGATTCGTTTCTCGTGAATGTTTAAGAGATATGCTGCGCGGCTTTTAATCTATGATCATTCTGCCTTTGCCGAAATTCTGTCCGGACTGGTTGGCGCCTTTATTCGATCCCATTTGAAGTCCGATGACGTTTTGTCCGGCGCGAAGCTGTTCCTCGGTGAATTCTCGCTTCTCGCCGACTGACTCTTTCGGTCCGAGGACGGGACCGGCGTACTGATTTTTCTGCGCCTGCAGCGATAAAACAGAAACAGGCGAAATTTACATTAACAGTTCAGATATACGAGAAAGAACGCGAAAAAAATCTGATGATTTTTAAATGAATTTTATGTTGGGCTTTTTATATACTTTAATACCTTCAGTCGATTATTGTTTTAATACAAGTAGTTTGAGCTGCTCTGGGCATTATTTCTGGGTTTGAGGTTTGAGGTATAAGGGTAGGGGCAGAGAGAAGAACTATCACGCTCATACCGTATATTCGTGTCACTAAAACTTTAGACCCCCTAAATCTAAGACCTAAGATCGTTCAGGTCTTATGTTTAGGAGGTCTTAGGTTTAGTGACATATAAAGCATACTAAACCTATGGCCCATAAAGCTAACACCCCAAATATATCGTCTCTGATAAATGAACCAAATTGAGATTTTTTGATATAGCTCAATTTAACTGAAACATGTATTTTAAACCATTTAAACCGTATTTAGTTTTAGGTCCCGTGTTTTTGTCACGTTTAAACATAAAACTTACCGCTCTTCCTAAAGCGTGTATAGTTAACACGACTTGAGTCATATTTTGGTTTTCGTATAAATCGACAGTTTGGAACGCGTCGGTTTTCGATACGCCATACCGCTCGATGGCCGTCAGAAAATTGCCTATATTTTCCATGAGTTTGAAAGCCATCTTTGTATCGTTGATTTTCTTGACCGAACCAGGCGCCAGAATGTTTATCAACCTGTAAACATTTATAATTAGAAACGACCGTTAGACAACTCCCAACTGATACTATACTACTAACTACAGACATAAGTCATTTCATCAGCACGCTTTCAATAATTGATCGTCCGCACTTCACTAATGTTCACAACTTCGGCCCGAAACGTTTTTAATTGAAAATGAACTTCAAAAAACAGACATTAGACATTTTATCAGCACATTTTCAGAAACTGATCGTCTACACTTCAAATGTGTTCAGAATTTTACCAGAGACATTTCTAATTGAAGATCAACTACAAACACCAGATATGAGCCATCTTATCGGTACGAAAAATGTCATCTAGGCTTTGAACAACAATATGGCTAATATCTGAGAGGGCGGGAGGTCTAAGCTGCTGCAGATTTTCCAAATATATAAGTGCCGTACCAGGCTCCAGATACCTGCATTGGGCACGTCAAAGACCTCCACTTTTTTATTTGATTCCGATCGACACGAGAATATGACACTTACTTGCACAGCATCTTTCCATCTTTAAGCGCTTCATGAAGATTATCAGCACCGGTAGCGCCCTATAGAGAGGATAAATTGAAACATCATCGAGACGGCAAAATACGCGTAATAACCACAGGAAAAATAATCAGATTTCCAGCATGTAAAACAAGAATTAATTCAATTCGCCGAAAAGTAAGTTAAATACACCACCAGACCCACCACTCCCTAAACTAAAACAAACTAAAAACTTACGGGAGTTAACTTTTCGCCAACAATAGCTTCGATCCATTCACGAGCTTGAATTTCTTGCTCGATGCTATATTTGCCGTCAATCTATGGATGAAAAAAATGAAAACCACATCAAAACGCAGACAGTAGACTCTTCCTTCCGGTACCGGACCTCAGTACCGGGTACCAGACCTCAGTACCGGTCATCTCGCCGTGTAAATCTACCCGGGAAACCTTGTACAGTAAAACCTCGCATCGGGCAAACTGGAACCGGCAAAATCGGCCCGAGTTAAGCGAGTTAATAAAAGGAAATGTTAGGAATTATATTGTTTTTGTCCCGAGTTGGTCTAGTCAAAGTAACCTCCTGCCTGTGGTTAAGTTTCACGGTCGGATATTTTTGGTATAAGCCCATCCGATTATAAAAGCTTACCACCAACAGTAGACCATGTCAGGGAAAGGATATACTGTATTTCCTGCTGATTCTCAAACTGCCGATTTAAGTGCAGTCTATTGTCTTTTCAATATCTAAAATCATTGCTATTTTACCTTGCTTCTCGCCTCGGCGGTTAACCCGTGAGCAGTGGTTCGGTTTGCCATCTTAAAGCTGCAAATAGACGGAACATTCTCGATGTAAAACAGAAATCAAACCGGAATTTATTTCCTAAGAAAAGAACTTTCGATACGGTACAATAGTTATCCGTGTATACACAATTCTCGTGTTTATAAATTTGAAATATAAAGTCACGCACTCAGGAACCAGATTCGGTTTTTAGCAAAGTTTGACGCGTAAAAAGAGATGACAGCCGAGGTTTTTTTCGTAAACGAAATTGAAAGATCAAAATAAATACGAAATCGACACCTCTGAATTGGTGGAATTGTTCGGTGATATTTCACATTTTGTAATGAAGTATTTAGATGCATATTTTCAGTTATTACACGTATAGTGATTATATTTTGACCCAGATTTTCACGACAAGAATTATTATGAATTAATAATAATTCAAATATATACATCGATCAACAGCATCGGTACGTAGAATACTCCACAACAAGCCATGCCATTTCCCGTGGTTCGTGACACTGCAGTTTGCACTCGTCGTCTGAATTGTATATATTAGAATTTTTTGCAAGATTTTTTCGTCATTCATATAAGTATCGGTATGATACGGCGATTGACGAGCCGGATTTTTTAAGAGGATGATATCTGTTTAATCAAACTTACGCACCTTATCACGCGTTATTGATAAAACGTGCCAGTTCGCTGGTATTCAAACTAAATTCGGTTATATAAATACTGAAACCATTCTCAATGAGTGTCGAGCATATTGAACGACCGAAGTGCAAAATGAAGGCGATATTGAAGTGAATCATAAGTTTTGACACGAATTTCATTAGTAAGCACCTCGTATGAATAAATTTTACAACAATCCACTAGATTGCCTACATACAACGTTAGATAATTTCCTTGAATTACTAACATTAATAGTTTATACATTATTACGACATTTAATCGCGCATTTATGCATAATGTTTTGTTAAGAAATGAATAGAAATAAAATTGAGTTTATTGAGTTGACAATTATCGAATTTGCAACATTTATTTATTCCCTGCGCAGACGATATAGCGACATAAATCAATGAATGTCATCAAAATCAGCCGAACATTAATTAACAATTTATATGTTCATTGACCGCGGTCAAGGTCGAGCAAATTCCAAAGGCTTTCTAATCGGTATTTTATGTATAGGTCACGGTAAGTATATGAACTGTATATAACCTTATAGCGCCAGACTAGGGCCAAATTTTTATGCGTAAAGCCTTATTAGGACAGAATTAAATTCGATCAAATTACAAATGCAATTAGCGACTGTATTGTAAAGCCGGGGACGAATCACCAGGCGATTTTCGCTGAATTTTGCATAGTGTAACAAGTGACGACAAGATGTGCACAGTTCTAGTCGGCGACTCGATTCCCGCGGGCATTGCCAGAATTCGTCCTGCAATGCGACACCTGCACCGAATTTATTCGGCGAATTATTCTTCGTATCGAAGACGCTAAATATATTTTATTGCCCACGTTTGTCTCCGGAATTCAATCGCAGACGCATCATGCTGCCAATGATCGCCTGGTCCACCACAAGCTTTGGCCACCTGGTATCATCCATACGATATGCCGGAGATCATTATATCGAGGGTCCGTCAATACAAAAGTTCATTAATTTACTTTCACTGAATTCGGGTGCTTTAACAAAAAGTGTTGCGACTTTTCTACCTAAATCATTTATTTGCACGTCGGAAGTTGCTCCTTGAGAGTCCATGAAATATTGGTAATAGAATGAAATTCAAATTATCATACGAAATATGCAAATTATTATGTAACCACAATATCAGTGTTTAGCGTACTTACAAGTTAAGTTTGTTATGTCATACAAGTTATGTAAAAATTTGACTCAATAAACAATATCAATATCGCAAAATTCTATTTTGATTTGTTGCGGTCTCAGCTTTTAGAATAGAATTAATCACTGTGAGCCTTAATGAAACAAGAATTCATGTGTGGAAACCTAATTGTTCTGTAAAGTGGTAAAGTAAAGTTAGGTAAAGTGTGGTGATCTAACATTGACTCACTTACCGGCGGCGACTTCTGAGAAATTTGTAATACAAAAGTGAGTACATGTCGCTGCTTCAAAGCCTCACTACATCCTCGATAGCGAATGGCTGTATGCGAGGACAGTTGTATATTGAAGCTACTTGGATCAGATTTAACGTTGCTGGGAGATTTATTGACTTGAAATATCAAATTCAGCCGATGATGATGATATCTGACACCGATTTGTTTAGTCGACAGAAGGGAGATGTGACGAGCTAATAAAATACTTTAATTATCATTTTGTATGAAGTATTTGTTCATGCTCTCGACATTGTGGTGGCCTAGAGCCTGCGGAGAGGTGGCTTTTGAGCAATGACAGATCCAAGGGGTGTCCTTGGGGGTCCAGAAATGTTGCATGAGGTCCCTTGAAAATTCTGGACTGGATATTCTCGTATATTCTCTCATATGAGAAATGTTAGAATAAAGCTTGAGCAACTATCGTGATGTACATAAGGAAATCTGCGGACTTGGAAAAAGGCCCTAAATTTCCTAGGTGGGCCCTTCTTAGGCCCTGGATCCGCCACTTTTCGAGGCAAAATGTCCCGGTGCAATATGTCACAAATTTGACCCCATACGTAAATTACTTTTCATTTATGTCGCATTGTTATTGTTTTTAATATTATCCTTCTAACTGATTCGTGTATGTTTTCATGTTACTCAGATGTTTACTAATGAACAAATTGAACTTGAAAACGGGCCACGTGACCGATAATTTTCGATATTCATGGCGATAACGACACATTATCGTTCCGACCCTACCGCTACCCCCTCCCCCAGACTCCCCACCCTAATCCCTACCCTGGAATTCATAAGCTGACTCGGGGAGAAAATGTATTGTTCCCGTCAGGTCCGAGACAAGTGCTTGCAGTGTCTATACACTGTGTACAAAATTGCTTTTCTGACTTCTATGAATCAAAAAAAAAACTCATTCATGAAGAGTAAACCTTTTGTGATTCACCATATAAGGTAAATAGAACCATTGCGCGGTGAAAGAATTAGCGGGTGCGTAGTTTTTCATTATTTTTTATCGTGTATGACGGCGCTTATATAGAAATGTGTTAGACAGACAGGATGTATTCACATTCCACGTCCTCTCCATATATAAACCTTATATAGACGTTCAAATTGGGTCGTGTTTACCAAAACTGATATATTATATATATGTATGTGTATTACATTCCATCTTTACGAGTTGTTTGCTTATTATCGCTTTTTTATTTGATGTAAAAGCGTTAAAAAAAAGACTTAAACGTTAATTGAGAAGACGATCATAAGCTGACATTTGCGGAAGAAACGTAAGACACCAATACGCGCAAACAGTGAAAACTGTCTTCATGTCGTCTCGCAGTCAAAACACTATCGAGCATTTAGAGCGCCTGGCACGCGTTGCATCAACCCGCAATGCGGTCAACCCTTCCACTTGATGAAAGAGCCGACAATTCATTATTTGCCTGGTCGACCGCGTTAAAGGCAATATGTTTTTTACTCCCAGTCAACGGCCTACAGTATTCTATTCTAGCTAATTCTATATCGGCGCATATATAGTCACCGGTGCGACGTGCATTGTAAACTAATGACAGATCGATTGAGCCCTTTTTCCATGATACCCGGTACGTTATATGTAAATGTATTACACAAATAATCCGAACCGATTTCGACATTTTTCGAAAAAAATAAAAAACTCAAGGCCTATTACACTGTAATAGGTATTACGTATGTTCACCGTAATTCTAGATTGTCCCTTACTATTCCAATGCTTACCTATTTCTGTGAGTGGTTGTGTCTACGATCGATGGATTCTACTAATGCTTTGACTGGCTGGAGAGTGTCTCGCGTCGCCCGTATATTATACACTGCACACTAGTGCGCCGTCGCGTTTGTGTTAGTCATAACCACCACCAACGTCATTTCAACCCACAAAAAAGCAATTCTGCGAAAGAATGTGTGCCTTTTCCATTTAGGACGCGCTGGTAGAACGACAGATGGCCAATGCCGAATTCCATAGATTTTTGGTGAACTATTATTAGTAGCCGTTTATTGCCAAATAAAGACACCCGAATCCAATAAGCAGCATTGACTAGAAAACATTATGAATAACTTTTCCATGAATTATAATTAATCTTGGATCAAAAATGTTCAGAATGCAAAAAATCTAATGCTGGCTGTTTCAGCCCCCGGACAGCGAGGGCCCGGTGAGTCCGTTGCCCAGAATTCAATATAGGGCTTGATTTTCCGTTTCTTTACCAAAATTATATCAGATAGAATATTTTTTTGTAAATAGATTCTATCTAAAAGTGGCTTAAACTCGTCGAACAAAAGATGGATTAATCATTAACAAAGCTTTTGCGATAATTACGCGTTTGTCTTTATTGCCCGCAGCCCGGCCAAGGGTACCGACTTGGCCGTCTAGTGCTGCCGCTATATAGAACAGTAGCGGCGAAACCGTGAACTAACTACTGCTCGCATGCCAGAGTCTTCTGATGTAAAATAAATTATTTTCTTAACCGGAAAGTTTTTACATCTCGAATTAAATTTTGACACCTTCCTGACAGTATTCTAAACCCTCCTTTTTCTAATTTGATACCCAGAAAATTGATATGACTGAAATAGATTAAATTAAACAACTCATCAACCTACCTACCAGCGCGAATCTCAAGGTCGCTACGAATTTTTGTTTTGTTATTCAACTAAAATAAATTTTAGGGCCCTAAAAGACATCGAGAGAGCAGTCGATACGATAGATAACTAACAATCGAGTTTGATTCTCATCTAAGGTAAAAATTTGCACGTTTTACGAGGTATAAATGCCTGTAATTTCGACTAAATAGCTGCCTTCATCGGTTGAACCGACGAGAGGACCATTCCATGAAATCCCACTATGACTATGCTACTCTACTCGTCTCTACTCTCACAGTCACTGCCCCAACCTTAACAGAACCCTGTGACATACCATTTCCCACATACTTATTACGTGTTTTATTTATTAGTTTATCTTATGAGTAATAGAGGGCAGCACAATAATGTTAACTGAAATAATACTATACTGCGACTGCATCCAGCAAAATATGCACTTCATTCATTTATTCAATCTGTAAACGAAAATCTATTTCCTTTCAGGCGTTGTTTAGTTTTCTGCTGAATAGAACCACGAGACGCCGTCATGTCTTACATGTTACCTCATTTACACAACGGCTGGCAGGTCGACCAGGCGATACTCTCCGAGGAGGAACGAACGGTTATAATCCGATTCGGTCACGACTGGGATCCGACCTGTATGGTGATGGACGAAACTCTCTATAAATGCGCGAACAAGATGAAAAATTTCGCCGTCATTTACCTGGTCGATATCACGGAGGTGCCCGATTTCAATAAGATGTACGAACTGTACGACCCGTGTACGGTGATGTTCTTCTATCGTAATAAACATATAATGATTGATTTAGGAACGGGTAATAATAATAAGATCAACTGGCCGATGACAGACGCGCAGGAATTCATCGATATTATCGAAACCGTTTATCGCGGCGCCAGGAAAGGTCGAGGTCTCGTCGTTTCGCCGAAAGATTATTCGACCAAATATAGATACTGATTCGTTCGTTTCAAATTTATCGCATTCTCAAATATTTATCTAAGATGGAATCTTGCGCTACAGATACCGGTTCGTTTTTATTTGTGTAGTGATAATGTTGTAAGCGGATGACTCCATAATGTTCTCCAGCATTTTTACTGTCATATGATATCGAAAGTATGGAATAAAACGTTTTTCCACGCAGTCAAATGTTTTTCATGTTGTTCTTCCTGAAATCAGTGCCGGCGAAACTAATAGTGAATCTTGTTCAATCTGGATCTTTAATAACTGGGGGTCTAGACACCATACCCACTCGCTGAAACGCTGGACAATTTATTCTGACTATTTCGATACTCGACCTCCTTGATGGGCTAGAATTTTTCAATTGATTGTGGAAACAAAACGTCCATTATTACAATATACACAGAAATACCATGATATTCCACAAACATCGATGAACGGAAGCCAATAACCTAGAATGAGACTCATCATAATCATAAAGCATGTCATGAGGAACAACTACATGTACCACTTTGTGGACAACTATTCAATGCCCCCTGGTGAACATATATTGAAACCGATGACCTTAACCTACAGTCGTAAAGCATGTCATAAGTTACTTAAGTCTTAACCCTTTCAGTGCGTCTACACCGCAGTGCAGTGTATGAATCGGTGATGGATGTTGCTAGTACACCGCACTGCGGTGTATTGTTGTAATCAGTAATTACTAATTATCTCTCTTGAAAGATGGCAGCACCTGTCAAACATAGTGAAATACTAGTAACTAACGATACACTGCACCGCGGTGTAGACGCATTATAGTGGTATTCCCATTATTCAACACACTAGGGTGGAATTTTTCAAAATTTTCAAATTATCTCCAGCACTATAGGGTATTAATTAGTCAGCACTGAAAGGGTTAAGGGGGCTGAAAAGTTGACTACTTCAGCCCGCAATAAAGTATCAGGAATTCACCCAGTCCTGAGAAGTGGCAGCTTCACAGCACTCCTACTTAGTACAACAACAAGTTGGCCATGAGCGAGTACGGCGTGGTTTACTGTATTACACTATGTCCATAAATCACGCTGAATAAAAGACTAACGACTTTAGTTCTCAGAAGAATTCTATATATTTCACAGAAAATAAAACTATACAAATAAATATATATATATATAAACAAACAATGTGCAAGATAATCATCACAAAATAACACTTTATCTCTTGGACGGTGGATATTAAGTAAACGCCAAAATCTGAACCGGAATTGATTCTTTTAAGCAGCAATATATTTTAAGGTGGACGGACATTTGAAAATTCTTTAAACATTCTCAGCAGATGTATATAAATCATTTCCGACAAGCAAATAAATAATCAATTAATTGAAAAGTGGATCTTGTTACAAAAACTTCAAATGACAAGAAAATATGTTCATCATAAGCGATATAGATCAATATGAAATCAACAAGTTTGTACTACATGTATTTGGGACGAAATTTTTGATTTGTAATAACCGATAAATTGTTCTGAAGGTCGAGGATGTTTTAACGAGGTTCCGCCGTATTGATAATTATAATCTACAGTTGTTTGGTGACACGTTTTCTTCCTCCGCCCCAACCGACTCCGATATCCTGTTTCGGTCCGCGCCACGAGATTCGTTCCTTCTTTCGATTCGACGGCGCTGAATTCGTTTTTATCGGCGGAAAAGGCAAACTGGAAACTAGAATATCAAAACAATGAATCATTTCTCTGAAGAAATTGAGGCAATAGTGATCTTCACTTGCCACAGTTGTCGCCTCGATGATCTCTTACCTGTATTTATAGTTTCACTAGCTAGTGAATGTCGACGCAGCTGCTGCTGTTGCTGCTGCTGGTGACTAACATCTGACAGACGATCGCTGACTGACTCTAAATCCATTACAGGACTAGCCTAGAAATAAACAGTATTCTATACAACCAAATCCTAATGTTGGATAACATAATCGATTTGACAATTCCATTATTAAGTACGCAGGATAAAGGAGAATCAGAAAAGAAAGAAAGAGACATTACAATCTAGGGGGACCATTTAGAATGCCCTAATCCTACTATACTATAATATAGCAGGTTGAGAGTATCAAGAATTAAACATTTTTATCTACATGTACAAAATGTATATGCAACTTATATCCAGAGACGGATCAAAGGGGGGCTTGTGGGCCTTGTACAAGACCCTTAAATATTTTTGAATTTCACTCTATTTGCTAATGTGCTTCCAATTATATATGCCTTTTCAATATGCCTTTTCCTTAGATCCGTCCTGATATACTAAGAGTAGGGTCTATACTGATAAACTCACCACTAATTGAGCGCGTCTGCCAGCCATGATTTCGGGATCAAGTTTCGGCAGGTTATTTTCACTGCCGCCGTGGTGATGACCGTACATCGCTGACTCGTTGTTGTTAAAAGATGGCACCGCTGTATGCAACCATTCGTACATTCGTATCGTCCGATTGGCGGCTTCTTGTTTACGTTCGTCCGCCTTACGTTGTTCTTCCTCTTCTTTAGCTTAAAACAATAACATACCAGATATCAATCACTTTTCAGGAGTTTTTGATAGTAAAACTAAGCACTTTTCTAAAGCAAAAGTCAAAGTTTACTTATCATTTAAAACCCTATATATCTAATATTGGCGTAACACATACTTGTACAAAAAATAGTTCAGGATACCAAAAGTCAAAAGTATGCACTCAGTAAACACTCTTTGAAATTTAGGTGATTGAACAAGCACTTTTTAAGGGCCTTTTTTTCAAAACTAAGCAATCTTAAACACTTTGGAGACTGACTACAATCTCTGTTAATAGACAATTCATGGCTATTTACTTCTATGATAACCTTATCTACTACTCAGTGTATAAACACCACAAACTATTCAAACAGAATTCATTGGAGAATTGAGTCATGTATGACTAGAGAGGTGTGCATCTGCTCGGCGTGACAAAAATTGTGATCAAAATGCAACTGAAATCGCACATAAGGCTAACTGAAAATTAGTGCAGTGTACAATATGCACAGTGTACAGAATATAGTGTAATAAATGTGAAACAATAATATATCACTCGTAGAAATAGATTTAACGACTTACTATCAAACCATCCTAAATATATACAACAGATGATATGAATTTAATAAACATTATATATTCAACATGAAGCAAATGCACTGAATAAGAGTCAAGTTTTTTGATAGCCATGCCGCGAATAGTTAGAGGTAGACACTACAGCTTATAAGCAAACATTTTAAAACTATTAATTGGAGACATCGAAGGAACGTTCATGATAGTATTTTACCTTGAAAGTATTCTTTACGTTGAGGCGGTTGTTTACGACTAGTAACAGGTGCTGGTTTATTAATGGCGTCTAGTTTCCTGAACAACTGCAGCCGCTCTTTCGGATCTGTATCAACAAAGAGATTTATTCATTTAAATTTCCTAAACTATTTCAGGACTCTTTAACACGTTCACTGCCACTGTGATAATACAGTGCTGCTCCCGGTGCTGCACCAATACACTAACTAGGTTGGAAATGGAGCTGTTACATAGTCAGCCTTTGCTCGAAATTGACCGATGAGCATTGCAAGTGAAGCCGCATTTGTTCACAATGCCAGTCATGGCACTGGTGTCAGAACCGGAAGTACAAGTATATTTGTAGTGGCTGTGATGAGAGGAAGCACAGGTAGTACAAGTATACATCTATTTGTAGCTGGCAGCGAATGTGTGTTACAGATAATAATCAATAACTAACCGAGTTTATTCAGTTTCTTCTTTCGCTCTGAATTGTATTTCAGTTTTTTCGCCCTCTGCAGCATCAACGCAGCTGTGTTCGGATCTCTGAATCCCCTGAATAATATAACACACAGTTCAAAACTCATCCTCCGCAATTCATCAATAATTTCTCATTATGCCTAACACATATACAACAATCATTGAACTAGTTCTATCGGTCTACTGGTTAATTACAGCCTGTTATTATTTTCATTTTCAACCACAGAAATTGTGATAATGAATGTCCATTCAAGGAGGCCATGCATATCAAATGATCACAACCTAAACTCAACAGTTATTCGCTATTTTGAAATCGAAGCACAGTTCGATTGTCTCATGAATTAACTTTTTACATTGTAAAGTATAATTGAAAATGGTATTAAAAAGCAGTTTGTTCACTCAGTCAGTAAACAATTCAAGATTCTGCTCAATTTGATATTCACCATTCTTCAGTGATCTGTTCTTCTCGTTTAGATAACTGAGTCCGATGAGTGTCGACTGACGAAGGAGCTCTCGGAGGTCGACCAGATACGACCGAACCGGTCGTCGACTCATTCTTCCACGCAGGTCGAGGTTCACTCGGAGGATGAGGGGTCAATCGGTCGGCGGGAAACTGTAGAGGAGACGGTCGCAAGACTGCATAACTACAACAAGAATCAAAACATTCCTCATCAATTATACATAGACATAAAATAGACATGAATACCATAAACACAGATATAAATAACAGAATGAAGTTCAACAATTCTGGGCTAGGATTTCAATCTAGGATTCAAAATGAACTCATTCTAACTTCACTCAAATTCAACCACTTGACATCACAGGCACTCAGTACTAACAGCTAACCTTAACCCTAGGTCAGGTGACCGGTGACACGAGAGCCACTGAGTGCCAGCACCTAACCCTAACTCTAGGTCAGGTGACCAGTGACATCACAGGCACTCAGTGCCAGCAGCTAACCCTAACCCTAGGTCAGGTGACCGGTGACATCACAGCCACTGAGTGCCAGCAGCTAACCCTAACCCTAGGTCAGGTGACCGGTGACATCACAGCCACTGAGTGCCAGCAGCTAACCCTAACCCTAGGTCAGGTGACCGGTGACATCACAGCCACTGAGTGCCAGCAGCTAACCCTAACCCTAGGTCAGGTGACCAGTGACATCACAGCCACTCAGTGCCAGCAGCTAACCCTAACCCTAGGTCAGGTGACCAGTGACATCACAGCCACTCAGTGCCAGCAGCTAACCCTAACCCTAGGTCAGGTGACCAGTGACATCACAAGTACTCATGAATAACATTTAACCAGGTCAACTGACAGTGGAGTGACCAACCACAACCAAGCCTTTAGTCAATTCAATATGTATTTATTGTTATCTTCTGCATAGAAGGGTGAAATAATGATTTCTATAATCACAGTAGAAACTACTATCAGATGACCATTAGTGCTAGAAACTATTATCAGATGACCACTAGTACTAGAAACTATTATCAGATGACCACTAGTGCTAGAAACTAGTATCAGATTACCACTAGTGCAAGAAACACTAGTGCTAGAAACTACTATCAAATGACCACTAGTGCTAGAAACTATTATCAGATGACCACTCTTGCTAGAAACTATTATCAGATGACCACTAGTGCTAGAAACTAGTATCAGATTACCAATGGTGCCAGAAACTACTATCAGATGACAACTAGTGCTAGAAACTAGTGTCAGATGACCACTAGTGCTAGAAACTATTATCAGATTACCACTAGTGCTAGAAACTACTATCAAATGACCACTAGTGCTAGAAACTAGTGTCAGATTACCACTAGTGCTAGAAACTACTATCAAATGACCACTAGTGCTAGAAACTAGTATCAGATGACCACTAGTGCTTGAAACTATTATCAGATGACCACTAGTGCACTAAAATATTCATTAGCATTAGAGCATTGTTTTTCCTTTTTCACTTTACTTTTTTATCAGCCAATATAATCCAAATACATCATGTATAGTTAATTCTAAAATTCACTGAAGAAATGAACACTAAACTCTAGCTATCAGTAGCAATATATATATATACATCAAGTTGGACACTTTTATTTCCCTGCCTATTGCCTGGTATACAGGTTGTTTTGTTCTGTTAAGAATCCACTCAATCAACCCAGCAGTAAAATACATAGACATAGGCAGAAAATGTTAGATTTTCCACAAGATCTCAACAAATTTCCTATTCCCTGCATTTTAGCTTTTTTCACGAAATCCCCAGACTTTAAAGGGAAAAAATTCCCCGACTTTCCCTGATTTCCAATAAGTGGCCAACTTGACACACGTTGAACTGGGCCCAGGGTAACTTGGAATCTAAAACACTGTTTTACCTGTTCGGTATTTCTGGGTTCGAAGGTGGTGTCCAATCTTTATCGAAATCGTCTACATTAAAATCAAACATGTCCAAATCGACTTCGGCGAATTCTTCATCGAGAGGCGCGGCGCTTTCGCCGTCGGCCCTCACGAGTTCCAACGCGATTCTCAACCTCTTACGAATCGTATATCCGCGCCAGTTAGATTGGATTTTAGTCGCCGCTAGATGTAGAATTTCTAGAAGAGCGGCGACTTCGTTTTCGTCACCGTGGACCTCGTCGCCGGTCGGAGTCAACCGTTTCCTCGTCAGATAGCCTCGCCAATGCGCTTGAATAATCGTAGCGGCCAAACTCAAAATCGGAGTGAGTTTTTTCTTCGCCGGTGATTTCTTGTTGTTCTTCGGCGCAGAATTCTTAGGTGGCCTAGAAAAAAGTGATTTTAGCATACATCAGAGTAACATCGAATCATTTTGGGCCGCTCCTAATTCGAATCAATTAGGACTGCTCCTAACCCTAATTAAATAGGGCTGCTCCTAACTCAAATCAGTAGGAACTGCTAACGCAAATAAATAAGGAACTGCTCCTAACGCAAATAAATAAGAACACCATCGATAAGGACTGCTCCTAACTAAGATCAATGAGGACTGGTCCTTACTCAAACCAATAGGGACAACTCCCAACTCAAATCAATAAGGAATTGTTCCTAACTCAAATTTAGGAGTTCGCCTAACTCAAATCAATTACGACTACCCCGTAAATTGAATATTTAGTATAATATTTCAGTCTTTCTTTACCTCGGTGGTAAAGAATCTTTCGTGTCATTCTTGATAGTTGATGATGAAATAAGAGCGTTGAATTTCGACTTGGCGTCTGTGACATTGACTTCCGATTGCGTAATAGTTTCTAAATCAGCTTGATATCTATTCGCCGTGGGAACCGAGTTTGAATTTTTCTCGACAGCTTCGAATCCATCCTCTACCGTCGTTGATTTAGTATTTCCGCCGCGTTCGAGAAACGCGTCGAAATCGTCGGCCGCCGCGGAGGAAAGATCGGTTTTAATATCGCCGTACTCGTGAGCGTAACGTAATTCCACCGACACGTCGTGAGATCTCGAATAAAACTCGCTGTTTATTTCGATTAAATGTTTAAAATCAACTCGTTCCTTCGACGTTATATACCTGCAGATAACACAATACAAAAACTGTATAGTCAACTCTTTAATAATCGTGGCTGCCGAAACAATTCAAATTTAACTGTTTTTAGCTCTTAGGATTCCATGAAACCAAATCCTGAAACCCGTTATTTTAATTTATGACAATGATTTAACACACAAATAGATTTATAAAAATATCGAACTTACTCTAACTCTTTATGAAATCGGTCTCGTAATTTAGACATGAAATCGATTTGAAGTCGACACATTGTTTCAAAGTCGGATAAATTGACGTTGAGATCTTCGGGTTTATCGCGAGCATCTCCCGAAATACTACGAACAATCTCTTCACCATTCACATACGATATATGACTTAGTCCTTCGAATACTGTTTGTCTGAGGAAAGAAATTAACCAACAACGTCAGCCGAATATATTTGGATCACTTGGATGTCTTTCTGTCTATTTACAAATTCGTTTAGTAAATCCGAGGAATTTCTAGGTTTAAAATGTTACAATTTATTCATCTTCTGTGAATCACGTATTGATAAAGAAACGCACGGTCTATAACATCCAAATTCCCAGGGCCGGGTTTCATAGATGTGGAAGAAAAATAATCCCTGGGAATATTTTGAAATTTGTCAGTTATAACAATGGTTTCTCGTTGTTACTACAGCGGTTATTAACCAGATAAAGGATTTACCCCTAGGGATAACTTTGATACTGTAAGTCTATGAAACCAGGCCCAGGAGTTTTCCAGATATTTTGTCAAATTCCCTGAGTTTTCCTAGATTTTTCTGATTCCCTCAGTTTTCCTAATCAGTGGCCACTCTGTTAGTCTACCTCTTCTCTACATAAATGTGCGTAAAATTTGATGTTTAATTAAGGTTTCACATAAACAAATTTCGTCAGTCGCAAATGATCTAAATTGAGCAGGTTCTGCCGCTTTGTTTTATTGACGTACCTCCATCCATTGTCGAGATCAATGAATGGATTTTCTTCAAGTCGTACAGTCTTCAGTGTACGGCATTTACACAGTCCTTCAATCACACTATCCACATCTACAACAAATCAATTCGAAGATTCATCTATTTGTTTAAGTGATAATGTTAACTCTGAACAATCAAGAATTACAGCAAAACTTGCAAAAGTCAGAAAAATATGTCTGAATTCAGACTAACAGTAATCATATTTAGCGAAACGTTCTGAAAATATTCCATGAGAAAATAAAACAACATAGACAAATATAGCTGTAAAGCAGCAATAACGGGTTTTCTGCCTAGCAGCATTAATCTTAAGTCAGTTAAGGTCACCTCTCCACTATGTGGCACTTGTCTTATCAAAGAATAGTGTTATGGTTAAGTAAGGGACACCTAAAAACTGCAGTCGCTCTTCAGCATTATTGAAAATATACAACACTGTACTAGATTTATGAACGCGTTATTCACGACTAAAAAATATAATACAGTCGTTATCTAGCTGGTATTCCGATATAGATGCAGTAATTGGTTATTAGAGACCAGTAGTAGAGTTATCAAGAATTTTATAATTGGTAACATGTGATGAATCACACCGTTTGAATTGATATGGAAGGTGACGTTGATGTTCCGCGACATTATTCACATTCTGACGCAGCATGAACGTGACAGATCAGACGCGTATTGCTGATTTCAAGCTAAACATTCTCTCCGTCGTCAAATATATCGTACTACCGATCATATTCATAATCGGATCGATGGGTAATATTCTATCCTTGCGAATTCTATTGGTGCCGAGATTCCGTTTTCGCAATACATCAGTCGGTGTATATTTAGTAGCTCTTGCTTTTTCCGATATTAACGTAATCTGTTTTTATTTGCCGGTTTTATTTCTGCGAATTCATTACGACCAGCAAGTTCTATCGACTCCATTTTGTAGATTATATGAAGTACTCGGCGGTGGTTCGTCATCGACCTCCAGTTTACTACTGGCTTTAATGAGTATAGACCGGTTTATAGCCGTCAGATTCCCGTTGAAAGCTAAAGCTATTTGTACTCCGAGGAAAGCTTATATTTTCACGCTATGTATAGTTATATTAGGAATACTGAGGGTTATTCCACAAGGGATTTTATCAGGAGCCCGTGTGGACGCATATGGTGTATATGATTGCGTTTCACGATTAAACCCCAAAGTTCCCAGGATCGTTTCACGTATTTTTATGGCCTTTTCAAATTTGATATTTGAGTTGATATTACCATTTTTTCTGGTAATAATATCCAATCTCGCTATGTTGATTTCGTTTAGACGACAAATGTCTTCTCGACAAAATATCTCAAAAAGTAACGTGTCATCATCATCATCATCATTGTCGTCACTGAACAGAATTGTCGTAACGATTTCAATCTTTTTGATTTTGACTCATCTTCCGCCCGTAACTTATAATTTGTACGTGTGGTTCAAGGACTTCAAAAGTTCCGCTGGTAGCGTGTACTTTTTCTTTGAAGTTGTAATGTATCAAATATCTCGAGCTTCACTGATGGTGAATTCAGCTATTAATTTCTATCTATATTGCCTGAGTTCAAGTCATTTCAGGAAATGCACCCGATCTATATTCAAAAATGCAAAATGCAACGCACACGAGTAGTACAATAATTCAAAGGCAAACTAAATGCATTTAAAGTTAGAGCTTCTAGTGTCCATTTATTTTCGTGTGGCATTGATCTGTTTGGGATATTTCGCTTTATTTTTTGAAAATATACACCTCAAATTGGTTTTAATACAAACAATATGAACGTGAAACTGTGCAGTCTGGAGTTAGGGTTATCATTTGAAAATATTTGTCAGAATTAGGCGAAAATACAATCTATAAAATCATGTTTAGATCGAAGGCCTACAGAAGTTTCATATATGATTAATCCAATTGTCAGACTACCTGGTAGTAGCGATCAGACTACCTGGTAGTAGCGATCTGACTACCTGGTAGTAGCGATCAGACTACCTGGTAGTAGTGATCCGACTACCTGGTAGTAGTGATCCGACTACCTGGTAGTAGCGATCCGACTACCTGGTAGTAGTGATCAGACTACCTGGTAGTAGCGATCAGACTACCTGGTAGTAGCGATCAGACTACCTGGTAGTAGCGATCAGACTACCTGGTAGTAGTGATCAGACTACCTGGTAGTAGTGATCAGACTACCTGGTAGTAGCGATCAGACTACCTGGTAGTAGCGATCAGACTACCTGGTAGTAGCGATCAGACTTACGCAAGTTTTATTGTATTACATTCTATGAACACTTACCCATAATCTGATTATGACTAAAATCAACTTCTTTTAAGTTCAAACATTTACTAAAATCACACACGTCGGATAAACTACAAAACAGCAAATAAATAACATCAATCATACATAGAATGTCAAGAATAACGTAAAGAATATCCTTCCAAAAAGCCACCCTCCCACTAGAATACATATTAATGAATCGAGTTTTCAGATTTTTTGGAGGAACTCTAGGCTAGGATAATGACGTTTACCTATTTTTACTAATGTCTAAATGCTGCAGCAGCGGAAGCCAAGCTAGACTTATCTGCTCAACGTTCGAGATACTGTTATCATTGAGATGTAACGTCTGCAATAGCACATGATTCCTCAAACATGGACACTACAGATAAAACATAAACAATATCATCTACAAATCCATGTCATCTCAAAAACGAAATCATCAAAGAAAACGCTTACTTTCTGTAAATTGTTACTGGACGCGTCGAGCGTTTGTAATAAACACATTTTATCAATATCATTCAAACTCTGTAGATTATTGTGGGATATGTTCAGGTATTCGAGCGATGCCGCGTTATTTAAACCATCATCGCGCAGCAGATTGTTGTGAGATACGTTCAAATGTTGAAGTTGTTTCATTTCACCCAAACCATCTGTAAAGGAAAACATTTTATCAGAACACTTGCAAAAACTGATGATACTAAATTCACAGTATTACCGGTATAGGGGAATGTTTGAAGGGGTGGTAGTATTTGTTCCACGCAGACTAAAAGGGTCGCTTCTATCCACGGGAAAAGGTTGGCACCGGGCTGGGATTGCGTTTTTATCAGGATGAAGGGATTGATTCCGGGTTGAAACGGATGGTTCCAATCTGAAAAGGGTTGATTCCAACCTGAAGGGGTTGGTACCAGGGTGAACTTTACCAAAGGTGCTTGTTTCAATCTGAAAGGGCTGGTACCAGTGTGAAGGGGCTGATATCAGTGTGAAGGGGCTGGTACCATGGTAAAGAGGCTGATACCAGTGTGAAGAGGCTGATACCAGGCTGCAGAGTGAATGATTATATGATGAATAAAGTGTAACATGTACCACATCTAGCGAGTTTGTTATGTGATAGATCTAAGTATCGTATACAATCCGATCCATCGAATCCGTGAATTGACGTCAGACGATTATGAGACACATCGACGTAGATCAGCTTCTTCATATCCTTCACATTCAAATGCTCCAGATTGTTTTCCTGAAAACATATATAAACAACGTACATAACGCTGACACATTCTTACCGTCGCTGCTTGGCACGGAGAGTCCACCAGGTGTCGCTAGTGGATGTTGGTTTACCCCGCTTCAATTTCTTATACATTTTAAATTAAATTCATGTCTACTTTTCTGATTAGTAAATCAATTTACAGTGAAATCTATACCATTCTCTGAATGAGAAAGTGAATCTTATATCTTATTGATAATATTTCGGTTTTGGAAGCCTAAAAATCAAGTTCAAATTTCATGGAAAATGAATGGATTTTGTTGCGCCATCTGGTGAGTGCCGGTATCCCATTGCATCGGGTTGTTTAGAATTTTCCATCTACAATCCATTGTCACTCAGACTGGGCCGATTTACGCCCACTGCCTCAGAGAGAAGTGCCGGTCCGAAGTGTGGAGTCTCTACGCACATTTGATGAATCTTTATAATCAGAAAGCTTTTACAGGTTGCTTACCTGGCAATTGATATAGGCTAATTCCTTACACTGTTCCAATCCGTCTAACGACACAAGATTACACCTCAACATTGTAACCGCTCGAAGACGCTGACATTGCGTTAAAGGAACTACACTATATCCGGGTAGATCATGTAACTCCACGGTTGTCACTAATTGAAGGCTAGCCACGCGGGCTGATTGTAGAATATCCGATTCGGGCAGAAGTGTCAATTTCTTGGCAGACGTCGGACGACGTCTCGGCGGCTTCTGATTTTTTGACGATCGACGACTTTTCATTTCCATCGCGACTTTACTGGAAATAATCAATCAACACATCATTATACCTTACATCTTACTTTAAGTCATCATCAGATAAGTCATCATATTACTGAAGTCATTTCTACTTTTGACCGTCTATTTTTCTTTGATTAAATTTGATCGTCTCAACAACTTTCAGTACAATGGTCCGTTAATACAGTAGACTCCACCATAGGCGGACTTCTTGCCTTGTTGAAATGAATCCGAGATGGATGTGCATTTCATATATAGAGTCCAGCAAAATATTTCAACAAACATCAGAGTTGATCTGATCGGACTCAAGCGGAGTCTACTGTAGTTGAAATGTAGTGTGAACTCACCTCCACGGAACACACGCTTGCATCCACGCCAACCGATGTTTCTGAATTGTCTCCGGTAAACTGGGAGGAAGCTCGCTTTGAAATTGTTGTTGTTTTCGTTTCAATTCGTCGAGTTTTTCTTGACGTTGCTCGTCTTCCCGCTGTTTGGCCAGTCTGTTTGAAATAAAAATTTGAGAGAGCATCGTTTTGAGTTGATCACTTCTAAGCCACTGATTCATATCTCTAAATTCTGTAATTGTAAGAGCATATTTACCTTTGCTCTTCTTGTTTTCTTTGTTTTTCTAATTCTTCTCTCTCTCTGAGTTGTTCTTCTTCGACACGTTTCTGTTCTTGCCGCCGAATTTCCTCCTCTTTCTTTCGCTTTTCCTCTTCCAATTTTCGAATTTCCTCTAATTTCCGAAGTTTCGATTCTTCTAATCTCTCCTTTTCTAATCTTTCCTCTTCTAGTTTCCTCTGTTGTTCCTCCTTTACTCTTAACCTCTCCTCCTCGACTCTTAGTTTCTCCTCAGCCTTTCTTCGTTCCTCTTCTTCAATTCGTCTTCGCTTTTCTTCCTCGCGTATTCTACGAGCCTCTTCTTTTCTCTTTTTCTCAGCTTCTTCCTTCAAACGTTTCTCTTCCTGTATTCTACGCTGTTCCTCGAGTTTTCGTTGCCGTTTTTCTTCCGCTAATCTTTTCTTCTCTTCTTCCTGGAACTTTTTTCTCGCGATTTCTTCCTGTTTTCTTTTTTCTTCTTCCATTTCACTCTGTAATTTATCTTCATCTTCTTTCCTTTTCCTACAATATTCAACAGCAGTTTTATTCAACGAAATATTTGGTTGAAAACAGTTTTGAACCAGAACTGGATCCTGAACTTCATCATCCACAACAGACAGTGGACTAATGAAAACAATTTACCTTTGTTCGGCAGCAAGTCGTTCTCCTTCAATCTGATGAATCCTGTCTAACTCTCGTCGCCGACGCAGCTCTTCGAGACGTGCTTTTAGAGAATCACCGTGAATTTTGAAAACCCTGCATCGAACGGATATTATTTACATCACAAAACTACGAACGAAGGGAACGAATTTACTACTGTGGCAGGGTATATAACTGTTAGCGGGAATATTCTCTTTAGCTCAGCGGTAGAGCGTCTGCCTTGGACGCCAGGCATCGAGAGTTCGAACCTCGGGAAGGACAGATATTTCTTCCTGTTACACTAAATAACTCACTAACCTGTATCTCCTGAAATGTTTTTGTATACTAACAGCCGCTGATTGATGTAATATTCTATCGCGCTCCGCGGCTTCGTTTGATAATTCTTTGCGTTCAATCGCTTGTATTTTCAATCCTTCCTCCAATTTATTCAATTTGATCATCTGAATATACATCGGATTCAAATATAATACAATCTCATCAATTCATCGTTTAATGTACAAGCCACAGCCGACAACAGTTCTCGGGCTCAGGATCTGTAATTGCACTGGCATTCTTTGCATTGCACAACTAGACCCCTATACTAATCGATGAGAACCAAACCACGATTGACAATTCGACTACCAGGTATCCTTTTTTACCTCATCTTCTTTGATTTCATTTCTGATTTTGTGCCATTCGTCTTCGAGTTGTTTATCGGATTCTTGAAGCTGCGCCTAAAAAAAAAACCGGATAGAAAAATACAGGTACAGATCAGCCTGGATCCTACCGCGACACAGACAGCAGAAAATCAAACGGTCTGTCACTCGTGAAACGAACCTCAGTTTCTTTTAGCACGCGTTCATTCTCAACTTCAAACTCATTCCATTTCAATCTCCACGATTCCTCAGCCTGTTGCGTTTTGTCTTTTTCGGCGGCAATCTTTTCATGTACAATCTGATGATCAAGAAGAAAACATGCTGGTAATAGGAGACTTGTGGGTTTATCATTGATCGAGATGCTGAAATATTATCAGTTTTTATCCGTTGTGTTTCTCTGACGTAAGGTTTATTATCTTAAGGATATGGAATAGATCCAGCGCCAATCCTGAGTCAAAACACAAATATATTCAGGCCGACAGATTCGCTAACTAACCTGAAGTCTGTTCTGATCGCGCTGTTTTTTTTCGTCCATCCACTTCTGAAGTTTTCGTTCCAAATCTTTCTCCAACTGTTCAGCTTCACTTACAGACACGACGGCTAAACAATCTAAAAATCAGAAAACAATGAGGACTCAATACTTTCCACTGTGGCAATTGAGGATTCCACCAATGGCAGGTGAGGATCAACTGCAATATTCTACCTGAAGATGGTTTCTGATCCCCGCAATCAGTATCTACATCTACAGGATTTTCAGTAAGAAATGCCGCATTGTTTTCATCCGTAATTTCGACATCTTTTCTCATCTCATCCTCCTCCGCGTCATTTTTATCAATTTCTTCGAGTAACTTCAAAAAGAAAATCATAAGATTGGCCTTGAGCGAATAATCCTTGATTCAACTCCAGGTAAATTTAGAGTTAGGTCATTCAACTGTGGAACTGGGTCAAGAGTTTTTCTAATAAGAAGCCTATTTTTTCAACTGGGTTACATAGTTTCAGGCAGAAACCTGCATAAAAGCAATCTGAAAGTTTACTCGAATTGAAATTTAAAGGTCTTTACGAATTTATCAATTATTCAGCAAGAATTGGAATCAGAATATACAACGCTTCGACTGATGACGTAGTGAATGGGTTTGGTTTCATGCCGACCATCTCTTCATTGGATTGGAGGCCTATATATGATACATTTAACAGTATCAGAACATTTGACATATAGGCTACAAGACAAGTGAGAGCAGGACATCTGAATATATGGACACTAGAAACTCATCAACCTCGATTCACCTTTCGTTTCCAAGTTTTTGCATCCACGCCTTCATTTTTGGCCAATTCGATAACTTCTGGGTCTTCTTCAGTTTGAAAGAAATTTCCTGGATTTAAAAACAAAGACAAATGCGTTCATTAAGATTAGTCAAATTTCATCGCGCAGATCTTGTGGTATAATATAGTACGGCTAAAAGCCGGACTTAAGCCTACCCCGCGAATTATCGGTCAAAATGTGATCACATTCATCTAATTCACGCGAAAATCCATCCGTTCTTCGTTTCAACAAATTGAAATACGCGTCGAAAATATTCATTGACGAATCCTGGAATCGAAAACTTAATTATCTAAGAGTAAGATCGATTTTTTGAAATCTCCGAAACTAAACTGACTTCACATCCATAAACGCTTACCTCATTATTCTCAGTAATATCCACAGATTCATCATCACCACCATCATCATCATCATCATCATCATCATCATCATCATCACTTCGAATTTCTTCAGTGTCTTCATCATTTTGGAGAGCGGCCAGTTGGTTTTCGATTTCAGATTCGAGCCACTGGTCGTCAGTCGTGTCAATCGCATTCATCATTCTAAATTGAATTCAGCAGGAATAGAAGTGAATTTCAGCTCGATGAAAACATAAAAGGAGGTTTGTTGGGATTCGGGGTCACGCTTGGTTTTTGTGATGATGTTGTTTGACAGTTGAGACAGACATGTCAACACGAAACCCTTCAGAAAGTCAATTAATGAGAACCCGAGTGTTGAATAAACATATTTACCTCATCAAGTACTGCTCAAACTATCATAAACCCAAATAATTTTGACAACATTTCGACGATAGGACTCATTTCTGTCTATTTAAAGTTTCGAATAGATAGGAATCTCATCTCGGCAGTCGCCATATTGACACACATAACACGGGCGGCTCCGAGAATATTAAAATCATTATGGACCGCACTCTCCTAACAGTCTTAAATTCAAGCCAATAATTTTCAATTTAAATATGTTTAGCAAATGGTCGTGCAACGATAGTAGTTCATTACTTCTAATTGCAATATTTCATATACAGTCACGAAACTCAATTTTACAATAGACGGGAAGGAAACATGGCGTAACGGGGAGCGGGGATCCCGTTGCCAAGTGCCTTATCAGGACAGACTCGTAACTACTTCTACAGGCCGGTTGGGCGTAGCGACCGATCCCTTAATTTACGTGGGTCGCAATACATTTAGCAGAGATTTCGGTGAAAAGTGCTCGGCGAGACTTCTTCATAATTTCCTTGAATAGGACCTCTATCCACGGGAGAGTTGTTGTCACCAACTATTATATACAAAAAAGAAAGTATCATCGTACGTGTAGGCCGACGAAGACGGTGTAGAGCTGCGCGTCGAACTTGAATTCAATGAAATTGAAAGTAACAAATTGATATAAGTTTGCAGTCAAACGTATTTAGTACAACCCAACAGAAAAGAACAATCTATTGTATGATTAAAAATAATAATAATTTATTTTTCATTTAACTTAAAGTACAAGATATAATAACGACAATAGTGAAGAGAAATAACAGTTAAATGAAGGAAATAGTGAAAGCCTAGAGGCTGTACAGGTCATTGCACCTGAAAGAATTATAATAATCATAGAAGTAATAATGATTAACATTTGAAATAATCGTGATCACTAATCAATATAGATATCTAATTTGCATAATTTATTATATCACTGCGATGGTGTATAGTGAAGTTACTCAGCACTGATCGGTTCAACCACTTGCCATAGCTCAGCATGTCCAGATAATATCTCGTTATAAGCGACGGCTTCGTGCCAAATTCTTTCCAATCTTAAATTTGCTTTAAGCGCTTTATCATTAAGAACATCCATGAGTCCGATATGGCTTGCATAACTAAACACAGCCCTACCGCCCGGGCGTAAGTGGTCGTGGGCTCCGGTTATAAAACGGCCAATGGCCTCGTAGCCGGGGTCGGCCATCGATCGGTCCAACATGCTCAACTGTTCAGCTTTATCGATTGGTTGGTACAGATTAGGAGTATGCCAGAATATCAAATCGAACTTCTCATCTTCGCGAATATCATCGAACACGTCGGAATATCGCACCTCTCCCGGGACGGCGTAACGCTCAAAATTCACTTTAGTATTCTCTAAAGCTTGTCGGTTGATATCGGTCGCCAACACGTAACTAAACTTCGATTCATTACGTAAATAGTGTACGACACTCATGCAACCATTTCCGCATCCGATTTCTAACAATCGAGCACCGTCTGCCGCCGTCGGTTCCGGTAAATTCAGCGCCATCGAATTGAAACCGCTGCGATGATACACATTTTGAAAATTAACGAATATCTTCCCGCAAAACTCAAACTCGCGTTGACCTCCATCTTCTGTAGTCAACTTCTGATTCATGTCCTGCAGTCGCCGACATTCCGCGAACATCTGGTCAGTTTTGACAAATTTTTCCTGATCCAAAGAAGTCGTCATTTTCGATGGTTTTTCTTAGGAGCAAATTGAACGTAGAAATAGTGTGCACTAGTACTGTGTATCTTACAATAAGATTGGGCAACAATTACGTAGGTGAATCATTCACGATAAAAAATATCCTCATTATAGCCTTGTCTACATTCACTGAAACTGGTTTCTTTTGAACAGTTTTTTTTACGCGCTTGTCAAGTATAGATGAGAATCATTTCACTTGCATGTATGACGATTCTCAGTGGAAATTAGGAATAAAGGGGTCTATTCAGCATTCTATGTTTATTGCATTCCATTCAACTTCTTACTTTATACAATTTTTTTACCAGAAATATGTTATGCACTTGTATCAAATGACAGGCCGGCCCGTAGTCAGGGCCCTCCAAGGGGAGGGGGGCGCGGTAGCGATATAAACCAGTCAGTAGAGCCAAGCGATGAAGGATCAGAGAATATCTAAACAGTTAATATAGAATATGAAAATTACATATTATTACTTTTACAATTAAGAGACATTTTGCAGTCGCATACATTTCGGGTGCAGGAAGCAAATAGTATTCCCTTGATCGTATCTTATTCCACACACTTTTCGCAATAAGTAGTGAATGTCTTTCCTGCCGCTGCGTCCAATAATATCAATCAATTATCCTTCACTTATATCTTTACACGGAATACTCCACGAATTAATGTTAAAGCATTGTCGAGCTAGTGAAAGTCATCTGACAACATGACGTGAAGATGTTTTGATCTTGAAATAGGCATTGACCCTGATATTCATTTGATCGGTAGATTTCGTTTGATTTTTTCTTAGTTGGTGTCCCTTACAAACGCGGGGTTTGAAGTGTAGCAATCAAATATTTGGCCTAGATAAATCTCAAAAAAATTTCTGGAGAATCACTTGAAACTAAAATATTTCAGTTGTGAAGAAGTATTAAGTCTGAGAATGTGAGGACAAGTACGAAATTTCGCTCATTATTTTTTGTTGCTATGACAACCCATATGCAAAAAGTACATATTTATTTACCGAGGAAAAATGGAGGAAAATCAATACTAACGATTCCTTATGAGTAATGTTGTTTTTGTTTATGTAAATTGTGTTCGTAAATCAATGAAGGGATCTCTATATACGAATGAGTTGAAATTATCAGAATAGGGCATTCCATCAGCGAAAGGTTTATCCAACTCAATTAGTAAGGTAAGAGAGGGCTTGATGAATTGAATGTATCTATTGAAACCATAGACATATCGATGACACTAAATATCAATAGTACTTTTGTCACATTCTAAGCGTGGACTCAATGCGTTACCGCGGCGCAATAATTATCTGAGTTGAAAGACATCGATTAAGACGTGGTATTTATACGTAAGATCTGGTATATCTCTGTGACATCTCGGGGAATTCTGTCTCCCGATAAACGATCGACTCACTATTGAAATATTGTCGGCCATCTGTATAATGATGTGGAATAGCACGCGGGCGGTGCTCTCTCTCTCTCTCTCTCTCTCTCTCTCTAGCGCCCGAGACTATTTATATCTATATGCCATACATCAAAAGGATAGATCGACGCGCGGGCTCGGAGCGATTGGTGAACTGCCGAAGAGCAGAGTCGTCGGAAAATCGATGGCAAGCTTAGCTTGTAACATACATCAGCATCCATAGCAGCATCGGCAGCAGCAGCAGCACCAGCACCAGCAGCATCAACAACATCAGTAGTCAACGTACCGTACTGGTATAAATATACCAGTCGACGCAGATGTGACACGCCAGCACCCGAGACACAGCAGCAGCTGACTCTCTATCTCTCTCTCCCTCTCAATCGTCTGGTGTCGCTATTAATTCCAGTGTTTTTATGAACGCATTACTACGTGTATAGAAGATATGTACAATCTCCGATAATCATTAGACACCGTGGTCGTCGTATCGTGGACGAGATGATGACGCAACCACCATTAGTGGATACTGGATCACAGTGACAGTACGTAATGGTAGGCTGGATGATGGCTACTACTACGGTTAACCCGACGTCGTCACACAGCACCCGCCGATGTCTCTTACTTAAATATCGCGAGGCATTTTTAATTTCAACCCCGAGTGTAAGAAGACACCATCACCGCAGGTAAGAATCACTATCAGTGTATATGTTGTCATCGTCTGAAACGACGCATTTTCTCAGGGCACGAATTTACGATTTATTATTAACTCGACGATCGAAGTCGCCACAAATCAGCTCCATCTTGAATCATTATAAATTCTTCAAGCAAAGGGCAAGCCGTTTTTCTGTGTACGGCGGTCGTGGTGATAATAAGGATATGAAATGTCGCAAGACAGACTCGGCAGCTGCGTCCCTTTCATACGTGGCGTTTCATCCGTGATGTTAATATTCCCTAAAGAGCACCGACGGCGCTAAGTCATTCGCGTAGAGGGAACAACGTTAAAATATACGACCTTTCCCGGCTCCACGAGAGGATGATAGCTTATGACACCGAAGACAGTGGAAAAAAACCTCGCGTGCGGCGTGTGGAATTATCTGAAATACTGGATAAAAATGCAAGATACATTCAATATCGCGGCTCTGACCGTTTTGATATCGCCGTATCGCGGGACTGCGCGCGCACAGTTGAATACGAGTTCACATCTCAGAATCAGCCAGGCACCACCAGTTAATTACCAACGCCTCTCACAATTTGCATGAATTATGTGTTATCTGATTTGCTCAGCCATCGAATGACACTTTAATTTCATATTGACTGCCCGTTTGTGGATACGATTTCACCATCGTCTCCTACAACTAGAGTACGTGGAATGTTTACATGGAATATAATAAACCGATGTCGTAAAAGGTCTTCATAAGTTCGGGTACTTAAACACACTCCATGAGTGGCGGGTCCGGTGCCGGTAGGAGTGAGTGCGAGTCCGGGCTAACCCCTGAGAACGTTGAGGTACCTGAAAGATTCCATCCTCAACGATTCCGGACTGAATATTGTTTTCAAAGATAAATCAAATTCAAGCTTGGAAAAAGCACTACATATCTCCCATCCTTTGACCGTGCACTCTGGCTTTAGTAGACACGGTGCAATGATTCAGTCCCAGCCCGAGAAAAATCAATTCCGCATCGGAAGAAATTGATCCCTTGAGAATCGTTTGTAACTGAGGTTCGTTTATATTGCGTACGAAATAAAATGAACATAATTTTGCGTTATTTCAGGATGTAGCGGGGATCATCACCCGGAGCCACATAGATACAAGTTATATATTATTAGAAATCACCGGACGACAAGAAGAGATGGAAACCAAACCGACAATTTACTTGAACCCGACGGATGATAGCGATCATCCTGTTATGCTACACGATGGAACGTGTCGAAGAGGCAGTTTCCGCGGGAGTCTACCCGATCTGAAATCGGACGACAAACTGGCGAATACCACCGCTACCGGCGGCGGCGCTCTGTCAACGAACATTCGCGGATACCCGCGCAATGTAAACGCTAAAGACCGGCGTCTGGACGCGTACTGTTCCCCGTGTTTCCGCAGTCGCAAGACGTTCAAATCGTTGGATTTAGACGGGTACGATGACGCAGCCGCCGCCGTTGGCCCGTGGCAGTTCGATTCCTCGTCGCCCGTCGATAAAAACCTCACTTGGAGTCAATATCTCAGTGAACGACGCGGCGGCAGTCCTCGGATGCTCGGACGGAGCTGTTCGAGTTTAGGTAGTTTCGACAGCGCTCAAGTTCTCGTCGGTCAAAGCGTCAGTAATTTGTCGATGTCCGGCAGTAAATTCGCGGATGTAATCGAGAATCTGCGATTCAGTTTACCGGATCTACGGGCCTATCACGGTTTGGATATACGCCATTTATGCACGGCCAACGCGTTCGACCCTTCGACCAACGGAAAGAGTCGATACTATTTACCTCGTCGCGGAGTAAAGTCTTGCTCAAACTTAACCGCCTACGACCAATCGACGATTTACGGGGACAAGTCGAAGGCCGGGAATCTCCTGAGCCCGCAGTCGTTGATGAAGTCGCCGTATCGTAGTCTGTCGATAAGCACGTCACCTTCCGTGGAGAGTACGGACGACACGAGCGCCGGCATCGTCGCCGGCGAGGACGCAACTGGCACCGGGAATCAGCAGACAACAGCAGCGGCGGCTTCGGTCGCCGAAACCGCCTGCAAAAACCGAGAGATATACGATTCCGTTTACACGGAAACCAGATACGAAAAGGACAAACGTATCAGACGGTGGCTGAAGAATCTTTCGGCTCAAAACCAAACCGGGGACAGAGTTATGCACCATTGCGCGACGACTGCCACCGATTCCGAATGGTAGAATATCGTGATTAGATGATGTCATATATTATCACCAGTTCTATCCTATACATGTAGTTATGGATGAAGTGATTTTCATGAGATTATTCTATAAAAACGTGTTGTTTGTGTGTATTACAAAATACATGTGTGTTAAATTCGTGCTAAAAAAGAAATTAAACCGATCGTAATGTTTAAAAAAAGAGCTCCCAACTCTATCCAATCTACAACGTTTTTTTCACCGGGCAATAGCATCTCGATTTTACGAAGTTTCTCTTAATTTTCTAGATTTTTTTATGTGGAATATTTTAACACACAATTATAAAGTATCCCATTTTCAACTTCACGTCGTGGACCCAAAAACAAAAGCGTCGAAACCTGTCAATTATTACAGCGATCGTATTTCACTTGCGCGCATTTCACTCTCCGACGCAAAAAGTTCAGAAAAAGAAATACATTTTCGCGCTAACCGATCATCATCCAAGTTATATTTGTCTTTGAAGTTTAGACGCTTGAAGTTTAGACGCTTAAGTATTTTACAAATATTGCCATATCAAATGAATCACTGATTTACAGTAAATTTACCGACGTCGTCGCCATTACTTCAGCGACTAACATCTCCTACATGATCGTTTACAGTAGTGATGCATGTAGTTCGGGTTGCGCCTACACTCGCCACGTCCAGCCCAATACCGACAATTCCGCGACATGTCGACACATCCTATAACAGAAATTAAGTCATTCGTTGTTTTATGTTTCATACAGAATGATGAGCTGAATAGCGAATTCAGAAAAAAAGTTTCTTAACGAATTTTCGGTTAAACTAAAGTGAGGATGTTGCGGTGTGATCAGATCTTGGAGTAATCAGTCTGATTACCAGTCTGGGCCCGGTTCCACGTATGTGAGTTAGAGTTAACTCTGAACTCAGGATCCAGTTCCACAGTTGTAAGTTGGAGTTAACTCTGAACTCAGGATCCAGTTCCACAGTTGTGAGTTAGAGTTAACTCTAAGTTAGAATTAGTTCATTTACAATGTTTTAACTCTAGAGTAAAATTTGACTCAGAACTGTTGAACTGGATCCAGATAACTCCAAGCGATCAAAGCGGATGCCTGAAGGTTGTTGCGCTTACGTGTTTGAGTAGTTGTTGTAGTACCTCCGCACAAACCACACGATCTTTTACAATTCAATCTCATAAACGGAACGTATCGTCCACTGCTACAAAAACCTCGTAACTTCCACGCGCTACAATCTTTATTCTTATCGGCACATGTACCTATTGTTTCAAAAACACAACACAACATATATTTATTTAAGGATATGTAAGAATATTTCTTTTTGGTGCAAAATGCTAATTTTGTGGCATCCTGTAGAAAAGTGAGCGGGGGAGTTTATATTCTTTCACCGAAAGTTTATTTCGTATTTCCTATTTTTTTTCGCCGACTTCTCTGCGACTTTCTACAGACAGTCAATACAGAATCGGAATTATGTGGCGTCCTGGGGAGTTAAGTAAATAGGCAAAAAAACTGACGACTTTTTTCTCACAAAAAAGTTATTTCATATTACTAGCTTTTACGCCGACTTTTCTTCGTAATTATTTCTCACATACAGATGAAATCGTGGCAAGATTTTCATAACAATCTCCAGGCCTATAGCTAGTCATATCTTTGCAGGGAGGAGGGTTCGACGTGGAACTGCATGATCTAAGGTTCACACGCCAAAGGTGCGTATAGTTGTATGGTGGGGGTTCTAGGTTTTGCGAGAAAGAAGACGCAGAAACTCGGAGAAAAAAATCATTTATAGGAAATTTCTGTACACGTACGTAGAAAATTTAAGAAAGAAATTGTTATCATAATATGAACATATTACGTTCATAGGACGCTTTCTTACATAACTACATACCTCCTGTCCCACCTGTTCCGGTTCCTCCACCTGTTCCGGTTCCTCCACCTGTTCCGGTTCCTCCACCGGTCCCAGTTCCTCCTCCGGTCCCAGTTCCTCCACCGGTTCCAGTGATCGTCCCTCCAGTACCGCATTCCTTCACAGGATTTCCAGGACACCAACATTTGCAATCTTTACCTTGAAATCCTTCCCCTTCGCAAGTTTTCCGGGTGCAACGCGCTGAAAAGCGATGAAGATATTGTATCATTTTTAGGGATGACTACGCCTTACGTTTTTATACACAGTTCTCAATAGATTTGTTACAGACGACTCACTGTTACACTTGTACATCAGATTCAGCAATTTGACATCGCGGAAACTAAAACCGGGTCTGTTTCCCATTTGTCGCTGGTACTGCGAATTTTTCGCTATGATCGTCCGCCTGCCGTTCATCGTAAATGCCTACAACGTACAGAAAACTAGAATTACACATGCAAGACACAATGAGTCGAAACTTTCTCGAGACCAATCTAGAGATGGGAGCAACTTAGTGACGACTGTACACTCTTTACCAAAACCAAATATCGTGGAATTGAATAGCCCGAATAAACAAGCTCCGACTTTCGATTTTGGTGTCAGCAGCGGGTTAAGAGGTTTTCAATCTTGAAAACTTTCGATCCCACACATTTCTGTGAATAAGCAACCGAATTGAGAACAAGGAATCAACTTTACTGGTGTGAAATTTGCACCACATTCCCTTCGGGTGGCAGAGTCCAATATGATGGGTCGGTGGGACGGATATAATTACCGTTTCGCCGTAATGCATGACACTGAGGTAATCGTAGGGTACGTTGTAGTTTTTGATCGTATTCCACGTGTTTTTCTGAAAGTTGTAGTATAAATGCGGCGGTATATTACGACGGATGATCGTCACGTATCGATCGCGATCCGGTCTTGTCTGCTCGTGATGGAATCCAATTGCGTGTCCCAACTCGTGAATGACAATTCCTTTCTAGAAAATACAAATTTGAATCAAAACATAGAAAGTGCAGTGGTAATTACGACTCATTTTGGTATAAGACTCATTTTGGTATTAGACTTGTTTTGGTTCTATATAGCCAATCTAACAACTTCGGTCAACAGAGAAAATTGGTGCGCGTCTAGTATAATACCGGTATGAAGATTTTATAGACATGAAAGTACCTTTTGGGATATAACAGGTTCTTAAGCGAGGCAGGACACATAATATAGCCCTTTTTGGACATCAAAGTGCCTTTTTGGATGCGACAATAGTGCCTTTTTGGATGCGACAAAAGTGCCTTATTGGGCGCGGCAATTGTTCTTAAAAATAAGCCTCTAGATCTGCCGCCCATGGAGAGAGTCCACCGAGATCCGAGGCAAACGGAGTCTAATGTATGGTATACTCAGACGCAGATCCAGGATTTGTTCTAGGAGGGGTTTCATAAAAACGTTAATGTTAAACCGCCGACTAATCTCTGATAGGGTAACTATACGGCATATTGTTTGGCCAAAAATAAGACGATATGGTACCGATTATGTGGTACTGTTCGCCCGCTTTGTCGTGAGTACATTCCTTCAAGAAAACGATTAAGACATTCTTTCGGTAGCTGAGCAGGGGGGTCGCCTATACTCACACGGCGACAGCCACGCGCTAACGACACCGGTTGACTTCCACCAGCCATGCCGACGTATGATGAACATCCACCGCCGTTTTGTAGAACAATCCGGTTACGATCACCTCTTCCCGCCGGTCGAAATCTTAGACACGTATACCGATGATAATCGTTCATAGCAGCCCGAACATGTTGTAATTCACTCGAAGCTACAAAATACGTATTATCATACTTTAAAACAATACACTTTCGATCTTAGCATGTTCCTATGGTCCCTCTCATCACTCCCACCTCCCTGCTCTTATGGAGTATTTGAATGATCATTCAGAGGATTACTACAACCATATTTTCGTTTTAGAGAGTGTCCATGCTATATCTTTCAACAAAGCCCCGGCACCAATGGATGGTGATTCAGCAAATATTATCAAAGTATATAAAAGTAGGCCTAACCCTTAATAAGTTATCATAATCAGTACGCAAAGATCGTAATAGGATATTTACCTATTTGACGCATTAAATCTTAGAGAAAAGAAGTTTCGGATGCAAGATAAAAAACAGGACTTCAATGTTATACTCACAAAATACATTAGAGATGACGTAAGGAACTTGGTTTCCGGTCCATCGCTTGTTGTATATAGCATTTCGCTTCTGCCTGTGTCCAGTATCGGGAGGGTTATTGCCGATTCTACAATCAAAAACAAAAAGGAACAAGATTAAAACGCGTATTGAAAAGTACGTGATTTGTATTTAAAGCGATGAAAAGAAAAATTAGAAATACGATTTTGAAAAAAAAGTTTCGGTCAAACCTGTCGCCATGTTCTGGCGTTCAGTACAGAACTGATCACCATTCAACGAAATAGTTTTCAGTAAGAAAAAAAAGTTGTTTCTTTAAACGAAAGTGCTGTACCCAGGGTTCGACTAATAGTCACTTAGCGATTTCAATTATCATTAATTTCAAAATGGCAAAATTCTTTGAAAATCTTGATATTGGATACGTACTCTCGTTGGCGCGCCAGCCATTGCTCTTTCGTGTACAAAATATCGTATTCCACTAAAACGGTCTTGTTATCTTGCACGAAGTCCATCGCTGCACCTGAAAAAATAAACGCGTCAATAATATTCATTTTCAAAAAGGCCAAGTGGGCCAGTTGCACAGTCCCGACTAAAGTCTAAAAGTGGTCTTAAATCTCGATTGGTCTTGTTGTTGTTGTTAGATTGGCTACAGAACTTAGTTGGTCATAGACTGGTCTAAGCCATGACTATGCAACTTGCCCAAGTAGCTTTTCACCATTTCAATTCTGCATAGGACGCGTCGCAAGAAGCATCTTTAACAATTATATACATGAATTTTCCATGCAAGAATAAACTTACTGGTTTCAGCCGCATCGCGAATAAGTTCGTCCATAGATTTACCCCATGACTTGAGAAATAAGAGAGGCGATTAAAACAGTTGTTGAGGATATAATAATGAACGGTCAATGTTTTAACGCTATCAGTTTAATACTATATACTTACTTGACTTATAACAAAAAGCACGAAAGCTAAAACTTGTTCCATCCTTAACGCCGCCATAGTGTAGGCCCTTATAGTCCATATATCTAAATGACGATGGGAACAAATATTTAACCGAAAACAACAGATCTAACAACGGTTATAATTATACCCCATTATTAATGTATGCAATCATCAATTGGTTCGATAATCACCATCATCATTTGTTCGTCAAATCGTGGGTTGAATCACCGGTGTTTCGGAGACCGGTACATACGTGACGTAAGAACCCTGGTCCTCTATCCGTCCACGCAATAAACCAGTGTTTATTTTCGATTTGACAAGAATTATGCGGGTGGTCGGCGAAGACGATTTATCAATCTACTAATATGAAATACTTCATCTACAGCAAGAAAACCTACATACATGAATTCGAGTAAATAGACAAATGTACTGTAAAATATGAGTTGTTTTTTATGACCTCAAGTACTGTACAGCAATATATGTGCACCACCCGTAATAATTTCGTTGATATAATGACGAATGGGAGATAGTTTAACGATTCCTAATCACCTCATAATTTTACATATAATCGACCTCGATGTCGATATAAATGACTGTATTCTATAATTACCATCGATGATGTTTATAAAGTGCTCATTGTTTGTCGTTTTGTTTATGGAACCAGTATATTTCGGAGGTTTTGCAGGTTAGGATCTCTGTCGATACAACAAATACAGGACTGGGTGAAGTTTCAACTATCTCTGTCTTGACAAAAAGGGGCGCAACCTCGATGAGAAGGCAGAGGTCCGGACTCTACCTCTTAAATCCACGCCTGGCTGTTGTCCACCGACGGTCAAATGAGCTTTATCAATAACAGAGCATCCACTCAAATTATGAAAAACAAAATCGAAAATTAAATTGTACGATTCAATTTATTTAGGGAAAAATCCTGAATGCATCAGCAGTAGGAACAAATAGTTACAGTATTTCAGATACTTTTACACCGAACTTTTCCCAAAATGACTTTAGTCCGTAGAAAAATGCAAAAGAGATAAAAATGCAGGTTGGTGGGGGTTTCTATTGCCGGCTATTTCGTTCACCACGTCGGAGCACCGAATCGATCGATTAATTTATTCTGATCGGTCAGATCCTTTTGAACTTTCTTTCGCATGTAGAAAATCGGGCAATCTCGACTGAAAAATAATAACAAATTGTCCAAATTAATTATCAATCGGCAAAAACAAGTAGAGAAGGCTCATTTTGACTCAAATCTTTCAAGTGAAGTAACATAAACTAATCTCTAAGAACCACTGCAATAGAATATCAAATAAATTCCAAATGTTATGAGAAACAAGGTATCAATCTTTCTAGCTAAAATATGATTTTCAGCCCGGACTTCTTGATCATAAACTGCATGAATTCTATGATCCGAATGTGGGTTTGACTGTAATTACTCTTGAAACGGTGTGAAGCAGTCCATACATTGTACGTGTACTATAACGTATTTCACAACGTATCTCACCTTGTGCATAAGATATCCTCGTGTAAACTGCCCTGACAGCGCTGACACTGAGTCCACAAACGACTGAATTTCTCCTCTAATAAACCGAGAGAATGGATCTCGCGTTGATAGATACTCGACTCTTTCGGTTTACAGTTGTCGCAGACGGCTGCGCGACTGTCAGATTTCAGCACTGTTTTACACGATATACAAGTACTGCAAACTTTAGCGAACGCCATCAGTCCGCCGACTTTAGACGTGATCACTGTCTTAGTTCTCGTGTGGTCACCCTCTGAAAGACAAACGAATCTGGATCCAAATCACGGTTAAGTTTGAATCAAGAGCTAAAATTAGCTCATTATTTCAAATGTTATAGGCCCCCTAATTAAAATATCAGCAGAGATATTTCCAACTGTATCTTGATATGAAATTAGATTCCGGTGGTAAGTCTTTTAACGATTTCAATTATCATTCATTTCAAAATGGCAAAATTCTTTGAAAATCTTTATATTGAATTTTCAACTTCGAAATCATTCACTTATTATGTACGCATAAAATTTGCATTATTCAAATATTCTCTCTCCGTGTACACAAAATCAGCCATTTTTTCATATACATCAAGCATTACAGAACACAATTTCTCCCCCCTTCGCTAATGCGTACAGAATAAATGAATGACCCCTTACGAGCTATAAGCCCAATTCCTACTGCACGCTTTCTTTACTTACTCAACAGGACCGACTCTGCTTTCTTCTCGCCTAAAATCGGTTCAAAAATTCTGAGTAGCGGTTTCGACAGTTGATTCTCCAAATAGTACTGACAATCGATGGGTATATTGTTCTCCAGAACGTAAATAGGATCCTAGATGAACAAAGAGAGAGACATGATCGGCATCGACATGGATCTACCAATCATCAATCAGTAGACTCCGTGTTCTAGTCGCATCCTATCAACTCGCAGATAACCATTCAACTCAAAGGTTTGTTGAAAAATTTTGGTCACTATCTTTGAAATACATTATATCCAACTCGGATATCACTCTCAAATCGGACAAATTTTTACGGTCTGACTAGAGCGGAGTCTACTGTACATCTAGAAATAGGTGAAGATTTAAAGTTTGGGAATTTGTGTGAACATTGATCGCGCGAATGTGACTAACCTCTGATTTCATATAAGCCGCGGTTCCTTTAGCTGCTGCTATTATAACATACGGGACGCGATCCCCGAGTTTCGGGGCGTTACCAGGATCGCGCTTACGCATCCTAAATATAAAACATTCGGAGAAATAAAACTTTTTATAAAATGATCGTCCATGCTACACATGTGTTCAGAACTTCACCTGAGAGACATCTTTAATTGTAAATGAACTGCAAACACTAACAAGGTGGCCATTTTTATTGGATATGCTTTGTTCCTAATCCCTGACATCCCTGTAAGTTGTTTTTTCCTGACTAAACCCGCTAAAAATCCAATCAATTAACACAACCAAAATATGTAAAACATAAACGGAAATACAAGAGATCTAACTATCACAACAAATTCCCCTGACTTTTCCCTGATCTTAAGCTTTTTTTTTACCAAATTCCCCGACTATCCACCGACTATTTCCTGACTTTTTCCTGAATTCCAGATAAGTGGCCACCTGACTAGACATCTGGGGCAAGTTGCTCAAAAGTTGGTTAAAGATAACCTGCCGTTAAATACAGTAACAATGAAATTTCAATTGTCACCATATCAACTTTCCACTGGTTAACTCTATCTAACCAACTTTTGAGCAACCGGCCCCTGACGTTTTAACAGCGCTAGACGAGCGATTGCATGAAAGAGTGGTTCGTACCTGTTAGCCAGTTCAACATGTGCCTGTTTACCAGCATACTCATCATCGGTTTTCGTCAACTCTTTCGTAATAACGAGTTGAGAAATGTCGATCCTGTTACACAGAAGATCGGATATAGTCTGTTTCGCGAAATCACACGCTCCGTCTGGGTCCCTTCAAATAGAACAAACTGTCAATCAGAATCCATACATACATACAGAGGTATTGTCTATTTCAACCTGACTTGAGAGAATTCCGGGTGGCCTAGCTCACTCAGTTTTGTTAGTACATACCTGATAAAGGTCTTAATAGGACCAGAAAGGACCGGCAGTCGACCTTAAACATCGTTTTTTAATCCACTTTAAACTGTATTGAAGGATATCCAAAAAGTCTGCATTGAGAGGGGTTCATGAAAGAAAAGAGACTCCATGATTTGAAAGTTTAACAATATGTCTCCATGCCTACCAAGTGAAGTTTGGTACGTAGGCATGGAAACATATTGTTAAACTTTCAAATCATGGAGTCTTATTTTCTTCATTTAACCCCTTTCAGTGAAGACTTTTTGGATATCCTTCAATACAGTTTCAAATGGATTAAAAAATTATGATTTAGGTCTGCTTGTCCTTTCTGGTCCTACTAAGACCTTTATCAGGTATGTATTACCAAAAGTGAGTGAGCTAGGCCACCCGGAATGCTCTCAAGTCAGGTTGAAATAGACATTAGCTCAATTGCTTTTATTTCGATTTTTTGTACCGATCGATTAGTATCTTCTGCAAGCACGTGTTTATAAGGTCTGCCACTAGGGGGCTGTTGTCTCTGCGAACGGTTTCGATTCCCTTGCAGTCCATTTTGTCGTGTTTGTCGGGTCGCGTGAAATATAAACCGGCGTAACGCTTCTTGTTGATCAGCAGGTACGGGAAGTAAACCTAAACAGTGCGCAAAAAAACGGTTTCACAATTAAAACGATATTCACCGATGAACAACGCGATTACTCGATCGAAAGTGGGGAAAAATATACCCCATACCTAGCATTAGTATTCCTGAAGATGACTATGAGGATAAAGTAAAAATGTTGAATAAACTACTGGCTCAATGAATACCGTATTCCTGAAGATGACTATTAGAATAAAGTCGAAACGTCGAATAAACTAATACAGTGGAACCTCGTTATAATGAACTCAGATACAACGATTCATCGGCTATAACAAATATGAAATTGTGTCAAAAAAAAGAAAATTCAATTAATTTCATACTGGTCCTGTGAAGTTCGCTGTAACGAGGTTCCACTCTGTAGCTCTAGAAAACATTTTGGACTTTATTTTTCATTATCATTGTGAGATTCTCGCTATATTATCGTCGCAACTTGGATCCATCCATAGTGTTTACTATCAATGGTGATTTTACCTTTTCAAATTCCAGTTTGATCGGTTTAACGAATTTTTCGGATATTTTATCGGCTGCTTCTTTACCGAGTTCCATCGCTTCGGCGACGGTATCGACGCCGAATTTACACATCACTGAATCTGTGTCGCCGTAAATTACCTACAAATAACGAGCCAACAATTAACAAACTAACAACAAACTGTTGATCATGTATATTACAGGGCGGCCGCTCTATTTGACTTGCTTTTTCCCCAACTATAGAAAACTCTCTGCAGGAAATTAGACTCACCTGCGCATCGTGCTTGTAACCATTGGCAATTGTGTAGGTTTCTTCTACTAATGTTTTAGTTTGGTCGATCATCAGCCGTCCGAAAGCAGTAACGCTCTACAGTTACATAAAAAACAACCTCTTTAAAACTCGAGTTGAAGGTTTGATTTATCCGAACCACTTCTACAGCGATGGATGAAAGTAGTGTTGTAGGCATTTCATGGGGGTCCGTGGCCCTTTAGTATTACAAGCATTCGTTGGGGCCCCTGAGCAACTTGATTTCACTAATTAATGTTTATAGATAGTGGCAGCAATAATATAAAACTCGCAAGTATATTCTATAATCAGGTAGGCTCACACTTTAAGAGTGATACGCCATCGTTAAAGTCTACTAATTACCGATGATATTTCCAGGCAGGGTAATTTGCCGACTTGAGCGCCAGTGAATCCGTACACTGAATTAGCGCTAATTTTCAAAGCCAGCTGTCGACCGTCGAGGACTTTCTTCTTGAACGGGTCCGTTTCATTTTTCAAGTCGGTTTTCGCTCTGAAATTTAAAAAATTTGAGTAATTTTTCAGTAACTGGCCCTGCGTGCACAGCATATTTCATAAACAACGAAGTTATGATATCACAAGCTTACTTCTTTCTCGCTTTCAAAAGTTCATCGAGAATTTCAGGCAGTAATCCCTTTCTGATGGTGGATTTGACGAAGAGACTTCCGCACGGCGTTTTAATGTACTGATCACTGGTCAGGCTTTATGTAAAGAATGGAAACAAAAATAGATTGAAATTCATTGAGGAAAAGATAAGTAGAATCTAGTGTAGGGTGGCCACTTTCAGTTGACTCGCTTTTTCCCTGACTATCCCCTGACATGCATGTTGTTATTTGCCCTGACTTGATCTGCTAAGAATCCAATCAATTAACACAGTCAAATACTTAAGACATAGACAGAAACTGTTGGATTCTACGTGTGATCTGGCAATTTCAACAAATTTCCCTTGTTAGCTTTTTTAAACAAAATTTCCTGATTATTCCATGACTCTGTTTTTAAGGAAAGAAAATGCCCAGACTTTTCCCTGATTTTCAGTACGTGGCACCACTCGTAGAAGTTAATGCACATTGTCGAATAAATCACCTGTATTTTTGAATGCTCTGCTGGTTTATCAGCGTCGTGTAGCAAAGATTATGAGCCATCATAATTGACGGATATAACGAGGAGAAATCTAACGTCGCGATCGGAATATTGTAATATCCCTTGATCGGTTCGATGACAGTCGCACCGGTGAATTCATCACCCGCTTCTATTCGTTTTGTTGGCAACAGCAAATCTTGTTCCTTTGCCTAAAAAAATATTGTTCCTTTTTGAGTTTTAAAACTCCTTAACCTGCCGAGGGCCATTTGGGGAATTCTAAGCGGGTCTGAGGTTTTTCTCATTCAAAAGGAGAGGCCAGAGATAAAAGCTGATTTAGGTGGGTGAACGGGTCCGCCCCTTCAAAAAAGTATTTTTTAGAATGAAAAATAAATCCAAAAAGGCTTGATTGGATTTGAGAGGTAGAATACTGAAAGAGCCCCGAAAAGCACCTTTCTTTTTTGACCTAAAGTTTCAAAAATTTGAGAAAAATCTCAGATCAATCCTTGACAAGAACCATCCACCAAGAAACCCAAACAAAAAAGTACACATATGGCTAAATCACTTTTTTCAAAGTACCTTACGCAACAGTTGAGAGATGACTTTGATTTGCTGCCCCCTGGTGAGTAAATAAGGTAACGGTACACCGGTTACTCGAGCCATCTCCATGTAGTTAATGATGCACATCAGTTTTTCCAGCAGACGCAAAGGAAGAATTGCGTCTTTCATACAATAAACAGCAAGTCGGCGTCTCGTTTGCTTCGTTCCATTCTATATTTCATGAAAATAAAACCAGTCTAATAATCAAGCTGCTATTTTCGATAATTTTACCTTGATCTTCTGTCACTACTGGGGCCAGTTCCTCAGTTGTGTTAAGTCCAAAAATGGTCTTAGATTTTGAGACTGGTCTTAAGTTGTTAGATTGGTTATAGAGCTAACATGGTCTTAAATTGGTCTTAAGTCTAAGCCATGACTATGGAACTGGGCCCTGGACCCCAGTTCCACAGTAGTGACTTAAGATTTGACTCAAGAGTTAACTCATTGAAAATGAACCAATTTTAACTCTAATTCACGACTATGGAACTGGATCCTGGTGATTTGAGAGTCTAATGGTCAAGTATGACGCGGCTATTTATGATAATTTTGCCTCGAAATGAGATTTTAGAGAAAACAACATAGAATAGAGCATTCCGACAGAAACCTGTTATTCCTAGTTAAATTTTAGCATTCCTACAGATATCTGTTATTCCTGCCTCGTACCTGTAAATCAGTGATTATTGAATGTTGTACGTCCTCTTTTTGTTCTTGTAAAAAGTGAAAAGAAACGGCGTTCAAAGTGTACGATCGTAACTTGTAATCGCGCAGCAAAACCTGTAAATAATTATAACATCGTTTATTAGAATCAATTAGTGACAATGAAATTGTTGCAACTATTTTGGTTTCAATACAAACAAACGACTGTCTTTAAAGAGAAAATTCAAGTTATTTCAACTCTAACTTACTTAATAAGAATAAGACTAACTGTATACATCTGACAATGGTCTCTAGAGAGTTCAAAACATTGCGTCCTCTGATTTCAATTTTTGATAAATGAATTATGCTTTTAACCTTTCAGATTTGAGCAGTGGGTTCTAATCTCATAATCTATTTTTCACGTCTAAGCATCAATATACAACTGTCAGTTAAATTTAAAAATGGCACAAAACGAGTTGAAACATGAAGAAAACTTCAATAGCTTTTCTTTTGTTGGTTTTCCGATTAAAGATTGCAGCCATGTTTTCTCAATAGTTATTCTTTCAATTCTAGGTTTTCCTGTTGCAGGCTCCCTCCGTGGTTTGATCGCTCTGTGTTATACGTACCTGCAGCAGATCGAACTGAACGCGACCTTCGATGTTTATATCCTTGTTTTCGCGTCGTCCCATCTGTTTCGATTGAATCATCGACTCGCGTATTTTCGATATCGAGTTTTTAATTCGTCCCAGATACGAGAACGTGTTCACTTTAAGATGCGCCGCTCGGTTGATCAAATACGGGAAATCGAAGTTGACGATGTTGTAACCGGTGATTATATCGGCGTCAACCTCTCGCACAAACTCAGCCCATTTCTAAAAAATAAAGATTAAAATCAAAACTCAGATTCTGTTCAACTTTCATCTTCTAATCCGAATAAGTTCTGAATCTCAATCAAACGATAAATTTGATTTGAGTTCTATGCGATAACCAAGTCTAGGTCTCGTTAAGCTCTCACTTTTTCCTGCTTTGAACATTGATACAAACTGTGACTGAGTGACAACTTTCAAATGCTCTTAGCTATGTCTGAATCATGGCTTCGAGTTATGATTGATTCTGAACACAATTGAACTGATGACAATGCGTAACTATTTTGTGTAACAGAGGCTGCAGTTGCTCAAAAATTGATTAAGAGTTAAACAGTGGATTGTTAACATAGCGACAATTAAAGATTCATTTATACAATGGAATATATCTGGGGCTGCAGTTGCTGAAAAGACGGTTAGAGTTAACCAGTGGATAGTGGACATAGTGACAATTAAAAGTTTGTTGTTACTATTGTATTTATTCGCTAGAATACCTTTAACCCACCTTTGAGCAACTGCAGCCCCAGATTTTGATAATCTAAGAGAATTCAAACTGTAGAATATAAAACTTACGGCGAGCACCTCTGTCTCTTTGTCGTAGGAAATCACCTGACAACCGATAATAGGAGCGCATGTCTTCAACGTGAAAACGTTTCGAATGAACGGATCTTTTTCGCCCTGTCGGATCACCATGTTAGCGATTTGAATGACGGGATCTTTATTCGCTTCGGGGAAAATACCTGAAACAAACCAATTACATAATGATGATCTGTTCAACTGGAAACAAATTGAATCTTTTTCACTAACATTTCATTGAAATAAGAAAGAAAATGTTCAATTTATTCAGTAATCAACAGTAAGACCCTCAGTAACATCTTTCATATTTCTGTACAAATTAATCAGTAATCAACAGTAAGACTTTCAGTAACATCTTTCATATTTCTGCTCAAATTAATCAGTAATCAACAGTAAGACTTTCAGTAACATCTTTCATATTTCTGTACGCATCAAACAAATCAAATCAGTATTTCTCGATATAAAACAGTAACAAATAATGATAATAAGGAACAGTTGGGGCAGCTCTGAATGATGTTCTGTTCAACTTGGGCCGAGGATCTACCGGGTGGTTACAAAATCGAGGATCAAGTTCCACGGTTTAAGTTTGGCTCTAGAGTTAATATGAGTTCATTTTCGAATAGATGAATTGTAACTGATAACTGTGGAACTGGGTCCTGAAATTTCAGTTAAACGGACCGACAAGTACCGGGTATTCTGAAACCTACCTTTACGTCCAGCGCATTCGATATCAAAACTCAATATCCGCAACGGAGCGATCTTCGCCCAATCTCCTTCGGGCGAATGAGAAATGAAATCTTCCCACGAAACGTCGAGTTCGATTTGACAACGAGAAACGAAGGCTCGGTCGTTGCTCGACGACGTCGTCGTCTGCTGTTCGCGTAGTTTATACTTCCCTTTAGGGATTTCGATCCAGTTACAGCCGACTACGTTCGTATCGACCATAAATCTAAACATGATTTAAAATGTGAAATTCTTTAAAATCTCAAATGTTACAGATAAGAAGTTGTATGCGATCTAAACAGCAATGATTAAGCCAAAACAGAATCACAACTAAAACAAAATTCATCCTAATAAAATGATGAATTTAGTTTTTTGTTCATTCAACTCTCTATGGAAAGTAAACAGCAACAAACATTCAATATACAGTAGACTTTTCTCAGATCAGACTTGAGAGAAATATCAGAGTTGGATGGTAGATAAAATTAATACAGGGCCAGAAAAGTATTTCAACAAATATGAGAATTAAATGACTTTCTTGAGTTAAATGGTTAAATCCGAGTTAGACAGTTAAACGGTTCTCTCCCAGTTAATCTCAGAGCGAATCAGTTGTTTCTCAGTTTTTCAGCAAGTCTACCGGCTGTACCGCGCATTTTTTCATGATATCAAATATTTGTTGCAAGGGCACCTTGCGGCTTGTTGGATAGCGCTACAAAAGTTCAAATATACATTACATACCTGACAACATAAGCGATATCACATTCATATACGGAGAACGCCTGATGTCCGTAATCAGGAATCTGAAATCCTGATTCCATGATTCGTCGACACGCCGCCAGCAATGTCGGAAGAGCCACCGTTATTTTCATGAACGTAGTTTTCTGATTACCGTGGAAACCGTAAATACTTTCTTTAACGCACAATTCGACGGCTAACACGGCGAGTGGTAGGTCTTTACCGGAACGCTCTTTCAGCAGTAGACTATTGAGAACGGTCTATAAACAAAACAATTACTATTTACGTTCGACTGGGACTGACCCTACTCGTTGCTAGGGCGTTCGATTTTCCTGCTCAGGTAGCCCAGAAATAACTCAGGGAAAGCCCAGAAGCGTTCATTCTATGTGTTATATGGTACACCCGATCTTCTCCAGGTGAGGACGAAGTAACCTCCTCGGCCAGTGGGCTACTTGGAGGAAAAAATGGCTGTTGATTAAGGCGACAGTATTACAATAGGTTACATGTATGGAGAATGTTGAATGTAGTAGTGCTGGTGAATGGAATGACCTATTCTTGAGCAAGTTAACCCAATGTCATTCGTTTATTTGCAATAACCCAAGGCGATAGATAAAATCTGAGTAGTTCTGAGTATAAGCGAATCGAACACGTAATGTTCTGGTAAAGACACTTCCTCAACCTACCTTGAATTTACCACAATCTGCAGCCTTGAAGTTTTGAGGTGCAGTCGCGTAGAAATATGGACCGAATCCATGAATATGAGTTAGAACGCTGTTACCATCCATAGTTACACCGTACATACGTATAATGGGTACCTGACCGACTGTAAGTCCAGGCATTCCCGGCAAATACGGCCCTGAAATATAATCATAATACAGTTAGTTCAACTGGAGTCACCCACTAGGGATTGCTCCCGAATTACCCATATAGAAACAGGATGATGATGCTATAAGCTGGAGGCAATCCAGTTATGCCTTAATTTCTTTACAAGCTACTCTATTTGATCTAGGAGTTAATCTTGAGTTCTGAATTCAATTTCCCTAATTTGCCAATGACCTTTGACACTAAAACTACTAGGAAACTACCTTAAAATGAAAATGATTTCAAGCTTTTCTTTCTACGACAGTCTATTAATAATGTTTAATAGTAGTAATTGAATACAACACCTGAATAACTATCGACATCGATCTGTTGAAACACTATAGAATCAGTGTTGGGGTTTATGGTTGGAGGTGCAGGTCGCGCCCACTTAGAATTTGTCGTGTTTACATCAGGACCAGACGGACCTAAAAAATAATCATTATGAGATTCATTAATTATTTCAGTTTGGAAGTGATACGAACAATGTGTCAAGGATCCAGTTGCTCCAGATTTGAAACATTAGAATGTACAAGCTTTATTTTAACTCTACATTCAAACTTGACTGATAAATGAGACAATGCGGTGGCCACTTTCAAAATTTTTCAATGTTATAACACAAAATTTCCTGAGTGAATCTGTGGCAGATGAATGGAAATATCTCTTGGTTTAACATGTTACAATTGATTCATTTTTAATGAATCTAATATTGATAAAGAAATGCGTGATCAATAGCATATCCAAATTCTAGGAGTTTTCTGGGATTGTTATTGCAAAATTTGTCAAATTCCCTCCCGAGGGGATGTATTTTAACAGAACCTTGTTGACTGTTATCATCCGCGATGTCATTTTCAATCTCTTCGAGCAGAGCGAGTTCAGACTCGAAGTTCGATGGATCATCATCGTCTTCATCATCATCCCTGAAATAATGTATGACACATATATAAAACTGGGGTTTAGTAGTTGTAATGCTGAGGCAAAAGTAAACATTTTTAAACACTTTTTAATAATAAAAGTAAGCACTTGTCTAATCCGCCCATCTTCTTGTAGAATGTAGGTAAGGCAAGAGTGACACTTATTTCATTTCAGCCTCCGCAGCCTTCAACCTCATCCAAATCATAAACCATCCATTTGTCATTTACAAACATCATGGAAACAACTAGTCAGTAACCTGTCTGTGGTTTAGTTTCACAATTTTTTGATTTATCAACTCAATTTGAGGTTAAGATAAACAAATTTGAACTCACTTGAATCGTTTGGGTACGGGACCCCCGGGTTTATTATACGGCGCTCGTTTCTGTGACATGTCAATAGTTTTATCAGTCGCAGTAATTAAAATAACAGCAACAGAATGTATTTCATCAATCAAGTGGATTTAATTTTCGGGGACATATTTTGGATGAAATTAAAACACGGAATTGGATCGATGAGGAAAACACGGATACAGAACCGGAATAGTCTAACCGGACCGGTATGAAAACGAGTTAATATCTTTACAGGGGTTGATGTACAGTATAATCGTATTTCATAGAATTAAAAATCCAATTTAATTAGAGTTCAATGATTAATGAATATTTCAGATGGAATCGATTTCACTAGGTGCAGCAGAATTCGTGGTCCCAAAATGATGCGACAAAATGTTCAAAATTTGGCATGATTTGACGGTGATACTGAGCAATCAGTCAGTTTCTAGCTTCTTGGTCAAACAGTTGACTTCTGGGGCAGGAGCAAGAAGGGCAAACTAAGTCAAACTGAATGCCATGTCAGTTAGTCTGAACTCCATAATCCAGAAATAGTCAACCACGCCGGGATCGATAGAAATAGTCAACCACGCCGGGATCGATAGAAATAGTCAACCACGCCGGGATCGATAGAAATAGTCAACCACGCCGGGATCGATAGAAATAGTCAACCACGCCGGGATCGATAGAAATAGTCAACCACGCCGGGATCGATAGAAATAGTCAACCACGCCGGGATCGATAGAAATAGTCAACCACGACGGGATCGATAGAAATAGTCAACCACGCCGGGATCGATAGAAATAGTCAACCACGCCGGGATCGATAGAAATAGTCAACCACGCCGGGATCGATAGAAATAGTCAACCACGACGGGATCGATAGAAATAGTCAACCACGCCGGGATTGATAGAAATAGTCAACCACGCCGGGATTGATAGAAATAGTCAACCACGACGGGATTGATAGAAATAGTCAACCACGCCGGGATTGATAGAAATAGTCAACCACGCCGGGATTGATAGAAATAGTCAACCACGCCGGGATTGATAGAAATAGTCAACCACGCCGGGATTGATAGAAATAGTCAACCACGCCGGGATTGATCACGTCGCTGCAGTTCACTAGTTCTAAAATAGCTAACATTATGAAAATACAAATACATTTAAACCAAACTATTCTGAATTCTATTATTAGTTCCAACCACTAGTCAAGATCAATGATGAAAACTGAAGTTCGATGATGCAATATTTACAAGGTGGTAGACGCAGTGGTTAATGACGTGAGGCTGCGAGCATGTCTGACACTGGTGTTGTAATCATCTGTTCTGTCGCGAGTCATTCGATACTAAAACCGCCAATTTTACAAAACAATTCTTTTTTTAAGAAATGTGATTTATTAATTCTCGGTTAATCAACGAAGGTAATCTTTTCAACTACGGATTAATCATTATGCCTAAATGAAGGATCATTTTCATAATTATCTATCTCATTTCAATAATTAGCACAAGCACGAGAAGCATTCATTCAGTTTTATAACACCACGCATACAAAGAGGAGACAGCTATAAAAAATAAGTAGATATACGTGCAGATGAATTCGCTTCATTATTCGGATCATTTGGGACCAACAAAATTCATCAGAGGCTGCAGTTGCTCAAAATGTGGTTAAAGATAACCGGCCGATAAATACCATATAGTAATGACAAACTTTCAATTGTCACCATGTCAACTATCCACTGGTTAACTCCAACTAACTTTTGAGCAACAAGCTCCTGTATATCTATGAACAAATGGACTGCAAATATTGTCTCGATTACCGTAGACCAAAATTCGGATTAAGCGAATTTAACAGATTTACAATCGACTTATTCTTGACAATACATAATCTTAAAAACAAGAAATGAAAGTTAATTAGCAGTTTTAGACAATTGTAACATGATCTCCGTGAATTTGAAAGCAAAAAGATTATACAATTTAACAGTAAAAACAGGAGTGATTACAAAACTATTTGAAAGATATTGAAGAGGCCAGTGCAACTATAGAGATACATACATATACCATTCAAACTTCTTTAAAATATATTTCATCAATTTTCAGTCTACCTGTATTTTTTACATCGAAAGAAAATACTGAGTTTGAATTGAACTCTTTATCTCTTCCCCGATATTTGAATATTCAGTTTTCAACTGATCTTAACATCAGGGTATTTCTAGATTCTAGAATCTAGCCCTTGCTCCCAAAACAACTAGCAATAGCCCGTAAGACCATTCTGTTCTAGGGGTAACTCATAAGATCAGCTGGTTTTCACACTGTTCTAGGGATAACCTATACATCTGGTATTCACACTGTTCTGGGGGGTAACCCGTAATATCAGCTGGAATTCATACTGGTTTAGGAGACACATAAGATTGGCTAGTATCTAGACTGGACAACAAACAATTTTCTTGGTACAAAACATTACCGTCACAGAGAATAATTTATAGCTAATGTTTGCATAGTAAAAGGACAGCGTAATACAATAACATACATGTGTACGGTAGTATCAGTGGCTACAGCATTAGGCATTAATAATCACTGCATCAATTAATTAACTCAAGCAGGTTCTATGTACCGGTGTATGCAATCACTACACTCTACTACAAATAGAACAATTTAGAATCCTACTTTATACATGATAATAATACTTGAAATATCAATTACAATAGTCATCTTCCAGTGGTCTGACTACATCTACAGTGCTTGTGAACAGTGATCAAAATATCATAATTACGTTTAATCAACAGTTTAAGCAAAATTCCTCAGCTTGAACATACTACAAATAATATGTATCATCAACTAATGTGTCAAAATCTTATCAGGATCATTCACGTATCGATCGGCTGCTTGTATCCTGTGGACCCTGCAGACCACGCAGTCTAGCTAAACCTAACCCTGCTCTCCCTTAAAGATATTCAACACTTTATTAATCATTCTCTTTACAATTTTCAGTTATTGTCCAGACTCTACGTATGTTCGGTGTTCTTTACCACAGACATTTTGAATCGAACACGAACAACACAAACCAGACATCTTATCAGCAAACTTTCAATAATAGCAAGGACGGATCCAAGGGAACTTGTACAAATCTATCTAATTTTTTGAGCGCCCTTTTTCATTTTGTCAATTAAGAAAATTGGTGCATTTCATTGCAGGATTATACCTAGTATTACCTTTTTGGGCATCAAAGGGCTGTTTTGGGATGTGACAAGTTCTTCACAATTGGCCTCTGGATCCTACCCTGAATTGATGTAAGTCCACACTTCTAAAGGCGGTGGTTCCAGGTTTTAGATATAGATACGTCCTGTATTAGATTTTCAGTTATTAAGCTCTCATCAAATCGCGGATGTATATTCTCATGAAACCGGCGATGAATCGCTCGCGGGTCTCGCGATCGTTTCTTCCGGTCGTTTCACGCGTTTATGTTGCGCGGATAGACGTCTGGTAATTTCCGAGTCGCTATGATACGAACCGGGCGTCACTGATTCCCGTTCGTACACGTACCACGGCATAAAATGTTTCAAACGTTCCTCGAAAAAGTTCTCGACGATTTTGCCGATTTTTCCCACCTCGGAATGTTCCTGAAATTAATACCACAATGAATATGATTAGGCCGAATTCAAATTTTTTCGCGACCGACTACAAGTATGTTTGTACTTCCAAGTTCAGTGCTGGCTACAAATATATTCATAGCTGATTCGCTTATTTACAGTTACATATTTATACTCCGGCACACGGGAATGACACAGTTGCTGATTGGCTGGTAATGTGAACAAACTCAGCTTCATTCTCAATGCTGATTGGCCAATTTCGAGCAAAGGCTGACTATGTAACGGCTCCAGTGCCAATCTATGAGTGTATACCGGCGACACTGGGGGGCAGCACCGTATCATCAGTGGCAGCCAACGTGCCCTATTCTTGCGATGACGATCCAACGTCTCTTCGACCGCCCCCCAGATTCACTTACTACCCCGGGGGGAGAACATTCATGGATTAAAAAACCATGATGAAAACTTACGGAATTAAATCGAGCACAGTTTGTGAACACTAAACGTACATCGTCGATGAAATCATCCATGCTGTTATAATGATTGAAATGTTGTCGAGATACTTTACGTTTTATCAAACCGAAATCGACCGGATTCACGATCACTTTATAGTAGTTCGGCACCTGTTAAATACAGAAACACCTCAAGTCAAAACTTCACAATGTAAAATCGAAATGAAAAAGAACTATGGATTGGACATAAGAGGTCTCATATCATAAGACTGGTTGACTTTTGTAAGTTGGCCCAGCTGCCTGGTGCTTCCATTTCGGAGAAGTTTATCGAGATAATCGAGAACCCCATTCTGATTCGTAGACTATTTTGATAATTGTGTTTGTACAGTGAACCTTTCTTTAATAGTGAATACCTCTTCAAAGTCAAAACGTCACAATGTAAAATCGAAATGAAAAAGAACTACGAACTTTGTAAGTTGGCCCAGCTGCCCAGTATTTCCAATTGGGAGTTGTTGGAGAACAAATAGATTAAATGACTTACAGATTTAGGAACAGGCTCGTGAAACGGTGGACTCGCATCGTGGCAGAACAATTCCAGCAATATGCGTTCACAAACCTGAATAATAATCAAGACTCGGTAATTAAAGACAATGAGTTGTGTCAAACACTCATGATGTAGAAGACTCCGTTAGCCTCAGATTTCATGGAAACAAGAGATTTTCTCAGAGATACTGCAAATAAAACACAGTGAATTTTTGCACCATCTGGTGAGTGATGGCATCCAATTCGAGAAGGAATATTCTGTCTATAGTTTGAGGCAATCAGTTCCGAGGCAAGCATACGGTTCTCAAATTTAAATTAAGCGGAATCTGCTGCTGCTGCTGCTGACGTACCTTAATTTCTCGATCAGTCAGACCGGAAGGAGCCTTGCGTTTCAGACTGTGAGGACCGTCGAGTTTCTGCTCGGGAGCGTCCAGTATCGCATCACTACCATCTACGCAAAGACCGCATCTCCACGCGCCGCTAATTAAACAAGCACACAAAAAACATATTCGTTAAAACTACTACCGGTAATCAAACGATAAATAAAGTCAACCTCGGTTTATAGGACCGGTAATTGTAGCCGTATTAGGACACTTAAACATCTGTAAACTGGATAGTGTGCAGGTTGAATAATTGTTTCACACTCCTTACAAAATCAGTTATTCCTGGATATAAGGAGCTCAAGGATTTTCAAATTTCGACGAAGTGTCTGCATCACTTTCAATTTAAACTTCTCTTTTGTTAAGTTAGTAAAATAATTAAACGTAAACATATTTACGAATATTAATAAGATATAATGAATTAATGGTTATAAATAGTTGTTAATCGAACATACCGGTCATTTAAATACAGTAAACAATGCTTAACGTATTTGTCAATTGCGCCGCCTAGTAGTAACGATGTGTATTAATCGTGTCACGCATGATTTACTATATTTAGACTGTTAGGTTTAGATAATAAGTAGGACTGAATTATCAATTTCAAAACACTTAATGACTTTCATCGCGCATGCACGCATTGTGTAGAAGTTTAGTGTAAAAAATTTGTAATGAAAATTCGAAACAATTGTCAGAATTTTCTATGATGAAAATCTGACAGCAATGCGATGAATGACGCAATGATGTGCTGTAGAGATTCGAATGCTAACATGCATGTTGCTTACATGATTTTCCGGCTAAAACATAACAATAATAATAAATATATTATTATTACAATTCAAAAACATCTGAGGAGAGAATTAACGTAGGTCTAGTTATAATACTACTATATGTATGTATATTCAAGCGCAGATACAAGCATAAGCAACTCAGCCTGGAGCCACCCCTCTACAGCCTGGAGCCACCCTTCTTCAGATATTCCCCGATGTTGATGAGATGTGAATGATCAGTTTTTGAAAGTGCATAAATGAAATGTCTAATATCCGGTGTTAGTAGTTCATTTTCAATTGAAAATGTCTCAGGTGAAGTTATGAACACATGTGAAGTGTGGACGATCAGTTTCTGAAAGTGTGCAGATAAAATGTCTAATATCTGGTGTTTGTAGTTTATTTTAAATTGAAAATGTCTCAGGTGAAACACATGTGAAGTGTGGATGTAAGTTTTTGTAAGTGTGCTGATGAAATAGCCCGCAGGTGTCTGAAGTACAGAATGAGTATATCGGAGAGGGTGCTGAAGAGAGTGCGGGGTCCACACCGCTGATTGATACGTATTGCAGCACTGCGTGAATAATATGACAATAAAAGCTTATCTGATAATCATACTCACACAGGAGCTGTATTCAGAGCTGGAACGTGACACTGTAGATGAAACACTTTCGGACAGTTATCACAACACAGTAGATCGCCGCCGTTATGACAACACGCGCAATAATCCTCGCTCAGATCGTCGTTCGACGGTATCATCGTCTGACTGACCATCACCTGATCGGTGATTGGTTCGTTTAAATTAAACGGTTGCGTGTTCGTATCAGTGTTCGGCTGTGACTGCGTCGGACTAGAACGAGTCGTCGACTAGAAATAGATGGAACTATCGGTTAACGACATCAATGGGTCGGAGGATGCCGTATGTACTTTGTGTGAAATACGGTTTCGATATTCAACGCCCCCTGGTGAGTAAATACAGTAATCAGTGAGCTTGAAACTCGAGCACAATCGTAATATCATTTACAACCGCGGCCGTGTACTTATACACAACTTAAATTGTTGATTAAATATAAAACATTAGAGTCCCATGAAATTTTTGTGAATAGTTAACTGGATTTTTGTAATATCATTTGAGACCACGGCCGTGTACTGAGACTTAACTCAAGTCATTTGGGTCAAATGAAATTCTTGTGAATTGTTAACTGGATTTTGTCTAGCTCAATATGTAGAAGTATCATGTTATGGAGAAAGACGAGTCTGACAGACGTCGTCTGGCGTTACTCACCTCTTCATCATCTTTAGGTTCTGATTTCACCTTGAAGGCGCCACTGACAACCGAGCTGCAAGAAGGCATTTCAACGGGCTCCTTTTTCACTTGAAATTGAGGGCTACAGAATCAAATAAATAACGAATTTGTTGGAGTACCGCGCAAGTAATCTTCCAGTTATACTAAACAGAGAATTGAGACAGTTGAGATTTACGTATCTTGTTTAGAGTGAGTTTGAAAGAATTTAAGCCAGATTTAAGCACATCCCAACAGTGGTTGGTAAAATATGACTAAAGTTCATTTCCGAATGTTTGAACTCTTAAGAGACTAATTTCAACTGTAGTTCTGTAGAGCCGGGTGTCTCATACCTGCTGGTACTCGAGGGGTATTGTTGACCGGAGAAATTCAGAGCAGAATCCGATGAATCGCTACCCGCGACCGCTTTACAACTCGCTGCTAGAAAAACAAACATAAATGATTCTCATTATTTACAAAGATAAAATACGTAGCACATAGACGAAACTGTTTGATTTTACACGCCATCTAGCAATCCCAACAAATTTCCCCGACTTAAAGTTCTTTTTTCAAAATTCCCTTTTTCCAGATGAGCCACCAGTACGTACCACTACTACTAGTTACCGATGATAGCTGATTTTGAGCATTTACGTCTGGAAGAGAAGAAACATCATGAATCAACTATTCGTGAAACATTATGTCTGAGCTAAGATATGGAAAAAATTCCACGCTGAAATTGAAAGGTTTAAAATGTAATAATAATAACACTCACCTATAACGGATTGAGGAAGACCTTGTTGTAGTAACGAACGAGAAAGCATTGCGCGCGAAAGGTTGTGACCGCTGCGACCTTGAGCAAGTTGATTCAAACTTATCACCGGCCGACCTTGACCTTGGTGCGTCGGGTGATAAGAGATCGTGTTCGGGCGTCCGTTCGACGACGACACGTGTTTCATTCCGGTCGATTGTTGAGACGCCATTTCCGACGCTTTCTTCTGTCGCAGCAGTTTGTTGACGAGCATCTGCTTCTGTTCGGTGGTCATGCTCTGGAAACTGGCCATCGCCGACGGCGACAGACCCTGCAGCGTATTGTTGTGATACGAGAATCCGTCGACGTAGAGCTGACCCAAACGCGGGATGTGATTCTTCACGAACGCCGAATCGAACGTGAATCGGATATCGACGTTGTGATTCGGATTCGGTACTTCGCATTTCGTGTGCATCACGCGTTCCAGTTGCTTGGTAACGAGCGATTTGCTCAACAATAGCGCCGTGTTGCTACCGGTTTCCAACGCCTTCTCGGTGAACTGTACGCTGTGATCAAGCAGCGAGTACAACGCCTCGATCTCTTTACTCTTCTGCGTGAGCTGAGTTTTTTTCGCCTGACTGATCGCGTTCAACTCGGCGAGTAGTTCTTTACCGCGATTGTTGATTTCGGCGATGAATTTAATCGCGAACACTTTGATCTCGTTGCCGACGATCTGCTCCTTGTCGCGTATGTCCTTGAAGCGTTTTTCGATCAGGTACTTCGCGTTATCGATGTACGTGCGTTTCTCGCGTATTTTCAGCAGCAACGCGCGCAGTTCGTCTTTATGCTTGTCGCTGACCTCGTCGACGAACTGGTATCGGTGTTCTTTATGATTCGACGACAGTTGACAGTCGCGACACGTCAACTGTCCGCACGTCTCGCAGTACAGTTTTAACGGTTCGTGTTTGTGCGTCGGGCAGTACATGGCGCGGTCGCCGGGGCCGACGCTCTGTCGATGCGAGTCGCTCGGGATGTTGTCTTTCGGTTGGATCGTGTGGTCCTTGGTAACGCGGACGCGTCGGTGCGCCTGCACGCACTGGTCGCACAACCACTCGGGACAATCGATGCAATAAGACGTCGCCGGGATCGAATCCTCGCATCCCGTGCAGTTATTCGATTCCTCGGCTGCATTTTGCATTTCGGTCACCGACGTTTCCGAGATGAATTTATTATCGATGATTTGCGATGTATGATATAGTGCGTTACACGTAGCGCATCGACTTCTGTCATCTACACCTACAAATAGAGAACCACGAATAATGTAAATAATGAGTCAACTCAGAGTCATATCTTAAGTCACAACTGTGTAACTGGGTCCTGGGGTTCCTTAGTCAAGACTTAATACCAAGAGTGGTCTTAAATCTTAAGACTGGTCTTAAGTTGTTAGATTGGCTATAGAACTAAGTAGGTCTTAGAATGGTCTTAAGTCTAAGCTATGACTATGGAACCGGCCCGAAGGAGTGTATTTGAACTTTGCTTTGCTTTTTAGCATGGAATTATCCCGCCATACAAATTTTGTAAAAAATGTAAAATATGACTCTACAAGGTATCTATTACTGATATAACATGATTTCAAGTGTTAATATCGACAAGGAATAAATAAATATGTTATATTTCATGATCTCGGTAAATTACGTCATCTCGGTAGGCCTAATGAGGACCCTTAAATTAATACCTCCCCCAACGTGGCGTTTCTTATTGATATCTTTTCTACAATTCTTCGTACCCACTATAGAAGGTAACAGCCCACTAGTAGGTCACCCAGGTAGGATACATGATGTAGGTAGTGAGAACAATTGATATCAATTCTTACCCTGTTGTTGTTGCTGTTGTTGACGTCTTTCGGCATTGAATTCGAAGAGACAATTTTTACAGAATGAATGTAAACACGGCAGTAGTTTCGGTTGTTTACTCGAGGTGAAGTTCTCTTTACACAAACTGCACACATTGAAGTTTAGCGAACTGGTACCGCCGGTAGCTGTCGTCTGAGCTTCCACGCCGGTACCGCGGCTAGTAGCTTCCACATTGGTACCGCTGGTAGCTGTGGTTTGAGCTTCCACACTTTTACCACTGGTAGCTGTTGTTTGAGCTTCCACACTTGTACCTGTAGCCGTGGTTTGAGCTTCCAAACTGCCGGTACCATGAGTACCATCATCGACTTCTTCAGTAGATTTACTAGTTGTCGTTTGAGCTTCCACAGCACAGCCACTACCACTGGTGCCAGCGGCAGACGTTTCAGGTTCTACAACGGGGCTGGCAGCTGTTGTTTGGGCTTCCATCCTACCGCATCTAAAATTTGTGTAATTAACGAAATTCTACGAAAAAAGGATTTCTTAAATTTCAACGAACTGCGCGTTGTGCAGAGCGTCCGCGATAACCCGAAACGCCGCCGCAGAGTATCACACCCAACCGTATAAAGGGTAGCTCCGGCGCTCCGGCGTACGGAATACCGGTGCCGACATCGCCATCGCGGCCAATACGCCGTTGCCAATTTGAATATGTTTATGTTAATTTTGTGAATTTTTTATGAGAACCGATTGATAAAATTGAATTGATACGGAACTAGTCAATATTTCAGGAGAGCGCGAATGGCTGAACCAATAAAGCATTATTTCAGTCTTACACTCCCCCTCCCTCGGTCACAATAGTTCTTAGGGCACCGGGCTAGCCAGCGTAATGTTGGTACAAGCTCAGCTGCTAGGATCGGCAACAGTCCCCACTCATCGTCAACGATGTTGACGGTTCAGGGCTTGGTCCGATTTTTGTACGCAGGGTTGTCCGGAGTTCGAACCCAGTCAAGCTAAAACTCAATTCATACCGTGTTTCCTGCTGAGCGGCCGCCTATCTACCATGTAGGCTACATCACTTTTTAAAAATCATGATGAGGCAGGCCACCCTAACCAGAGAGCCGGCAGCGTGCCTGTAGAGATGAACATTGTGACCCAGCAGCTGGAGAAACAAGGCACCATTACTCAGGGCCATACCTAGCATTTGACTCTTTAGGGGGCCGAGAAACCCGAAAAGGGGCAGTTCTAATATATAACAATAATATTTGGAAAAAGGGCACTTTTCCTAAATTTCTCGGGGGAGGGGGCAACGCCCACATACGGACCTGTGTTACTTGCATTCAAAACAAACAACAAAGAACGAGTTTTATTTATTTTGTCACATAATTACAGACTCGATGAAACCAGTAAAACTGGTATTGTCATAAATAGAAGTTTAAATCTTGTTGTAATCATTTGAAATGATTACTCCAAGTTAAAATCATGTTTAATACAAACATACAACAACAGTAATAGACACTTTATCACTATCTCTTAATTTCATATACATATGCCAAGCAATTGATCCATAAAACACCGAAAAAATCGGACTCGACGATGCTTGATGAGAACACATCAATCAATGGTTACGTATATATGTATCTCATGAAGTATCAAGCATTCTATCACATCAACTATCTAAATGTATTGGTTTAATTTAATGTTTTTAGTTTATTGTGAGTTTATTGGTAAATAGGTTTATTAGTAGTTGAGCTGATAGAATGCTAAAATGACATCATGAGATCGAGGACACACAGCTCATATCGATAAAACCTCAATCAATCGGCATGAACCCATTGAAAAGCACCACTTTGAAATCATTGAGATAAAACTTAACCAAACGAACGAAGGATTTAATGAACATATTAAAATGCCGTTTTATTCTTGGGCAAAAGTTATACATAGATGACAATAAAATAAGGACATCACTGTAGCCATCAGGGGCCAGTTGCATATTCATGGCTTAGACTTAAGATCAGTCTAAGACCAACCTACTTCTATAGCTAATCTAACAACATAAGACCAGTCTTAAGATTTAAGACCACTTTTGGACTTAAGTCATGACTGTGCAACTGGCTCCAGGTCGAGATACGAAATACATCATAATTGTGGCAACGCCAAATTGTAAGTTTCTGTTTTGAACCATCAAAAAAATTTGAAAACGACTGATCTTCGTCTGGCCTCTACCCCTAGACCTGTCTGGTATGGTTGAACCTGCCAGGAGATAAACTCCCACCAGCATAGCTCTCAGGGTCATGGAGGCACACAAGCTACTACACCGCGTCAAGGTGCCAGTCACGTAGTAGGAGACCGTTCACAAAGTTAGAGATCTACGTAGATAGCTAAGTGGCTATCAACAAATTTAGCGTACGATATGCGTACATAGAGTAAATGAAACCTTCAAAAATGTTCCAATTTTGTGTGTACTTTACGAACGATCCCTTAGTAATACAAGTCCTCATTTTCCATAAAACAATTATATTCACATAAGTGAATCGGTGGGCACTATTTCAATGAAAGCTTGATCTTTCTTGCATTCTATCATATCAGTTATATTTTAATGTGTCTTTTTATTTAGTTTTGGTTTATGGACTCAGAGTCCGTGGTTTATGCTTATTTGTTTGTTTGTTTTGTTTATTTAGTTTTAGTTTGTTTTCTTTATTTAGTTTTGGTTTGTTTTGTTTATTTAGTTTTGGGTTCTTTGTTTTCTTTATTTAGTTTTGGTTTATGGTTATGTGTTTTGTTTATTACTAACTGAGCCGATAGAATGCTTCAAAAATAACAACAGAAACGATCTCAAGTTGCTAGCATACTTAGAGGAGGTTGTTCTATGGATAAATGAACCTTATTTATTAAACATGGTAAATTATATTGACACACTCACATTTACTTAATTCCATTGCTTCGACGTCGGGTTGAGGGGAGTTCTTTGAGTCGACCTGGAAATAGAAGAATCGGAGACGATAGATGTATGCTGATTATTGGAGGTTGGGGAGTATTAGATGAGGGGACTCGGGAGGGGGCGAAAAGACAAATCAACTTAGCTTTATGTAGCGTCTTCACGGGCTGTCGTCAGGTCTCAGCGACATCTTCGTGGTCTTCCTGGAATCTTCGTCATCGCTTTCTTATGGGTAACCTGAAATGAGAGAAGAGAGAGAGAACGGAGATGAAAACCTGGTACGGAACAAAACTAATGACCGAAAGCTTTTCAGCTCTTCTTCACCGGTCACGTGCCGAGAACGATAGGTGACGAGTCAGCCAGGAAACACTCGTCCCTACGTGCCTTCGCGCGGGGAACGCAAACCAGGGCGCCAACGCCTCGCATTCATCATCTACCTACAGGATGTACCGGGCGGCATCAATAACTGACAATTTACCAGATCGATAAGGGTAAAAAAGAATAGTGCTAACTGACTCGAACTAGAGTTAACTAGTTGCCGAACGAGAACAAATAGAAGTGCTGCCGGAAAACCAAAGGACAACAATGGCCAGAACTAGAGTTAACTAGTTGCCGGAGAACAACTCAGGAGAGAAGTTCTGCCGGAAAACCAAGGCGACCAATGGCCAGAACTAGAGTCACACTAGTTGCCGGAACACAACTACAGTCCTGCCGGAAGGGTAAGACAGTATGACACCACTCAATCTTTTACCCCTAGTAATCCGATAGATTCGACAGTCATTGACGTCACTCAGTACACACTGTAGGCAGATAATGATGCGAGGCATTGTCGTCCTAGTTTGCATTCCCTGTGTGAGGGCAATAGGGACATCATTTCCTGGCTGACTCTTACCCGACATTCTCGACACAAGACCGGCGAAGGAGAGCCGATGCTTTCGGACATTAGTTTTGTTCCATAGAACATCGAAAATCGACAGAGAAATCGGCCCTGAAAAATAAAACGGATTAGACACTGAAAAATAGAACGGATTAATAAACACAGAACAGCACAGGACAGCACAGGACAGCACAGAGACGAACAGTATCACGTAAAACATAAAGACGTCGTTCCTCATGAAGGAACCAGCTTGTAGAGCGCAGCGTAATCGCGAAGAAGAACGCCAGGAGGAGAATCCACGTCAGCATAGTGTCTACACGGTGTGAAGAGCCTGAGGTGAATGACGGGCTTAGCGATTCTACTTACTGTCGACCGGTGGCGTATTTCTATATTGACCAATAGGCAACCGCGTCGTTCTCTGGCCGATGAATGGGTTTGGTTCCGCTGATTGCTACGGACCTGTATACGGTAGCCGTCATGTATAGCCTGAATGTTACCCGCCACAATCTACCGATGAATGGGTTTATATTGGAGTTTTTGTTGTTCCAGTGGAGTAAACACGGGACCCGGCGACACCTCAGTATGCACTCGGCATATGTCATAAACTTGATAGAAAACCGACAGAATAACTAATAATAAAAGCGAAATTGAATGCCCACTGTTTTAATACTCGAACTGAAATAAACTGATAAATCAGACTCTCGAGTGTTTTTCTGCCTATATACACTGTTTTTACGAGTGTGAAACCGTATTTGATGATTGATGATGACCGACGGAGATTGGTGGGTCCTAACCCGTAATTCAACTTTTGTCTCTTGTTCTCAAACTCGTTTTTCTTCCAATTAAGTTTCCTTTCCGTCGTCGATTCTCAAATCTAATGTAGAAAAATACATTGTGAATTGTGTAGTTTCAGTTGTCCCGCTGAGCCGACTCGTGTCAACCCTATGCCTCACCCAATAAAATAAATTGTTCATATTTTCCTTTTTTGCGAATTTCTAGTTAAATTGTCTAATAAATGTTCAAGAAGAATTTGCTATTTTAAGTGGCATTCCGGCGGAGAATTATCCTTTTAGTCGGCAATACTATTTACTACGCCACATGCCCAAACAGAAATAAATAAAAGATCTTGTTTGAATCCCATTCTATGTTACATCAATATCGCAAAAAATAAACGCTGCAATTACGAAATACAAGAAAATTGACATTCCGAATACACCGCAGATTGCAGGAATACAAAATGAAAAGCTTAGAAGAACAGATTTCATTTTGATATGTAGATATATTTCGAACAGATGTATATAATTTGTAATTTTACTCACAAAATCTTATTAAAACGGCGGCACACAACCATTAAGTGGACGAAGTTCATATCAGCCATATATAAAACACACATTGTCATTATTCTATCGATACTAGACGCGCACCGATTAACATTAACCATTGTTTGTTCTAATTAGATCCAGTTAACTTTAAGACCAGAATTGTATTCTGTCAATTCGAGATCCGATTCGATGTCCCAATTAAAGCGAATTTAATGGAGATCATAGAAACCTTGTTACAATGAGATCACTGGTGAAATATTTAATACTTCACCCTCTCAATATGATACAAGTTACGGAATTCAACAACCAAATGCGCTTTGTAGTTGTATTATGCTAAATTGAGCAAATCTTGAATAAAGAGTTCAAATAGTTGAAAATCCATAGAAGCAAAAACAATACAAATCTCATTTTCTAATGAGTATATAAATTCTTTAACAGCAAACGTTTTCGGGAGTTTTCCCCTCTTCAGACATAGCACAAATGAATAAATCTTTTTTCAATAACTTGCGCTATGCCTGATTAGGGGAAAATGTAACTCTGGTCGCTAGAATTTTTTACTGTTTTTGCTCCTACGAATTTTCAACAACCCGTTGCATTTGAACCTGTAGATTTTAGCTAAACAACGAAAAGAAAGATGTCAATCTGCTTGCCTCAGAAATCACCCCCCCCCCAATATAAAAACCGAATACAGTCAAATTGCGGTTGTACCTGCCGCTATTGGGACCTCCATGGTAAGTGAAGATGTTGACCGTATTAAATTCGGTTTTACAAACGAAACAAAGATAAAGGAAAGGAGTGTGAATGCCGATAAACCCTAAGCTTTCCTATCATAACATCAAACATGACATGATGACACTGGTGAACATAGAAATATTCAACATGTACCAGCGCTCAATGATAGCCTTGATTTAATAAATCACAGTGGAACCTCGTGACAATGAACTCCGATACCGCGATTCATCGGATATTACAAGTATAAAATTTTGTCGCAAGTAATTGAAAATTTGATTAATTTAATACAACGAACTATCAGTTTATAACGGATATATTTTCTAGCCCCGTGAAGTAAGTTGTAACAAGGTTCCACTGTTAGTATTGCAGTATAGGCTCGTCTTGTTGGATTGGATCAACTCAGAGAAAACCCTCTTAATAACTTGGATGTTTGTAGAAAACGAATTGGTGACCCTTTACACATCATGCAACTTACATATCACTCTTGAGTCAAAAGATCTGACTTGAGCGGAGTCTACTGTATCATTCAACTCATATATCACTCTTGAGTCAAAACATCTGACTTGAGCAGAGTCTACTGTATCATTGAACTCAGATATCACACTCAAGTCAAAAGATCAGACTTGAGCGGAGTCTACTGTACCATCCAACTCAGATATCACTCTCAAGTCAAAATATCTGACTTGCACAGAGTCCACTGTATCATCCAACTCATATATCACTCTCAAGTCAAAAGATCACACTTGAGTGGAGACTACTTTGTACCATCCAACTCAGATATCAGGTCTCTCAGCGTTGGACAAATTTCTACGTTCAAAAGCTTGAGCAGAATCTACAATGTAGAAGACCGATTCTACTTTATCATCACACAAAATATATCAATTCAAAAAAACGTTAGTTGTCATAAAACATGACGAATGTAAAGGGAGGTAGACATTTTGGAAAGAAGAACCTTGTGATTCGAACAAGTTTCTTTTTATCAAAAAATGATAAATCTTATACATCATTAACGAGTTCATCAGCGAGGGAAAACCCGACTGTTAAACGGATTATCTCATTATAAAATTCTCCATCGTAAATTGAAATGAAATTAGGCTCAATTTAATGTCAGCATTTAATAAATAATATGACGACTTGCGTCTCTTGAATTCTGGTCTATTCATTGACTATGAACTCAGCAGAAGGAAGTACAATATTACTATAAAAAATATCATCAAAAACGTACATTACATTAACGTGTAATACATAATACTGGAGCAATATTAAAACATTCATATCTATAAAACAACATCAAGTATAGTTATTTAGTCTAACTCTTCAACTCTTGAATTATCACTTAGAATCATCAAAATAGAATATCGATTAGATATCCACATTGTTTTACTGCAATTCATCGCATTAGTAATTCAGAAAAACACAAATATCGTCCGAACAAAGAGCAGTCCCAATAAATTTGAGTTTGTAGCAGTCCTAATCGATAGGAAGGAGTAGTTCCTACTGTAACATGGAATATATTATCTTTAAATCATTTAATTCTATTGCAGCAAACATTACGTGCATCAAAACGAATCAATACATACGCACCCGCTTGATTTGGATCATTTTGGACCAACAAAATTCATTCGGTTTATGATAAATCACGACTAAAACGACATATTCTACATACATTTACGTATAGGTGGAATGTAATTAGAATCTGGATTAGAAACCGATCTGAATTGAGTGGGTTTGACTAGATAAAATATAGCATCAATACAAGAACTCTATCGCATCATCAACGTACGATTCGATAGAATCTCAACCATATATTACTCAGCTTAAGGAGTTTGATTCAATTATCAATTTTACACATATCAATTGTCATGGTAGTGCTTTAAAAAATTGCTTTTCTAAAATCAGATCGAACGGCTTAAATACTATTCATTTGAACAATCGTTTTGTAGGACACTGACATACCGCTTTATCACTTACGAGTGAGGATGGAATAAAATTCACAACACTCAAACAGCATAAATCAGCTTAGTAATAGTTAAGTACACTTACATGTAATATAATGTACTGTAACAGGGGCCCATTCAGAGTCGTGCTTATTTCAACCCGTGTAAGTTATTTATCTGTAAATCTTTCCTTCCCTTTTAACCTTCAAATACAGCCACCCTGCAGCGGCGGATCCAGTAAGATTTGTTACAAGACCTTCAAATTTGTTTCATTGCAGGGAAAGTCCCAATATTGCCTATTTGGACATCGAAGTTCCCTTCTGGGATCGTAACACGTTCAATATTAGCCCCTGGATCCGCCCCTGACCCTGTAGTAGAAAGGTGGGCATCTAATGGTGTTAAACAGTTAGTCTCGTCGGGGAGAATTCAGAATTGCGAGAATCCGAAATACAGACGCTGATGACAAGGCAGCCCGAAAAACATTCTGTTGTAGAGAACTCTGTTGTTGAGTACCCGGTGGATACCTTCACCCCAGTGTCATTTTAATCACTGCTTGAAAAAGTGTAACGAACAGCAGTTTCTATAAAATACTTTGTCAAATGACGATAAAATCTTTGGGACAATATCGAGGCAAACCCCGCATTAAAAATGTGTGTAACAGATATAAAAAGTGATCATCTGAAAAACATTCGATAAATTGTAGAATTGTATCTAAAAATACCCTGTCAACCTCAGCAACTATCAGCATTTCATTATAACAACTACAAAATACATATAACAGGCTCATAGCAAATATACAAATTTCCAAAATTCACCTCCGAGTACCGGGTAACATCAGTATCATACCGAAATTCCGTGTAAAATGTCGACAAAAATGTTTGGTTTCTCTGATGATGAAGTTTAGTGGATACTTCAAAACAGTCAGAATAATAAATAGCGTAATCATCAACTGCAGGTTAAACGCTCATCAACAGTGATGAAATGTTTTCATTTAACAACCTAGAGTGGCCAAGGTAAATCGGAGAAATCGACTGGACCGCCGAGTCCGGCATCAGCTTCTAGTAGACTCATCAGAACAGCCATAGCCGCGTCATCGCCGCTGCTGTCATACATTTCAGTATTGAAAATGGAGTTCGCGTCGAATATAGGATCGACTTGTTCAATGTTCGTTTCTACAAAATAAAAGATCAACAAAAATATAAGAAAATCCCTTTCCCTGTTACACTTGATGGATGCATGAATGATTGAGATCGGTATCCTTTATGTAGAGAGGGGCAGTTGGCAGTTGTCCAGTGCCCGGTTTTATAGACTGGTATTAACTTTAACCCGGGCAGCTAACTCAATTCATTTTCAGTCAAGTTAACCCTCGGGTTAAAGTAACTACCAGTCTATAAAACCGGGACCAGGGCTTAACTAAATTGAAAATGAATTGAGTTAGCCCCTCGGTTAAAGTTAATAACAGTCTATAAAACCAGACCCAGTATTTTGTCGTCGCCCGCGATAACCTGAGATAATCACAGGCAGCGGTATTTCATTGAGGATGGCTCGTTCCATTCAATCAAGTTATTTACCTGAAGATGAAGCCAATCTATTGGTAGGTGTACTAGGGTTTGAGATAATTCCATCCGGCTGAACATTCATTAGTGGACTAGAAACTTGAGGCCTGTGACTATTCAATGTCGCTTCATCTTCCATTGAAGCAGATGTTGAGGGTTGAACCATCTATATATATACAAACAAACATAAGCAAACTGTCACTAATAATGGTAGATATAGATATATATTGAATTGCTTATTTTAAGAATGGAGATATGAACAGAAATAGGCTGGTGAACGTCATATGAAAGACTCTTACCTGTAAATTATAAGTATCTGCACTGGTTGTGTCGCAATCACTAAAACAAAATAAAATTAAGAATAAAATATTGGTGGAACTGGGAATAAATTTGTTGACAGATGACATTGAAAAATATACAGTGGACTCAGTTCTATAGATAGCTTAATAAACTCTAGAACAAAATACTGAAAACCGAGGAAAACAAGTCATAGCCTCGAACTCCGAAATTCACATGCGTTAAGTTCTCATTGCATTTTGGATATGTGGTATCTAGCACTGGGTCGATTCTTTGCACTTCATAACTAGACCCCCATACTAACATTGTACCCAAATTTCTTCAAGATCGACCCACTATTAACGAAGCTAAGTAGCTGAAACACAGACACACAGACAGTACGAGGGAATAAGGGTCTCACAGAAGCACAAGAACCAATAACTTACCTTTCTTTTTCTAAGACTTCTTCGCAAACCTGTCTGCCTACGCGACCAGCTCCCGGATGGGTCGTACCGGTTGCCTTTTGTTTTTTGCCAACCTTGGTTTCACCAGCAGTTCGAATTTGTTCGCCAACAGCAGAAATACTACTAGTACTGCAACCGGCGCCCTGTGAAGCATCCGACATCGCCGTTTGACCGCACGAGGCTAATTCACTCGATTGTCCCGAACTAGAAGAAATTTCCGGTTGCCTGAAAAATCAAACAGACGAAGACTTGCAACTCGAAATGTTCGTTACAAAACTAATGAATACAGTTTAGCTTTAAGCTTTGAGTTTTACTGCAATGACATTACTTCCACAACTAATGATGAGCTTCACAAAGATCACTTACGCTATAACAGTATTAGTAGCGACAACTGATTCTATTTCCTTCGTCCACGGATTATGGAAACTAAACGCCTTCGTTCGTAGTTTGATAAACGATTTGTCTTTCGTCTTGAATCGGTAAATCGGTGATTCGATCGATTCCGTCGATTTCAAAACTGAAATAGAATTTTAGATAACGTCAATGTAGCTATGGAAACAGTTGATGTGGTCTTCGTACAGACAGTAAAATTTACCTTGTTTATGCGTGTTGGCAAGTGCAGTTAGGTCATCGAGATGATAGTATTCGTACACCGAAGTACCGATCAGTTCCTGCGGTAAATAGCCTAGAATTGCAGTCGCCCTGTGAGTAAATTAACGATATTAACTACTTTGATGATAAAGGTGGCTTTGTGCGGGAATTTGGCTAGCATTGGGGCTGTTGTAGATATTTCAGTGAGTTGAGAATCAGGAAATTCGGGAGATAGTTTCTAAATACAAGTAGTTATAAGTTGGTAAAATTTACCAACAAACATTTCTATATGGCTATTTCTCAATATGTATGGAGTTTTAAAGGAGTTTTAAGCATTTTTCTTAAATAAAAGGAGTTTAAAGTTCCTTTATAAGCATTTTCCTTTTGGTTGTAGTTTTTAAAGAATCAAGGCGACTCTACTGCTGTTTATTCCAGCTTAACTACGTCGAAACTTACCGTAAATCAACGAAAGTAAATTTGCCGTCCGTCGTGTGTCGAGACATGAACTCCATAGGATGTACATCGATGTTATTACTGCTGGTTACTTGTTCGACGTTAAACGTAGGTTGCAGACGCCCGACGGCCACCAGACAACTCAGATTACATCCGTCGTTATCGCCTTCCATATCGTCGAGTCCCAGTTTCGCCGGCGCCCACGATTTCACGTACCCCGTACAGTGAATCACGCAAAACTGTTTTTTATTCTCTGTAAAATATGCCACAGACAGACGCTAGAAACTATCAACGTTAACTCTTTCGATGCGTTTGTCGCACAGGCAGACGCTAGGTAGACACGCACAGGCAGACGCAGAAACTATGGTCGTTAAAACCCTTTTGGTGCGTCTCTCCACTCTGTATAGTGTGTATACAGTGTATAATCTCTGTATTCTCACCAAGTGCGGGATTCAACCCCAGCCGGATTTCAAATATCACCTGTTTAGGTGATACTTCCCTTTTCACCTTTTTAACTTGAAAAAATTAAAGTATGATGTCACATGTTCACTGCCGAATTAGCTCATTGTCAAACAAAAAAAAATTGCTAACAGGGAACGGAAATTGCTCGCAGTTAAAAGGATTTGCTCCGCGTTGCCATGAAACATGTTGATATTCATTCATACACACACAGTTTTACACGAACCTTTTCTTTGTTGTTTAACGCTACACGAACTCTTCTGGTCGGAATCAGGATCGGATTTCAGTTCTACTCTCTCGGCAGACGACGCCGAATTGAACTTCTTTTTCATTCGACAGAAAAACGATCGCCGCGCTCCAAAACTGAGCTGCGTCGGACACGTCGGCATCTCGGATTTAACGGGTAACATCGCTGTAAAATAATCAACGGTAGTTGAATATAACTGATGACAGTTGAATAGAAATATAGGCTACAGGTTAAATAGGATGTGAGGGCGAAAATAAACTAATTAGATCTTAACTCAAAGAGTCAAATTTAACCGAGGAACTCGATCTTACAATCTACGTACAGTTAAACTTGCTGATTTAAGTCGTTTGAGTTAAGATGGATTTCATGTAGGACGTATCTAAATGATGACTTACATTTCGCAAATACAATTTGGGAGAAAGAAATAGACACTACAAGTAATGAGTTGACTTAGCAGACGACGACAGTTACAGATGACCTTAGTTTTTACTTACTTTTAGCATCAATAAGACGTTCGCGTGGAGCTAAATCTGATGACGACAAGTGCTCTTTAATGACTTGAATGTCGTTCGGATGAACTATATCGAAAAAACTTTGCCCAATTATTTCAGTCTGTAAAGATACATATACACTGTTTCGATATATCGTTAATCCGACTGGGGAAACCTTGACTGTTCAGTACAGGCCTTTTGCAGCACCTACTGTCTGTCATACATGCTCTCCATATGACGTTTTGAACCGTATTTCATTAATAATCACTTGATCTGTGTAGATTACGCATCAATTTGTTCAGCGAGGATTTAGGAGTTAAGTATGAATTCGCATAAACTTGCTTTAGTTTTCATCTATCAGCGATAGTTTACCGAGAATACACATTGAACAATGGCTCTCGAAGACATCATAGCGATGTTTCCGAGCGTCCGCGGAGCAGTTTTTTCAGCATAACTCGAGCTTATACCGAGTAAACAATCGCTGATAAATGAAAACGAAATTTAACGGAATATCATTGTTCATTTCCGAATGCTTAGGTCTTACTGAACAAATTGATGCGTAATAAAAGTAGATGAACTGACTATTAATGAAATCACAGATCAAACCGTCCTACACGGATGTGTGGTAGACAATTCTAGTTTATACTCACGTGGCTATAATGCAATATATCTTTGACGGATTCACTGACGAACAGAAGGCGCCCGCGATCGCAACTAACAACGAACAGGAATCCATCCGACGATTGCAGGATTAAATGTTTCAGATCATCATCGGAAAGAAAGGACGGTTTATGAAGGGTTTCTGAATATAACGTTGATTTCGCTCCTGAAACAAATCATATACAACGTTATATTGGCATTGATACAAACTGTCACTGGAGTGAGGGCACCGGCTTTTTTCAAAGATAAGAACGTTTTAAGCATTCTGAGGACTCGATATGAGCCTTACCTTCAGTTCTAGGTTTATTTCAACTGAGCGTTTAGTTTGTTCTAACCCTCACCATAAGCATCCCCAGGAATTATCATAGGGGGTTCGAATTAGATAAATTCAGTATCCATGCATAATGTCCAGTGTTTGGTGGGTCTACCCAAAAAACTTTTTGGAAATCATTTAGAGGTAAAATGCTAGTTAAATTGGCTAGAAAAATCTTGAACGTTGATTACAGAGTAACTTGACAAGTTAGCTATCTCGAAAAGGGGGTCCGTCCACTACCCCCACACCCCCCTGGGGGATGCCTATCCTCACTTACCCATTAATACTTTCATGTGTTGAACGGTCATTCGTAGAATGGTCAGTTTATCTAATTTACGATTCATCGCGCTGCACATCGGAATCAATGTCGACAATTCGCCGATATACATATTCATCTTATCACGACGACGCTTTTCAATTTCACTGTGATTTTGTCTAAAAACAATGAGAGAGGGAGAGAGATATTTAAAATCATTCAAACAAGCGCAACGCCTAAGTGTCCCCTATCACTGTTATCATTATTGAGCATACTAATACTACATCTCCGTCATAAAAATAGGTTGAATGACTTGGGTTATGAAATACAGAAGAGCAGTAGGAAGCTCCAAAAGGCTAATTCAGACACCGATATAACTGTGGCGGCAAAAATTTCATCCGCTGTATCTCATGCTAGGATGTTTGCTTAATAAGAAATGTTTTAAATTTTCAATAATTTTCTAAGAAAAAAGATGCTGGGTTTAACCTTCAAAATCGATAGGGTTTTCCTTACATGATCTGACAACATGTCATATCATAAATTAATTTCATAACATTACATCCACTGGTTCAGCTGCTCTGCAATTGATGACTCAATCATTCTCGAGAATATGGACGAGTACCGTTCAAGCAGTAACGACGACAGCCTCGATCAGCGCCTGTAAATAGCTGGCATCATACTAGTGTATTAGAATACTTACTTGGCATATTTCTTTTCGCTGTCTCTATCACTTTCTTCTTCATATTCACTGCCGATCCTATTAAAATAATGAGTCAATGATAATTTCAGAGTTAATGAACGAAACCCACAGTTCATGATTTCACAATTTATTATTTCCGACAGTATCGAAGTTTTCATTAAACTTCATCATCAGAGAAATGTGAAAATGATTTTCATTTCTCTGATGATGAACATAAGTCACTATTGAAGCCAATGCCTGAAATATGTTTTCAGGGTTTACTGGGGGGCATGTAATTGTTTTCATCAGGAGGTTCCCTCGTATTTTCATCTGTTGCATCAGTCTGAACAAATAATCGCCAGCTGATGCTTACAGCATGTGACTGTTTCGACCACTGTAGGTCTAAATATACAATCGTAAGCGCAATCTCAGGGTATACGAAGACCTAAAACGCCGTAAGCACAGAGTTGCTGGGAAGACCTAGAATGCGGTAATGACGGAGCAGTCGTGTGACAAACATTTCAACACTACGTCAATTAAAGTAAGTATGATTACGAATCTATTGCTTGTATCTATCTGAAGATATCAGTAAACCCTTATTTCATAACACTCGGGAATGAATGTGTAAGGAAAAAATGTCACCAGTAAAAATGACGGTAGGAAAAATGCCACCAATGATTCTTTTCAACCAGTTTAAAATGAAGAAAGGATATCGAGATAAAAACCTGATATATACAGATTTAAAAACGTCATTTCATTTTAATTTACATTAGGGCAAATGCAGCTATAACGTCCCCTATCTCGATATCTTACTCAGTGCTTCTCCGTTTGAAGATGACTTTGCTGCCGTGACTCTGACTGGTCGGTACATTCATCGTTGAGGTTTTCACCAGCGGTACCGAACCTGGCATCAGGAATGTCTGATCTTCATTTTTCCAGAAACCCGGCGAGTTCTTTAAAACTACAATTATAAAACAATTCGCTATAAGCAAAACTTAGTAAAATACAATGATATATTTGGATATGATTAAATTCTATAGATTTTTGGTCATCGCAGCCTCAATGAAGGATGAAATCCTGCTAAAAAAATATGTCGCGATCGAAGCTAAAATCAAGCTCATTTTTCTATTCGACCTAAACCATGCACCTCCTAATTTATCACCCTTTCTTCCTATTATGATATTGATCATCCTGGCTTCACCACGTACATTCAAAACTTCATCCCAGACATACACATCATAAATGAACAATTAACACCTGACATTAGACACAAGCACTTCACATGTGTTCAGAACTTTTCCTGAGACATTTTCTAACTGAAAATGACCAGAGAGTAGACAATTTATCAGCACACTTTCAAAAACTTATCGTCCACACTTCACATGTTTTCAGAACTTCATCAGACATTATTAATTGAAAATGAACAAACCACATTCATTCAAAAACTTATCGTCCACACTTTACATGTGTTCAAACTTCATGTCGAATATTTTCTAGATGAAAATGGCCAAACATTAGATATTTAATCAGTACATATTCGAAACTGACTGTACAAAAAGGCTGCAAGCTCAAGTGAGACTGGTTCCAGGGTGAAGGGGTTGGTAGTTCCAGGCTTGCGTCAAAAGTTCATGTAGGCCCAACTACAATAACAAATAAATTGAAAAAAACAGAAATAAAAACAAACCGAAATCAGAAAACATATTCCAACAATAATAATCCTTCGAGTAACAAGAGTAAGAGAGAGAGAGAGAGAGAGAGACTTATTCCATGAATGATGCACAAGAGATAACAACAGGCGTTAGAGGATTGAACTATAACGAGTAATAGTCTTCAAAAACACATCATCAGCATCATCTTCATCAACATCATCATCATCATCATCATCTAACAGGAGTGTCAACGACACCGGATGCGGCGAGCGTCAAGACAGTATATAAAACGCTTCAATCAAAAATGATGCAAAAAATACATAACCACGCTAGCGCGCGTGTAACGTCGATTTAATACGAGTCATCGATTAATCACTCACCACGTCGAAATAATCATATACAATCTATATACCTGAATCATCATCGTCGTCGTCGAGGGAAATATCGATAAAAAACCAGTCGAAAATAGAGACATTACGTTGAGACGACACAAAGAGAAAACAAGATTATATTAATAATAATAATAATAATAATAATAATAATAATGTCGATACGAAGTCAGCAGCCTTCGATTCGCACTTCCGAGAGGCGTTAATTAGTTCCGCCGGAATATCCACGACTAAAACTGATTAAATCTGTCATTTTCTCGATCGCACCTTTTATATTCATCAGGTTAAGTGCACAATCGCGCAATGTCAATTCAATCAACGATCGACCGCGCAGTTCAATTACTCCTACTCAGGCCCCCCTGTAACCGAGAGCGACGACGTGATGCATTCAACTAGATATAGAAGCTCAAGGTTCACATCTTTCCAGCTGTCAATAAAAACACAACATCTCTCTCGCCCGCATTGTACTCATCTCTTCTAGAATGTGCTAAAACGTTAGGCTACGAACATGACGTAATACCAGCATGCATCCCTCCAGGAGCCTGGAAACCCTGCTGTTACGACACGGATTGTAGATTGTAGGTGACAATTGCCCAGTGATGAGACTAATAGGATTAAACAAAGGGCAGTGATGCCGGGAGAATGTCTAACCCTTTCTCAACATGCCTCTCTATTCCAGGATCCTAAAGCTAAGCCAGGAACTCTGTACTGAGAGTGGCTGTTTCACAGGGGCTGGTATACCCCTCCTAAATTCGATAGACTCCTTAAATGTCAGCTTAATGAAATCTCAATTGACTTTTCCACTTAAATCTCAAGCAATGTTTCCTTCCATAAGCCTGGGGAATGTCTTAGGCCTACCCTTTCTCGACATGCCCCTCTACTCCTGGATCATAGATCCATGCCTAACAATAAATATTTGTCGAGAAATTTGTTCCTGAGAGAGGCTGGTTAGCCTCATACCAAAGGCTCAGCGAAGAAATTCTATCATTATCATAGAATCTCATCGGGTGCAAATTGGGTTTAAGTCAAACATCCCACACAACACAGAACACACACACACACATGCCATCTACTGCCAACATCAGGAATCTACTGGAATTTTGAGGACCTAAATTCAGGTCAAGTTTGACCCTGGACCCCAAATAGAATTATCATTTCTACAATGGGAAACTGTTCCTCTGTGTCATGACCAAAACAACAAATAGATTCCGTGCAAACTGGTTACGAAAAACTACAGTGTTCCCCTTAATACAGTATAGATATATCAGCCTACCAGGGGCAGATCCAGACTGTATTACAGGTCGTTACTTACAACAGTTTAACAGCCTGTTACAGGGCGTTCTGATCGCTGATGTAGGCTCTATAGTGAACGCTTCAGGTAGTGATAATATCCGATTCTTTAAATCAAACCACATAGGTTACTGATAGGGGGTCACTTGAACATTTAAAACATTCTCCCAGCCAATAAAAGCGGTTTTGTAAACAAATCAGGCAGAACTCGGGATTAAGTGATGGGGAGGAGCGAGGTGGCGCTCGTAACCAATGCACCGATGTGCCGTCCATTGAACCGGTTCAGCTAAAATAGTCTATTCATAATCATCTGACATTGATTTTTTTTTGGATATTTCTCTTAATCTTATGAATATATAACTCAATTTGGTCTGAATACTGTGAAACTGTGCAGTCTAAATAAACCAACGTTTTTATATCCGGCATTACCTATTTGAACACCTGTTTTGTTGAATGATTTTTGATCTAAGCTACAGTAATTGCCCACAAACTTCAACAACGAGCCTCTGTGTTGTGAGTAGGACATCTTTGTTATACTGTTGCTTGCAGCGACTTCAGGTCTACTAGTATCAACTATTATTAACCACATGGACTTGTCACAATTGATAGTGAATGAATAAAACCACTATCAATGACCAACCCCAGTATTCCCTGTTTTTTTATCATACAGGGATAGTGGGGTTGGTCACTGATGCTGGTTTTATTCATTCACTATCACTTGTGACAAGTGTTATTAACAGGTCAGGGGGTAGTCAGCAACCTGTCTGTGGTTTAGTTTCACAATCGGATATTTTCACCAGCCCATCCGATTATAAAAAGCTTACCACCAACGATTAGGTAACTAACTAGTCAGGGGGGTGTCTTGTCTACTTACTCGTCTGAACAAGTTCAAAAAGTTATAGCTTTTCTAAAATCACAGTAGTAGTAAAACTGATACTTACAAACATGTGTCCCTTGCAGGCACCATACAGTCACTGGTTATAATATCAGCACAACACTTGTTGAGGTTTAAGACGGATGCAGAGCGCGGAGTCGCAGCATAGAGTTTGTCATCGTAGCTTGACAGTTACTGAATTGAATTGAATTGCCATTATGTAATGTCAATATATTTTGAATTGAATTGTTCCCGGATTCAGTCAATATCACGCAACTTTACGCATTTTACGATTTGTCAAAAAATAAATGTTTATGGGAAACGAAAAGAATGATGAAGACTTTTAATCGTTTCATTCGTAAGTAAAATTCAGGAATTAGGTGTAACTACAGATTAGGTCAGTTTGGCCGTCACTTTCCCGCTATATGCACCAGAAAGTATTTCATGTTCAAGTCTTAAAATATACTGAAATGTGCAGACGGTTTCCTCCCCACCACCACAGCCCACACAGCACAGACAGGACAACCCGACCCCAGAGAGCCAACCACCAGACCAGGCATCATCCAGTCCTAATGAATTCGAGCCCTAGAAATTACAACTCAAATGCGTTGAATATATAGTGTACTCTCTGAAAAATAAAGTGATTAAATTATAGATAGATTGTTAAATAAACTAAAGAGACAATTATTGAAATATCATTCGAACCAAATCTACGACAACCTGCTATTGCGTTTTAGATGCAGTAACGTATGTAGAGATCACTGGTAAAACGTCTGAACTACTGATGCTAAATGCAAGGTTTTGAAGTCACCTTTGCTTTTCTAACAATTGCCTTGGCTACAACAGGTGTTTTTTTTTTTCCTTCAGGAGATGCTTGAAATAAGATGCAGCACAACAATGACTCGTATGTTTTGGATAGGACGTTTGAACTGTAGACATTAAAAGATTACAATCAGTCGCACAATGACGGGAAGTGGTGCTAGTAGTGTTCGGGTTGCTATGAGGTAAATGTTTTTTAAAATCCTGTTCATCACGGGCAATGTTGTGCAAGGGTAGTAGGCATATAATAAAAGTTACTTGAATACTTACTATAACAACCTTTAACAGAGGTGTAACAGTCTGTGAAACTGTTGCAACTTATAGGGAAGTAACAACCTGTAACAGAGGTGTAACAGGCTATAACGCCCTGTAACAGTCTGGTAACATTAGTGTAATACACTGTGTGTAACAGTGTGTGAAACCCCTGTGACTCATAATGAATACCGGTATAATGCTTTTGTAACATCTCATCAATTCTCCTCGTTTTCAGGATTCGACCTCAAAACGCAAGGGAAAAAATTGACGTGTGTCAAGTGTGTACATCAGTGATGCCCGGTGAGCCGCAGGTTTGTCTCGGTAAAGATAAAATGTTCACATTCGACTTTGTCTTTGATATGGACTCGACCCAAGAACAGATCTATAATACTTGCAGCCACGAGCTTATCGAAGGGTAAGTCTATAACCTGGTGTGGATATTTGTTACTGCGAATGAAACTTAGTTTTCACTGAAATATTATGTCTTTGTTTTTGTAGATGTTTGGAGGGTTACAATGCTACTATATTTGCTTATGGGCAGGTGAGAGATCAATTGTTTTAACCCCTTGACTAGTTGGAATGAGTAAAGTCGTGGAAGCTGACTTTTTTAGCTCTGTTTTTGGATGAGTTTATAATCTGATCGCAATTCTAGACCTAGTCCCACTGCAAATTCATTTGTCGCTATTGCCATTTCTGTCATTCAAAACTACTGAGTTAACAGTACTGATTGAGGATGAGTCTGCAGTAATTGGGATATGAAAATGATGCAGACGCTTTCTTGTAATTTTCTATCCAGGAATGACGGATCTGAAGAAAGTCTCTGTTGTCCAGGAATGACTGATCTGTAGGGATTCTGATTTTTCTTGTAGACTGGTTCCGGGAAGACGTATTCAATGGGAACTGGATTCGACGTGAATATACCACCGGAATGTGTCGGAATCATACCTCGCGCTGTCGGCCATCTTTTCACCGGTATCACGTCGCGTCGACAAATAGCGCTCGACGCAAACAACACTCCGCCGGACTTCAAGGTCACAGCGCAATTTATGGAGGTAGAATTCAATGATTTTTGTGGATTTATGGCAAACATTTTCAATTCATCGTTGAAATATGTTCTTACCTTTTGGGTTTGTAGCTTTACAATGAGGAAATAATTGATTTACTCGATACAACAAGAGACCCGAGTGAAAGGGTGAGTATCAGTTTCTAATTTACTTTTGAATCTCCGATTGAAAACAACTATTCAGGACCCAGTTCCACAGTTGTGAGTTTAGATTTAAATCAGAGTTAACTCATTGAAAATGAACTCAGAGTTAACTCTAACTCACGACTGCGGAACTGGATCCTGGATTATATTTAGTAGACTACGGATACCAGATTCAAAAGTGGTCTTAGATCACTATAAAACCGAAATGATTTTCAACACGGCGACATTGTTTATTTTCAGAACCAAAAATCTCACATCAAAATCCATGAAGATGCAGGCGGCGGTATCTATACGTACGGAACTACAATTCGACCGGTCACTTCATTAGACGATGTAAGTTTATCACGTGTCTCTGAATATTCTTTATTCAGTTTTTAGACGGACTAAGCAAAAACTGATATCGACCGTAGTTTGTATGTCGTTTGATGATTTATTGTTATTCTTGTTGGCAGACGATGCAGTGTCTTAAAATCGGTTCTTTAAGTCGGACGACAGCGAGTACAAACATGAATTCACAATCGTCGAGATCGCACGCGATATTCACGTTAGAAGTCCGACAACAACGCGTCGTTCCTGGTGACGTTGATAAGGTAAAAAAATTCACAGCGTTTGTTCGTCATTTGATAAAGTGTTTACAGTAGACTCTGTGTTTACCGCCAAGCTGCTGCGAGTATCACGCGCCCTATAAGTGACAAAATGAAACCCTCTGCCGTGTATTGTTAGTTATTGATATATTTGACCATGTTTGACAGGTACTGCCATCTTACATAAGAGATAAAAGCCAATTACTAATTACATAGACAATACACCATGGTGCGGTGTACTAGCAAAGTCCATCACTGATTTATACACTGAACTGCGGTGTAGACGCACTGTAAGGGTTAAAGAGGTATATTTTTCATTGCAGACCGACCCGCAAAATCAGCAGCAAGAAAAAGAATTTGAATCGTTGAAGGCTAAGTTTCATTTTGTGGATTTGGCCGGTTCTGAACGGTTGAAACGCACCGGCGCGACTGGTGAAAGAGCTAAAGAGGGCATCTCAATCAACTGTGGACTGGTACGTCTCTAAGCAAATGCAGCTTTCATCTTTCTTCATGATGTTTAGTATTAGATATTCACTAGTTTTAGTATTCACTGATGTTTAGCAATGATGAGAGGAATCTTTCGATACTATTCTTCTTTTAAAGGTTTTTCGTTTTGATAAAAAGCCTTGCATCTCCCAATCATACTGTAGGTTTAGATTTACCCCATAGTCAAATTGGGTTTGCTCGTCTAGTCTTGTGTCTTCATTTGTATTTCCAAGTTTTAAGTTGTAATTTGGATAAGTTCTCCACGGAATAATTATCCCAACCACAATGACTGAAGTGAAACTGTCACATGTATTATTTGTGTTTACAGCTGGCTTTGGGAAACGTAATATCAGCTTTAGGCGATAAACTGAAAAAAGGTTGCCACGTTCCGTACAGAGACTCGAAATTAACTCGACTTCTTCAAGATTCACTCGGTGGTAACAGGTAGGTGGAAACATTCCATTAAGTGTACTCTTCTTCAAACTGTTGTATTTCCCCACATCGTAGCAATATGTGTCATTGGTCGGGCGTTCATTGCACTGCTCTAGTTCAGGGTAGAGTGCTCGTGGTTGTAAATAGTTGAGACTATTTCCAGTGAAACCCACAACGCAGATTCAAGAAACAAATACTTCCACCCATCTTCAGAGATTTATTTCAAATTTCTTGAATCTGCATTGTTGTGGGTGTTCATGCAATTAGAGTGGTAATGTTTGTTCTATAAATTATTATTATCCGCTTTCTGTTAAAACGTCGTATAACTATTGATATTTCCCTTCAGATACTGCTGCTGCGCGTCTTTTAAATATATGAACTGTATGTATTTGAACGTAGATAACTCAGTTTTCTCTAAGATTTCAGCTACAAATTTGACTTATCGCATCCCGCTGCATTGTTTTTAGAAATCAGTTTGAGATGAGAATGTCTGTTATGATAATTTTACTATGTGTTTATCAGTGTGTGTGTGTCGTGATTCTATTTATTCCAATGTTTTTCTCCGATATAACTCAACCCCCCAAACTAAAAGCATGCTACGTAGGTACGATATCGAGCTGTTAAAAACGCTGGCTGAGTGAACTACTGGTAGCTCTATTGGTCTAGTGGTTGGCTGCACGATTGCCTTGTGTTTATGAGACCTGGGTTTTCGATCATCAGAGATCAAATCAAAAAGTTTTTTCAAGTATTAGCAACAATTTGTTGAATTCATGCATTCATCGGGTCCCAGTTTCACAACAATTTTCAGTTCAGTTAATTTCCAATGTTTTAACCGTAAAATCAAATCTTGATCCGGAATTAAGGAGCTAGGTTGTGGGCATGAAACAGGTTGTGAGATTTAAATGAGGTAAAAGGCCAGGATATCGAAGACAGGAGGGTCAGATTTCCAATTAGAGATAGGGCCATACCTAGCATTTGAATGTTGGGGGCAGAGAAATCCTAAAAAAGGGCAGTGACCTAGTGTCAAACACTGATAGGCCCTTACAAAAACTATGTTTGACCTAAAACGAAATGCGTGTCCATCTCAAATGAAGGATTCTACTTGACATTTCTATTGTATATAACAATTCGGCTACATTTCAATACATAAAGATTTTCTAAAAGGGACACGAGTAGATACAAAAAAGGCGCTTTTACCTATGTTGATAAAGTATCTACCAAAATTTAGTACGGCCCTGAGATGAGGCTATAATGAATGGTTTATGATCGCGATGCGTTGATTATTTTTGTAGTCGTACTGTGATGATCGCTTGTGTTTCTCCGTGCGATCGAGACTTCATGGAGACGTTGAACACGTTGAAATACGCGAATCGCGCGCGAAATATCGAGAACAAAGTCGTCGTCAACCAGGACAAAACTAGTCGACAGATCGCGAGTTTAAAATCCGAGATCAACCAACTCAGGGAAGAACTTTTAGAATATAAACAGGTAGATTTGTATTAATGCGTAAAATATGAAAACATCATATTGAATTTTGACTGCGCATCATGGACCAGGGATTTCTTGTCAAGCCTAGTGAAATTATTCATCAATGATTTGAAATATAATTGTGTATTTCTTCTAAGGGTAAACGTATAGTTGGCGATGATGGTTTAGAAGTTGTTAACGACATGTTCCACGAGAATACGATGTTACAAACCGATAATAATAACCTACGACAACGAATTAAATCTCTTCAAGCTACGATCGAAGCTTTAACGCAGAAAAATGCATCGATTCTCGCAGAAAGAGCTGTTCTCAACATCAAGAATATGGCGGGTACAACATTTATAGGGTCAGCGATAGACAGCATAATCCTCTCAATGATTTCATAATTTCATGTCGGTTAAACTGTGTTGTAGGTGATGCAGGTGATGATGAAATTGGAAAATTGGTGCAAAACTACGTTCAGCAAATTGAAGAATTAAGGTACAATTTGTCGTTCAAACTAAGAGTGTTTGAAAGTTTTCACTCAATTACAATTTGTATCAATGTGAAAATATTCTTGATACAGAGTTCATTGTAGATGATTAAAATCAGTTATAATGTTTCGCAGTTTCTTCGGTTCAATTGTGTTCAATATTAATCATAGCATGAAACCATATTTTAAGTGAAACTAAGAGTTTTTCAAAGTCATCAATCGGTCGCAGTTTATATCAATGTGAATAATCTGAGTGTGATTAAGAAAGAAAGTTACGCAGTATCATTGGTTCTATAGTTTTTGTGTGGGCCATGTTTGGCATTTCATGTATTTATCTCTAATTGGGAAGCGATTGCCTCTGAAAATATGAGACTCAGAGTGATTTAGGGTGGCTCCAGTGGTCGGGTCTATGATGTAAAATGATGATTTTGTTCTATTTACTGATAGAACGAAACTACTGGAATCAGAGACTTTATGCGAAGACCTGCGTCGTGCGGCGATGCGTTCACCGCGAACTCCATCACGATTATCTACGTCTCCGCTGTCGTGCGCGGCGTCCCATCTGTCGCCCGGTTACCCTGACAACAACGTCGTCGTCAACGATCTGCTGCAACTCGCGAAAACCGACGTCGAACAGTTAAAAGTGAAAGAGAAACGAAGCATTTCACGTCAGAAAAGTCACAAAACGTAAGCGATTTTTGAACCAGTAAATCATCAATCCTGTCAGCTTATACCGCGACGGTCGACTGATGATTTTCCTCGTTTTGTTGAAAATATTCCGACTATTACCATTACAGTCTAAAAGAACAGCAGACCAGCGAAAATGAGAAGGATGTCAACGAGGCGGAAGATGATGAAAACGCTTTAAGCGAAGATGAAGAAAACATTGATAATAAAAAAGAGGTTTGCATTTTCGAATTCATTTTCATCACAGACGTCAATGAATATTTTTCTTTTGATAACGATTTTCTTGTTTTCTCGATAATAGGGAACTGAAGATGATTGCGAGGAAGAGAATGATCTAGACGAAGTTGACGAAGAGGAAGATTCTAATAGTGATAGCGAACTGGATGATGAAGGTAAAATGGTTCATTCCACTTGTAGAGTATCGTTATTGCAATCAAAAGAAAGCTTATGGAAGCCTATAACTAGGTTGCCTCAGTGCTTCAATTTGTGTTGCTAGACATGGCCAGCCGTAGGATGTAGTTCACACAGTGTTGGTATTTAACTTTGCTTATATTGTTTCACCACCCAGTATTTATCGAGATGTGATTTGATACTGTTTATGAGTCTTGCTGATACTATTACTTGATTGCTTGAAAACTTCTCTAAATTAAAGAATTGTTTTCAGTGACTGCAAAATTTGAATTCTAGAATGAAATCACCCCAAACTCCTCAAAGTTTGGGGAAACTCCTGCAAAAATTAGGAGAGTCACTGTTATATAACCCTGACTATATGTCGTTTCTAATAATTAAGGAACATGTTGTTTAGGGTTCTCTACTGAACCTTGTTAATGTTGTTATTATAGATGATATTCAAGTGCATGAAAACCTGGCTGAATTAACGTGTGAAATCTCGATCAAACAACAGTTAATCGATCGTCTCGAACGCAGTCAGAAAGAGTTACACACGATGAAACTACAATACGAGGAAAAACTGAAGATTCTCCAAGCGAAAATACAGTCGACAGAAACTGAACGCGATCAAGTGCTCAGTAACTTAGGTATACACATTCTCCAGCACCTGCGTTTTGGCTTGATAATTAAGATAATTTTGTTTCTGATCTTTCAACTGTAGAGTAAAATTCTAACCAAGAACTGTGAAGCTGGAAACAGCATTTCAAAGAGTGAAAGGTTCTAAATCAACCAAATTTCAACTCAAATTGATGTTTCAACCAACATCCATGGAACTGTCAGTCATTATAATCTTAATTCTGATGACGTTATCAGAAACCCCGTCATCCGACAGAAGCTAAGGGTTGCCAGAATTTTTGACTCGCCCCATTCCTCCCAGGCCAGAACCTCGAGAAAAAAAATGTCATGAATGATGGTTCATATTTCAGATAAGATCGAACATTCAGTCGATGGTAAAGCTCAGAAGATTCGCGATCAGTATCAACACAAAATATCCGACATGCAACGCGAAATGAAGAAACTACAAGCGGCGAAACGCGAGCACACGAAACAGATGAGAGACAGTTCACAGTACGAGTCTCAACTGATCACTTTAAAATCCGACCTCGCAGAAATGAAACGCACCAAGGTTCGAAATTCAGCCGAATACACGCGACGCGGTGAAACACAGAAACAGGAGACAAAATGAGCGTTTTCCTGTGAAGAAACATTACTTCAGGAAACAATGTTATGGAGATGAAACATGTTTGATTCTGTATTTTAGTGTTTCCCTGCGTTGTGTGCATTGGACTAAAGGGAATTATGAGAAGGCACGATTAGTAAATACAGAAAAACCTTGTCGAAAATTAACCAATGTTAATTAAACTCTCACGTTGTTCTTCTAGGTGAAGTTGATGAATCAAATAAAAGAAGGCACTAAACGATACAAGATGGCCGAAGCGCAGAAGATGAAACAGGTGAATCTGTTACAAAAACAACAACGCGCCAAGGACAACAAGATTAAAACTTTAGAGGCGGAAACGAAACAGAAAGACGCAAGATTGAAACGGAAACAAGAAGAGGTAAATCGGATTAATAAAATGAAATGATGATGATCGAGATTTAATTGTAACAATCCATGTCTAGTCATCCATTGGTTAACTTTAACTGGTTTAACCAACTTTTAAACAACTGAGACTCCAGGTTGACCGAGGGAATATTGACAAAGGCACAATTAGACCTGCATTGTTATCATGGTATTTATCTGGTTATGCAGTTGCTCAAAGGTTGGATATAGTTAACCAGTGAATAGTTGACAAAGTGACAATTAGAAGTACATTTTTATTATGGTATTTATCTGGCGGTTATCTTCAACTAACTTTTCACAGCCCCTGGGCCCAGTTCCACAGTTCTGAGTTAAGATTTGACTCTGGGTTAAAACATTGAAAATGAACTAACTTTAACTCAGAGTTAACTCTAACTCACGACTGTGGAACTGGGTCCTGATGTTTAACGCAAATCAACTTTCGAGTAACTGACCTCCTGACTTCATAACAAACAGGTGTTAACTATTATAGTTATGTATCTATACAAACAGGTTGAATCACTGAAACGTCAGCAGAAACCGTTGTCTAAAAAAGCATCTGGACGTGTTTATAGTTACAACAGACCCTCGGCTAAAAATGGTACCTATCAACTTCGATCCTTTAGAATGAAGTTTGTGCATCAGACGTTAGTCTATGAATACTGATACCTAATTATCTTTTGTCTTACAGACAATTTGAAAATTCCCGTTCGTCGAGCTGATGGTCGGAAATTCTCGGAAAAACTGGCCAAACAAAAATGGGATAAACTCGAGAAAACGGTAATCTTTGTGCTGTTTTACTACATTTTTTAACCCAGTTCCACAGTTGTCAGTTACGACTTAAATATTGGAAATTAACTATTTCCCGACTAAACTCACAACTGTGGAGCCTGGGTGAGATTTAACTCAGCGGTGAAATAGTAAATCATTACTGAGAAGCCAGAAATCCAGCTGATTATTTGCGATGTGTGAAATCAAACGGACACGTTATGTTTGATGTTTGTAGGTCACGAGCGTCGTAGCAAAGAAGAAAACTGTGTCATTGATGGAGAAAGATATGAATATGAGATTGAAGGTATATCACACCCCTGTGTACATTAGAGCAGCTATCAATCGGCAGTCCTTCAGACTGGATGATGATTACCTTTTAGTCTTCGGCTGCTGTGAAAGTGAAAATGTGTCAGAGAAAATAGGAGCGCGGGATCACAAATTGCAAGAATTGTGATGAGAAATGTCTACAGCCGCAGAACCTCTGAGGGAACTGCAGATTCATATGCGTATCAAAATCTTTGTATTACTAATGAAGTTATAAACTTCTTAAATTCATCTGTATCATTCGGTATAAAATATTTCTATTATGATATTATGATGATAGGAACGTGAAAAACTGAATCGACATTGTGAGAAGTTAAAATTGAAACTGGACAGCACCGATGAAAAGGTTTGTAATTGTCACGTGATTATATCTTGATTCTTCTTGCTGCATATTTTGACTATATGAGTGAACCGTAAATAACCATTCTCCCAGATGTGTGCTTGCATTATATATTGTACTGGGTTATACATACATTACGTCAAAGCATAATATCATAACAGAAGCTACAAGGCACATGGGTCTCTTGTTGACTGTAGCTACGTGCATTTCTTCTGAGCTATAACTTTTGACTGTGGAAAAAACTCTTAAGATGGAAAAAAAATTCATGCCTTTTTTTCAGGACGAAGCAGAACTGAAATATGAAATCGAGAAAACTAACGGCCACCTGGAAAGATTGCAAGACGATATTCAGGAATTTCAATCGAATATCATGGAACTCATTGAGGCTAAGGTAAATAGATGTTTAGGTTCTGGGAGTTATTGCACGAATGCATTGTATACCGGTTTATGCATGATTCTATAGTCTGGATGCATTGAGTAAAGTACAGACCTGACTATCACAACTATTTAAGAGTAGTTTCTACTCTTTTACTATTCCCAAAAATATCAAAATATTCTGGTAATCGGAATAATTTCTAGTTGATTTTTAATGAAACTAATATTATTGATGTCGAATTAGTCTGATTTTGGAGGAAAGCTACTGCAATTCGAGATATCAGGTATGAGGTAGTCTGGTCTGAATCGATGTACGTTTGTAGATTGCATCCATTTCACCGTCTCCTGATGTTAATCCATTCACTGTCTCGTAATGTCGTCCACTCTCACTGTCTCCTGATGTTGCATTCGTTGAATTTAATTCCATTCTTTATTTCATATCATTTATAAACCGTACTATGTGTATGTTTGTGTTTTCCGATAAAACATAGATCTATCGTTACAGTATTGAGCTGATTGTTGTTCTTTGATTGTTTCCAGAGCGATGAACCGATGTCACTGATTGCGAAATGCAGTTCAGACGAAGCTCGATATTTACTCGAACATCTTCTCGCTTTAGTCATCGACAAGGTTTGTTATTATCATTGATCGAACATATGTGGAACTGCGTGAGACTCGTATGATTCTGTACATGATCCATGATGGATATTTTTCCGATGAATTTCAGGGTCTGTTAGCCGCGCAGAAGGCTCAGGAGAGTAAACAACTCGCGTTGAAATTAGGCAAAGTGAAGCGTAAGAATTCGTTTCACGCGTCGCTGTTACAGTTCGTACTGAACGAGTCGAATCCCGATATGGAACTCAACGATGAATTACTCACAGAAAACGATGAGGATGATGAAGGTAACGTCGATAGTTGTCTCAAACAGAAATCTGGACCCACACTTCCAGACATTCAAGATAGCAGTGTGAAGTGTGGAAGATCAGTTTTTGAAGGTTTACTGATAACATATCCTCTAGTATCTGGTCTTTGTAGTTCATTTTCCTTTAAAAATGTCTCAGGTGTGAAGTCCTGAACACATTTAAACTGTGGATGATCTGAAGTTTCTGAAAGCGTGCTGATAAAATATCTAATGTCTGGTGTTTGTAGTTCGTTTAAAATCAAAAATATCTCTGAAGTCCTGAACACTTGTGTGGAAGATCAGTTTCTGAAAGTGAACCGATGAAATATGTAATGTGTAATGTTTTGTGAAATAAGGGTAGAAATATCTGAAGCTGGACACATGATAAACTGATCCCAATCAAACATTCTTGTTTCTATAATTGTTTTGTAGACTCTAATTCAGACAGTGATTCCTCATCTCCGTACGACTGGTAAGTTACATCTCCGTGTGCTTTTAACAATCACCGAACCCCGTTATAGAAAGAAATACGTATTTTCTGATATTATATTCAGTATATTGGATCAGTTTTTACCGGATACGACGAGCACACCGGCCGGAGGTCGAAATAAGGTACGAGTCTCGGAGATCAGCTCCTCGAGTCGTTCGTCCATCGTTTCGATTATTACAGCACGTTGCGTTCATTTTTTAGGCTCGACGAAAAACAGCGACGCCGGAGGAGTTACTGTACCCGCTAGCGGCGCCGCTCGCGTCCGTTTTACCGCCGGTCATCGAAGAGATCAACGTCGTTAAAAAACGACCGGCGTCCGCCTCGACGACTTCATCGGCGACGACGACGACAACGAGTAAATCCGACGAGAAACCGATGATTAAATCCGAGCTTCCCGATTGCGTATTAATGCCGCCGCCTAAATCTCTGCCAATTAAACCCACTCAATCTGCAAAGTAAGCACCGCACTAACAATCAATCAATCTGATGTATATCACTGCTGCCCAATTAACACTACGAATTATCGCATTAATGGCTAACATATATCCCGTGTTTAAAAGACTGATCTGGTCTTTTTTCCTCCCTCAACCGACAGGACAGCACGCTCGCTGGACACAGGCACATCCAGGATTTTAAAAATGAATTTAGCTGAAAAATCTAGTATCAGCTTATATTTCTTCCTTGACCTCTTTAAATTATTTGGTTTAGCATGAATTCATGGTACATTGTAATTCGATTCTTTTTATTGGTGTGTCCCGTATCAGTTTCAGTCACACAACCCCCGATGTGACTGAGCTTTTTCAAGAGTATTTGTTGGGAATTATGTGTCTCTAGTGCCATAGTTACCGAGTATATTTATTAAATTTCTATATATTTTTCACTTCCTGCATTCTATCTAGTATAACTTTCAAAAAAATAAGATGATGTAATAGGGGACCACTTGCATAGCGGTATATACAAAACTTATAAAGAGTCCTATTTCTTACAATCATCTTACAATCAAACAAGTGTATTATTCAGAATAGAAATTCTGTGGGATAAAATGAAGGTTTGAATAGGTCCGTCCAATAAGCTGAAATCCAGTAATCTGCTTATTGGTATATTTATAGTAATGTCTGTTTTTGTGCCCGAGCTTATTTCTACTGCACTCAAAAGATGATTCTATTAAAACTGAAATTCTTTCACTTTGACTTAATTTTCTACTAACATCAGCCTCTAATATTCTAAAAGACTGATTTAACCCCCTCCCTCGCTCCTCGCTTGATTAACCAATCAATCAAATCACTGTGGTTTACTAATAATTTCTACCGGTAGATCGTCGTCGTCTGCTAGAGGACCCGTCAGTCGATCCGATCCGTCGCCGATATTCCGGAGGAAAACGTACAGCGAGAAATCGACTCCGGAACCGTCACCGACGTTTCGTCGTAAAGCCTACAATCGGCAGACGTCAACGTGAGTAGTCTATCGGGGTTACCAAGGTTACCGGGGTTAGGTTAACCCCAGGGGGTTGATAGATTACCGTACGCTATGTTTCAATTTGTTTAATAATGTGTTTTTAAAAATTACTGTAGTAAACTCGATCTAGGATCTGATTTTTCGTGGGTTCAGTTTTAACTCCCAAATCATTTCTTCATCACAGGCGCGTATCTAGAAAATTTGAAAAGTGGGGCGGGTCTTCTGATAAGAAATTGCAGTGACACGTGAAGCGTAGAGGGGGAAAATTAATTCCTCTAGATGGCATTACCTGAATTCAAAATCATTTAACCAGTTTGCCGAATCAGTTTGCTGATTTTTTTCAACAACACTCGATCGAGAATCTCATGAGAATTGATATATAACTGATGAATGTTTTGTAGCGACAGTGATATAGTGCCGAACAGTGGTAGTCATAGTAACCCTTCATCTCCGACCCGGGAACGACCAACTGTCAATTCATCTGATAACGTATTCTCACGACTGACGAGTCAAACGTGTCGTTCGTCTACGCAAATTCAAAACAAGTAACGACTATTTTCTTGTATCAAGTCATATTCATCCACATTCAATCAAAGCTTTACTTTCTAAAACTTAAATTTAAGTCACTTCATTATTTCGGCATGTTTCGATTTCTAGGGGCAGCATCCGATCTGTTAAAACCTCCAGTTCATCGCCAGTCGGGCCTTTAGTTTTCACTCACAAAGTGGAAGGGCATTCATCAGCTGTTTTATCAGTTCATGCTACCGATGATCTTCTTTTCACCGGTGGTAAAGGTAAGCGAACAAACTCTACTTTGGGTACAATCACCACTTGGCTTGGTCAAGAGTTGTTACAGCCTGTAGGCTCTGTGACTGCACCCTCCACTTATTAATGTTAACTTGGCATTCATATTTTTTCATTCCATTCCTATTATTTAAGTGAAAAATAAATTATTATCAATGTCCAGGACCCCTAGAATCAAAATTTAGCCCAGAAAGGCAGAACCGTGGGTCCATTGGTCGATCTCCGTTTAAGATTTAGAATTGAATAACTCAAAAAGCTCTTTATCTAATGACAATTTGTTGTATATTTTGTTGTAGATCAGTTGGCGAAAGTCTGGGATTTGAACACATGTCAGTTGCTGACGACGTTGAGCGGACACCCGCACAACGTCACTACAGTCAAATACTGTTCACAAAACAAACTCTTATACTCCGTTTCATCTTACCTCATCAAAGTTTGGGATCCACGAGCTTCAAAATGTGTCCAAAGTTTGTGGTGCGTATATCATTTTTGTTGTCAGTATTTTATGGGAAGATTTTCAGTCAGGAATTCATATTCGACACGTATATATTTCTAGTTCGTCTGGTCAAGTTCAAAGTAGTCATTCAAGTTCTACCTCGTCGCGAATGGTCAGTCTTCCAACTGGTGAAATGGTCATCAACGATATCGCCCCGTGTCGAAATGGAAAAATGCTGTTCACAGCCGCCGGTAATCTCGTTAGACTCTGGGATCTGAGGAAGTAAGTTCTAGTTGGCATTGAAAACAGGAATCATACAACCAGCAATTAAACCAGAAATTTGAGTTAAACTTTTTCGTGAGACTGAATCAATATGAAAAATGCAAATCTTAGTTGCCACTCAATAATCATAAGTGAATGCTTATCAGATTTAACAAGGTCCCTTGTATAATCACATCATGAAGCATCGGTGTTGGTGATGTCATAGAAGAAGAAAACTACATGAAAACTTTTTATCGCAAATAAGATTTGATTAATTTCACAATGAATAGAAGAAACAAAGATTGTTCTGTGGCTTGAAGTTTCTTGTAATAAGGTTCCACTGTGAATATGTATATATGTATATGAGCCTTCCTGTATTGTAATGTTCTCCACTGTATTGTAGATATTCACCTATTGGTAAACTAAGTGGAGGTCATCAGGCAGCTGTGATGGCACTAGCAGTTGAAGACAGCCACTCGAACGTTACAGTCGTCACTGGGTCTAAAGATCATTATATCAAGGTAAGTAAATTCATGTGAACAATTGCAGAAGATGTTTTTCAATGTGGGTTTTTCATTGCTGACTAATTTTTACCATAATATGCTGAAGATTATTTGTTAATTTTAGCTACGTCTATCACCGATTCATACGTCGGATTTAATGGGGTTGAATCACCATGATGTAATTGTAAAGCATTGATATTTTTTTTGAACAGGTTTTCCAGTTTCATGAGTCAGCTAATGGCGTTCTGACTCCGTTCTCTAATTTGGAACCACCTCATTATGACGGTATCCAATCATTAGCGCTGAATGGAACTACTTTATTCAGCGGTTCACGAGATATGTGTATTAAAAAATGGGACCTCCATGACCAACAACTTAAACATGTAAGTATAAAATAAAGTAGTGTTAGTTCTTCTTTAGGGGGCTTTATGCCCTAGCATACGGACTATTTCGCATTTTGGATGGTTTTGCCAGTTCCCATGGCCCTGAAACAACTCCAGGTTTCTTTGGGCCAACGTCTTTCTTTTGCCTTGGGGTATGGTTCGGAAGCTGTCTACCTTTGTTTAGTTCAATTCAAATGATACATATTTTGGATTGAAAATACCAGTCAAGGGATGATTGATTTATGTGACGAGTGATCATCACGTAAAGTAAAACCAAAAGTGTTTGAAAGTCATAGCGCTTCGTGTAAATATATTCATACGTTGTGTTATCTGTTTTCAGTCCATAAATTCTGCTCACAAGGACTGGGTGTGCGGTTTAACGTTTCTACCGAACGGTGAGAGTTTACTGAGCGGTTGTCGAAGTGGTTATTTAAAACTATGGTCAGTGGATGATTGTTCTCAAATCAGTGATATTAAAGCTCACAACAGCCCGATTAATGCCATCACTACGAATTCAACGTGTATATTTTCGGCTTCGAAGTAAGTATTTTAACGACTAATGTCTATTTCAACTTGAATTGAGAGTAGATCAGGTGGCCTAGCTCAGTCAGTTTTGGTGGTACATACCTGATAAAAGTCTTATTAGGACCAGAAAGGACTGGAAATTTACCTAAAACATTGACTTTTAATCCATTCGATTATATTCGAATCAACTTTTCTGCTTAGAGTAAATCTATTTTCTGTGAAATTTATACCATGCACTGTGTAAGAAAGTCAATCTTATACCTACTCGATGACTAGTTTGAAAATAATCACTAAGAACAACACAGTTTATAGTTTGTTGTGCCATCTGGTGTGTGGTGCAGCACCCGTTGGCCATAGAATGACTGATTAGTTTTAGTAATTCTTCATGACTACTAATCTTGTCGTCTTCTCAGGAGATTTATTCATGATGATAATTTGGTATTTTGTTTCAGCGATTCTACGGTCGGCATCTGGCAGAGATTCGACAACGAGATAAAAACACCGAACTCCGATAAACTGCGATTCAACACGTTATGATCGGAAGATGTGATGATTCATAACGCGTATGTCTTATAAAGAGTCTTTCTGCTAGCGATGTGCGTTATTTTCATAAAGTTTTATCTACACCGCGATCACAAATCAATAATACGCGTACTGCTACTAAAACTGCTTGTTATATATACATGTAAAGTACACTAGTTTGTTAATCCTTTGCTAAATATTTTTTGCGGAGTCGTTATTTTGACTTTCGTCGCTCAATGGAAAAACTGAATAACTACAAATCGAACAATCCAATATATATTATACACAATACGTTGATGTTGTAGATTAGCAGTGTTTAATACCTGGTTTAGAATCAGTATTTTGAAGGTTTATTAGATTTATTTGAAGTGCAAGCTTTCTCGACTAGTGTATAATAGCTTATATACACTAGTGGCAAAAGTAGCTGGTAAAGTAAAGAATAATAAAGTAAGACTAATAAAGCTTCTATACCCAAATGGTGAAACTAGCTTCATCTGGTAAATGATAAAGCTTCTATACACTAGTGACGAAAGCTTGTATTTCAAATGAATGTAGTTAACTTTCAAAGCACTATTTGTCTCTATGCTTACCTAAATGTGTATTTTGATGAAATATATTTCAACGAAGGGCTTTCATCCTAAAAATCAACCATACAAATTATTGTTTATATGTCTTTCGTATCGGCGTGTAACATGTTGTAATGAAATGAACTGTGATTCGATGTATTCAATGTGCTAGAAATATAGGTGAAACAATTCATAAAACAGCTGGTAGATATTGTAGACTACCTGTCTTTCTTCTGCCTCCTCTAGAACTAATCTGATAATGTTTGAAAGTGTCATTTTGTTGTACATGAATAGATCCATAAGGTCTAAAGGAGGATACAGGGGTAGTTGAACATGTAGTGAATACCATAGTTAGTAGTATGAATGTTGTTGTAACAAAAACTTACGAAAATTGTTGAATTTGTTTTTATGTAGCATTTTCAGTGAAGAATCCAAGTATTCTCCTCGCAAAACAAACGCTAAGTCAATTCATTTTCAGTTTTACTTTTTATTAGAAATCTCTTTTCTATAGCGATCGAGTCATTAGATAAAGTTCAAGTCTCTAAAATTCAGGAAATACTTAAAGTCCGTTTGTCAGGCTTTAACAATGTCATTGTTTTGCATTTATTAAGAATTAGATCTTGTTCATTAGTTTGTTTTCCATTTTGATAGTTTGAGTTGAGGTTGAGTTATCGTTTTGTTCACGGCTGTGGCTACTTAAGAATCATTGCACGTGGACTACCGGTCGGTTGTCACGTGAAAGCCACCATTAGGTGATGGTTTCTATAATTCCTATTTATTTACTTATATATCTTGTCTTATATTCATTTTAATTTATTGTGAGTTGTGGTAATGTCTACTAGAGCAGTAGTATGAATCATACATCAGTTGAATGAGGTTGCTGTAGTATTCAGGTCCCATGGTCCCAGGAAATCAGTTTATTTCCAAGTATGTAGTTGAATTTTATCTATTGAACTAGGCCCAGTGCCCAGTTCCCTAGTCAAGGCTTAGACTTAAGACCCGACTAAGACCATCTTAGTTCTATAGCCAATCTCAAACCTAAGATTTAAGACTACTTTTCGACTTAAGTCTTGACTATTGAACTAGGCCCAGTTTTTCTATAGATAATGCTAGTATAGAATAGAGATGTTAGATATTGTAATGATGTCTCTGTCAAATGTATGATATAGCTACATGGTTTGTGCCTTATAATGCAAGCCAGCTATCGAAAAAAATAATGCATATATGTTAGTATCGATGTTATTTATCCAATGTACATTTTGTATTGCCAGGGGCGGATAGTGGGTCTAGGAAAATTGGAAGGTCGGGGTCCAGAAAACAGAATGCATTTCTTGGATAAAGCAGTCCCGCCAAAGGTCATTAGCAGGGTCCGAAAAGATGCATTTCCGAAAGATGAGCGTCAAATCTGCAGGTATTAATGATCTTTCACTGCACGTAAAGGGGGCAACCTCTTTGGGAAGGCACTCTCTCTGGACCCCCCTTAAATCCGCCCTCACATGTATAACCATCCACAAACCCGGCTCAATATTGAAATCCTGTATTATTCTGAAGTATGAATCATTTGTAGAAATGCCACCTCGAATATATATATCCATATATATATATATATATATATATATATATATATATATATATATATATATATATATATATATATATATATATATATATATATATATATATATATATATATATATATATATATATGTATATATATGATTATTTATTCCGTAAACCGGTAGTCACCATTCTTTTGTCGACTACTAAATGTGATATAAAAAGAACTAAATGAATTTAATTGATAACTTATTATTACAACTGCTAATATTTTCAACAAATATCGAGTTGTTGTTCGTTGTTCTCGCCTTATGCTGATAGATTCTCAGTGACAGTTCTCGGTCTTAGATCTAAAACCATGACTACGTAACTGTCCCTTTACGTGTATTTAGGCTGCCAGAAGTTCCCAGCCCGGATAAAGGTTAGGTGACTGAGATAGTGGAAAAGCCTTCCTTTGTCAGAAAAGCCCCCTAGCGATCAATTGTCTATTCAATCGTGGAGTTATAATTTGACGATCAAATATGATTACTACACAACATTCAGACATTTTCCGTGTTGTAATTAATCCTGTTGTTGCCAGAAGCGAAAATTGTGTAACAAAATTTCCGCATCTTATCGTCATACGTATAAAAATACAACATGCAGTCTATTCCAACCAGTTGAGATAAGGACGAATGTTGAAATCGATCCCTACTCATAAGATTTTCGGAATTGTGGTGTTTGATATTCGAAGCGTGTGGTGTAGGGTTTAAGACGCTCTCACAAACGGGACGAAAAATGTGTCGTCTTTGCAGAAGAAAAGCGTTTTAACCCTCTGGGAAAGATGAGTTCTACAGTTATATAACAGATATGAGGCCTTTCTCGCGCTGAAACGGATTAATTGAATGAATGAAACCCGTGATTACAAATTCTGATATATTTTTTCATATTTGGCGTTTTTTTACGAACTTCCAAACAAAAGTGTATTTTCCTGTTAGCCTGAAGACATGCAACCGACTGCCATTTCTTATTGGCTTCATCAAACGAAATTAACCAATCAGGCGCTCAATCGTACCTGGCAAAATCGGCTACAATCGAATGAAGTTAACAAGGGGTGGGTCCAGTATTTTGAGTATATCTACATTTCATTCTTTGTAAATGCATCAAACATTCAACTGGAAATCAACAACCACGATGAATGCAAACTACATTTCACTGGTTGTTATCTGCCTGATCGCCGCTGAGGTCGTAACTGAGACCCGGTTTCAGAAATTCACTCGATTGCCTGAATGTTCAATAGGCGACAAACACAGCGTGAGAAACTCGCAAAACTGGGCGAACAACGAAAGCCTGATCGCAAACAGAAATGTTCGTAGCGTCGTCGAGTGTGGAGCTGATTGTATGAATGATCAGAGTTGTTCGACCATGTCGTTCGAAAAGGGAAATTGCTTCTTGTATGACGTCAACATGGACGATGCGTGCAGCACTCCCGACGGTGAAACCAAGTACTACAAGGTAAGAATCAACCTAATTTTCAAGCATGATTTCTCATATAAATACAAAATGATGTGACGATGTAAAGCGAAATTTGAGTTTGAGTAAAATGAAGTTTGTCCGGCCAATGCATGGTTTCACTCACTCGTGACGTGGCGAAGAGATGGATACGTAGTTTAAACCACATTATAGACAGAATTTAAACGATTGAAGCGCATTTCATTTATACCGTATATCAGAAATAAAAGAGTGTGTGGCGACCGCGTGGATCGATGACATATTTGTTGCTCTGCAAAAGCTACGTACGTAGCTGCCATGGTGAAGTCCATGACGACCTTCTCTCTATTCTTCTAAATTCAGATAAATAAACTGAAGAATCTTGAGAACAAAAGAAGAAAAAGTAAGAATAACTGTTTTACACACGCTGAACTAACATCTGCAGAGAAACTGCGAAAGAAATTGATCAGTATTTATCAGTAATCAGGAGTTTCGATCGATGTTATGACTTTATTTTTGATCCTTCGTCCAATCCTTGAATTTCAATGGGGGCGATGATTTGAAGGTAGGCCTATATTTTCCAAAATTTTATTTCCAGCGTCGATGCTGCGTAAATTCCGATACTTCTTTGATTTTGAAAACGTCGATGCCGAACGAGGAATCGTGTTCGGCGAGGGAGGAGTGAACATGACAGCGGATGATGGCAACAAAAAAGTCAAACTTAAAATTGTCGAAGGTGTCAATACAAGCCAAACTTCGCTTGCAGCATCATCGATTGGTGACATAAATCTTCGTTTCGGCGACTTGACGAATAAAGTTGACATAAAAAACTTCTCAGTATCATTTTTCACCAGTTCAAAAAAAGGAATCGTGAGAATCGTTAAAACCGGTGAACTTTACCCATTGGCATTGTGTGATTTTTTTAGTAACGAGGCTGGATGTTACCGTTTTAAGCCTTCGATGAAATTTATGAACTATTCGATCGATAAAACAATAGTCACCGGCTCGCAGTGGGTTTCAGTCAGATGTCAAAATGGTGTCGCGTTTATCAACGATGTTGAGATGAAATCCAAATCAACCCAGCCCAAGAATCTCGTATATTTCCAACCACTGTCGCCCAATGACGAGGTCGCTTTGAGAAAAAAGCACACTCTATACCACGTTACGGCTTCTAGAAAAACTGTTATCGATAATTTTACGATGGAAATTTGGGGTTGAAAATCGCGAGGGAAACGCGCACCAGTTTGTAATTTATTGAGTGCAGTGGATAAGGTTGTATCTATATCGGGTTAAGTATATAAAGCCGCGAAGATGTCAAATTTAAAGCGCCTCAGTTTGTGGAAATAAAATATACACACTAACAGTAACACTCGGCTTGTAAAAATCTCGTATTTGTTCGTTATTGTTTTACTTAAATCGGTGAATTTTATTTCCAATATTTTTACTTACAATCATTTGATTCATTAGTAGACTCGATTTTGAAGTCAGACCCATCAAGAGGTCGGCGCGAAACCAACTGTCCACGCATGGTGTTTCATTTCTTACGGAGCGTTTTTTGATACGATGAGTCGAAGCCGATTGAGACGTGAAGTAAATAAGATTCCAATCATCATGAAGATTTTGATAGTTGCGATTTTACATATCATATCATTATTTTGATTACAGTATATACAATGCCGCAACGAGCTGCGTACACCCGATAACTTCCGATTTCTTTTCCTCTCATTAGACAAAAGAAACTCACGGAATGGACACTCATAACACTAGTAACAACAAAAATGAGAGAACAGAATGAGTTATGTTATGTATGAATAAAGATATTCCACTAATTGCGATAAAAAAGGATAATTCTTTAGAGAAATAATTTCCCGGTTATGCACATGGGGCAGCACTTGACGGTGAGCGAGATCTGGCGGCATTCCCAGGCGAGCTCCGGCTGGAGGCAATCAAACACTGGCAAGCGAGTATGATATCACACCCTGGCAAGCGAGTATGATATCAAACCCTGGCAAGCGAGTATGACAGTGGTGTAATGCGAGCCGGTAACCTCGCATGACACGTACTGCACGTCCTGCGCAACGATAAATAGCTGCCAGTTCGATTTTCTGCTGTGAAACGTCAGATACCCTGGAAAAAGAGAACCACTCTAAGGTGAGTTGGTGTTCAGTGTTCCACAGTTCTTTAGACTCATCTTATCATGTCGTCGTATATAGGCCTAATGATTTTTGCTTTGAAGTTAAAGTGAAGAATACTTTTCTTTTACAGGGATAACGCTCTGCGGGGTCTCCAAACTTTCGGTTTGCCCGTCCCCTATTAAACCCTTTACGTTAAACCTTCATAACCCTCTCACGGCCTCTGCTCTAAACCAACAAATGATTTTATTGATAGCCTATGTCGCCATCGGGCAAATTATCCACCATTCCTTCAACCTGGCTGTACCTGTCCTCTCGACTTAGGCCTATGACATGTGTGGATGGGTAGAAGACCATGTACTGTAAAGTAGCCTATATGGTTTTTTTTCGAAAACTGTTAGCTTTTTCGATTAGGCCTATTTTTATTACTTAAAATTGATGATGTTAATTCAATTATGTTATTATGGTTGTGATAAAACACTACGTACATAGTTTTGTTTGTGGTGGATTCAGCAGAGTACCACACGTCACATATGCCTTGTGTGAAATGCCCTTCTTACTTGAGAAGGCAGAAAAAATTATTTTTTAAAGAGTATTTTCTGGAAAAGGCAGCCTTAGTGAGAAGAGGAAGAACATCTTGAATTTTCTGCTCTATTTTTTTCTTTAACTCTTTCCTCAAATTCGCTATACAGGCCTGTATTTTGTGAATGTATTTTTTGACAAGTTATTTCTCCTCTAATCTACTTAATGAATGAAACTTATTTTTTTCTGGTTTAATTTGATTCAAGGCTGTATTTCATATTTAACATATATATGGTAAGAATTATATGTGCGGTCTAGAACATATTTTTGCTTTCCATGAAATAGGGCGCTAGCTCGGCCTAATTTCAAAATCTTTTTACAATACCAGCAAGAGTCAAGAAACCCAAAAACTCAAACAGGGTATAAGTTGATCAAAGTCATGTAGGCCTAAATTAAATCTGAAAATGGGGTAGGTCTATGAGTTGACCTACAAGTTGACCCGGGTACGAGTCATCTATAAAAGTCTACAGGGTTCTCCTAGGGTGAACCCCTGACTTGTTGTTGCCCCTCTTATAGATTTTCATACATCATATTGCTTAGTATGAAAACGTTTTTTGCGAAACGCTACTTTGGGCAATAAATGTATAGATTCAGGGCACCTAGAAAATGTGCTGCTCGCGCTGTGAGCCTAGTTATTAATATTGTATGTCAAGCATCATTTCGTCTTACATTTCATGATAAAAAGTGTATTGATAGGTCAGTCAGGCAGCTGCAGAACGCACGCTCTCTGATGATAAATACACAATTTGAACAGCCTAAAGGTGGCACTATAGCTGTGTGCTCCTACGACTCTTTGATTCCTTAAAAATTCCTTATCGGAAAATGCTTTTAAAGGTGCTCGAAACTCAGTCTTTTAATTTGAAAAAGTGCCCGAAATTCGTTTGAAACTTCAATTTTGAAGAATAGGCAATTAGAAATGTTTGTCTAGAGTTTGTAATTGTGCAGTAAACTGCGCCTGAATCGATACAGTTGGAACCAGGATTTTGTTTTTACCCAATTGGGAGGTTACTGAATTAGAAACTGACTTTAGGTGGGCTTACCGAGATAAACAGTTCCCATTTAGGAGGAATCTACAGTAGGGTATATGAAAATGATGCAGACGCTTCCTCGAAATATGAAATGAATGAGTTTAAGAAAGCAAGTTCAGCTAGTGCTAGCAAGCGAGGTCTCTGTGGCGCCTTGATGTAGTCTGTATTTAAGTCTTCCCAGTCTTAACAATTAATTAGCGAGTCCAGTGAATTTACGCAGATAGACCATAGAAAGTATGCTAACCAGTAGACTGATAGAACTAGCCCACATTAGTGGACTGATAGAACTAGCCCACTTAGTGTACTGATACTACCCTCCTCAACTGTCGTCACGTGATTTGTATTACTTCTATAATTATTCATATTATTAATGTATGCATTATTTATGCTGTTGCGCACGCTTCAGGATAAACTCAATTTAGGTTTTCCACTGATGTAACAAACAAGAGTGAAATTAACGCGCACTCACCGGGATCTTATTGAACCCGGGTCTCGTACATATAAAGCAAGCGTGCTAACCAGTTGACCAGTAGTATTTAGTCCTATTGACCAGTCGTCCTACAGCTCAATGTTGTATTTGCGTAATACTGGTAATTTGAACGCAGCATTAGAACAGACAGATAATGACTTCCCCGGTATAATCGTCATAGTCCTGGTGTTTATTTGAATGACTCATCTAAATGATTCAGTATCCCAGTGTGCTGGGAGATTTTACTAGATTTATAATTGCGATAACAAAAAAATTGAAATAAAACTATCACCATCTTGGAAACGTTTAAATCTAATTTAAATCTGCACTGTAGACTAAGCCTAATTAGATACAGTTGGGACCTGGATTTTGTTTTACCAAATTCTTTAACCGGCGGATACTGAATAAGAAACCATGTTTAGGTATTGTAGTGGATTAAAGTTTCCTTATTGGGATTTAGAAATGATGCAGACACTTGCTTGGAATTGTCTCCTTTTTAAAACTCCTTATATCCAGGAATGACCGATCTGTAGGGACCCCGTATAATACTTGCGCATAGAATTCGGCCTATGTAGGATTTTAATGAAATTTTCTCTTCTTTGCAGCTTTGATCGGAATATTCGCATTTAAAACTCGCGTCGCGTTTGAAAACCTATAAACTAACGCGATGGCCGACTCGACGGTGAATAAAAACCAATTCAAGGAGGTTTTACCGAAAAACGGTCAGCTCTACCAAGAGGACGTACCGTCTACGGTTCTCTGTAAACCGAAATTAATGCCGCTGAAATCCGTGACGCTGGAAAAACTGGAGCGAATGCAACGAGAAGCTCAGGATATAGTGAAACAACAAGAACTGAACGCAGACAATATAGAACCTCCGCCCGGATTCTAAATACTATTACACGCTGAAATATATTAATATAAGGTAAATACTCGTTCTGAACAAATGATTAACATAACCTCACAATGGATTCGAACTAGACTTGGAACTTATTTGAAATCCAAGTATCCGCGTTGCTTTAACATAACACAAAATTCCACAAATTTTTAATCGAGCTATAACGTTTATTCGGAGCAGAATTATTCCATTCTTCGAGTCCTTTAGATGAAAGGTGGTTGGAACCACTCGAAATATTTCCACTTTTGATATGTTTTAGTTCAATGTTGGATTTTATGTTTTTTTCAACCCACAACTGTGGTTTTTAACGGGCTTATATAAATCAATGTAATCATCAAGAGCCTGTTTAGCCACGTATCACGGTTCGTATCAATGTTCAGATATAGTTAAAATGGGCGCCGTGCCTGATTGACAGCGCCAGACTGAAAACGTCGGACTAGGGTCGCGCCACATTTTACCAAGGGTTAAATTATTTCGTGTGAATTCTAACTGGTTCTGGAAGTGATTCACTTCACTTGCCGCAGCATCATTCTGATAGCAATTTAGTAATGAGTAAGTGATTTACATGTGTAAATGCTGTCGCATTAGACATTTGACTTCTATCTGATGGAGGCCAGTTCGACCCGGGTCAAATTGTGGCCATTATCATCAGTTCGATCATCTTCGAAATCAATCGTAGCTTGAAACCATGTTTTTAGTGAAACTAAGAGTGAGTTTGAAAGTCATTATTCAGCTCAGTTTATAGATGACGTTAAACTGTTCGAGCGGGAAGTTTATTTAATGTCGTCAAACGAAAAAAAAAAAACATGCGTATACGATTTCGGATATGCAAAAAAAATCGTGATTTTATATATTTAGATTTTTCACGCTCGAAACTCTATAGATTTTTTTTGGTACAGCGATCGTTTACGGTATTAGTCTTTGTCATTGGTTGTAACGAGGAGAGGTGTCTTTTTGATTGTAACGAGAATATTCCGCCGATTCTCCGATTACCGTTGGTTTCGTTGCTCGTGTAGTTCAGTTTTTTTTTGGTTTTTTTCGTTTTGTTTAAGTGGATATATATATATATATATATATATATATATATATATTGATAGATTCCGCGCGGAGACAATACCCGTCGTCGCGTTGCGCAAGTTAGAAAACTTCAGCGTCCGTTGAATTATTGAAACGCTGACCGAAATCGTTCCATAGAAATCTATCGCGTCGGCGCAAAAATCACCGGTCGCATTGTCGATGTTAATACGATCTACCGGTGGCCGTCGTCGGGCGCGGCGTCGTCGTCGATTGACGTTACTAAATGATGCAATAATGAGTATATCGCGGCCATCATCGCGTTGTTTTCTGAAAGCTAAAAGCTGATAAACTGGAACCTGTAGTGGTTCATTCATAATTCACGACGCCATCCACTTACGTTCTCCGGGTATTATTGCGTTCGCATTAAAAATTCCATAAAGCCTCGTGAATATTTGATGTCGTCGGGGAAGTTTGAGGGGCGCGTTGCGTAGATCTACCAAACTCTTGCCGCGTTTCAGTTCATCTATAATGTACGCCCGTAATACGTCAGTCCTAATCCATAATTGAAACGGCTTCGACTAAAAGCAACTTATACACTGGTGTCGATTTTGTCAGTCTATTTCTAACTGTCCGTCGTCTAACGGTTATCAGCCGCCAACAATCTCTTGTCGTCGTTGTTGGTAAGTTTTTTTGTTTCATTTTTTGGGGGGGGGGCAATTTGCTTTGAAATGCTCAACGCCGTTCATTTTTTGTGTTAAGAAAATTATACAAGTTTTGTACATCTTAAAGAAGCTGAATTCTCTAGATATTTATTCATAATTTTTTCCTTAAACATTGTAATCTAGTGCAAGTAGTACCCAATTAGATGAAGCTTCATTTCATATAGAATTTCATTTTTAAAGTTGTCTATTGTCGTCAGTTTAAATTCGTTAGTTGTTTTCGAATAGATGAAAATGATCAATAGAAGTTTTAGTGATGATGTGTTGAAGCATGTTTGTCTTGAAATAAGATAAGTGATGTGCGGTGTAGACTCAGTACATTTCTTGTGACCGTCAGATATTTGTATTTGAGTATGTAAGCATTACATTAATAGCGATTTCAGGCGCTTCATTCTGACTTTAACCATATTGAATTATTTTTTCCGACTGGCATTTTTTCTGAGGTACTATGATTGAATAAGTTGCGTAGTGTTTCGAATATTTTGATAATCAGAAAAGTTTTTGGCGAAATTCTCAAGCCCGCTGTCACCTGTGAAATGACTAAAGCTTTTGTGGTTTCAGTTGGTGACAAACGTTGTAAATTTCCGTATCGAAATAGCTATAAATACAACACAATTCATGTTAATCGCTGCATGAAAATACTACGTTGTCGATATATTTGTCAATCGTTACGACCGGTCACAACAAACAGCTGCAGATATTGATGTGTTGATTGTCATGTTTATGAATATTCTATGATCAGTTTTTCTCGTATTATCAATGATTATTGTACGTGTAACAACGTCAGACAATTATAGACATCTTCTACTTCTTCACGGGTGACAAAATATAATGAGTTAGTACGTTACCCGCGCCCTCGATCACGTTCTAGTTCAAGCGGTTCCCGAGGGTCAATGATTAATAATTAACGATGTGGAATTATTAGGCAATGATGATTGAGTCGCCCATCATCATCGTGTGTCCGGTCTCAATATGATGCGCGTGCTATATCTATATTAGATTTCGGGTATATATTATGTAAGGTATCAGTTCTGACCTCCTCATCATTGAGATATCAGAAATATCTCTCAGAGGACTATAGAGTTCAAAGTGTTTGTCGAATTTATAGCTTTTGTTCATTCAGTGAACGGATAAATTGACCAAGAACAAATAGTCTTTAATTCTATTGTTGTGTCTTAAGACTGGTCATAAATTGTTAGATTGGCTTTAGAACTAACGTGGTGTTAAGCCTAGCGCACATTGACACTGCGATTGGAGACAACTAGTTGCCAGGCAGTTTTCGGCGCATGAGAGCAATTGGCTGGATACAATCAGTTGCTCGAATTTGTCGATGTGAGTTAGCTTACGACTGGTTAGCGTCCATCTATCTCCAGTTCCACCCAGTTGCTCATGTTCTACTTTTGAGCAACTAGTTGTACTCAGTTGCTTTCATATCCGTCGATGTGAGCGCTCCATAATCAACAACACATGGTTGTAACTGACTAAAACAAAGCTATTTGTCACGTGACTTGTGATGCCCTCAAGAATATTTGCTGGACCACATCTCAGTTGCTGTCGATGTGTGCGCTATGGACCTAGCGACCGGCATGAGCCTCGTAGTTGCTGGTTTTTACTAAATTTTCGATGTGCGCGGGGTACTCGCTCACTAGCAACTAGTTGTCTCCAGTCGCTTTGTCGATGTGCGCTAGGCTTTAGGTGTAAGCCACGACAGCTATTGAACTCCGGTGTCAAAATGTATTCATTTCCAATGTTTTAACGTAACAGTGAAATGAACTGGTTCCTGTGTTTTTCCAATTTGGATCTTTCTGTTTCCTTCGTGGAAACTATAGCCGCGTTCAAACTACCACTAGACCTTTCTACAGTAAACTAGATTCTAGAATTCTGACAATTCAACCATACCTAACTACTGTACCTAGAATTCTAGGACATTTTCCAAGAAATTGAAAAGGATTCTGTGAGCTTCGCGCTTTAGGTTTTACGATACATAAACTAAGGAAATTGGGAACTTTATTAATCAGCTTTTAAAGGATTTATTCGTGATCAAAATGGTTTTTCGCTTATTACTAATATTCAGAATTTACATTAACTGTATTTCGATTAGGTTGAAATCTATTTATGATTCATACGGTTTGCGATGATTTGTTTTTGAAACGTGACTACATGAGATACGCCATATACATATCTTTATATTTATACATCGACACAACACCAGTCAACTAACAACCAGTCTAGCCCATCACATACAACACCAGTCAACTCACAACCAGTCTAGCCCATCACATACAACACCAGTCAACTAACAACCAGTCTAGCCCATCACGCACAACACCAGTCAACTAACAACCAGTCTAGCCCATCACATACAACACCAGTCAACTAACAACCAGTCTAGCCCATCACGCACAACACCAGTCAACTAACAACCAGTCTAGCCCATCACATACAAAACCAGTCAACTCACAACCAGTCTAGCCCATCACGCACAGTCAACTCACAACCAGTCTAGCCCATCACGTACAGTCAATTAACAACCAGTCTAGCCCATCAACCCCTTAATTAAAAATGTAAACTTGCATAAATGATATTGTCTATTTCACTGTGCGCACAAACGCTGATACAATGATGATGAACTATTCAATTGCATTTATTCTAATATGCGCTTATGAATAATTCAGCGCTAAATGCCCATCATTCGCTTGTAAAATGTGCATTGCAGTTTTGCATCCATTTCTCATCGGCACAAACTTTCATTCCTTCAACGATGATGAGGAAGATGATGATGAAGGCGGTGAAGATGATGTCAGTTGTTTGCATAATTCATGCGACGCTTTCATTAAACGCATGCATTATAGAACGACGACGCCGTAACAACGCGGCTCATCTTTCTCTAACTGTATTTCGTTGTTGTTCATTGTCCGTCGCGTTTATTTTCTATCGACTATCTCTCTTTATCTGAAAAATGCTGCTTCCATCATCCCTCCCTCGCGTGGAATTATTAATTCTGGATTTTGATGTATCGTATTTCTTCAGTAGATGGATCTACAATCTGCCGGGTCTTCAGTAGTTCTGAGTTCTGAGTTCGCTATGAGTTTGTTTCGCCAAAGTTAAACATCTTCTGGTCATGAAATGCAGGCGTGGATCTAAGCCGCCAATATCAATAAGTTCAATATGATCCATTTTCCATAGATTCCATAGAAGGCAACTTAACATTTTAGGCGGGCACACATCCCTCGCATCCTACCCTGGTTTCACCCCTGGAATGTGTATAATACGAATTAGGAATTTTTATAATTATCGATACCTGGTTTTTTTAAAAGAATACTTACAGATGACTTGATTTTGAAATATCATTAGAAGAATGCCAACCTAGTGCATTGAGAAAGGGCACACCGATATAATGCATCTACACCATAGTGCGGTGTATCATTAGTTACTTATATTTCACTATGTTCGACCGAGTTCATCATAGATGATTAGAATCAGTTTACAGGTGCTGCCATCTTTCATTAGAGATAAAAACTAATTAAAGTTGAAAAATAGAAAAGTCAGAAGGCAAAAATAAGCATATTTTTAACTATTTACATGAATAGCCTAGGGCTCAAGGAACATAGACATTAGGTAATTATTTAAGAGAGGTGCTTTCAACTATTATCACGAATTAATCATTTTGATAATAACATATACATTATTTTGAGGAATATAATAGACTTTGACATTATGAAAAATATTACATTTCCACCGCTAACGTGTGAACAATATCATTAATTTCATCAGAAGTGATGCCCAGACCATATGACCGAAAATAGTCTAAAAGTAAAGTGATGAAACATCGAATATCTGAAATATAGGCGCGAGGTTGGGTCCGGGTAGCACCGGTAGTTTGATATATAAATTTAGTTTTATTCAGAATTCTAACGGACAGTTTAACATTGTGTATTTTCAGTACTGAGTGACTGAAACTGGAACCTATAATATAAACACACACACACACGCACACGCACGCGCGATGTCGCAAGATACGACTGAATGTACTCGGAAAAACGGACATTCTCACGTGACACCGACAAACAGCGACGACGCCATCTGGTGGACGCAATCGAACCGACGAAAACGCATGAAACCGTCTCTCGTGATCGATCCGGCTATCGATGAATCGTCGCGAGATTCAAATTTAAAAAAACCAGACGAAAAAGATTCATCCTTCAAGAACAGCAGTAACAACTCTTCATCGGTCGAAAACGATCAAGAAGTCGCGGGCAACGATGAAGACGACGCGGCGTCGGCGACGGTCGCAGATTCCGACGAAGTCGCGAATAAAATCTGCGATATTTGCTGCTTCGAAAGTTCGGACGCGGAGAAATTCATGACGCACGTTAATTTTCATTTGGTCGCGTTGAAATGTTGGTACTGCCACGCGGTGTTCGCAGCCGGTGAATTCCTGAAGAAACACGTTGATCAATGCGTGAATCGAGGTCGTATACGCGACTGTTCGTACTGCGGTGAATCGTTCACCGACCGCGATTCATTACTGTCGCACGAATTCTACGTACATCATATGACACTAGGGGGCAGCGCTAGCGGCGGCGGTACTAGTAGTAATGGTAAAAAATTGAATCGGGCCGAACAACTATTTCGATGCCCGGTTTGTTTCGAGAAGGCGTCGACGTTCGCCGGGTATCAGGATCATTTAGACGGTCATTTGAAATCGGGCGTCGATGAAAGCGCGCTCGAATGTAAACTGTGTCGCGTGACGTTCGCGAACGAGATGTCGCTTCGGAATCACGTGGCGACGTCGCGACATCGCGAGGTCGCCTTACGTGTCAAGAATCTGTTCCGGTGTCATCATTGTAACACGATCTACGTGAATCGTGATTCGTACGCGATGCACATGTTGGAGATCGCGCGCGAGGAAAGTCACAACGCGCTCGCTCAGATGGGTATACATACCGGATCTGGTATCGTCAAGCAGTCAGCTTTACTCTTATTACAGCAGCAGCAGCAGCAGCAGCGAGGGGAAAAAACGATATGCGAAGACAATGAGGTCGATGGATGCTCGAAACGACCGGAACTCGTCGTCATCAAGAAAGAGAAGATCGACGAAGACAGCGACGACGACGGGAAGAATTCGACGAATAACGACATCACGACAGACGTCGCGGCCAGCGACGAAGAGTCGAAGTTCGATCCTCACACGCCTTTATTAAATATAAACGAGTCGATGAAAGCCGTGAATTTGACGTTGTCCGAAAGTCAGAAGCGTCGCGTAGATTACCCGTATGAGTGCGGTGTTTGTAAACGACGTCTCGTCGATCAGGATATGTTCGCGATGCACATGTTGCAGCACGCTCGCCAGACTAACGAAGTCGCCGCGACCGATTCTGTGTCTGTCGCCGCCGTTTTAAACCCTCCGTCGACCACATCGCATCCGGTTATCAAATCAGAACCGGTCGACGCGTATGAAATACCGCGCAGCACGGCTTCCAACCTCTACAGCATCGCGTGCACGTTCTGCAGTTTAAAGTTTCCGAGTCGCGACGGTTTAGCGATGCACGTTATGTTGGATCACGCGACGAACGCGTCGAGCATCGCCGGCGCCTACAGCAGACGTAACGTCAGCGCTAGCGCCACCTCAGCCACGGCGACGAACTACACGACTTTAGAAAACCTCATCAATTCGCTTTATCACGATAACAATAACGCGTCGCCGATGACGACGATAGGGGGCGCCAATTTACAGAATAGAATCGATACGGATATTTACCAGTGTCCGGTTTGTAAGATCGGGTTGAAGGATCAGGACGCGTTAGCGATGCACATGTTGTTACATTCTCATCTGCCGATAAACACCGGAGGAGGCGGTAACTACGGCGACGCGACATCGCGCAATATAGCGTCATCTTCATCGGCATCGTCGCCGTCGACCTCCTCGACGTCGATGCACGACTGGCAACGCTCTATTCTACTCGCTCTTTATAAAGATCAGTCGAATTTCGTCGGACGGAACAGTTCGCCGTGCGACCGCGAACTAGCGGACGAACTCGCCGAGCAGACGGCGTCGCGACATCGGTCGTTAGCCGTCGATTCCGAGGTAACGACGTCGAGCGACGCCCGTAAGTCGATATCCGACTCGGGCGAACTGTTCGACGGTAATATCATCGTTTACGATAAGAACACGGAGACGTGGGCGTGCACCGTGTGTAAGGTAGAGTTCCGTACGTTACTCTATGTTACGCGACATCTCGGACACGTCTCGCACAAGTTACAAGTAGAGAAACGTCTGCGTCTAGAGATGTGTTCATCGAGTACGAATTCTACCGACGAGAAGACCGCAGAATTACCGCGTAGTAACCGCGTTAGTTACGCGACCTCGTTACTCCGACCTCTCGGAGATAGTTTCACGCGACCTCGATCCTCTCACGATTCTACTCCTCACGTGTTCAATTGTTATAAATGTTGCGCCGTTTTTCCGAGTAAAATCTCGTATTACAATCACTTCTCGAACAATGAACATTGTCGCCCGGCGACGGAGACCAGCGCACCGGCGTCGTCGACGGACGCCGAACGACGTTCTCCGTCTAAACGTCCGCGTATGAGTTACGCGTCGACTCATTCGTCGTACGGTCGTCATACCGACCGCAGACGCTGCAGTACGCAGAGCGCCCCCTGCACGTCTGAATCGGAACCGCGTATCGATATACCGTCGCCGATGAGCGTGCGTAGTTACGGTCGAACGTCGCGCGACAATTCGTCGTCGACGTCGTCGTTTTTGAGTCCGAATTCGATTCGACGATCGATCGACGCGTCGTCCAATAATATCGTCGCGTCGGATGAGTCTAAATCACGTAATTCATCGTGCGTACCAGCGCCGTCGTTAGCGCAGTCCGATTGTACGACCGATGTTTTAGACTTCGTTCTGAAACAACCGATTTTATTGATGTGTAAGTTTTGTCAGATGATATTCTGCGATCGAACTCTTTATTATCTTCATATGGGACTGCACAATCTAAACAACCCGTGGCAGTGTAATTTATGCGGTAAAGTTTGCGATGGAGTTCATGAATTTTCATCGCATGTCATTCATTATAATTGAAGCTATTGTTTCGTTTGATTGTATAGCCGCGATCACACACAAGTGTTTTTGGCCCGGAACAACTGTTGAGTTCACGAGGGTGCCAAATGGGCCTGGGCCATATTTGGCCCTACCAAAAACATGAGACCGGGCTAGTGTATCGAGTGAGTTGTTTACGTGTGAATGTGTTCTCTAATTTGATTCGGGTCTGATCCGTGTGATTGCGGCTTATATTTTGGGTGCGGGAGTCTTCTGGTCAGTAGATCATGTGCCCTAACATAATTTTACATCTGATAATTGTGGTCCATAGATATAGTCGCTGTTTATATATGATGCTTCCTAATCTAACAAAAATCTATATAGAGGGGTTCTAGCTCGATTCGGGCCTAGCTCGACTCACATTGTGTATGATGACAATTTGTTGATTTGTGAGTGTACGTGCCTACGTAATATCGACCAATCAGTGGCTAGTCCTCATTTATACAACGAGAAAGAGGTTTCCCCCTTAAAAACAATCCACAAATCGTTCAGAAAATATAGTCTCGTAAAACGTGGAAATATACCTGAAAATCAAACAGTTTTCAACTCTCATCATCGTCATCGTCATCATCATCATCATCATCATCATCATCATCATCATCATCATCATCATCATCATCATCATCATCATCATCATCATCATCATCATCATCATCGCTAGTGTCATTATTCCCTATAGTTTATTGTTGTGCTTTAATCATATATTTCATATTGCAAACTGTAATGTTGCGGTTGTGTTTTTTGTTGTTAGCCGTATTTACGTGATCTATAGTCTAAAACTTGTATACATTTATTACCTTCAAACAGCTCTTGTGTTTAACGTAGAATAAACAACAGTAGACGCTCCTCTTAGAGTCGGATCTCTCCCCATCATTAGATAACCGTTTAATTCGGGGATATTCATCGAAATATTGAAATGATCCGACTCCGAGGCTCGGGGTCTACTGTATATAGTTTTATTATGACTTTCTATTTTATTCTATCAGTTGTTAGAAAAGACAATTTTTTTCTCGGGTCGTACGGCATTTTCCCGGTGACTCTTCCACAGTTTTGGCGGACGTTTAAACGATGAAGATTTGGATGCGTTGAATTATGACATCATTTATTCATTCAATAAAACAAAAATATATATATATTAATATATTTACACATATATGTGTGTATTTTATGCAGGGCAGTAAGGCTACAATAGAACGATACCTTGTTTGTTTCTCCCAATCGGCCCGGTTATTTTGTAAACTGCAGTAAACATTGTAATCAGTTCATTTCTATAACTGCCGGGTCATGATTTTAGAGGAACTGAACTAGTTGCATTAGACATGGCTGCTTCATACGAACAATTCTTTTCTTCTGGACCCGACCTTCCAACTACTAGATGTGTATTTTTGTGATATCGTATTTCGCTGAACCAAAAAGATTCGGAACTATTGCAGCACAGGATCCGCCATTTTGATTTGCTGGGACGCGTCTTCTTCATGAATGATACCCCTTTCTACCCCCCTCTCCTACCCCCCTCTCTTACCCCCTCTCTACCCCGCCTCAGATGACGAATCATGCATTATATACAAATTGTTAACATGTGATTATTCTGCTTGCAAAATTAGCACCGACGACAACGACGAATTCATCATCTCGAAATTAGATATCAACCAGTTGTATTCCCATCCTGGTCAACGCTAGGATCGTGTTCACTGCTTTCTGTAAAATAGACATATACATATCGACTGGTTAACATTCATTGAGGAGGATTTCAGATTGTTTGAAAGACCACCATGGAGCAGTCCATTACCCCGAGTCCCCGCGACGATTCTCGGGTTTGGTAATAGTCTGAACCTACCTGCCATTTTCTCCTGATAACAAAACGCTTGAGTCTAGTTTTTGACAGCGATGTTTCCGGCTTCCTGACGTTATTCTACAAATACAGTGGAACCTGTTAATACGACGAGTCTGGTGAAATTAAACGGGTTTTTGTATTATCTAAATCTTGATTGATATGTTTAGATAGGGTAGCGGAGAAATACTGAAAATCTTCGTAATAATCGTGTCATGTACTTGGTGAAGTTTGAATTATTGATACCTGAAGCCACGGGTGACTCATACACTGTTCACTTTTCAAACGTTTTCTAAAAAGTAAAAAAATATCGCGATCATTAAAACTTCCACCGCACAAAAAAAATTAGACGATGATTCGTGTATTTCGAATAAAAACTCAGTTGAATGGTTACCTGTGATCTTTGATCAATAGTTTAGAGATGAAATCTTTGGCCTCGTTGGAAATGTTATCGAACTCCGGATAATCGAAATTCCATTGACACGACGTAACGTTTTGTAACGTATCCATATCGTGGTCGCCAACGAATGGCGACAGACCCGATAACCTGCACATAAAAAAACCAGAAAAATAGACCGTGGACAGAGGCGAAAATGGATTGTTTTTGCAACTATAGTCAAACCCCGATATACCGCCCACATCGGTGCAGAACGATTTTGGCGGTATAGGGGGTATAGCGGCGTATCGGGGGTGTTTTATTATGTATTTGTATAGGGATGTACATTGAGAAAACCTGGCGGTAGGCGGGGGTCGTGGTAAATAGGAGGGCGGTATATCGGGGGTTGACTGTATATTTTTCTAAAAGAATTTTCAGCAACTTACAAAACATAAACGATGACTCCGATACTCCACATATCGGTGGAATAACTGACGCCTTCGTAGTTGACTATTTCGGGTGCCACAAACTCCGGGGTACCTGCTAGCACCATTAGTTTCTTTTTAGGATTGTACTCTTTCGCTAAACCGAAGTCGATTATTTTCACTCTGTTGCCAGTTCGTGTCAGGCATAGGATATTTTCTGGCTGATACAAAAATAAAACGATGATTATTATTACTGATAAAAATCCGCTATTAAATCAGCGACAAATTATTGCTCTAAAAGTTCCTTTGAAAATTCTCCGTTGTATAATACTAAGTCTGGACGAACACTTTTTGAAAGTGTACTGATAAAATGTCTAATGCCTGTCTGGTGTTTGTAGTTCATTTTCCATTGAAAATGTCTCATGTGAAGTTCTGAACACATGTGAAGTGTGGACGATCAGTTTTTGAAAGTGAAATGTCTAATGCCTTGTGTTTGTAGTTCATTTTCAATTAGAAAAGTCCTGGACACATGAATGGTCACCAGTTGAAATGTATTCACATCGTCCATGTCCAAACCAGCCAATCACATGCCAAAGTTGGCTGGTTCGAGGTTCATTCTCAAGTTGTGATTTGGTCGAATGGTAATAGTGAGTATCAAGGCCTGTGACCAGTATTCACGACGACATGGCGTGTCCCGTATAAGATTCACTATCAATGGTGAACTGACAATCAAACTTACGGGTCGGTTATCTACCATCGTCCTCGCACCTAACCTCTAGCATTTCGCCTATAAGAAGTCTCTCAGTCGCTTTATACGGGAATGATCTCTCGCTCTGAGACCACATACACCGCGATCAGTGTTATAGGCGACAACGTTGTCTTTTGATTTCAATGTTTGATAAATAAAATTCGCTTTTAGGTTTTACATTGGGCTTTAAACATATAAGTAGAAAGTACGTACTTTCATATCTAGATGTAGAATCAATTTGCTGTGCATATAACCAACACCTTCGACGATCTGTTTGCAGAAACATGCGCAAGCTTTTTCCGTCAGAATAAAATCATCGTCGACGACTCTTTCAAACAGTTCACCGCCTTCAATGCTGTTTAGAAATAATAGTTTAATTCATACAAATATAAGGCGTAGGTTTTTTCAGTTTTCAGTAATTAATCATCAATCTATGCATCAATCTATAGAAATCGTACGGAAACTAAAATAAACTCAATTAAATGCTATTTAGTATTTAGAAATTATAGTTTAATTCATATATACAAATATAAGGCGTAGGTTTTTTCAGTAATTATTCACATGCATCAATCTATATAAATGATACGGAAGCGTCCTTGTGACATATTTCTAGAAAATAAAAGAAAAGAAAGGTCTATTCCGAAACTGTAAATAAACTAGAATCAACTCAATTAAAAGTGAAATTCGAAGATAATACGGGATATCGACAAATTCAAGTTCTTGAATTACTCGTTTGATGGCGCTAGTCAGAACCGGAAATCGGAACCTAAATCCTCCATGCTCTAGTTCATTTGCGATGAAAATCTCTCGCTTCAAGTTTTCAATGATCGATATTTTACCTACTATATATCGTCACGTGTAATCCTTTAAATATGGTATTCTACCGCTATGTTGGATATGATAAAACCTCACTGCAAAGGCTAGAAATCACTATAAAGGTCCTAAAATTATCAAAAAACATTTTGCAACGGCTGAAGATGTAAAGACTGGTTGCCAGGTATCACATGGTGGCAGCACTTGACGGCCCAATTTCGATTGTTGGTTCGAGTCCTGGTACTTTTCATATTTTCATTATGAATCTACGAGTGTAGTCCTTCTAAAATCAATTTCATTTCGTAATATTATTTCATATTTATCAGTGTAGTCTGCAATGAATTCACCTTAGAGTCTTGAACTCAACAACAAAGTGATGCCACCCGGCACCAGTCATTACTTCCGTTAGCTGCTTCGAGCGTCATCGCTAAATTTGTGATTTTTGGTAATTTGTTGACATTTCTAGTGATCATTAGCGTTCAAAGTGAGTTTTTATCGAATTCAACACATTGTCAGGATATCATACTTAAAGGATTATGCGTGCCTATGTATAGTAAGTAAAATATCGCTAACTAAAAACTTGAAGCGAGAGATTTTTATCGCAAATGAACTAAAACATGGCGGATTTAGGTTCAAATTTCCGGTTCTGACTAGCGCCATCAAACGAGTAATTCAAGAACTTGAATTTGTCGATATCCCGTATTCCAAGTTAGCCGTCCGGTAATAAACTACTCCGGTAATTAACTTTTAACGTATGGTTTATTCCGCGAGGTTGGAACTCTGTTACTAGGAAACAAAAAACTAAAAACTTACATTTCCAAAACTAGACACATTTCTCGAAGTTTACTAGATGACGCATCGAACGCGTCGTATAGCTGCAGTAATCGGGGATGTTGAAGTTTTTTCATGATTTCTATTTCGTTGATGACGTTTTGTTTCTCGTCTTTGTTACAAACGCTGATGAATTTCGCCGCCAGGAGTCTTTCAGTCGCTTTTTCTCGACATCGTTTCACTTCACCGAACTTTCCGCTGTGGAAAAGTCATGAATTCAGTTTTCGTAAAGCGAAGCTTTATTATGCACGGAAGCCCACATAACAGTTGTTTGAATTGGATGAATCTGGGTTTGAACACTGGGTCGAGATTGATTTGATGACGTCGTATTGAGAGTTAGGATCGGCAGGTGGCCACCTTTTAAGGAAGGGGCTCATTGGTCACACACTACCCTTCAACGAGTTTGTGACCCGCCCCAAGTCAGTAACCTGTCTATGGTTTAGTTTCACATTTCACAAATCACATCATTATGCCCACCCGATTATAAAAGCTTACCACTAACGATTTGGTAACTAACTACCCTTAGCGGCCAATGTATGATGGATGGATGGAAGAAGTGATAACGCCGTATTTTCCCCCATAAATTGTTTTGGTATCAAAATATAAAATAAGTGGCAAGTATTAGCGAGGTATGCTAGTAATGCGACGTATAGGTATGGTGTATACTAATCGAGAACGTATCGTAAACACAGTAGCTGCAGCAGCAGCAGCAGCAGCAGCAGCAACAGCAGCAGCAGCAGCAGCAGGTAGTTTTACCGTGCATCTTCATAGATGTATATGATATATACAGATTTCTACCGAAAAAATGCGCGCGATTATTCTAGAGATATTTATTGAAGAACGATCGATCTACTAACTTCAAACATACCTGCCCAAAAAGTCCATGATATCGTATTCGTCGACTACCCATTGTTTGCTCTTCAGTTGAATGTCCCTGGGCTCAAAAAATTTTATGTCCTCTGAAATACATATGATCGATAATGCGCTGACCCGTGTTATGATGAAATGCTATATTCTAGGTGACTAAGTTGCTGTTGGGCAGTCACTGGTATTTGTGAAAACGAAGGAACTAAAAACGTAGGAACTATTCAATAAATTGCGTTAGAAATGTGGCCGTAGCTTTATATCGTGCAAAGCTTTCGTAGGCAAAAGAAAAACGATGATAAGATTTACTTAAGAGCTTGTAGGTTTGTCAAACCGACTGTGTCATTTCCCTATAGATTGCAGGTTTACCTAATTACAATACGAACAATTGAAGGAGCAAAAGTTTCTCCTTTGTTCAAACTGATGTAGATTGTGTTTACCTTCTAAAGGTTCGGTTTCCTCAATGCGTATACTCATTCTGAAAATGTTGAAAATCCGAAAGTAATCTCCACAAATTCCGAATCTCACTGATGTTGATTTTGGTTTTGTTTATCGGTAAAACTGTTAATCAGCAATCAATATCATCCGATAATGATAATAAGAAGCAGAATAAGCCGCACTAACCTGGATGAAATAGCGTTGTTTTTATACGTTCAGTATCGCAGCTCATTTCACTTGCACCGAGTTTGAGTCAGAGTTGCAGAGAATACAGTTTACTATTTATAAACTGGATGCGGCGGGATAGATACGCAGCGAGTCGGGAGCGAGCACGAGAGAGCGAGTCGGGGGGTTCATTAATCGCGGAATTATCTGGAGATCTGAGTCCGGGGGCATCTGAATTCTTATCCGCGTTGACCGGATCCGATTCGGGCGGAGTCTACTTTGAAAATTTCGAAAACCAGTCTTGCATTTTTTTCTTAGAAATATGACGACAACAAAATTCATCAACAAAAATTAATTAATTTGTTTTTATAGATTTATTTCATGCAATGATCTCTAATACACGTAAATCCCTGAAATATCTATATTTATTGATTTATCTGAATACACATGTTTACACAGCAGACTATATCTAACTGACTCTTGAGACTACAACAACTTGTTTAGCACATTTTATCCAAATCTCGATAATGATATCTATAAATGATTACACTATTATTACACAATGATTCGTCGTTAAAATGATGTAAAAGAACGTACTACACTTATAATAAATACGTGTATCATACTAGTGTTTCTAGAACTGGGGGTGATTTATTCGGGACGGGCGATCCCTCGTCACTGTGCAGCGAACTCAATCCCGTATCGGAGTTCGAATCGTCGTCGAATTGTCGTTTGTCGGCGTTGATCAGTTCGGTCAGTCCTGTCGGGTAGTAATAGTCGTTACGCGAGTTTTTCAGTATCGATTTGATCGGTTTCACTTCGACGCGTTGAATGTTTCGATCGCTGTTAAAAATGTTAAACATGCTGGTCACGTGGTCCTGTTCTTGGATATCGTCGCTGAAACTAACGCGAGGGGGCGGTGAGTGTTGGGTACTGCTGGCTGGGGAGTGCTGAGTACCGCTTGCCGGAGAGTGCTGAGTACAGTTTGCTGGAGAGTGCTGAGTACCGCTTGCTGGGGAGTGCGGAATACCGTTTTCTGGGGAGTGCCGAGTACCCCTTGCCGGGGAGTGTGGAGTGCTTTCGTGAAAATCGATTTCCTTCAAAGATAGACTAGGATGCGAATGTAGATTTTCTAATGATAAATGTCTACTTTTATCGTATCCAAATGTACTATAATTAAGCTGTTCGTTTTCGCTAATGTAATACGTTTGTTGTAACTGTTGATACTTTGACGGTGCTGTAGATACTGAGCCCCCTACCGGCCGGTTTATAAACTGAATTCCGAAGGTCTGTTGGTAGTTGCTATTTTTCGGATGGTCACCGAACCGCTGGTTATATGTGAGTGGATTGTTGTCGGATATTCGATTATAATCGGGAGGAATATTTCGTTGAGGTTCCGTGGAATCATTGAGTTTACTGTTGTGTATGACGTGAACCGACTCAGTCGTGCGTGATTCACTATTCCCAGATTCAGTTACTGATTCTTTCGATTCACTCTGACCGGTCGCGCTTCCGTCCGTCGGGAATCTTCGGACGATTTCGCGTTGAGTGACGTCACCGGACTGAACGAACCAATTAGAACGCGAGAATATCGGAGACGCGGCTCCGATTGGCGGAACTAGATTCGTTCGGTTGGCGATGACGGGATAACTTAGTTTCTGATTTTGAGGCGCAAAACGCGATAAACGGTTATTATTCGATGGAACATTCTCTACCGATTCAGACATTATTTCCCGTCGCTCCGCGCGAGTGTCTACTATTGAAGGCTTTGGTCTTATAGAATGAGAAGGCAAAATATTTAATTTGTCGGGTTGTTGAGCAGTTGTCGCTTGGTCAAATGCAGTCAGTTCATTTACCATGCGACCGTAGTATCGTGATTTCGATTCTAATTCCACGTCACTATTTAGGACATTTTTGTCGACGGAATTGAGTTCCTTTCCCTGAAATTCGCCGACTGAAGTCGCTATTCTTAACTTCTCACGCAGTATTTTAATCTCATTGATATCGCAATCACCGGAACCGGAAGTTATCGGCGAATCGATTGAACCGTTATTTTCTAGCTGGATTTGAAGAGAAAGGTCGTCGATTTTACCGTTTTCCGTCGCGATCAGTTCTTCCACCTGAATTATGCTTTCGCACACTTTTAAGTACGTTTCAAGATCGTCGACTTTCATATTTGGAAGTGCGTCTTCCAGACCCGAACTATCGTCGCTTAGACTTTGTAAATACGAATCCTGTAAATAATTAATTCCTTTTTCGCGCATGCGGTTTACGTGCAAGTTCGTTTCGAAATTCTCGATTTCTTTATCGGTTTTTTGAATACGGTTCAACTGGTCTTGCAATTTGCACTGTTGTTCCAGAACCATGTTCAATAAATCCTCCAAGTTCTGTTGTCGAACGCGCTCTCCTCGAATCTTCTCGGCGTCGTAAAACTCGGTGGCCATTCGTCGACGGTGCTGCCCTCTATTGCGACGACTGCGACCCATACCGGAAGCTGATAGTTGTATTTTACGTATGGTGAATTTGACGTGTCGTTTTTCTGGACCCCAAGCCTTCCAGACTTTAACGATCTTGGCTCTACCTTCCAAAGGTCGTTCGACTTTTCGCCATTTTTCGAATATCATGTGATTGTGTACATCGACGTCGACCTCGTCCGCGTTCAGACCCTCGTGACGTAACAGCGAATATACTATATCGTCGCAAGTCGTTCGTTTCGTTAAACCGGTCATCAGTTTCTCGGAACCGTTTATCCAAACCGGGATCTCACAACCGGCGCCCTCATCCGAACTCATTTTCTCAATTCAATCTGCAAGTATAAAGTAAATTCAAACGTTAACGGGATTCGGTAGATTTACAGTTTACAAACTGGTGTTTGGAAACCATTTAATGAGATAGGAAAGAAACCCCCAAATACACGTGTAATAAGCTTTGATCAATTGGGCCCACCGACTGTTTCACGTCGAGCCCAGCCACCCTCAGTGGAATTTTTCTTATGCAGCTATACAATTTGTTCCACTTTTCTGGTTTTTACCAACAACATTTAGTTTTAACATTTTCGATAAACGACGGCAGCGAGCTCGTGGTGGACAGGGAGTGTTGTTCTAGCTCGACTGAATGACCTGAACGGGTGGTCAATGTTCCCCGGTCTCCCTACTCCGATAGATAGATAGATAGATATTTATCCGATATCTTATCAACACCCCCCAACGAGACTCTGTTTAGTTTTAGAGAACGCTTCCTACGACTGTACCATATCATAGTCCCAAGACTATCTTATCTTACACGTATGTTGTTACAATCAATAAGGAAACGATATAACTTTCTAATCACACGACCTTTAACATTAAGTATCATTATCGTTATTATTCTGATTGTCGCGTTCGTATCATAATCACTACTTACAACAGCGTGGGATATTTGTGAAGTTTTCTCTATAAACGCGTGCAGTGAATGCTTCGACGAGATATTTTTACCGACAGATCTTTCACCGTTAATACAGAATGCCAAATTTGGAGAGGGTGGAATTTTCTGGCGGGACATTATTAGAAGGTAGTATTTTCATCGGCTTTGGTGAGCGGGCTACAACAGGCTTTTCGTTCAACCTGGAGCCAGGTTTGATTAGTCCTTTGAACATTTGTGATCATTAAGCCGTAAAAACCCGGCTCGACTCGTTATCACTGAAATCATATAAAGATATGATTAGCGAAGTTCTGACAGATACAACTATTCACCACAAAGCCACCGTGGTTACGCCTGTCAATTCATAATTAACAAAACAAACTACATTTACGCGTCGTTAGAAAACCACAAAAACCAAAAAGGGTCAGATACTTAAAATAATACGTATATTGATAAGATATCTTACGAATTCGGTGAACAGTTCAATTGAATAGATTGTCAAGCATTTGTTTGGTTTATTATTCGAACTGTCAAAAAATCAGTCAATACATCGGTGCTTCCTTTAAATATATAGTACACGCAGTGCTTGTGAAGACTCATTTGTCTTAGTGGCTTTCGAAGACCATATTTTATTGGCGTCGTGACAAAAGTCATTTAGAATTCCTACGATCGTGATATATCGTACGTGTCATCAATGAATATAGTCAACGCGCGATAGTTCAGCCACCAGATGTGTCTGGAAATATCTCATCAATAAAGAAATGGCATGGGCGAGTTCATGTGAATTGGAAAGATCTGTTTGTCCAGATCGTGGTCACTCAAGCTCAACGCACACGACGCAGGTAAACACGAAAACAGGAAACAGAAAGAAATATGTTTCCAGCCTTTCCTGTGTCGTGTGCCTTTATACGAGAAACAGGGTTTGTTACTGATATCAAACAGATTCTGCGTTTCACTGCGTCCTGTGGGCTCCAGATCTCGTCACACGTACGACCTCATAAGCACAATTCTTCCAAAATTGTGTCCATCCTCCAAGTCACATGTGTTAAGTACTTCACGAAACGAGTAGTACTATATAGGTTCACTATTTATTTGACGCACGAGCTTTCGCTTCTAATGTCTAAACATAAGACATTAATGTCTCTTATGTTTTTTTCTAAACATTAGACATTGAATCGGCGCACTTTCAAAAAGTCGATCGTCCAAACTCCAAACTACAATGTCTATAAAGGGTGTGGTCCTGGGCCGGAGAAAGCTAATTTGTTACCAGTGATATCGGTGTCATATCGAAACGACGTTGTAAAAACCGTTTGTACATTACTCGCTTACAGCATTTCTTTTCTCCTATTCCTCAAACACAATGCGGCGCAGGTTTTTCTAATGATAAATGGGACAGTACGATCTAAAGTCAACTGAGACCTTACAACGAAATGTCAACAAGTTTTTCCATTTCGTGCTGTGCGGTTTTATTAGCCGTTCTTTTACGTATTGACGATTTCTTTTTCATAGCGCATGTAATTCGAGACTTTCATTAGGATTACGACCACGTCGGAATTAAATATATCATGTGACAAGTAATTTTTATGAGAGCGCGTAGGTCTGGATATAGACTGTTGGCTTATTTACGATGAGACATAAAAAACCGAAGACAGTTTAATATGTAGAGTTTATTAGGAAACCGTAAGAATCGTGACACGTCAATCGTATATTAGTCTTTTTTTACTACTACTCGCTACAAGAGAATTTCATTTTGTCTTCGTTCGTTGTTAAGACTTTCTACATGCACAAGTCGCATGCTAGTGAAAAGAATCATATGCTAGACAATAGATATCCACAAGATAATCGATATGATAAACTGAGTGTCTCAGAAAATGTGTTACCAAAGCTTTAAGATTAATTGTTCATCAACTATAATGTGAAATTAATGTTTTTGGAGGGTAAGGTTGGTAGACTTGTATGTGAGTTCTCAATTCGTGCTGGTGGTATTTTGAAATCCCTGGATTTTACAATTATCCACCAGAAAAATATCACGAGAAATGAAATCAATGTCTCAAATGGCAGGTGATCATCTGCATGGTTTTGGTTCCAGTCAATTTTCATATGGCCATTCATAAACAGTCCATCCGCGAGCAAACATCCAGATCTACCAACCTTACCCCCCCCCCCCCCCCCCCAGAAAAAAGATCAATTTCATTTAAAGTATAGTATTTATAGTATTTCCTTCAACCTTCAGCATTTATTCAATTCAACACTTTGACTAAAGTCACCTTCAGGAATATTCATTAAGCGCGGGATCCTCTATATCAAGCTTTCGGCGAACCTTATAAATCTTCACGCATTATTATGTTTGATTCTTAATAATTTGAACGATAGCGAAAAAATGAAAACTACGTAATGAAAATATAAGTCGACGAGCAAATAAGTACCGGGATCAGTGTTGTTCAACTAAAGTTGGTTAAACTTAAACATTGCATAAAAACCGAGGTAATCATATATGTTTTAAGGATACACTTGTTCCGATTATGAAGTTTCTCTGTAAATATTCAGGTAATCTAAACTAATAACGAAGCAGCCTCGGGGTCAAGTCAGACCCATCCCTCCCCCTAAAAAAACCATTTCAATGTGAAAATACAAAACTGATATTGATTCCTCATAAGTGACACGAAATAAACTAAAATCATGAATATGCGGCTTGTCATTCTGCCAGATATGCCAGATAGTCCCCAGGGTTAAATAAAGGTTTTTCTCAACTCATTCAAAACCGACGTCACCGAAAATACTTACCAATCTTCGACATCACTCGTCACTGAATTCAATAAGGTATTTTTGTGCTCTCAAACTGAATATTATCCTGTCTAAATCATCGATTAAACTGCGTGTTTATGTGTACGGAGCGCGCGAAAACAATTATCACAAAATACCACAATATTTATACCGTTTAACTACGAATACTATACCGTAATAAATACAGGGATATTATTACATTTTTAGTTCCAGCCCAATGATATCCAGGGACTTCTTCACACAAATACCAGTCCTGTCATACGATCTGAATCCGACGTGGACATCCGTACTAAATTCACAGAAATTCACGGATAACTACACGTATTTAAATCCGAGTCATAAACTCCGTTTAAAACGAATATAAATTATTAATCCAATGATTTGTTTCTATTGACCGTCATTTGAAACAATTATAGACGTAAACAAAATGCTCACTATACTAACTAGCTATTGACGTTGATTTCGTGAAGTGGTTATTACAACGTTTTACGAGAATGTATTGAAACGATTTCGGATTAAATCCAACACATTATTATATATATGTTGTATGTATAAATCATGAAAACGTGTTCGTCAAAGCCGATCTGCGTTCAAAACATCGGCTCTTCATAAATAAATCAAGATTTTTAAATGATTTTCAAATGTTAACAACATACGTTGTTCGCGAGCTAGGGAACGATAGTGTCCGTGTTTTGAATTAGTAACCGACCCGCTTTATTAGTCACCGTTCGATAATTTGAATATGAAATTCTATCGACAGAAAAAGCTATAACAACGTTTTAATGTTGAAAACTGCGTATAGAATAGTATATACCGTGGCTCTACGGTGAAGTAGCATCCTCGTAAAAAGGGCTCTTAAAAACGTGTATAGATGTATACTTCAGAAAATAGCTAAAAATGCACTGAACGCGGAAAGTATGCGGGCTTTAAAACAATTATCGATAGACTTCGTATCTCTATGTGAAATTGTCTCTTATTTGAGAAAAAAGTTTGCTGTTGAAAATGTGAAGCTCTAACTACCGTTTATTAAAAGTGAAATAGGATATCAAAACCGAGAGCCTATAGCCACCAATCTCAAGGTATATTCGCACCAGACCAGACATTTCCTTAAACATATTACTTAATATTCTATAGGATTAAAGGTTTAACAAGCTGCGAAAAACCAGCGTGATTCCCCGAGTTATAGCGGATATAATCCTGTAGAATGGTTATCGGTTTACAATCAGTGTCATTCAGGAATTAGCGAGTATTATTTCAGGATTTGAAGCAATAATCAACGTGGATTATTGAGGATTAATGACCATTTTAAGTTCAAGTTAAAATTATCGAACAAGCAATGAATTATTGAAAGAGAGAAAGAAATGTAGTTGCCGAGCAAGCCTTAAAGCCGCCATCGCGATCGCCCAGTAAAAGGAGAATGGGAATTGATAAATTCCGTAAATTTAAGGAGAGTTTAAACGAGTAAGTTGGAAAGTTCAGAAGAATGAGCAATTTGTTATTCCTAGTTCAGATGATACATAAATCGCAGTTTCTATACGCAATTTACTCGTCGAAGGGGACTGGGCAATAATACACGACACAGCCCCTGCCTGCACGACAGCCTGCCCGCCCGCCTGCCTGCCCGCCTGCCTGCACGACAGCCTGCCCGCCCAGACATTCTATTATTGACAAAATTCATACCTAACGGATCATTATATATTTTTAATAAACCGTATATATTCAGGGCGCCAATGCGTTCCTGTTCAAAGCCGGTCTAATTTTCTACGCCCCCACAATATTTTTACAATTCAAACGAATAGACCCCTAGCACAAAGGAGTCCTTAACGAGCGTTAATTCGCAAAAGTAATTGAAGTTGTATTTGCGCATATTTCGAATATTCTTATCTCTGGTCAAGTTGTGTGTATGCCATTGAGTCGTGCATGTACCGTATAATGACAACAAATACTGTTCGGTTTCCTAGAACAATAAGTTAAAGTAGATCCGAATGGTATTAGAGAATACCTCAGAAAAAAATAATTACGTTTTACAAATTTAGTATTTGACCGTAACGACGGAGATTGACGGAAAGCTCCTAACATTTTACCTAACGTTTTGAAAGCTCCTAACGTCCTACCTACCCCCCCCCAGCCTGGCGCGGAAAGCTCCTAACGTCCTACCTAACCCCCCCCCCCCCAAGCCTGGCGCGGAATTTTCGACTCATGCATGGAATTATCAACTGAAAACAATGCATTTATTTTATCGGTTTAAGGTCGACCTAAACATACGATGTCAGGAATGATAATTAACTACTTCAATAGCATAAATACATCTCTGTCTCGTCGAAAATAATTAACCGCGATATATAATGAGAAAGGTTAAAAAAACCCGTGGAAGAGACTGAATATTTGACATATTTCATACATCAGATGGTCGAGCGTCGTGTGAGCATGACTTCATTCAAGTTCACCGGGGGTAGTTAGTTTCTTATATGCTATATACAAAGAAAATCCCACAATAATAATGAAAAGTCTGAAAATGTTTCCTTGGGCTATATAGTTATAGTTTATTCAACGTTTCGTAAAAGAATTTAAGTTAATGTTTTGATCAGTTGAGTTATAATTTGCTCTTTCGATTTTTGGAAAATGTTCGATCCTAGGGTTGATTAGATTTTCAAGACGGCATAACGCGAGTTCATCTCGGCGTTAACCAAATCGTAAAAGAGAAATAATCTTACCGTTGCGTACCGATCGTTTTTCAAATTCTTTTTTTTCAAATTTGTTGCCTTTTCAGATACAAATCTTCGTGATTAATCCTTCGATCGCAGAAAAAAAATGTCAGGATCGTCAGGAATCAGTATTCAACGAAAGACGACCATCCCTTCGATACTTAATAATCGCCTCACTAAACAAATATTTGATGGCTGACTTTTGTCTTAGGAATGTGTGAGTCCGAGTGTAGTCGCTTGTGCACGTATATAAACTGATTACTATATATGCGAATGATTTACGTTAAATACTTAACAATTACTCACGTAACGTCACCGACACCTCTGTGACAAGGCGAGTCTTTGTTTTCTAATGTCAGAATTAGCATAGCTCTAGTTTCGTGCATTGTTTCCGCGCTCCATGGCGCGTATCGAGTTGTGTTAACGGTGTTTTTATGCTCTTTTCTCGAGTTGTTTTTGCGGCACTTTTCTGAGATGAAACTGTCGACGAATATTGAAGAAAAAACCCCTATTTATGAAGAGAATGAGAATTTAGTGACGTTTCTTCAGACTCAATTGTATCGGACATTTTCAAAACTAACGGCCAAATATTCTATCAGTTTTGAATACGGTCCATAGAATTCAGCCGAGATTTTGCTTCTTTTCCATAATTTTCAATCGAATTATTGACTAAAGTCGCTTGCCGCGATGTAAACCAAGTCCCACACTATTTAACTTATCAGTAACTTATCGTAATTGATGTATTCAGACGATATTTCCGTAGTCATTTTTTTCGATTCAAAGGAAAGTAAAGTGACTCGAATAAAAAATCCAATCGCAATCGGCCGCCGCTGTTTCCACTGACTCATACGGCGGTACATGATGTTTATTTACATAAATGTCATGGCAACAAATTATCACGATGGAGTAAGAGACCTTTTTCAGTTTGTAGTAGCGTAACGGTAATGATCGATTCTAGGGAAATTACGAAAGGCCGGGTATATTCTTTCTTTCGATCATAGCTATTTTCCTAATAAGTTTTCTACCGCAAGTCGATCGTTGTCATTTGAGATGCAGGATTAGATTTAGACTTCAATTCTATGCGATTGAATGACTGAGAATTAGCAGTCGAATAAACTCTCACTATTTCATGTAAACTGCAGGATATTGATATATTTATAGTAGGATTATCAATCTTACTGATTAACAAATCTTAGAACAATTGCAAATTAATTGCAGTTACCACCAATCGCAAATTACTGGTCCCAAAACCGGAGCTGGACTGCTGAATTAACCATTTATATGGGGTAGAATATAATTTCCCAGAAATTTTCGAAATCGAGAGAAGGGGGTAGTCGTTTAATATTCAAATCGAATCACACTTCTAAATACCACTTACGTACTCGGGGTACTTGTAATTGGCCCGAAAGTTCGGATATAACGCAATTCAGGTCAATAACGTCCGACAGATAACCATATGATAATCATACTAGAAATTGAGGACTTTTGTAAATAGAATATTTCCTACACGGTGACTATATATAAACGTTAGATGTTTACTTATACCCGATATTTGATAAATATTGGTTTCAAGATATCATATATGATAAAAGTACAAACAGCACGTTTTTGAAAATGGTTTCACGCGTTTCAATTCGCTTATATCAACACCTGATGTGTACGGTTTATGTGTGTGTGTCTTTCCGAAAGTTGAATCTCTAAAATAGAACCACAATTTAGTTATTAACTTTGCTATGTTTATATTCAATTTCACACCGCTATCACAACCCACACAGATAACATACACGACCCAGTTCCGTAGTTGTGAGAAGGAAGTTAACTCTGAAGTTAGTTAATTTTCTCTGAGTCAAATCTTAACTCACAACTGTGGAACTGGATCCTGAATCGCAGACACAAAATATAAGAAAATTTAAGTCATTTTCTAACTGTTATTAGATTGATTCATTGTCATTCTTATAGTGGGATTAAAAGGGAAAATCGCGAACCTGAACTCAACCAAGATATTTCATCAATTGTCGGATTTTCATTTTTTGAACTCCAATAGTTTCGTAATATAGAGTCATTTTGCAGATGACGTCACTTATAGCTACTAATTTTCATTTGATTTAATTTCTGGGGCCTCATTCATGTATCAAACTTCATTTCAAAGAACTTGTATATGAATAAATATCGTACGAATGTTATGTCGTATGAGTAAATTCGATTGATATCTACTCTCTCTGTCGCGAGGAGCCCCCCGACTAAACACGCTGTATATAGTGTAAGTTAGCTCACAGTTTGAAACGCTTTGTTTCCTACGTGTTTTATACCCGAATATCAAACATAAAACGCTTAAAGATTTTTTTTTTCAGGGTTTATTTTTATCTCGGGACAGCAGCTGCCACTGCGTGCGAATCCGTTATACAATTCCTCCTATTAGTGTTAGGATGGCATCTTATGTCAGGGGAGGATCAAGCAAAATTGTAAGGCGGGAGTTGAGAAAAAAATAGAATTCTCGGATTAAGCAGCCATGGTAGAGCGCGCTCTGGTCCCAGCCTCGGTATAAGATAGTTTTGACCAAAATACACCCGAATGATGCAATTTCTGAGAGGATGAGATGATATGCCAAACTTGCAGGTTTTAACGAAATGCTAAAAATGTACCTTAAATAATTAGCTGGTAATTAAACACTTTTGCTTGTTATTAGCTTAGAATTGAGCACTTGTAATTCGATATAACCCTTGCTGTATGCTGTATGTAGATCTGTAGTTTTATTCATTTTGATTCACTGATATTTCACCTGATGAGGGGGAGGGGGGGGGGGGTTCGTGTCAATCTGTGAAATAAGGTTTATATTTTTATCATTTCTGTGGATATTTTGTAACCCGAAATATCTGCCTAATATTTAACGAAATGTACCTCGATAAAAAGCACGACCTCATTGTGAAAGCAAGGGTCCGGCCCCCAGAGGACTGACCCCCGAAATCCTCCGCTGCACAATGTCGACGGATTTGATTATTTTGAAGTCTGTTTATTTTATGTGTGTAACTGCTGTCAAAAAATAACTTACCGCATTTATTCAAGTAATAAACATTATTCAGGCAGATAATCCGATCGGGTTGTTATAATCCGATTCGACCATCGTCACATTTATACATCCCGATATAGAGCGTAAATTCCCTGTTCCACGTTTGTGGAAGTCGCAGTCCGGGTCTGAGTCGTTCGTTCGTTTTAGATCCACCAGTGAAACTACCGCGAGTAAAAGTCACCTGATTAGAGCACGGATATGCGAGGTGCTACTGATAATCGCTGTTGTGGTGTGTATGTGTATGTCATTGTGTCGCGTACCGGCCGCCGCCGCCGCCGCGCATGCGCACCGTCTGTATAAATAAACACATGGCGAGTTCTGTGTTTTTTTTTTGTTCAATGCTAGTTTTTGACAGAGGTACAGTTTTGTGTGTGCTCGATCTAACGGGCGTTTGTAAAAAGGAAAAAAAAATACTCGAAACCTCCTCGTTATTTCTGGGTCAAGTGATTTCGAGAATGTTGAAATTTTTTTTTTTACAATTCCATCATTGAGTATTGAGAGGGCTGCGAATTGTAATCATTCAAAAATCAATACAGTAAAATCTACGATGATGATTTTAACGGGAATGGCCCGTGCACAAATTGACGGTAACTAGAAATATATATAACTGAGATCCCAAAATATTGTGAACGTACTCCCTCAAACACTTCCTCCTTTAATCATAAATCGTTTTATAACTTATAACTTTTCGATCTCAATTTCCCGGAACGGCGGAAATATTTTACAACTTAATGCTCCTCGCGTTATTGTATACTACAAATAATCGTAATTCATGTATGAAATCTAGTTTTTTCTTTTCGAACTCAGGCTCTAAAGATGTGTATAATTCTACGTAACTTGTTCCGTTATATGTGAAAATCTTCATAAAATGTGAAGGCGTTTTTTTTTCAAAATCTAAATGATTTACATTGAACGGTAAGGACGTGTCCGCTTTATTCTATTAGCCACAATTGAATAGAAACAGTTCGCGACGTTACTTGAGATATTGCATAAAACTACATGACAGTTGATTAAGTGGATTTCGATTCTTAAATTATTCTGCTTGTCTGCGCCGCGACTATAGAATAAATCATGAAAAAGCTCGTAATATTCTCTCATATACCTGTACAATAAACTGTGTTTCAATTAAAGAAAGTTTTAATAGATTTTTCTACGTAGAGCGAAATAGAAAAAAAACAACAACTAAAACGCGTTTTATTTCAATTAGCGCGTCGGCGCGCAATGCGAGCTGAATAGAACAGAACAGATTTTGAAAGCTTTCGCACAAATAACCGTCTCTTTCGTGAGAATCGAGTGCATTAGAGAGTTTTCAAATAAAAACTCAATTGATCAAATTGAATTTCATTCATAAGCGAATGGCTGGAGCGAGCTTGAAAAAGGCGACCACTCGACTAGTGACTATATAACTTGTTTTTTGTGGCTTTGTAGTTGAAGATGTCTCAAGATGTCGCTAATGTCCTTTAACAATTCGCGCCTAAAAGGCTGTAATTTGCGCGGTAGAAAAAGCCATGATCCATATTCACTTTCCAGGGTATGACTTCGAACCCTGTCAGCGCCACTTTTAAAATTTGTCATATATTTACCGGGTCAGTAGATAACAGATTTAAGCGATAGAGCGCCTCAGAGACACACAACAGCTGTTTCAGAACCATACATAATAATTATTCATTATATATCGGTGTACCGATAATGGTAATATATATAGAGTCCTGGTGGGTTTCGGGCCGCTGGATACAAGCAAATAAAACGCCCAGTATCAAACAACCCCTGGTCGAAATATGTGGCCCCATTGTTCTTTGAAGACCCCCAATGTATAGACCAGACTTCCTGGTATTTCATTTCGAGTTTTCACCTTCACCGACTCGAATTGAAATACGCAGAAATTGGTCAGACTTTAAGAGTATTTTGAGCTCTGAAAATAGGTAATTACTCTCAGGTAGTCTGCCTATAAAAAAGACCGTCGAAATATTATGACAAAAATTGTTACTACTTATATTTGCTTTTATTTATTATCACAGATCATGTAATCTACATGCATTTAGAGTGACACGCGGCCATCGTTTCGAAATTGTTTTCGTTTGCTTGACATCCGCCATAGATGAATTGCTCGCATTGACCGTGAGCTTTATTGAAGTAGAATCGCTGGAAGGCTGCTTTACACGGTCCAACTTTCATCGGTTGGTTGCAGATCTCTGAGAAAGCTTGCGTCTCATATGCGATCTATGGAATAGAAGAAAGTTGCAAAGTACATATTACATACACAGGGTCGTCTTTATAGACAAAGCCAGGGTCCGGTTTTATAGACTGGTGTTACCTTTAACCCGGGGGTTAACTCAATTCATTATCAATTGAGTTAACCAACAGGTTAAAGGTAATACCAGTCTATAAAAGCGGGCCCTGGTGTCTTATAGCAGCAGCCTTACCGGTTGTCTCTTGGCCACCGACGGGTTGACCATAGTGAAACCAAGACGTTTCATATGAATTGTTTAAGTAACATATAACAGGATTAGATCCAGGAATTTAGAATAGTTACTTCCTAGGCCTAGTTGTCAACGCATTATAGAATATTCATACAAAAATTTTGAATTACTTACAGAATAGAATTGAATTATTGTAAAAATATTCCATCTACTTACCATAAACAAAGCAAGCGCCAAGAAAAATAATTTCGCCATGTCGAATTTGTGAGCTTTTTCGTGGTAATAACGACGAGTGAAGAGACTGGTGGTTATTGTATGGCCGCTATAGACTGTTGTGTGTATATATAATCAGTTATCTCTTCATATTGTAAAATCCATTTAGATTACGGTCGGGTGGACGGACGGGGAACCACGTGGCTGATGCATTAAAACATTTCCCGTAAATGTATTATTAATCACTCCCAAACTCGTTATCTTCGACTTTCACTTAAATGTCCATTTGAACGAAATGAATAGAATTCAAATCTACGGAATCGAATCAATTAACGTTTTAGGACGAATTGATTTTTAGATATTTCTTTTTAATTTAGTTGGTTCTATATAAGTTTAAAACTCACTAACAGAGATGGAGAATAGAGAATTTAAAAGTTTAAAAAAAGGAATTTCATTTATCAAAATACACGACGTTTCGAACTCTGATTTCGAGATAATCGTCAGATGTAATAGACCTAGATCAGTCAATTTCGCATTTCGACGAGAACCTTGTTTTCATAGCGTCTGGTGTAGTCGTTTTTCTGACAGGAGATGCTCGACGTTTCGGAATCTGACCGGGGTCTCTCGTCAGATGGTTATTTCGAAATCGAAATACTGCATTGTATTACAAAATCCGATTTGATTTTATGCAAGTTCACCTACTTACTTTTTGATTTGGGTCGATACTTTTTTTTAAGGATGGTTATGTTGAGTTCAACGCTAAGTCAAGAGGCAATTTGCAAGTGCGCGGTTGTCAACGAAATCTTCAGGTCTCCGCGACGAGGTGTTGATTCTTCTTTCGGTATTTGAAAATAGATTCGATTTAATGCGCCTATATTCTGATTAAGGCAATGAATAAAATTTCGTTTATTTTGTAATGAACTATAGGCCTATTTAACGACTCTTTATTTCATTTTTGATGAATTTTGATAATTATTTTTTGAAGGATGTGCATTACATCATCGATATATCGAGGCTAGACTGGTTGCCATTCAATTCAAATATCGATATATTCAAAACCAAAAATATCTTACATCTATCCTTGATATTTTATAGTTAAATCATTCGTTGTCGACACTATAACGCGGTTTATTTTCCAAGTCGTCAATAAACCTTGAAATTAGTTTTTGTTTTTGTATCCTGTCCTCAAAAATTGTCGGAGTGAATCCGAAACGTCTCTGAAATACACTATTCGACTATTTTCGAAAAACTATTCGTCGATCCGAGAAGGTTCAAGGTTTATGTGTTTAACGCTCCCAACTACTGATTTGAATGTTTATATGTGGGTCGATTAAACTCACGACTGAATTGCTGAAGTAATCGGGTTAGGTAAACAACTGTATTATTATCATTTTGTGCGTTGGCAAAGAAAGTTCAATCTAATTCGACTACATTTTCATTGTCTTCAATTTAAAAAAAGAAAAACGAATGTCAGACTTTAAGCTGGTGATTGTGTACGTGGGAAGTTTCCCGAACATTTCATGCTCGCTTGCCAGGGGTCCGGTATCGCTCCCCCAACTCGCCGCAAGTACCCCCTGACCTCACGGCGCGCGATTTCATTACTGGCGATTTTGCGCATGACGTCATATTTATATCAACTTGCGAAATACTTCCCTGTTCGCTAAAACGTTCGCTGATTGGTCCATTTAACTGCAAATCCAACAGAAGCCTAATGTCGCTTGTCACAAGCGCTGTGATTGGCTCGACTGGATTCTGGTCATCTAGTAACGACTCCAACGACTCGCGATGTCAATGGGTTCGGGGAACGGCTTTAGCGTAGTGGGTTCGAATCCCTTGACGGGTGAAGATAGAATAATTTTGACTGCGGCAATCGAGGGTTCCACGAAAATGCTGAATGTTTTGACGTAATCGAAATAACACGGGAACTCATTTAGAAGTTTTATTTTATTTAGTACGATGATATTTTCTTAATAGAGACCACATTCCGCAATTAGAGAAATAAATAGAGGGATAAGTTCGTTAGCCATAGTCATAGTCTCAATGCATTTAATACCTGGAGGTGACCAACAGTGCCTTGAAGCCGAATGCCATCTGTACGATACTAGCTAAAAATATGGCAAACGACACAGCTATAGCAACAATAGCTGTAATAAACGATGCGTTCCAGACGATTTCACCATCACTCCATGCTCCTTCAGAGTTTAAAAATGACGAGATAATGATATAAATCGCTGTCGCTAACAACGAAAACTGGCCAAAAATAATCGCGGCAATTGTAGAACCTGGTTTCCTGGTTTTACCCGCCACGATTCCCAACGCTCCCGTTATCAGATATACTATAGCATACGCCAGCGGTGCCAAGAGGGAGCATCCAAAATCTTCTCGTTTAAAGCAACGATATTGATATTCGTAGTAGCCACCGTAAGCCATTATCGCAATACCAAACAACAGAATGGTGATACCAGTACCGAGGATACGATTATGAATCGTATCTGTATCGGTTTTCTTTCGTAACGGCGTGCTCTCATCATCTGTTCTGTAGTGGAGATATTGCGTCGATGAACTGGTGTTGTACGCCGGTGGAGGCGGTGGTGGCGCCGGAGGAGGCCCCATCGAATTCACCGATATTAACGATACCTATATGAAAGTAAAACTGAATGTACACGTGTGAATTTAACACCGAGTAAGAACACTGTTCAATTAGAGGACTTCCTCGCCATCGTCTATACGTGTTTTGGCGCCCCTTAACCTATATTGGGCACCTATGGTTGACCGGTAAAAAGTGCCCCTTTTCTTGGAATCTTCCGGAATTGTGCCCTTTAAAATTTGTTCACCGTATCGGCCCATTACAAGTTGCCCTTTTATTTGTTCCTTTTACTTTATGTGCCTTTTTTATTGGATATGGTGCCCCTTTTTATCTGACTACACCAATCTTGATTGATTTTACACAAAAATCTACGACTTTGATTTAAGCGCATTTTGGAAATTCACATTGCCCCCCGGAAGGCATGGAAGGTAAGCTGGACCCGCCCCTGGAAATTTACGATTATATGTTCCGATTTAAACAAAAAATTATGTAAATTCAACCGCCGATCACACAACTATCATATCTACACTTCGATTTTCGATTTCAAAATCAAACCCCTTATTTCTCTCCCGGTAGGGACATCACGTTAAAAAAAATCCAATCAAATCTACCTATCAAATGAGAGGGTCAATCCCTTTTTTGTGATTTGGCTCATTTAGTGAAAACATTAAAAATGAACTGATTCAACTTCAAAACCTAATTCGGAACTGGTAACTGGTACTGAATTACTGATACCGCAGATCTTGACGACGTTGGTTGCAACTGATTTCACTTAAATGATATACTTACAAAGTTTCTAGCCCAAATTTACAATCTTCCAACAAAATCTCATGGATTGAATCCAGCTATATCGCTTTATAAGTATAATACTGTACTTACGTGTTGACGATGAGTTTGTTATGATCTGCCTCTATGGGCGTAGCGTGTCTGACAATATGTTATTTACGTCGCGGCTCAATCAACCCATGTGTCACAAACCCACAACAACTAAAAAAATTCTTGGGCCTGTCCATATGTGAACACTTCCTTCGTAACAGCTGCGTATAACACTGATTTTTACGATAAAGATTCATGGCATTGGGTGTATTCAGCTTCCATAAAAAATAAAGGAATTGATATATGTATATATATACATATACATATATACATATTTGTCTATTCGATGTTTGATAGGAATTCACGTAATCAGTAAATAATAACAGCCACATATTCTGGGGTGGATTCGATCTGACTATATATAAACCGCAGAAGTATTCTGGACTCTATCCATAGATCAGCTATACCTCGATCCGTCGTATGTAGAAAATGAATTAGAGATTTTCTAGGGAAGACGCTACTCTCTTGTTACACCGTTCTACCTCATTCTCCTAGGCAGGGATTCGAACCTGATGGCATCGCTACTCTCAGCCACGGTACGAACCGTACCGCGGCAATCTCAATCTCGTCAGGTTCGAATCCCTGCCGGGGGTGAGGATGTGTCCATGTAAGCCAGAAAAATCTCATATTCTATCTTCTGACATATGCTGACATAAGTCTTTTGTTGTCAATAATAATTATGCAGAGCAAAAACATATAAATAGGTCATTATGTTCATTTTTTGGTGTCATTTATTGTTGTCTTTCAATTTTTATGTGGCCCAGAAAACGTGCTCTTTACAAGCCTATACGTGGTAATTAATGATACTTAATCCCCTCAAATCTCAAACACATTTATTTAGTGTTTCCAGCACGACCTGGGACGAGTATCTAAAACTGTATCTGTTTCTTATGGTTGCGTGTGTCCGCCTTATGTAAGACTTAGCATATTTTTAAGTTACCGGTGACACTATTACATTAAAGAAGCTAAGTATGTGATTTGTCAATTATTTTCTAGTTTCAACAGCTTGTTTATTTTGTTTTAATCTATCTATTAATGATCATATTAATCTAAAGTAGAAAGCATTATAAACACAAGCTACAGTGCTAATCTCTGAACTTATTTATCTAAAATATAACATTCTTTCTTAGTCTTGAAACGTACGCCTTGGCTTTATCATCAGCTACCTACCTGCTACTATAGCTGACTCGTTGCGTACGGTAGTCAAAGGTCAGCATCTTTTCTGCTTCAGATTCAGATTCAATTAATACCACCATGCAATTATTATGATTCTTCTCTTGATCAATGCTTATTGGCATTTTGGTCAATAAAATGTTGGAGCGCTATAAATATATTAATGTCCTACCAAAACAGTGTGCATGAAAATCACTTTTGCAATTGGAACTTCAGGGAATTTGACAACATTCCGGATTAGAAACTCTTTATCGGGTATTCATTTATGTGCCGTAAAATAGTCTGTGACGGAAAAAGACTCAGTTCCACGTTGTGAGTCGGTTAGGGTTAAAATCTTGGACTTGATCCTGTAATATAAAAGGAGAATACATAATTTCAAAAACAAATTGTGCTTTACAATGTACCACGAACCCTCAGTCTCCATCGGTTAGAGTTCGATGTCAATTCCTAGTGAAATGTTAACAACTCGGCAACTCCGCCTGATAATCACATATTTACTGACAGTTTTAATCATATTTCACGTTAGATGCAATAATGGAGTACGACCACGACGATACTGATGAAACGAAGGAAGGAGCAAATTTCGAAGATGTGTTGCGAATAGTTGGTAATACAGGACGATTCCAGTTGCTCGTCTATATTTTCTTTTTGTTCATGGAAGCCGCGGCCGCTTCTGTGTTGATGATATTCGTATTTGATTCGATAAATCCGGGTTTTGTTTGTCCAACTTCGAATATCACATCTCTACTGAATAACGGCACAGGCGACGATCTTCCGACCTCGACAAACGAGACCACATCAGCGCCGCAGTGTCAAGCGAACGGACAACCTTGTGCTGGATATGAATTCATCGGGCCACGAATTACAGTTGTATCGCAGGTAAACTCACGAGTTCCAGCGCCCTCTTCTAGCTCTCCTTCCTGTTGGCTGCCGATCAAACTATCTTTTTTATTAAATGTGTCAAGAAAATACTCTACAAATCCATCTAATATTTTGCCCCTCAACTGTGCTTGTGCAACGTAATTCAGAGATAATGCCACATTTTTCGGAAGAGCTGGCGTTTCGGTAGAGATGGCGTCCATGGAACTGTTTCTGTTTTTATATTTTTAGTTTGCTCTTGTTTGTGAAGAAACTTACGCCGTTAAGATGGCGCAAAGTGTCGCGTTTGTTGGTGTCCTAATCGGTGCTGCTGGCTCTCAATTCTCAGACCTATTCGGCCGCAAGAGAACGTTGATTATCATCTGGCCATTACTAATGGTGACTTGTGTTTGTCAGAAATTTACGATGAATTTCCCGATGTTTATGGTTATTCGGTTTCTTAGTTGTGTTTGTGTAGGTAAATAGTCATCCATAAATCTGTATTAGATCATAAAGATCTCAAGTTTTGATCAAGTCTTCACTATATCATATCAGCAAGTTTATGGTATCCTCTTCTTAATTCAGGTCTGAAACTAACAGTGACGACATGTTTAACGGTCGAATATTTCGGGCCGTTTTGGAGATCTGTGGCCAGCTGTAGAATCGGTTTTCAATGTGGTGAACTAATCGCTGATTTATTCGCCTTTCTGTTGACTGATTGGAAAAATTGCGCCCTAGCAATCGGTCTGTTTAGCGCACCGGTCTATCCTATATTCATACTGTAAGTAAAAACATTCATACCTCCTGAATATAGCCTAAGACATCATCGATCTTGAACCTCGGAACTCTCGCAGGACCATTACATATGAGTAGTTTCGAGGCAGTCTGTGTGACGATGGTTAGCATTTTGATATATTACGCTGAAATCTGAGGCAATTGGCACTGTGCCAAGCAGTTTACAGTATGATAATTTCCATTCATTCCAAATGCTCTGTCGTTTTCAGCCATTCGATTTTACATCGACTGTACATTTTATTTTAGGCTGATTCCAGAAAGTCCTCGTTGGTTAGTACAAAAAGGTCGAATAGATGAAGCTTATACAAACCTATGTAAAATTGCGCGATGGAACAGGAAACCTAAACCGGATATTGAAATGGTTAAACGAATAGTTCCTGCTGATGATAAGAGATATAATTACAACGTTTTACATCTGTACTCGACGAGGAAATTAATTAAAACGTCTCTGATTGTTCAGTTTTCATGGTAATCAATTCTTCACATCAAACTCTACAGTCTCAAACTCACTATTATCTTGATACTATTTGTGAATAATATGTGCGTCTCAATATTGTAGGGTGGCTGTAGCTATTTGGACTTATGGTATCGCATCACAGATGTCAACATTAGCTGGAAGTGTCTACATCAATTTCGCCATTTCTAAGATTTTGACCATAGCCACGCGATGGGGTGTGATTTTTGTACTGAATTGGTAATATATAATTTTTAGCCCAATTGGAAACACTTTTCAAGCGGGTTCCTGAGCTTCATATTAGTTTTCTTGTTTCCGGTAGGTGCGGCAGGAAAAAAAATTTTATTGGTACTTGGATTGTGATGGTGATCTTGTTAATGGTAATAATAAGTTTAGATTTAAGCGGCGTCTCAGCGACGAATCGTCTTCCCGTGTCCTACATCGCTGCTGTCACTGATTCGATCAGTAATTACGCCTGGAGTTCTGTGTTGATGCTCTCTAGTGAATTGTATCCAACATTGATCAGGTTCGTTGACTTTAATCACAGAAACTTTTACGAAACGCTTGTTTCAAAAATCTCTCACAAACCACATCCAGGGAGCGCAGGCGTGTGTGTCCACGCTTTTAGACTCAAGAAAAAACGATCAATACAGTTATCAATGTTCAGGCCTCAGACAATCCATGCTGCACTAGCATTGTTCGATTCCCAATGAATGAGTGGATTTTGTTCGCTCAGAATTCTGGTCGGCATCAATGGAGATTCTCAAGGTCAAGGACCGTATCCTTGAAGCGCTCGTATTTTAAGATTTGCGCTGAACTTATGTTCTCGGAAATAATAATGTGCAACATCTATAAGTTTACACGTGAATACGGCCCCCGGAAAAGTTGATTTATTGAAGGGCCAAAATAATCTTAACCCTAGACTCGTCGATTCATTGAAGTGCAAAGCAGTAATGTCACCCAATTGATATTTCTAGGAATGTAGCCATCGGATCCGGTAATTTTGCTTCTCGCGTTGGTTCCATATTTGGACCGCAGATTGCGTCACTGGTATGTCATTTTATATCAAAACATGGGGTTTTCTACCAAATGCTCTAAGATGCCTCCGTGTAGCACTTGTCACTTAAAAATGTTAGAATTGTAAAAACTTGTTAAACATGTAAAATGTGTTATTGGCCCAACCCGTCGGGTATATAGGGTATATATGCTTGTTTTCCTAGGAGACGATCCACATGACACTTCCATTCGCAGTGTACGCCGGTCTCGGTGTTATATCTATGATTCTAATCGGGCTGTTCATCCCCGAGACGAACAAGAAACCTTTACCAGATGAACTGCCTCCAGTTGAGATCAACTGCTGCGCCTCGTGTCGCAAACCATCATCATCATCATCTCTCGTAGTGAAAACAGATAATGAGGAATCTGAGTTACAAACATTGAACTCTCATGCCACTAATATGTAATTTATTACATTGAAATTGTAAGGTAACGAGAACACTAACTTGACAGTTTATTGACAGAATCCTTTGAACAACGCACAATATTTATAAATGTATAAACCATTGTAGGCCTAGGGGTTTACAGGATTTTAATACAGTAAAGTACAATGTAGAATGTAGAATGTCTTTGTTTATGCAATGTTTCTATGTTTCTATCGTCTCGTTGTAAACGACTGACTCGACATGCCGTCAAAACCAACTTTGATAATCGCGGTACTAGATGTAGAACCAGAAGGGATATCTGGACGTCTTATGGTTGCTCACACAACATCATCCTCGCTAGCTCCTATGGAACCACGATGATGCATAGTTATGCATCATCTGCGGAGGACGACAAAGCAAGCGGAACGCACATGGTCAACAGACTAGCCAAATTGTATGGGAGCTTTACAATTTCAGTTACATATAATGTAAAATCATTACTCGGTAATAAACTGATATAGTTAGATAAATACATATTTCAATATAAGTGAATGAATAAATAAATAAGTGGATATATTTCACATTATATATAACAGAAATAGAGAGGAAGGAACAGTAAAAAACCGAGGCTTCCCGAATCCAAGTTTTCACAGCCATACAACAATCACACAACATAATCTCTCATACGATCACAATATTATTTGACCATAAATTATCATCATGGTTAAATCTTCGAGCAATGATATTTCTCTCATTAGGCGTTAATAGGTAAGTGGATGAAATGGATTCATACATTTACTGGTACGACAAATTATGATTTATGGCGTGAGATATATATATAGGTCTCGTACGATTGACCGGGTTCTAAGCTAACGCTAAGACGGTTTTATTTCGCGTAGAAATGTGACCTCGGTTTCCAACCTATACATAGATAGGCCTTCTGTACTACGTGTCGTGTGTCCTGTGTTGTGGTATTTGGTCGGGCGTCGCTGTTGCCGTCATATTTGGAGTCGTTCCTTTCGATTGCCTGCTCAGTACCGTACCTGGTTTATTCTGTAAGTCTAGATTTCAAGGAATTCATGATATTCAGTCATTTAATTTAATTCAGGCGCAGAAAGCTGTTGCTGCTTCATTACTAGGCAGAATTAGTACCATTAATTACTATATTTATTCTTGCAGTGGCCCATAAAATCTGCTTTTTACAATCTAGCGTGATATTTTAGCGCCGAACGCCCTGGATATTAAGGCAGTTTACAGTTGAGTGGTGTCGGAAGGTAAATCAGGTATATAATAGTGACCCTTAAGTCAGTGACGGTTAAGTGAAAATTCAATTCAAATAGTTAGTATTTGCCCAGTAATTGCTCATTAGTAAATTTCGCTCATTAGTAAATTTCGCTCATTGGTAAATTTTGCTCATTAGTAAGTTTAGCCCATTAGCAAATTTTGCCCATTAGCAAATTTTGCCCATCATTAAGTTTTGCTCATTGGTAAATTTTGCTCATTAGTAAATTTTGATCGTTTGTAAGTTTTGTTCAGTAAATTTTTCTCATATCTTGAATAAAAAGTCACTGGACTGTATCAGCCAATTGGTGATGAAAAAATGTAGTCGAAAATATTTTCGTTGCCACAGAATGGTGGAACTCGGGATTTAACGCTCGAATCCTATGAAATTAACCTCAAAATTCTAATTCAAATTAGTCGATAAACCCCGAGGGCTTAATCCTCGTTCGTGAAATCGGGTCGTCTGTGCATCTGTCATTTTGACAAAAATGCATTTACGATTGAAATCTGAATCACATATTTACTGACAGTTTTAATCATATTTCACGTTAGATGCAATAATGGAGTACGACCACGACGATACTGATGAAACGAAGAAAGGAGCAAATTTCGAAGATGTGTTACGAATAGTTGGTGATACAGGACGATTCCAGTTGCTCGTCTATATTTTCTTTTTGTTCATGGAAGCCGCGGCTGCTGCTGTGATGATGATATTCGTATTTGATTCGATAAATCCGGGTTTTGTTTGTCCAACTTCGAATATCACATCTCTACTGAATAACGGCACAGGCGACGATCTTCCGACCTCGACAAACGAGACCACATCAGCGCCGCAGTGTCAAGCGAACGGACAACCTTGTGCTGGATATGAATTCATCGGGCCACGAATAACAGTTGTATCGCAGGTAAACTCACGAGTTCCAGCGCCCTCTTCTAGCTCTCCTTCCTGTCGTCTGCCGATCAAACTTTCTTTTATGTTAAATGTGTCATGAAAATACTCTACAAATCCATCTAAATCTTTTCTGTCAATCTGCCTGGCTCGCGTTGCAATTCAGAGATGTCGCACCCTTTTCCAAATACATGTAGCTTGTTTTTTATATTCTCGGTAGAGATGGAAAAACGTTTCTGATTTTATATTTCTAGTTTGCTCTTGTTTGTGAAGAAACTTACGCCGTTAAGATGGCGCAAAGTGTCGCTTTTGTTGGTGTACTCATCGGTGCTGCTGGCTGTCAATTCTCAGACCTATTCGGCCGCAAGAGAACGTTAGCTATCATCTGGCCATTACTAATGCTGACTTGTGTTTGTCAGAAATTCACGATAAATTTCCCGATGTTTATGGTTATTCGGTTTCTTAGTTGTGTTTGTGTAGGTAAATAGTCATCCATAAATCAGCATAAGATACAAATTCTAAGCCACGGTTTGAAAAGATCTGACTTGAGCGGAGGCTTCGCTGTGACATCAGTAGTTAATGGTATTCTAACAAGTATATCCCCATCTTATTTCAGGTCTGCAAATAACAGTGACGACGTGTTTTACTGTCGAATATTTCGGCCCGTTTTGGAGATCTGTGGCCAGTTGTAGAATCGGTTTTCAATGTGGTGAACTAATCGCTGATTTATTCGCCTTTCTGTTGACTGATTGGAAAAATTGCGCCCTAGCAATCGGTCTGTTTAGCGCACCGGTCTATCCTATATTCATACTGTAAGTAAAAACATTCAACACCGTTCTTAAATAGGTATTCTACCTCCGGTAAATTGCCCATTATGTGGTATCACTTAGAGCCTATGGCATGATTGACCAATAATACATTTCCCCCAAAATTTCAATCACTTTGTCACACTGGGCACCCTATAATCTGTAAACAATTGGCTCTGATTCATAGATTTTCATCCCTCGTAATTTTAGGCTGATTCCAGAAAGTCCTCGTTGGTTAGTACAAAAAGGTCGAATAGATGAAGCTTATACAAACCTATGTAAAATTGCGCGATGGAACAGGAAACCGAAACCGGATATTGAAATGGTTAAACGAATAGTTCCTGCTGATGATAAGAGATATAATTACAACGTTTTACATCTGTTTTCGACGAGGAAATTAATTAAAACGTCTTTGATTGTTCAGTTTTCATGGTAATCAATTCTTCACATCAAACTCTACAGTCTCAAACATTTGTTTGTTATACGTTCTGTCACATTTTGTGAATATCTCATTGCAGGACAGCCCTATCTTTCTTGGCTTATGGTATCGCATCACAGATGTCAACATTAGCCGGAAGTGTCTACATCAATTTCGCCATTTCTAAGATTTTGACCATAGCCACGCGATGGGGTGTGGTTTTTGTACTGAACTGGTAATATATAATCTTTAGCCCAACTGGAACCACTTTCCAAGCGGGTATCCTTGGACCCCTACTTAGTGACCTGTACAGGCTCTAACTGTTACCTTTATTTAACTGTTTCATTTTTACTCCGTTATCACTGTCTATGTTAATAAGTTAAATGAAAATGAAATTATTATAATTGTTATTACTATTATCATTATGAAGCCTTCAAAATGACTCGTCTTGTAATCTTAATTGCCCTTAACTTCTTTTTTTTCCGGTAGGTGCGGTAGGAAAAAAACTTTTATTGGTACTTGGATTGTGATGGTGATTTTGTTTATAGTCATAATAAGTTTAGATTTAAGCGGCGTCTCAGCGACGAATCGTCTTCCCGTGTCCTACATCGCTGCTGTCATTGATTCGATCAGTAATTACGCCTGGAGTTCTGTGTTGATGCTCTCTAGTGAATTGTATCCAACACTGATCAGGTTCGTTGACTTGAATCACGGAAACTTTTACGAAACGCTTGCTTCAGAAATCTCTACCAAACCACATCCAGGGAGCGGGGGCGTGTGTGTGTGTGTCCGGGCTTTTCAGCCATTCTCAACTCGAGAAAACTCATCTGCGGCCAGGGTTTCATGCCGTGGCTAGTCTCGATGCCATCAAGTTTGAATCCCTGCGGGGGTAGGATGGAGAAAACCCAATCAATCCAACAGGTATCAATCTTCAGGCCTCAGACAATCCATGCTGCACTAGCATTGTTCGATTCCCAATGAATGAGTGGATTTTGTTTACTCAGAATTCTGCTCGGCATCAATGGAGATTCTCAGGGTCATGGACCGTATCCTTGAGCACGCACAGGGGCTCGTATTTGAAGTTTGGGGGTCAACTGTAGCTTAGATCATCCAGTATCCCTAGTACTATATTCTTTTTAATACATATAGTACCAGGGATACTGAATGATCTAGGCTACAATTCACCCCCAAACTTCTAATACGAGCCCCTGTGGAAGCACGATTTTTTAGGGCCAGTACAACAATAATGTCATTCAATTGATATTTGTAGGAATGTAGCCATCGGATCCGGTAATTTGGCCGCTCGCATTGGTTCCATATTTGCTCCCCAGATAGCGTCACTGGTATGTCATCAATAATTCAAATGGATGGGGGGCTTCTGCGTCATTTTGATCCAAGTATGTGAAACTTGGTAAATATTAATATACGGTATATGCTTGTTTTCCTAGGAGACGATCCACATGACACTTCCATTCGCAGTGTACGCCGGTCTCGGTGTTATATCTATGATTCTAATCGGGCTGTTCATCCCCGAGACGAACAAGAAACCTTTACCAGATGAACTGCCTCCAGTTGAGATCAACTGCTGCGCGTCGTGTCGCAAACCATCATCATCATCATCTCTCGTAGTGAAAACAGATAATGAGGAATCTGAGTTACAAACATTGAACTCTCATACCACTAATATGTAATTATTAGCCTACATTAAGAATGTTAAAATACAGGATCTTCATATAAACAGGTTGTAGGTTTACACGTGTAGCAAGCCTTTATTTACGGATCGTTGAACGAATGATTCGACATGTAGCGAGTTCGGGCACACATGCGCCATCTATCGGAATATACCATCGAAACCCGCCTAGCGCAGCGTGAGAATGACATATGTTTAAGACAATTCGTTGTTCTCAAATCCAAAATCCAACAATTAGTTTGTTTTTTTACGACCTTTGAAGTGTCGCGGGCACTCCGTAAGGAGCCAGCAGGACTGGAACCCTGTTATAGTTAGCAACGCTATCTATGAAAAATATGTTTGCTAAGGACGCAACTGAACTTAGTCTAAAAGACGAGTACAGTCAACTCTTGTTTGGCATAAAAGATTTATATATAAATAGATGTTACAGTAACATTTATTGTTTAGGCGAGTTTGTTTGGGTTTCACATGTTTGTTTCGGTTTTCTGCACTTGCGTCGTTCATGATATAACATCTTCTCAACCAGACGCGTGTATTTCAGACATCTTCGCTCTTCTCTTAGAAATAAGAAGGTGTCGTAAAAATTATTTCGAAGATGAAGGTTGATGTGTGAACTCTAGTAGTTTGACATCATTGAATGATTGTTCCTATAATTGATATTGGCTGACTGATAAAGAATATTATTCCACCTCATGCCCTCATGGCATGCCCTGATGGCGGTGTATCAACTCGTACCCTCCCTGATGGCGGTGTATCAACTCGTACCCTCCCTGATGGCGGTGTATCAACTCGTACCCTCCCTGATGGCGGTGTATCAACTCGTACCCTCCCTGATGGCGGTGTATCAACTCGTACCCTCCCTGATGGCGGTGTATCAACTCGTACCCTCCCTGATGGCGGTGTATCAACTCGTACCCTCCCTGATGGCGGTGTATCAACTCGTACCCTCCCTGATGGCGGTGTATCAACTCGTACCCTCCCTGATGGCGGTGTATCAACTCGTACCCTCCCTGATGGCGGTGTATCAACTCGTACCCTCCCTGATGGCGGTGTACCTATTCCACTGTTATGGAAATGTAATCTTATTATCACAATTTCATAGATTACTGGTGACGCAAACTGTGTCGCAAACTGTGTCGCGTGAGTGAAAACAAATCAAGCCGGATTTGATGCAAAAACCGCTGACGACGTAATTAAATCTCAATGACTGAAGCGCTGCCGTCGGTGAAGTGATGCGATTACGATCACGTCTCTTAGATCGATATTCTATTGAATAATCGATACCGTTCAATCAAACTCCGCTCTGATAATGTATAGGTTATAGGTGAACCGGTGACAGAGAGTAGTAAACCGGCCTTATTTCTCTCTGTTAGTTTAGTATGAGTAAAGATGGTGAAGTGCGAGACGGCCCTACCTAAAATAGACACCCCATAAAGAAAGGAGAGAAACAAACTTGGTGTACTCGGATACACCTCCTTTCTGGATACACCTCCTTTCTAAAGGTGTTCAGTTGGGTGTGTGGGGTGAAAAGCCCGTAAACTTGCAGCGAAGATGCTGGCTCTAGCAGGATATGCGATTCCCAGAATGACGCGTTTTAATATGAGTTTGAACTTAAATTGCTCTCAAATTGCCGATATTCTAACTATGGTAATAGGATTTTGGAATAGGTCTGAGTTCCGTATCTTGTCTCATTCCATCCCGCGTCCGTCTCGCGGAACCGGGGCAGGGCAAGCGTCCGTCTCGCGGAACCCGGGCAGGGCAAGCGTCCGTCTCGCGGAACCCGGGCCGGGCAAGCGTCCGTCCGGGCAAGTCTCGGTCATTCCCGCGCAGATTCACTAGTTGGGTTGGCCAAAATTATTGCACGTAGATAAAAGTATAGAAAATAAAGAATATCGTATTGTATATCGGCCATACTCTCAGTTTTCCCCCGTCTCACTGCAGCTGAACCCACCTCCAGTCACATCACCTACACTCTACATCGATGTGAGTAGCAACTGTCGCCGGAACGTGTACAGTTCTAATAATAAATCAGTTTATAATGGATTGTTCAGATATGACGTAGGTTGTATTCATATCAACTAATAGCTTTATTTTCATCGTCCATAAAGAAATGATTGAATTTCCTTTCATTTTGTTCTGCTTCTATTTCTGTGACATTTTAACTCCACGCGCAGTCTCAGCCGTTGTTTTACCCGGTGATGGCTTTGGATTGTTTTCTTTTTTCTCGCTTACCCGTCTGATCTGAAACCGTGCCGCCGATATTTTTGTTTACAACGAAAAGCGCGCACGCCGCGGTCTATTTTGGAATCGTATTTACCTACCATCAATATCCACGCATCGTTTCATTGATTAATCGACTTTTCTCGTGAGAAATGATGACGCATAATGCGAACCCGCCATCTTCCCAGCCAATCAGGGCAAGCTGACGCGCGCCCACGTGGTCGGTGTCCGTATGTTTACACTAATCACTATAGTAAACCGTATACGCGACACACATAGCGGACAACGTGACATCAACTTCCCAAAAAATTACCGTCTCCCCGCTACAAATGAATACGATGTCCGCAGTTGTGGACGTGGATCAAAAATCAGAATCGAGCGACGAAGCGTTCGACCCGCTGGTCGACGAGGAAAAACCGAATAAGGATAAATTGAAGGAATTAGAAGATTTATACGTGAGTATATCATTACCTGAACCACCACGTGCGATTGCGGCCATTCATTTCGCCTCTAATTAATTGAATGTGACATGAATTATATTTTCGTTACGTACTTCGATACTTTTATTTGTCTTACTGATTATTGATCAGTTCTATTGACGTGAGTTGCGACGATCGGAATCGACGTCATAGTAATGTATTAACCGTTCTAAACAATGTCGGGTAAAAACTCGTCGTAAATCTACGCGTTTTAGTTTGAAACCACCAACTTTCTTTCGAGCAGCTTGTGTTTATAGCGAAACATATCATAAACCGAATATACGCGCACGTCGAGAGATGATGCACTACTAGATATAGAGCTTAGAGAAACATCTGCGATCTCTCCCGCATATGCGCGCGATGTATACCACCACCATCGACTCCTCTAAGCTATTAATAATAACACGCCTAGCCGGTGGGGTCAGACGACGGCCATTTAAGTACATTCGCACAATGGGCGACGACTTAACACGACGTGGACCGATTGTGAACTGTCGCCTATAAAATGAAAACCCGTTTTACCTCGTTTTAGAAAATATCGGTAGAAATTTGCGGGAACACGTCGCAAATTACGTACTAGACACGTGAGATCGGGTCGATGAAAACGGCCGGGGGACGGGCTACCGCTACCACCCCCTCCTCCCCGCTCCCTCCCTCGTCCCGAGGACGATATGAGAATATGAAGAGTTGTCGTGTGTAATCAATAGATTCGGAGGACATTATCGTAATCCCCCGTTTGTAATTTGAATTGTCGCAATAAAACTCATGGCTCAAGGAAAAACAAACTCAGAACGTGTTTATAATATCACGAGTGGGGCCAGTTGTTTGAGGGAAACCGTCAGTGGAGTGGTTGAGGGATTGAAATGTTATTTACTTATCGAGAGAACCCAGTTCCGCAGCGGTTAAAAATTCAACTCCGAGCTGACACTAACCGGAACCGAAATTGCCAATATAACTTCGTTTTGAAATGAAAAAAATGTAAATGCGGCCGATCACACTTAACGGTTTAATTCTCTATTTCAAGATTAAAAGATATTGAAAACCAATTCTAACTCGGGAGTCAAACTGAACCGAGCTGGTCCCCGCTACCTATTACTACGTGTTGAACGTTGTTGGAGTTGTTCCGACAACGTTGCGCAAAATGAAATCATTCTTTTTTCGTCTCGTGCTGCGGTTTATTTATAGAAACAACGTCGGAGATGGATATTTAATTATAAGTTGTTTATGATGCGCGTATATTCCTATTTATACACGGCCGCTGGAATATTGTGACGTCGTCGTGTCTTTTTTCTGATACCACGACAGAAAACTTGCACGACGTTTGCTGACGACAAAGACTACGATTTCTTTTTTCTGTTTCTACTCACGATCACAGCACTAGCACCACTTCTCTCCCATACAGTCGGGTACAATCACCTCCCCCGGGATAGGGTTTCCTATAGACTTCCGATTCAATGCCGGTGCTGTTCGGTGATCTAATGGATTAATTTTGAAGATTCGATCCTCCGGTGTCAGTATTCTATACACGACGACATGGTGAGAGGATAGCGGACAGTCATACGTATCTGACAGGCGGAATATCGATCTAATCCGAGTCGGATCGATCGACTGATGGCGAGGGATGCAGCTCTACCAGCGGTGGAGAGGATGCAGCGTCATTTGCTTCCCAGACAGCGATGCTCGAGGAAGCCATCGTCGTATAACACACCGGATACTAGATAGGGATATTCAACGCGTAGTCATGAGCATTGTGTATTAAACTGGTTCAGTCGCTAACGAATTAAATGCGTTTATGATAAAAACGGATTTTTTTCTGGTGAGGATTAAACAGTTTTGAGTGTGTGTGACCATCACCAGCAGCACTAGCAGCAGCAGCAGCAGCAGCAGAAGCACTTGCAGCGGGAGAGCTTTAGACTCAGTTAGTACAGAAAATACCTTACCTTCCATCACCGCGTATATGGTACGGTGGATAGCACGTCTATAGGGGATAGTGAGATTAAAAGATGTAATTCTACTCTCAATCCGTAAAAGGAAAACACCGCGAATTGAAGCCTATATGGATCACCAAATGCACAGACGATTGAGTCTGAATAGACTCGTCGTCAACCCGAATTATATACCGCTCGACCGATTGGGCGACACGGATAAAAGCGACCAGGAGTCTCTGGAAGAGACGGGCGCGCATCAGCAAGAGGAAGCCCATCTCGTCGATGAGAGAGACGATGATGATGAAGAGGACGCGAATGATCTCGACTGGGTGGCTGATCCGTCTGTTTGGACCGATAACGAAGACGACGATGACAAATGGATGACGATAGAGCCGGATTTTCCTTGTAATGATTTTGGATATTTCTGGGATGTAAGTTTTTTTTTTTAAGAAACGTTTGCACAAAATTGCTTTCGTCAATGTATTTATCGAAATGCTTAGTTTTAAAGTCTTTATAAATTATGTATATTATCGACTGCATTGAACAGGTGGCTACGCAGAAATCTACCTGTTTAGAATGTGTCTAGGGGTGGTCTTATAATGCATCGATATAGCGTCAATAGGGCACATCTTCAATCATCGATATGAATTAGTAAAATACGTTATTATGATTACGAAAATATCAAGAATTTTCTATATTCTCCAATATCCTTAACGCCACTCACTTTAATGGCACGGGTTACGCAGAACAGCGTCACTAATAAATCACCATATTTTACTAGGACTCTCGTCTTTTGTCAATTGCTTCGAATGTCCCACAAAACCTGCTCTTACAAGCCCGAATTTAAAAAATTCTTGTCACTATATATCAACGCTTACTTGATAATGTGCACAGTGAATACAAATCGGCGAGGTAAAAGTACAAACACTCTTTACGCGTGGTTTTATAGTTAGTCGGTTTGTTTCGATGATTTTGATTTCAATCGGAAATGACCGTCTCAGTTAAAACGACAGATAGCAGTTTCGTAAACGCGTCGCAACTTTCTTTGGAAAATACACGAGGAATTTCCAGCTATGTGAGTATTCTTCAGGTGTTCTGAGAAGATCAGGTTCCTGAATGCTTTTGAAGAGGTCACATCGTCCAAGGAGGGGAGGATCCTCAATAGGTTGATGGTGTCTCAACGTATGAGGGCGATGATACGAGTTTGTAGAGGGATGTTAAGCCTTTTTCGCTGCTCTTTCAATTTCTCGCATAAATTATTGTTACTCTGGCTATATTCATTATATTACATAACTATATCGTCATGTATTGTTATCTAAGTATGTTCTCTGTACTTATCGAAAATAAATCAAATCAAATCAACAATAAACAGGACTCCCTGTCCCATGTTCTCGGTTTAGTTGAGGTTTTGCCGTATATAACATAAAAACCTTTCATATAGTCTATGATTAACTCTAGTTATTTGACTCTGGAATCACGGCGGATTTGGAGGATAATTACGGACAAATTATGAATTAGATAAACGATTGAATAACTTATTGTAGTAAACGTCATTTAGTATTTGTTGGTACCATCAGCATTTCATATTCTGTTCGTCAAACCGTTCAGGAAACGATTATAGGACTTGATATTATGATTTTCGTATTGAATGCAAATTGTTTGGATAGACATAAATAACGGTTTTATGTAAAAGAAAAAATGAATCTAAAAGTATGAAATTACAACCCAAACCAGGAAGGCGAATTAACTGATGATTTATATGTTGTATATATACGTAAGGATGATTGTGTCGTTGCAGGTATATCTCTCTATACTCATAATCCTCTAATGACTGATCGATGTAGTTTGATAATACGCTTTATGAATGATTAGAGAATGTTTATCGTATATTTTCGTATAGGGTGAAATTCCCAGTCACAAAAAGATCGAAGAAATCAATGATTTGGAAAGCGCGGAACCTGGACGAGCGACGTGGGGAGGTCAGCTGGAATTCATCCTTACCTGTGTAGGATACGCCGTCGGTCTCGGCAATGTCTGGCGCTTCCCGTATCTCTGCTATAAAAATGGCGGCGGTAAGACTTTTCTTCCAAAATTCTCAAATTCACTTAAATCTGATTATAAATTCATGGTTTATTTTTCTACATTATTTCAGGCGCTTTCTTGTTCCCGTACGTGATCATGTTAGCGCTTGTCGGCCTGCCTTTGTTTTACATGGAGCTTGCATTCGGTCAGTTCGCCAGTCTCGGACCGATTACTATTTGGAGATTGAACCCGCTTTTTAAAGGTGAGAATCAAATCGGGTGTTTTTTGTTTACAGAAATCCAACTCGGAGAATAATGTCTGCTGATTTGAGTAAGACATAACCTCAGTTAGCGGTCATCAGATTTGTCGATGTTTCTGATCCACACCGGACGGTGTGTGTGTGTGTGTGTTGTGTTGCGTTGGAGAATTGCCAATGTTCAGCCCCATTATTCTCTCACTCGACACAAATCTAATTATTAACGACTAAATGAAGACTTAAGCCCGTCGCGTTCGTCGTCGTCGTCGTTTTAATGATTTTCCTGACCCGTCTAACAGTAAGCTCGTATATAGACGGATTATACCGTGACAAGAAGCCAATGTTTGGCTGTCTTCCAAATAATTTTACATGTTATATATAAACGATATGAATGTGACGGGAGTTATAGTTGTATTAATGCGAGTTATCGCGCGCCTAATCGATATGTCAGAATACGATGATACAGGGCCACCATCTAGAAAATATCAAATTATTTTGACATACTCCTATCACTTGTCGGTCCTTTTACCTCAAAGCCGCGGTATCACACGAGCATTTGTGGCCCGGGCTAGATTTGGCATGGAACAAAATGGCCAAAATGGGTCCGAGCCTATTTGGCCCGACCAAAAACGTCGGACCAGGTCCGGCAAAGTTTTAGAACGGATCAAATGATTGCGAATGAATTGCTACTGGTTCTAGAAGTGGCTCAGTTCATTGTTTAGTATCGAGTGAGTGATTTACGTGTGAACGCGCTCTCTAATTAAGCAATAATAAAAGAAGGTAAATCAGAAACAGGGAGCTAAGGCACCTTTTTACTCGAGGTGTTCTTACAGACCAGGCAATTACCACTATTAAATCATAGAATATCCTCAGTAGGGACTGTTTTTTTTGCGAGGTTCCATGTGTCACTTGTAACCAACAAGAAAAAGACACCAAAAGACAAAAGAAAAAGAATAAGAATAAACTTTATTTCACAATGTTTTAGGTTTAGGTTATGGAATGGTTATCGTATCCTGGCTGATAGGCTTGTATTATAACGTCATCATCGCGCACACCATCTTCTATTTCTTCGCTTCGATGCAGTCCGTGTTACCGTGGACGACTTGTGGTAACGATTGGAACACCGAACACTGCGTCCATCCTAATGCTAATCACACAAATTTAAGTAAGTTATACCTTGGAGAAATCAGAGATAAGTTCCGGCGTGTATATAATGACCATCCTGCAAGCTAGATACGCAATTTGTCTAATTTCTCGAAGGCTAAATATCTAGATGATGCAAGTTATCGTAGAATCAGTTGTGATATCGCTGCCTTGCGGCTATATTTGCATATTTATTAATTTTTCATTAGCAGCTGCGATGAAGAATGATAGTTTATCCAGAACGGCAAGCGAAGAATATTATAAGTAAGTGAATTTCGTGTAAAATTTGTACAAAGTACGACATCTATTTTGCTGGCAGAATAGATCGAAGAATAAATTGTCAAGAAAGTTCATAAGAATTAACAATTTTAGCGAATTCAACGACTTTCAGCCTGATGATGTTCTCTTGTGAGATGTCGAAAAGTCGTATCATTTAAATTTTTGTTCGAATAGATTCTTGATTCTCGTAAATCTGTATAAACTTGGTTTTCATCATATTATTTAACGACTTCGATTTCGTTGTTTTGATGTTCAATTGTGAATGAATGTATTGTATTTCGTTGCAGTAACTACGTGTTGGAACAGTCTAGCGGAATGGATGAACTGGGCCTTCCTAGCTGGAAACTGTTACTGTGTCTGCTATTCGCTTGGTTAATTGTATATGCGGCACTAATTCGTGGTATCGCATCGCTGGGAAAAGTCGTATATTTCACGGCTATATTTCCATATCTGATGTTAACTGTGTTGTTGATTCGCGGGGTGACGCTACAAGGCGCCGGACAGGGAATACTTTACTATCTGAAACCGGACTTCTCGAAATTGTCCGATTCGAGGGTATGTCACATTTCAAAGTCTCGTAACAGTTTTACATTGCGAATTTATTCCAAACTTCAAAAACCTGTAGGTAAATTGATTTGCCAAATTTACCTTCAAAACGTTAAGGCGACAGTTCGATGCCAGATACTTATTCTCCCAAGATATTCATTATTCCAGGATGTTTATTTCCCCATGTCTCAAACCATCGATGAGTTAACCTCATCGAAACTGTTTCATTTTTTTTTTTATTTCTTTTTCATTAATCTCGCGAAACGCCGTTCGTACCGAGGTCGATAGTTTACCGAATTGATATGTTAATGTATTTTATTTCAGGTATGGAGCGATGCAGCGACGCAGATATTTTATTCATTAAGCGCCTGTACCGGTGGACTCATTGCTATGGCCAGCTATAACAAGTTCGATAACAACTGTTACAGGTAACATAATTCACACAAAAACCATATTCAGTACATGCATTTCATTCCGCGGTGATAGCTGATTTTTGCGCCGTATTTATTTCAGAGATTCGTTGATCGTTGCTCTGATAAACTGCGGCACTAGTGTATACGCCGGTCTCGTTATATTCTCCATACTTGGTTTTATGGCTTATGAGAAAAACGTCGATGTTGCTGATGTGGCTCGCGGTGGTATGTATCGTCATTCGACTGTGACGACCGTGACTTACAGCACCCCATATACACGCAATTTATCCCATTTACGAATACGAATAACATTGCCATGCGATAATTCTTTTCAAATGTTCTCTTTTTCAGGGCCGGGTCTCGCGTTCGTGGTCTATCCCGAGGCTATTTCACGTATGCCTATCCCGCAATTATGGGCTGTGTTTTTCTTCCTGATGATGGCCACCTTAGGATTTGGATCTCAGGTACAAATTATCATGGTTATATATCTACAGCCTTAAACTATCATCATAATTCCCCCGTAAAAAATATTCCACTCACCTGCTTCATTACTATTTCAGTTTTCAATAATGGAATGCGTTCTCAGCGCTTTTCAGGACGAATTAAAGCCTTATTTTCGCAACAAATATCGGGACAACATCATCTTCCGAACCGCGGTCATATTCCTATCGTTCCTTTTGGGAATACCGATGATTTGCAAGGTAAATTCACTGATATTTATTTCTTTATGTGAATTAGTTGAATTTCACTCATATCCATATTTCATTGCCAACACAAGAGCAAAAAAAAGTACAAATAAACAAAAAAGTTTTATAGGATGGTAAAGATAACAATAGATCTAAAAATGTATTAATGAAGCCTTTTCTAATATAAAGAACTGATTCGTGACTTGTGATATTTTCTTTCGGTTTGAAGTGTTTTGAATGATTCTATTGTGATGATTTTACAGGGAGGTATCTATCTACTGAATCTGGTCGACTATAGCGTCGGAGGATTCCCGCTGTTGTTTATCGGATTTTTAGAATGTGCCGCTATTAATTGGTTGTACGGATTCAAACGATTTGCGGAGGACATCAAACTAATGTTAGGCAATAAACCGAATATCTACTGGAAAGCGTGTTGGCTTGTTTTAACGCCTGTTACAGTGCTTGTAAGTAAACGAATACTCGAGCGTGGTCGGCGCAGAAATTCCAAATTTGTGTGGTTGAGTCTTGCTAATACTAGAATACCCCCGGTACAGTGACTCTGAAGTGGAGAATCGATACTTTTAAACCCACTTTATACAGAATTTAAAAAATTGAAAACGAATTTTTATCATCAAAAGTTAAAATCAAAAGACACGACGTTTCGACTTCTCTATCGTCAGGTGTGAATAAAATGACTAAACCAAGTAGGGGTGCAATGGAGAATTAGTTGTTCTGATTGTATCGTGTTGCTAATTCTGTATTTTTTATTCCAGGTTACGATAGCATTTAATTGTTTCCAATATAAACCTCCGTCGTTGGATGACTACACGTACCCCGAATGGGCTAAAGGTCTAGGTTGGATGATAGCCTTATTCCCATTGCTTCTCTTCCCCGCTTGGTTTCTGTACCAGTATTGCCGAGACGGTGGTTGGATGGTAAGTCACGAGTATTTTTGAAATTCCAACTAAATGTTAACTAAACCTAAAAGTGCGCAAAAATGGGTACAGAGAGCACTGATATTTTTCGAAGACGACACGAGAAAAACTTATTTTATAGATACAACCATGAGACGTAAAGTAGAACTTATTTTATAGCGACACTCTCATAAAGATCAATTTAAGAGAGGTACTTAAAGTACCTACATAACAAAGGACATCAAATGATATCTAAACTAAGAGGCTGTCTGTATATAGGGCTATGGCCTTCTATGATGGTTAATAATGACGATATGAATGTGATATGATATGAAATTATTTCACGGGATAGTCTGCCACCCTGTTAAATACCAGTGCTCGTTTGCGGCAAAGATATATTTCTGAGAATGAATAATATATCGAATCTAACTCATATGTGCAACGAAAATTGCGTGGTTTCTCTGAACCCAGTAAAACTATTTAGTGTCATAAATACATTTCTTGGTCCAAACTGTGGCTATGTAAAGGACTTAAATTTAGGTAATGTTTAAAGGAAAACTTATCTCTTAGGTGTTGCGGGAATCGTTGAAACCGATGGAATCGTGGGGCCCAGCCTTGATGGAGAATCGTACGGATATCTACGCTGCTATGATGGAACAGAAAGCCATCGATAACGGTTTGGACAACGACGCTTATATAAACAGTTTAGCGACGATTTCCACGTTCAACTCTCGCGTCAATCTGAATATGATCGCCAACAAGATGTCCGGTCGTCAATCCATGAAAAAACTAGCAGTGCCACAAACAAACGAAGGGCAAACAGCGTCGACAACAGGAGCGTCGACTCCGGGCACTTGTTCTTCCGTCTCGCAAGTACCAAGTATTACAGCTAGCGTATCAACTATATCGGCCCCGGCTGCAGATAGCAAATCCGAAACTAGGGTTTAATTATTAGCAGCTTAATGTGCTTAACGATGCAAAATGGACCTCTGTGATATCACGTGCAAAACAGCGTGTCATTTATTTTAAGCATATGTTACGAATGTTTTAATTTGACCTGAGGCCTTTTTGAATAGGTCGATTGTGGTGGGTGCCATAAAACTGAATTCTTAAGGAGGAGGGAACAACTGAACACGTGCTTTAGGTCGCGAATTAAATATGATTATTTTACCATCAAAGAATTTACGAAAAATGTAACATAGTTTTTGTTGTGTGATTATTGTATCTGATATCCTTATTGAAGTGGTTATTATATGAAGAAGTGCCATTCATAACATAGGTAGGCGTTGCATATGGTGGGAGGGGGGAGGGTTAATTTGGCTACTTCGGTAAAATCTGCGTATATGGCGGGAGGACAGCAGGCCCGTGCCGAGCTTTTTGGAGGGAACTTTCACCGTGAAAAAGGACATATCCTGAACTGCCCGGGTACCTGAATAAATCATTTCAGTATGGATTACTTTTCATTTTCTACAAAAAAAACGTGAACATTTTATCCATATTTTTGACACTGACTTTTTGAAGGACACTGAAAATTTTAAGGGGGATCGTTCGCTACCAACGTCTTGTGCGCGGATCAAATCTTGAAGCGTATTATCGTATGCGTCATTGTCATCAGTTGATGGCGGCACGGGGCACGCAGGGTGTTTCAGGATATCTATGAATTATGAATACTCACTCATAAAACATGCATATTAACGTAAAAGGCGGGAATATATTTTCTGTTACGCTCTGTAGTGGTAAGAAATTGTGATAAAATAAGCGTCTTCGAGAAATTTAAATTGTAGTATATATGTACATACTTATATAAATCCAGCCTGGTTTGTGGGCGACTCCGGGTATATAGCAGCCAATCTAGAATAGTAACTATTTTACAGATTGTGTGGTGTAAAGATGTGTAAATAAATAGATATTTTTTTGTAAATTTGCGTTTCGTTTCGCTGTTTTTCATGGAGTTTGCGGGACCACTGGCAGTATTTTTGGCGTCCAGCGTTTTCAAAAAATGTTTCTAGTGATGAAGACCTTTGCCGGAAATTCGATCTAGGCGATTAAAGCGCAATATTTACAAATTTAAACTGGTGAAAAGCACTATTTGGTGGAAAGCAACATTATTTATTCAAGAATCAAAATCGGAGGACTCAAAGTTATCATTTAACGGTAATCCCTGGGATTCGAGCCTAAACGAATTTGGAGCGGTGGGTCGTAACGGCCACGAGGTTTACGAACGAACCATCGCTGTCATCCTTTTCACTTCCGGTGGTCGAGAAATTTTTCATGTAAGTGAGAAAATTATTAATAAAATCGCTATTTTATGAGTCAATCGCGGTTCATAGGACCACATTAAAATGATAAATATTTAACACAATATCCGTTGAGAAAAATGATAGTCGTATTTTTATGCTCGTTCCTCCTAAGACGCCGTAAAACGCTTTGAAATGTCGACCCGATGTCTGCGATTTTCAGAAATGTGAACGATCTCTTTCAGAATGTTGATGCCAAAGAAGAATCGCGTTCTCATCTACGAGCATCTGTTTAAAGAGGGTGTAATGGTGGCGAAAAAAGATTTCAATGCCCCGAAACATCCGGAAATTGAAGTACCGAATTTACAAGTTATCAAATCGTTAGTCGTAAGTTTCGATGAAGATGAAGAATATTTATCTATTTTCTCGTTGCACATGAGGGAAATAAAGTGCAATTCATGAATTCATTGATTGTTCTTTTTAATAATGTGCATATATTAAGCAAAACCTTTACAGCGGATATTCGTGCAATTTGAACAGTAATTGCGCGACACTGAAGAGAGGTTACATTTAGAATCATCGGATAAACTTTCACAAGTCATCTGGCCCCAATTGAATTCTCTAAAGTGCAATTACAAAATGTACAAGAAATGTAAAAGAAACTGGTACCTGGTTTCTCGTAATCAACTGGCTAGAGGGTTAAGTTGTCAAATCTTCGTCTCCTCTCGGTAATTGTTTGTTTTCAGGTATATTTGTTTATAAATATCTAACACCAAGGCAAGGACCTTATTAGTGGCCTTTGACTTGCCTGCTTTTTCCAACAAATACCTTTTCCTTTATATACCCCGCCGTCAAATTTTCCTAGATCCGCCCGTGTACTCAGCCGCTGTAACAAAAATTCACCGATATTCTTCTTGCAGTCTCTGAGATCCCGTGGTTACGTAAAGGAGCAGTTCGCGTGGAGACACTATTACTGGTACTTGACGAACGAAGGTATTCAGTATTTGAGGGACTACTTGCATTTGCCGCCAGAGATCGTACCCTCGACTCTGAAACGTCAAGCTAGAACAGAAACAGCTCGCCCACGACCAAAGGGTAAGTCACGCATATTGCTGTCCTGACCGTTGCAGAAATCAGTCTTTTAAGCTCATGTGATGTTGAGCTATGAAATTAAATGCTCCTGACTACGTTCAAATTAAGAAATTTTACTTGACCTGTTCGGATCATGATCAATAACGGCTTTTGCTATCGTACCTTGACTTGGACAACTGTAAAATATCTAGTAAGATATTGTGATATCAATAAGAATCCTGGTAATAGTTGTGAAAATAATCGTGAACCTTTTATACATTAGTAGCGAACAATGTGCGTCAAATAAATAGTTAACAATAGTACTACTCTTCTCGTTAGCACTGTTTTACGGCGGGATCTTTGTATTAATTTTGTTGTTGGTTTTGTATTTTAGGACCTGGAGAAGGAGGTCAACGAGGAGAACCAAGAGGTGACCGTGATTCGTACAGACGAACAGGTGGCGCTCCAGGAGCTGATAAGAAAGCGGATGTCGGTGCAGGAGCATCAGAGAGTTTCCAATTCGTAAGTCGTTGTTCAATTCTAGGATAATTATATTTCAAGTATTAGAATTGCCAAAAATTTTGTGAGGTCTGAAGAATCGTTCATCGGATAAATTATGAGTCTGATGAATTCTGAAAGATGAAAGAATTAAGAATAGATCCTACTACTTATCATGCTTAATCCTGCATTCCTGAATGAACTGGAAAGTTATATTCAGCCACTAATTACGCCATGCCCTGTCAGCCTCTCCGTCATCACAGAAAATTTCCACTGATAGATTTATGGTGGTCAATTTTGTCTTTCCGGGTACAACTAAAAAAATCAGAAGTTTCTTTCAAAATGAACTTTTAAATTCACTGATAATATATACATCCCTGAAACTTCAGTCCATAAACCCTGGAACCCTGTGATCTGTTTATGAGAGAATCGACTGGATTTGTGCCGCTTAATCCGTATGAAACTGATCTAGAAGATTTAGCGAGTTTTGTAAAACCAATTTTGATGATTTTTTCAGAGAGGTGGATTCGGCCGAGGAAACAAGCAACCGCAATAAGATCTCGTTAGTTTCTTATTGAATGTAAAAAAAACGAATAAAAATAAATACAACATGATATTTTAATGAGTTAGAATTTTTTTCATGTGAATTGGAGTGATTGTATATCTCTTAGGAAAAGAGCAAACAGCAATGGATTTAGAATTCAGAAATCTGATGTGCAGAAACTGCCTTATGAAACTGAATACAGTTTGATGTTGCTGCAATTATTTCCACTTGGGTGCCCAGTCAAACGCCAGGTATGGCTCTGGGCTGGTCAATGGATTGGATTACGAAACAGTTTCCTCACAAATGCGTAAAAAACGTGTTGTGCATTTGCGATAACCAATAAATTGATATTTATAATCGTTATAACGAGATTCGAGAAGGTTGTGACCGTTGACGGGTGTATAAATTGTGTACAATAAATAGCGAATTGATTTGAATTTAACAAGTACGCTCGACACTACGATTCAGTGGCTACTTGAATCATCCTGATCAAGCACTTCCGGCAGCGATTTCACGCCGCATCTGGAAATAAAAAAGGAGAAAATGTCGGTTCCACTGTTTATTGATATCGAAGAGGGAAATCAGGTGAGATGAATTGAGTTAAAGTGTTTTCTCGTCGCTGCTGCCTTCGCTGAAAGCGTTTTTGTATCGCGACTGAATTTATAGAGAGATGCCGGTATAGTTACAATCAATCCAATTCAATGATTTATTCCATGTCTGACTCAATATGTTACCCTTAAACTAACGGCCGCCGAAATGTAATTGAGCTGAGACTCACAGGAATGTTTTAAACCCACTGCTGAGTTTCCTAGCCTGGGAACCAAATCAAACGCAAAGCTTGCTGTTCTCTGCTGTGGATTAATCCAATAATATTGACAGATGAGTAGACAATGACACTGCTGACAGCTTGTACTTGAAATTTTAGTTTATAGAATATCCACATCAATTCAGAGTGAATGGTACAAGAATGACGCACATTTAGTCAAATTACAGAGAAATGATTAAAAGATAGTTACTATGAAAAAGTAGAGAACAAAATTGGTATGGGATATGACGGGCCACCGACCCTTCGGGTCACTCATGTTATCAATTTTACTGCGCTCGCTGTGTCACTTGGCAAAATTAGATTTTTTCGGACTTGAGAGTTAGGCCTATCTATTTTAGTTTTTAAAACTGGTCTCTGAATTCCCGATTGTGTCTGTGTGACTTGATAGGCTCAATCTTGGAGGTGGCAAAGTTTCGTTAAGAATTCACATTGAACTGAGTAATTTTATCTAGTGAGAGATTGAGAACGTTGTTTTCATATTTCGTTATAGGTTCTCGAGCTTCGCGCTTACTTAAAATCGCTCGGCGCTGAAATCTCGGAGGAGAATTCGGACCGCGGCCTGGTCACGGATCTGCTTCACGTGATCGAAGCATCGAATATCTGCTGGAAAGAACTCACTAGTGAAAACGGTTAAGTTCTGTTATTAAGAGACAGTGTATAATTAGAATTGAGAATTCTGTTTCTGTCAAATGAAAGCTAATATTCTTTTTACCGTAATATTCTTAGTTATTTGAATTTGTCGTTTTATTTTCTAGAACTGGAAAGTGTGTTCAACAGTATTATATCACTGATTTTAATCATACCCCCGGAGAAAAGTGAAAATGTAGTCGTATCATTTTGTGAAAAATTAGCTAAGTCTCCTCCGGGCGATAAGAGAGCGACAGTTAGAGTTAAACTGTAAGCGCGTTTGTGTGTCATTCATTTATTGTTTAATCAACCAGGGCTGGGTTTCATAGATATGGAAGGAAAATAGTCCCTGGGAACATTTTGAAATTTGTCAGTTATAACCATGGTTTCTCATTGTAACTATGGTGGTTGTTACCCAGATTGAGGATTTACCCGAGGGATAACTTTGATACTCAGTCTATGAAACCCGGCCCAGGTTTTGAAATATATAGATTTGAATAACGATTCATTTTCAATGTTTCAGCTTGAATAATTTATTTCACGGTATTGAAGAGAAAAGCGGGCACAGATATATAGTTTATACACATCTATTGAAGGTTGCCGGGCAGTGCGATTTACTGTCAAGCGTCAAAACTGATCTAAATGAGGTAAGATTATTTCATGTATTGCACACCTTTCAGATAGATTTTCTGTAAGTTTTTGTAATCTAATAATTTCAACATTCTTGGGACTAAAATCACCAAATCTATTCCGGATTACATTCCATGTTACATTCCATGCAACTTAGCTCCAGTGGAACAAAAAAAAATATGTTCTTTAATAATACATAACATGATCATCGGGACCCTCATATCCTACAAACAGTTGAACCCACAATTGGGATAAAATTCCTCTAATCTGGATATTATTTACTGCCAGACTATAAATACCAGTAGTAGTATCTATGCAAAATACTTTTAATCCAGTTTACTCATAAACTGGTCAAATTTCGTTTGGGCCAAAAGAAATGGGTTTGATTGTATTTGTTAATAATTATTATGATTGTTTTTATTATTGTATGTTTGTAGGTGAAGCAGTGGATGAAGGTTTGGGATGTGAGCACGCAAAAATATCAAAATCTTCTTCGATGTTTACACGATGCATTACAGGCTAGCAAACAAACGTAAGTTTAGCTATTAAATTCGCTGGAATATATTTTGGAAAGCCTTATGTCTCAACACTACTGTGATAGGCAAGAACAATCTAGTTAGAACCATCTGAAATTACAAAAAAAAAGAAAATTGATCTCCATTACTGCTCAGGCGCGTGTTGCTTAAAATTTGGTTAAAAGTTAAGCAGCATTTAGTTGACATAATGACAATTGAAAAGTTCAGATTGTTGCTGTGGTGTTTATGGTTGGTTACCAGGTATCTTTAACCTACTTCTGACCCTTGGTTCTTATTCTGTCATTGATTTTATTGCTATTTTCATAGCGAAGTCGCCACTAAAGTGATGATCGAGCTTCTCGGAACGTACACTGAAGATAATGCATCACAAGCAAGAGATGACGCTCATAGGTAATGTAAAAGCATATCAGGCCGTATTTAAACCAGTATATATTGTAACTACAATAGGCTTACCGGTACTACTACGCTTGTCTTGGATCTCGCGGGATCAATAAAACAGGTTCATACACAATGCACACGGTCGTGCATTTAGAGATTAGATAAAAACAAAGTTTAAACAAGAAATGTATAAATACTAATTGTGAATCTATTAACCTGGTTTATATAGTCCAACAGTGAATTCCTGAGTTGTCATCACAAGAATTTAGATAGGAAAATCTTATATATTTTGCCATATAAGGCATGCAATAATCAGAAGCAACTGACTGAGCCATCTACTGTGATTAAATACACTAAAGGTAATCGATGATTCTAATTTTCAGATGTATCGTTACGTGTTTAGGAGATCCTAGTACGTTTTTATTAGACCATCTTTTAACGCTGAAACCAGTTCGATTTTTAGAAGGTGAACTTATTCATGATGTAAGTATCCACTTTGTATTATCATCCATTGGATTATCTAGTAAAATATATTTCTGTATCTGACGCTTTGTGTTTCAATGATTTTCTTCAGTTATTGACTATATTCGTATCCGGAAAGTTAGACCAATATAACGACTTCTACAAAAATAATACAGACTTCGTCAATACGTTAGGTAAGTTCTGTTTTTTGCTTCTGCTTCGGCTGCTCCAATTTTATGGAACAATTTGCCCTCTTATTTACGCAGTTGCACAGATATTGATGAATTTAAATCTGGTGTGAAAACCTACCTTTTTAAACAACATTTTATTGAAATGTAATATGATGATGTTACATATGATAATGTTAATATGGTAATGGTATATCTTATGTAAACCGCTCTAAGACTCAGTGGAGAGCGGTATAGAAATAAATGTTATTATTATTATTATTATTTTTAGTTATTTCAGTAATTTCTGTTTGAATTCTAAAACACGTCAAACTTTAAATTCTCATATGATTTCAGGTTTATCTCACGAGGAGAATATGAGGAAGATGCGATTGTTGACTTTCATGCAGATGGCCGAAACTCAAACTGAAATCGATTTCGACACAATTCAACAACAGATGAAACTCGGCGAAGATGATGTAGAACCATTTATTATTGAAGGTTCGTTAAGCTCCCTATCCCTCCACCTGTAGACGGAATCCAGTTATTTTGGGGAAGTTTTGAAGATGTTTCAATGGATTGTCTTGATATTTGGTGTATACTACTGTACACGTGCCTTCGACCTAAAAACTGGCCTGATCAATATCAAGATGACCAACTATTGGCCATTAGATCTTTGCACATCTGCAAGTTTCTGCAAGTTATCAAGTTGTTTATGGTTAATTTCAAGATTTTTCTAGATTTACTTATAAGGTTATCATATAATTCATTGATGTGAGGTATGTTTGTTTTCAGTAATCGCGACTCGGGCGGTTCGATGTCAAATGGACCAATTACAGCGAAAAGTGAACATCAGTTCTACGACTCACAGGACGTTCGGTCGACAACAATGGCAATTACTGAAAGAGAAATTCACACAGTGGCACGAACACCTGAATATAGTGAGAAGTCATCTGGGCGCCTTGACTCCACCTCCTGTTTGAGTTTATTAACTAATATTACATGTATGGGATGAGATTCTCATGAGAAATATAAAATATCAGTTTCTACTGATGAAAACGAGATTTCGATTCTTCTAGTGTTATTATTTATCTTACAGTGGTGCCTTGTTCAGTGCTTCTCCGCCGGATCTGTGGCGCTGCAGTTGCTCAACAGTTGGTTAGATGATCCAGTGGATAAATATCGTGGTAAAACAATGCAATTTTAATTGTCACTATGGTATTTATCCACTGGTTAACTCTGATCGAGTTTTGAGCAACTGCAGCCTCTGACTTTGGAGATTTGAATGATTCGGAATGTCTGTTGAATCTAAGCTAGCTTTTTATAAGGTGAATGAAAAATCTTGCCTGTCTAATTTATTGCTTTTTCTCGATTAGCGGAGCAAAAGGAGAAGGACTTAACTATCCGTTGGTCCATGCGAATTTTGTTTTTAAAAAAATGGGAAAACTCGTGAAATATGGATAATGCTAATGATCACATGTTTCTTTACCAGTACGTCATTCAGTGAAGAAATAATTAATTGTAACATTTTAAACCAAAGTCCAAGAAAATCGTCCGATTAATATTGTGTTAAATAACATGGTAAAAAGGTGGAAAGTCTCTCCTATCAATGCAAAAAGTAGAAAAGATGAGGTGGATAATTTTCTACTAAATGGCGCATTCAAAGGCACATTTAGTCATCTCTACAATCTCAAAAGTATAAAAGGGCACTATAAGACTATGCAGATACCGGTTCAACAAAAGGCATAGCACCATTCTTCAGGATTTCATCTTTATTGCCTGAAAGCTACGTAATATCTTCTAGAAAGCACTTTGCATCAGGAATTTATTTATTGCTTGGAAATTGCACCCAAAAGGCGATAAATTTTCACCCCTCGTTTGTCATGAATTATGATGCCCTTGTGTTCATAGTAGTCCCTGGATCCACCCCCTGCGCGCGCGCACCGAATGATAACGGCTGTTAATACCAGTGTCGGGTATCGGTTTATCGGGATGCTATGTATTTTTACTACAGAAAACCTTGGCGATTAGCGGTATGCGGTTTATTTGGATTTCAACTGTACATTTGGATACAAGTGATTCCCGGGAAATGATTCGTTTCGGATGAAATTCTGGCGGTTTTTCGGGAGACATGACTATACATGCAAATTGATATTGGTTCTGGTGACTCCAGATCCTCTGCTGTTATCGGCGATAAGTTCCAATCTTTGATACGGTAATTTTTTTTCCGTTTTGATCTGACTATACAGATCTTGAACCCGCTTATTTCGGATCATTTTGGTCCGATGAAATTGATCTGGATTATACAGAAATCCCGGATTTAAGATCATAGCGGTCATTGAAAGTCACGGAGAGGCATGGAATGGGAATCGGTCAATTCAAGGCCTTAAAAGTCATGGGAATAGCCCCTAAAATTCTATGAACCCTGGACCGTTTGCCTATACATCAGGGTTAGATCCGTCTTTCTGATTTTGTTGTAGTTCGATCAGGTTCCAGTTTAAACGTGTTTTTAACTGCTGCTGAAGACGACGTCATGTCGGAACCGAAGGTGACTTGCGTTCTGAAGAACGTAACGTCTGGTATTGGAGAAGGACCTCATTGGGATGAATCAACTCAGACTCTATATTTCGTTAACATTTGGGCGGATGTCGATAAAATCATCCGTTGGAATTATCGAACAAATGTAACTGAAAGTATTACTATCGGCAGTAAGTATTCTCATCAAAATGAACAATTTATGAGTTTTTTTTCTACTTCTTCACCATAGAGGTGATTTTTTAAACTACCGGGTAATTATTTTCACGTAGATTCTGTATCCACGTTCATCCTGCCGAGAAAAGGAGGGGGATTTGTGACAAATTTGGACCATTCAATGATTCAGTTTGATTGGAACAATCCCGATGATTATTCGGTGATAGCTTCAGTCGAAGAAGGTCGAAGTACAATATTTAACGACGCTAAATGTGACTCTTCTGGTCGTATTTGGGCAGGTACTCATCATCTTTCCGAATTACGTGAATTTGTCTTCGGCATCTGTGACTTCTATTTCCGCATCATTCGTTTTTTTTTCAGGGACAATGCCTTTTGGTAGAAATCCTGCTGTTATGGAAAAAGAACAAGGTTCTCTCTATTGCATTGATAAAGATAAGAAGGTTACACAGTTTACTGATAAAGTCACAGTTTCGAATGGTCTCGCTTGGAGTCTCGATGATAAGACTCTTTATTTTGTCGACAGTATTCCCTCCCGAGTTTATGCCTTTGATTATGATAAACAAACAGGCGTAGCGAGTAAGTTGAAGAACCTTACAGTCAGTTGCACTCAATTAGAAGAACACATTGGCAGCGACAGTTTTAAGAACAGTCGTCAGATTTAAATCCATTTTCGGCTTTGTGCATCTTGGCTTCGATTTAAATGGAAGATATGACATATTGAGAAAGATAAGTATAAAACATTTCATGTTTTTTTACAGGTAACAAACGTTGTGTCATTGAATTCCCGGAAGAAGGTTCTGATGACTATATCGGTATTGCCGATGGTATGTGTATCGATAACGAGGGAATGTTATGGATCGCTTTTCACTACGGAGGTCAAGTTGCTAGGTTCGATCCCATATCAGGTAAAACTGAAACCTGTCGCATTGAGTCGTACCTGCAAAGTGAAACTTGAAGACAGCTTTTATTGAATTATCTTGTATATTCGTCATTATAAAACACAAAAAGCGTGTAATTTTTAATACGCGCAATTGCAAATATTTTTTGCGACCAACATAGGATTTATTTTAATATGTTTTGTTACTATTTTTTAGGCAAGCTTCTGTGTACTGTGAAAATTCCGGCTTTGAGGACGGCTTCATGCTGTTTTGGCGGTCCCAATTACGATGAACTTTTTGTAACCTCTTCTGGACATACTGCGGAGGAATCCAAAAAGACAGATCCATTAGCTGGTTCTTTATTTAAAATAACTGGTCTTGGCGTGCATGGTTTTAAACCTAATGTATATGAAGGTTAATATTTTGTCTCTTGAAGGTGATAGACTCATTCGATACATAATATGTACTTTAAATCTATTGCTAATTAAGCTGGGTAATTATTATAGGCAATGAAATGTTCGTTACAGTAGTAAATTGTTATTGTAAATTGTAAGAAGCTAAAATGAATCTTTTTGTATTAAAAATTCGTAATGATAAGAAAAATACAAATATGTTTAATTGTACTCGAATCGTACAGTGTTTTTGTCATTAGGTTTTTCTGCTTTTTCACTATCGATTTCTTCCAGACTATTATTATCATTATCATTAACATTATTATCATCAACAATATTATTCCCCTTTTCAAACAGATAATTCCCAGAAGGCCTAAGGCTCCTAAACTCCTTCACGGATTTCTGCCTAATTTTCTAGGATTTTAATGATAAGAGCTAATTAATAAGTGATTTTTAGAAGTGTTCGCTTCCGCAAAATGTTTGAGTATTATGGTACAATAAATGGACACCCCGTCAATAGACACAGCGAAAGCCTCAAATAACAGTCATTAAAAGCAATGATTATTACAATGTCGTAAACGCATTCGCAGCATTTTCATTTACACGAGCGACGTTTCTTTTGACCGGGAGACTTTGGAAGGCACCGTATCCTCCGCTTGGTAAAAGCATAAGTGTCTCAGCAGGATCCGCACCGTCACCGGTACCATCTTCTTCGTCTTCGATACTTTCAGCTTGAACGCGAACTTTCTTCTTCGCTACTCGAAAAATGGTACACACGACATAGATCAGTACCATCAACACGTTCAACACCGATACGAATATAGCGATGATGGTCGAATAGGTGTCGGCGTTAAACGGCCGCCCGGTATTCCACAGCAGTCCGCTACAAACGGTCGTCGTCACCAGAATACCCAGAGCTGTTTGATAGCAGTTGTTTTCCAAATCGAACCGACCCGTTACTAAAAACGGATGCGAATGAAACTGATGGAAAAGCAACGCTAAATACATCACCGACAGAAAGACGACCTGCGCAATTCCGTGTTCGTTCATAAGCGTAAAAATTAGGGCGATCAACATTTTTTGTAATAGGAAAAAGCTGGACATGTACACGTTATGCGGACTGGTAAAGGGTCCGGCTAATTTGCTAATCAGTTCTTCGATGCATTTGATATCGGTCTGAACGGTTTCGTTTAACAGATCGTGATCGGTGAGTTGTCTCAAGCGTTGTAATTTACGATTTATCAATGCTAAGATAGTGCATAGAATGACAGGACAGACCGCTCCGTAGACTATCAATGCCGGGAGCCCAGTGGAATACATGGACGAATAGGCGACCGAATCGCAGTCGATGTATTGGTAAGCTTTCATATACTGGTGTCCATCCGATGGATCGTACGAACACGGAGCTATCGCAGCTAACGAATGAAAGACGATCGGATAAAACGTCAAGTCGAATACGAAAAGCAACAAACTGAAACATCGGGTGGCGAAAAATTTCACTTCGTTGAAAGATTGAACGGTATCGGGCTCCAGGAAGCGCGTCTGCCATCGACGCTTGGCTATTAGCAACAGGCGAACTGCGCAGGCCACGCCTAAACAGAAGATGAACCCCGGAATGATGCTTACGAGGAATTTCAGCTTCCCCAGCGGATCTTTCATCCACGGCATTACGCAACCGAAACTAGAAAATCGTAAATTCAACGAATCTTTCACGTAATATTCCATCTTGCTGAACCAGTCGATGATTCCCGTAATCGAAAAGCGATGTATGGTGACCGACAGAGTCTGGATGTAAAACACGAACGTCTTGACGATACCGCTGGCGTTGTTCTGTTGGTTCAACATTCCGAAGAGGACGGTGAGCACCGCCAACTCGAACGACCACGTCGGGACGATACCGAATGTAGCCATTAGTAAGTGAACTACGAGGAAGGAAATACGGAAGAGGTGCAATACCCATCGAACCTTTGCTCCTAGAACTCTATCCTTATACCATAGAATCAACGTTATCCCGACCAGAACGATCAATGAAACGATTATACCGAACAGAGCTAACCAGTTTCGTTTTAGGTCTATGCATTCGTAGCAAGCGTAGCCATCTTTGTAAAAGCGGCCCGGCTTACATTGCGAGCACTTGCGGCCGGTTAGGTGATACAAGGGGTTACACATACAACTCGAATCGCATTCCACGAATGACATGTCGTTACGTATTTTAGTAACGCACGTGCAGTTCCCGTGCGGGTTACAGGTCGGCTGGCCGCTATAGATGTGAGTACAGTTGAGAAAATAGTTCGGGTTGTAACGACGACTCGGCCACATTTGTGACGCGTACGACATCGTCGTATTGGGTAAACCCGTCTCACACGTGCCAGATTCAAGACACGGATAACAGCGTCCTTTAGAACCGAAATAACCCGGGTTACACACGCACTTGTCGTATCCGTAGTAAACCGGGTCTAAACGTAATACACTGCCCGGTAGATCACCTTTCTTTCTCAGTCTCACCGATGGACAGGAATACGCGCGATCTTTCACCTGAACCAACCGACTCGTGTCGACGATGAACAAGGATGGATTGAGTCCCTGTGTATGACTACTGGAGGCTCTCATTCCTGTATGGGATATATCCAGTATCCGTAGCCCGGTTATCCAGTTGAAAGTCGGCGGTAAGGCGCCGATCAGATACGGGTTGTGATTCAGATAGATTTCGGTTAAAAACCACATCATAATGCCGACTACAGGGACCTTTCCTTGTAGCCGATTGTGACTGAGGTCGATGATAGCGGCCCAGTTGTACCAGTAAAGGTCTGACGTCAGAGAACCGTTGATGCCGCAGTTCCTACAGCGTATAAACGCGGTTTGCATAAAAACACCGTACGGCGTCTGGTGATTGGTTTGGACGATTTCAAAAAATGTAGCCATGTCGACGTTCAGCGGATTGTCGGACAAGTCGATGGCGCGAAGGTCGTGAGACCGAAACGGTGTGCGCGGTAACCCGGTCAGGCGGTTACTGTCCAAATCTACGATCATCAACTTCGAATAATTGCTTATCACATCGGGGATCCGACCTTCGAACTGGTTATAGGACAAACGCAAGATTTGCAATTTCGTCATGTAACCGAACGACTCCGGGATGTGTCCCGTCAGGTTATTTTCGGTCAACGAAACTTCGACGGCTAAACTGAAATTCACGCCGAAGTTCCACGGCAGCTGTCCTTGAAGGTTTGCTCCGGATAGGTGACAAAACTTTAAACCGACCATGTGGGTAATCCCGTTCGGTATCGGACCGGCATCGAGGTCGCAATACTCGATATCGAGATAGCGAACTTTAGTGAGTTTATACCCGAAACAGCGCGGTATGAGACCCCCGATCTTCGTTTCACCGACGCTGAAAACTAATAAATCGATCAGTTCGCAAAATTCAGTCGTTATTTCACCGCTAATGAAATAATTAGCTGAAATCTGAATGAATTTCAAACGTTGAAACCGACCCAGTATTCCGAAATCTCCGCTCAAATCGTTATACGAGAGAGTAATTCTTTCCAGTGAAGTGGTTTCGTTTATTAATTGGAAGAAGTCTTCCAGTCGTCCGTATAGATTATCGTTCTGAATTATGCAGATCGCTTTTAAGAAGTTGAGCGGATGTAAACTGATCGCTCGACCGGTCACGTTGTTCAGGCTCATTCTAATCGCCATTACAAGCCCGTTACGGTCGCACTCGATCCCGCTCCACGAACAATGCACAGTCGACAAGTTCCACTTGTTAGTCCAATATTCCCCATTCCAAGCTTTATGCAACTGAAACCAAACGACAATGGAGCAATTATAAATTATCAAAAAATGAAAATTAAACGTCCCTCGTAGAGAATACAAGTATTTCAATTAGTTGAGATGAACAAATTCCTAATTTTTCATTGCAATTTTTGCTCAACTTTTCAATTTCAACTTTTTAATTTTACTTCTTACGTATAGGCTACAGATCAGTACAAACTCCGTCGACAACAGCGGCACCGTATAATTCTTGTTGTTTTACGGGATTTGTTCAATTTCTACTTCAGTCCATTTATATTGGTTAAGATAATTCGTTTCACGAAGATACATTGATTAATGCTTTATACCTTCAAGAGGAATTTGCGTTCCTGATTTCGGTAATTTTCGACTTGATCGGGGTCGACAGTTGGCGTAGAATGGGACAATTCGTCAGTACAGGATGTCGTCTTGTTTGGAAATGGAACCCACGAATCGGTTTCTAATTTGTACCTGATGCGAGAGAAATAATATTAACTATTTTTTGAGATAACGACGGCGCAGTTTGATAGACGTGGAAGCAAAATAATGTCTGGAAACATTTTCAATAGTGTTGTCTCTTCGATTCTATCACCAGCTGATCAGTGTACGGGAACCTTCATTCCTGAAGATGGCTATTAGGATATATTCGAAAGGTCGAATTGAATAAACTTAAAGCTATCTAAGGACTTTATATTTTCATAATTGCTGTGAGATTCTTTATATTGAAATGATACACATTTTTCATATGGATATTTGTTTGTTACTCATTTGTAAAATTTTTTGTTTTTAGAAACCATTTTCAACATCGCAAACTAAAAGTAACACGTGAATTTAAGAGGAGTTGAAAGTCTTTACGAGAGTTTGCTGCATTTATGGATGGAATGGAATCTGGTTGTACAATAGATAATAACAATAAGGTAAGTTACATATCTTACCGGTTGAAAGTGACGTCAGCATCATCTGAATTAAACGCCTTCAACTCGTCTATCCGAACTCCTCGACTCAGATCGAAAAAACGTTCGTCGTATTTTTCAATTCTTTCTAAAAAAACAAAACAATCGCGCAAAATTTCATAAATATCTTCAAAACCCGCTTTAAAGCATTTTTCTTCTTGGAGACAGATGTGTCTTCTTTGCAGGTATCAATTAGCAGCAGCATTTACATGTTAGCCGACAGTTTACATGGACAATGTATAATTATTTTTGTCTATCTGCGTACAATGATCTCAACTTGATCGCGGCTCGTAGGTTAAACCTTACACAGTATTTAATGTTTATGTATTCCCAGTTTGATACTGCTAGATAAGTTCATTAAGAAACAAATGAATTCGGCTGTGGTTCAGACTGTAGATCGATGTACGTACTAACTATCAATGGTCACTGATGAACAGGAGATTGAAACTTACTCAATTTTGAAGCCAATGCAGCTGCTTCAAATTCGAAACCAATCCTCGCGAGGAAAATACATAAGACTATATCCAATATCCGGTCCATTTTTTCTCATATCGACCTGTAGAATATATAGGCCTACATGTATTGAACTAAGATTCGTTTAGGAAGGATCTCCGGGTTTTAGATTCAAGTTTGTCGAAAAAACTTTCACCCCAGCATCTGGCAGTCGCATGTCGTGTCCATAATGTGGTTTATCCATTGACAAAACGGCTGCTGTTCATGTTCACAGAACGTTCTGTTTCTGTTTATGTTCAGAGTTTCGTTTGTACAGGGAAGTGTGTAACCCGGGTTATTTCGGCACTCATCACACTTCCCTGGTTTGTACAATGTCAAGTAGGATCAACATGCGGCCCGCGCTGTCAGAGGCGGTTTTTGATTGGACCAGCTGATTGGACGAATTAGTGTGTAAAACCCAGCGGTAAATCTAGTTCGAGTTAACAGTCATTTTGTTTATTCAGTGATAATCGCAACTTGAGTGGCGTCATTTTCCCTTCCGCTATTTTTCCTGAAAAAAAAATCCCTTAAAAATGGACTGTAAAACCAGGCATCCATCTGTGTGCCATGGTCTAATGTTTCAGAGGTACCCTCCAAGATCAATACATCAAAGTTTTTCAAAATTCTGTATTTATTCCAATCATGTCGCTTCTGCTTATTAAAATTCCCATTGATTTAATTCGTAAAGTTGCGATCGCAACATTTGCGCAACACCTGAACTTCTGATTCTGATCAATTCCACACAGTACACAACCAAAATCAGCATGGTTTTTTCCTAACATCACCTCGAGTCCGGACGGTATTACTCACGGCAATAGATCTTCAAAAATGATATCTTACAATCACAATATCTTGCGGAATTTTAAACTGAGAGGTATTAATAGCATATCCTATTGAATATTGACTCATTCCTATGTCTCCGTTTATTTCAACTCACGCACCATTCCGCCATGGCTTTGGAGTTTTTTGTTATGTAATTTTTAGGACAAAAAGAGACTCCACGGGGATTCTCTCTGTCCCAAACATTTTATAGTCTACATTCATGTCACTTTTTCCATTTACACGTACCGGTATTTATGCTGTGTATTATACTTTTTAGTAAAGGATCAAACTATGCGATTTATCCGGTATCCAGCCTAGTCTAGTACCGGTACCTAACCGTCATTCCCCTAACAACCTGTAACAACCACTGGTATTCAGAAAAAGTATCCAGACTAGTATCCAACCCGGTCTGTAGGCCCTACCCAATCCTCATCGACAGGATTCATTCTCCTCTTTCGGTGATAGTTAGTGGAACTAGGTCGTATCCAACACCAAAACCATCGACAAGATTACAAGAAAAAAAACTTCTTTCTATTATAATATTTTTAATGTACGCATAATTGAATTACAACGCAGAAAACTAACAACATCATTTACACAGAGACACATTATCAATATCACTAGATTTTGCTCCTCACTAGTGGATGAGTAAACTAATTCAAAACCAACTATACATTATATATATATACAACAATCTACTGATCTACATGTCATTTCTACTGATTATACATTCAACATCATTATTTCATACTCTAAACGCCAAATGTATTTTTTTCTGAAACTGTCTCAAATGTTCAGAGAAATGGGTCAGAAAGAATTGCATAACCCTCAGTAATATCCAACATATCGTATTTTTACGTGATTACATCATATTTTAGATTGAGTGGGTTTTCTGCTTCTATTTGGCAGTCTTTCAACTACAGGCAAAACACGAGATAACGACGTGACTTGATTTACGAATATATCACATGCATTTTCAAAAAGCCCGAGAGATAGCGATAAAAAAACGACGGATGGAAATTTCGAAATCTGAAAAAAAGACTTTTGATTCGACTAGAAAGAGTTCATAAATATACAATATTAACACAGTGTAATACAGGTATCTAATGTTCAATATGTATCCTGCACTCTGCACCCCTCTCAACCCAGAGCCTGCACCCCCCTAAACCCAGAGCCTGCACCCCTCCCAACCCAGAGCCTGCAGATTGATACCTCCATCAAACACCGATAACAAACACAGATCATAAAGCGAGGGTATCTTTAATAAATTTTCTCATTGTCGTTCCTACAGATAGCGATTGTGGACCAGTTGTTTGATGAGAGATCTGAAAAAACGACAAACAATATAGGTATATGAAAACTGTACAATCAAAGCCATAACTGCAAAGCAGCGATAACGGGTTTTCTGCCTCCACGATTCCGTTACTTTAAAAAACGATGGATCATTTCAAAGACAATTTGAGGATCGACCCTTACTTTGAACAGATACGGCTGTACATCGGAGAAAGCATTTTCAAACACGAGATCCAGCTCCGATTGATTCGGCATTTTCGGTACATATTCGTGTCGATTCATAGCTTCAGCTATATACGTGATCTTCTCACCGAGAATCTCTCCCACTTTCTCACGACAGATCTGTCGCTCTGAAACAACAATGACAAAAACAAATCTTCAATTTTCGGTATCACTTACAACTGGTACCAAATCGGCAGATACAGGATTTTCAAAGTGGGGGTGCTCCCCTAGAAATCTTTTAAAAATTTGTCTCATTCTCATGCAGCATTCTGAGTGTTTTTAGGCAATGTTTGATCATCTCTCATACATTTAAAATGTAGCTTGTATTTTGAAATGTAACATTGAAAAACTGAAAATAATAATACCGTACAAAGCAAATTTTCCGAAGGAGGGCTTTAGCACCCAAAGCACCCCCTAGAAACCACACCCGTACCCTAAAAACGGTAGACAGCGCTCGAGTTTGATCCATTCAACTCGGAAATAACTATTCAACTCGGAAATAACTATTCAACTCTTTGTGGAAATAACTTTCTGACCCCAATATACGAACGATAACATCAAACTCGGTCGTTGGGCCTCAGGATCCAGTTCCACAGTTGTGAGTTAGAGTTAACTCTGAGTTAAAGTTAGTTCATTTTCAGTGATTTAACCCAGAGTTAACTCGGAACTGTGGAACTGGACTCTGATACGTAAACTGAGGTTGAACTGGTGTAAATGTTTTTACCGTGTTCGTTGATCAGTTGAATAACTTCTAATCGAATCGTCCACACTTCCCAGGGAATACACTCAGCAGGAAACGGCCATCGCGCGCGCTTCTTCTGATAGAATTCAAGACTTATCTAAAAAAGAAGAGGTTTAGTTGTAGCCTGAACATCGCTCGACCACCGGTGTTCAAACGCTTTAGGCTCCTCATAAATCGGTATCGTTTATCTCGGTAAAACCGTTAATTCAGAACGCACCTGACCGCACCCACTTTCACCGTTACGCAATGTATCGCGAAACGTTTGAATCTCGCGTTGAATTGTTTCGTTCAGTTCACAACTCGCCGTACGAACCTACAAAATAAAAAAACATCCCGTATTTTAATAAACATCGCTTCATCTCTAAACGAGAATGAAAATAACGCTTACGTAGGTAAAATCGACGAAGTCACAATCGACGTCGATTACACCGACCGTTCCTATAGAGTAACTTCCTTCCTGTTTATAGTGAAACTACAAAAATCGAAAATTCAGAAATACAATCATTCGGTATCGGAAAATGTAACAGCTTTCTCAACTGACACAAGTAGTCAATCTGCTGGAACATGCATCCCTTCTAACATACTTCACCACTGTTTCTAAGGCAATTTACATAAAAATAAATTTCAAACACCAGGTATTTGACTTTTCATTGTCCGTTCAACAAGGGGACTACATGTATCCAGGATACAGATTGATATCTGCATATGAGTGCATACAAATCACTGTATCTTACCTTTCCTAGAGTTCTATGAAACACGATTGTATGGAATATGCCTGAAAATGATTAAAAAAAGAAGGATAAGTTTAAATTCAGAACAATCAAATGAATCATTCAACCAGTTGATGTATTCTTACTAGAAATGACTTCTTCAATCTGTCGGCCTTCGACTGACTGTAAAACCGTAGAAAGAGAAAATTAATTGACATCGATCATTAATTACTGTCGATTCAAACAGGGGCCATTGTTATGGAAATACTTTTGGTAGAGCAGTCCAAAATAAAGGCAATAGTTAGTGTAGGCTGTAGCGCTGCTGTCAAAACTGACGGTTTCCGTCGATACTTAGTGCGTTCACATCGACATTGCGATCGCTTTTCAAGCGTCTGGTAAAAATCTTACCAGTTCAAAAACTTGTGTTCTAGCATTCATTATTCACGACATATATAATCTTCGTATCTGGCCATATATCATCCTCTAACAAGGGTTAGATTTTACGATTTTCGCTAAAAACTGATGCAAATATACGTAAATAAACTTGTGCGTCACCTGGCGGATATATTTGTGACTTACTATTTTCTTGCAAAAATGAAAGAATTTTATTTTTGTCTTAGGAGGTTTCATTCTGGTTTTTTTCGTTAAGCGCAAAAATTTGGTAAAGAATTAGTTTTTACCCAATGAACATAATTTTAACTCAAGTATGAATTGACTTGAATTGATGCCGAAACGTCGAATGAATATTAATCTAAAGTTCATGCCATAAAATAGTTCAAAGATATAACATTCACTAAATTCATTTAAGAAATGTTTTCGACTCGAGAAATAAATAGATAAGCTAACTATCTTATTCGAATTTCCAATGGGCAAATTACGTTGGATTCTTTGAAAATTTAGTTACAGTGAATTGAGTGAATGGCGCAGTAATCTCTTATCTGGCAATGTTTACAAGTAGTAATTAGTCGCTTGACAGATTGCAAGAAATCTTTCGTCTAAAATCGAATTTACTCATTAAAATAGAGGTAATTATTAGCTTTCCTGACTAGATCTATTTAAGAAATACGAGATTCGTAGTAGGTTACATGAATACCATGTCTCTAATTAAGAAGTATAGGTTTAGGGCGAGTAAAATTACACGCGATCGAGGTCACTCCTTTTTAAATCGATAATCAAATTCAAGAAAGTATTATTAGGCCTATATTGAAAAGAAAAATTTGGTTGAAATGTGAATGAGGTGAGGTGTGAAGGATGTGAGGGTAGTGGATGAAGATGGTTCTTGGGGAAAGCGTAGTTTATGTATCTTGACTAACGCCACGTCAGGAGTGGTCGAAAGTATTACTATTTAGTTTAGGGGCTTGTCACCTGGATGGAGCAGGTCCAGGCAAATCAAAGATTCGACCCGGTAAGCTAGAATTCATGAGCACAACACCATCGTTGCTTAGCTTTTAAAAATTGTTTTGTTTTGATAGATATGTCGTTTTAATTGATGATGGCAGCCACACGAGGAGGGACCCGTCTTCCAATAAACCACCCCGCGACAACCGGCGGAGGTCACCATCCTCCGACTAGCAGACAACAACGAACGACAACAATGTCGCCGTCGCGACTCGGCGCTCCGTCACCGTCGAGACCGATGTCTGAATCTCGTGCTAAAACCGTTCTCAAAGAAGCCGTTGATGCAGTTGTTAATAGTTTCGCGAAGCATACGCATGGTTACGGCAGAGGTAAGCAGACAACCTCGGCTCGGGTTTGTAGAAACCACATATATGCCACTCTTAAAATCTCAAAAAATTTGTTAAGGCCCTGGTTTGTTTCTATTTGCTTGCTTTTCGCAAAAATACCAATGAATAAGTCATCTGAAACATGTTTTGTCACAGCATTCCTAATCGTGATACTTAGTGTTAATGATTAAGTAATCATAGGCCAAGCGACAGACGCATCACTTCTGGATGATAAACACATGTGCATGATGTATAAGTGATTTGTCCATAGGTTATTGTTACAGTTTTACAAATTATGGCAAGCAGTTCCATGGGTGCAATTAACTAAAAAAAAGTACAACTACTTTTACTGCACCAAAAGTGCTATTATTTTTGCTTGCCGCTAGACCATGCCCTGGCTACAGAATCTGATGGGAATTTCGAATATGAATTATTTCTCTAAATTTGTAAATTCTTCCGATGTTAATAATTTCATTTGATTTACAGTAAATGTCGTGGAAGCTTTGCAAGAATTTTGGCAGATGAAACAAGCTCGAGGAGCAGATCTGAAAAATGGTGCCGTTGTTGTTTATGAATCAGTTCCGTCCAATTCTCAACCGTACGTCTGCTACGTGACTCTTCCAGGAGGAAGTTGTTTCGGTAGTTTTCAGGTGAATATTTATTCTCACTGTTCTCTGTAACACTGTGCATGGTGATATTGTGGCTGCTTTTAACCACTCGCAACAGGGTTAGGGTTCGGTCAGTGCAGGCAACAGGGCCCAGTTCCACAATTGTGAGTAAAACTTCATTTTCTCATTTTCAATGAGTTAATTCATGAGTCAAATCTCAACTCACAACTGCGGAACTGGGTCCCGGTTTAGGATTCTGTTTTGAATTACAAGCTATTTGTTTAGTCGTAGTCAATTCAATGATTGCAACTCGCTATATTTTGACATTTCTCAAAAAGTCGCCAAATGAAACCATGCAGGGTTGGTTTTGATTTTCAATATTTCTCTAATTGTTTTCAGAATTGTCCGACTAAAGCCGAAGCTCGACGTAGTGCAGCGAAAATAGCCCTGATGAATTCCGTTTTCAATGAGCATCCGTCCAGAAAGATTACCGATGAATTCATCGATAAAGCAGTTAATGAAGCTTTGGCTTCGTTCAAGGTACGATTTAAACGTTAGTTATATTTTCCAGAGGCTGCAGTCGCTCAAAGGTTGGTTAAAGAAAACCGGCTCGTAAATACCATAGTAACAATGAACTTTCAGTTGTCACTATGTCAACTATCCACTGGTTAACTGTAACCAACTTTTCAGCAACTGGTCCCTGATTTATATCAAAAGACAAACTTTGTTCGTCGGAGTTAGTTGACTATTTACGAACTAAGCCAAACTAAATGTCAGTTAGGCCTAGTCGAAACTATAGTCCGGAAATAGTCGACCACGGAATTGAGCACGGGCGCTATAGTTTGGACCTAGTTCCAAGATGGCCGATACTATGAAATACGTTATAACTGGACGATAGAACGATAATCTTTGACCACAAGTCGACAAAGAAATACAAAAACTAAAGTTCGTCCTGGGGACAAAGGGTCGATAGGAGAGAGTCTTACACTCAATGACTACTAGTATATATTGTAATGTATATTTCAGGGTCATCGCGACGAAGCCGATAACCCAGCAACCGGTATCGGCGCGTTCCGATTCATGCTCTGCGGTAATAAAGGTCGTACGATGCTCGAATTCCAGGAACTGATGACCGTATTTCAGTTGTTACACTGGAACGGCAGTTTGAAAGCGATGCGCGATCGAAACTGTTCGCGTCAAGAGGTCCTCGCTCATTATTCGAATCGTACGCTCGATGACGACATGCGTTCACAGATGGCGCTGGATTGGATTTCACGCGAGCAGGAAACGGTCGGGATTATCGCGCGCGAGTTACGCATCGCCGAGGACGAGTTACAGAGCGCTCGACTCGCCGGTCGAGAACTCAGATTCCCGAAAGAGAAACGTGATATTTTGATGCTCGGATTGAGCCAAATCGGACCCGCTGAGAGTGTCGCTTAAATCATCGGACCCGCTGAGAGTGTCGCTTAAATCATCGGACCCGCTGAGAGTGTCGCTTAAATCATCGGACCCGCTGAGAGTGTCGCTTAAATCATCGGACCCGCTGAGAGTGTCGCTTAAATCATCGGACCCGCTGAGTGTCGCTTAAATCATCGGACCCGCTGAGATAATTATCTTGAGATAATTGCTTGTAGATCAGACCAGCTGAGTGTCGCTTGTACAGTTAATCATGAGTACAGCTAAAAATTTTGACGCCTTGTTTCTCTTTTTTGCTGAGCTTCAATCAAGCTTACCATATTTCAACAGACCTGGTAGTAGCGATTTTATTGCAGTTAAAAATATGACCCGGCCGATTAGGAGAAACTTGGAATCATTCTATTTTAGCCTAAGTCAGATGTTTTAGACTGGAACGTTAGAGGATTCTGAATTTGAGGAAATTGTGGGTTGAAAATTAAATTTTCGGAATCTCGAAATTGCTGAGAATTTTTTCTTCTGAGCAGAATTTTGGTCTTGCTCAGGTAATTCAAAACCTATTGTATAATAATATTTCAAATCATGATACTCTATTATAGTATATTATTGTATGTGTTCTTTTAATGCTTTATTATTACATCATTTATTTATCAGATATTTGAAAATATATTTAATTTCTTGATGAATCTATTGTTTTCTTGAATTTGTTGGCGAACAACAACTTTTGGACCTTCTGCTCCTAATCAACGTCTCATCCTGCATCTCCTAACGTAAGCTCTTATCTTCCCTACTTCCCTCTCCCATTATCCTATTTGATAGATCTAACACGTGGATTTATTATTGTTTACTGAATGACGTCATCGACCTTGACCGTAGTAATTTTTTCCATAAGATATTTTTACACTTTTTTTCATTATCTTCGATTGTAAGATGTCTCTTATATTAAGATATCCTATAAAGTGTATACAAATTCAGAAAGATAAGATAAGATCCTAATAGTATGGTACGCCCCCTATAGATCATTTATGGCATTTATAAACAACCAAAAATATTTTAAAAATCATTTCAAAGATGATTTAATCACCAAAATTCCTCATCCAGAGCCTATCCATATAGCAACTTGATCGGTGGTCATTTTTTGAAATATATCTAAAAAATCATCGTTACGCATATATCTTCATGAATTTTCATTTTGATTTCAATCCTTCTACGTTTCGTCAGCCGAATCCTCCTTCTACTCTTAACCAACGTTACAGTATTGCTTGACTCGTTTCGTGTCCCCAAATTTGGACTTAAAAGTAAGTATTTAACGGGTTAATTTGATTACTTTGGGTTTCAATAGATTCATTAAATACAGCTTTATACGGTAGAGTGAAATATTGCTAAATCGTAGCGTTTTGAACGCGCTATCTCCGTGTGAATCGATGGACTTTTTGAAATATTTTCCAAAACGCGGCCATCTTGTAAAATTGATACGTATTAATGCTTCGAAAAACGTGTTTAGAATCGACAATCATCGGCTTCAAATTCCACTAGGTATTCAACATCTATGATTTAACGTTAACATAACTTCAGATGATATATTTTGGAATTAATGAGATCCGTGGTGGATCAATGATTTGAAAAGTGATTGGTTTTTACTCTGAAATGAATGAAAAGGGCATCTATTCCCAAACGAGTGCAACCTGAGGGCATTTTAAGTCTAAATCTCTTGAGAAATGTTTCAATTAAATTGTTTGTATTTTCAATGGCAAATTTTGGAAAGGCACATGACCAAAAGAGGTTGTGTCTGAGACAAACTAACTGAATCAGCCCTGATAAGAAGTGCATAAAAACGGATTTTCTGATAATGTGACATAAAGTGAGGTATTCTCCAAGAACTCTGTTTGGCTCCGTCTATACACTTGTTTCCCCCTAGTAACATGAGAAAAGCTTTAGTAAAGGAAAGACTTCAGAGATTCAGTTGGACTTATATTTGGAGTTCACTTTAGAGAATTGTCTAAAATTTTTATTTTCAATCGTATTTCAGCATGCGTTACGTGGCCGCATACCTCCTCGCCGTTCTCGGTGGCAACAAATCTCCGAGCAAGAAAGACATCGAAAAGATTCTGGAAAGCGTAGGAATCGATTGCGAAGCTGAAAACGTCAATAAAGTCATCAGTGAATTATCCGGCAAAGACATCGAGGAGCTGATGGAAGCTGGTAAGTGAAATCTGAACCTCGTGTTGCACGTCCTTCAAACACCGAACAGCTATAAAAATGTGTCTTCTATTCCATTTCAGGAAGAGCAAAATTGGCATCAGTTCCGTCCGGTGGCAGTGCAGTAGCTGCTTCATCCGCTGGTGCAGCTGCTGATTCTAGCGCACCTGCTGCTGCTGAAGGTAAATATCGATATTCAACTCTTTTAAAACTAATATTTTGAATGTTTTATTAGAGGGTCGTTCTGCTATCTGTATTGTACAATACAGCTTTGTTCATTTAAATGGTTTCTAATCTTTACTTGTCTTAAAAAATTTATAAAGGCAAGAAAAAGAAAGGTGAGTATTTAAAGTTTCAGCGAAGGTGTTCGTATTATTTTAAAACTGGTTGGACAATTCAGGTTTAGATTGCCCGTGTTTCATATGTAGAATTACATAGCAGTTATCCCATCGCAGACTTGGTGTCAGATGCGTTTAAGGACCCGCTTTTCGGTTTAGCTTTCCATTTAGGATCCAGTAGTCAAGATAAACTCCTCTTAAACAAGCACCAATTGCCAGTCACATTTGTAAATCAATCAAATCATTGACTCTTCCCTTACTGGTGCTATATTGAATGAATAAGTATGACTAAACTTCTTGAGGTTCATCTCTCTAGGATTGATCAAATTTATTCTACACATTTCATCACTGATAAATACATAGGTATTGACTCGCTTTATGTCCATATAAACAAACCCTACATTAGCCAGATTTAGAATTTGAGTGTTTCAAAACCTGAGAACTTGTGCTTATAAATCTATGGTAGAAAGTTGAGGTAGTTAAACAATTATAATAATGAGTGAAAATGGTCCCGAACATGACAGTTTTCAAACGCATTTGAAATGAGATTTTTTTTGCGTTGTTATGGTTGTTTGACTTGCGCTTATTCCCTTGCATTTTAACGACATGATTAAAATTTTGGTCTGAAGTGAAATTATTTCATTCCATTTGTGAAATCGATTGCGTTAGAGTTGGACCGGGGGCATGGGTTTGCAAGAAAGTTTGAACGAAATAAAGATTTTTGGGTATCTCTAAATTTCGACAGGTTTTCAAGCACCATTTGCCAGTCATGTTTTGTAAATCAATCAAACAGTTGACTCTTCCCTTATTGGTGCTATATTAAATGAATTAGTTTGAAGTCATATCTAAGGTTTATTCGACCTAAGATTCATCAAATCAATTCTACAAGCTGTGCAGATATCTTTGAAAAGTACAGCCATTATTATGTCATAGAACTTGGATAATTTAGGTTTCACTGAGATTGAACTGTGTAACTTTCTTTTATATTTGAATTGTTAATAATAAGTTGTTGATTCTTTTTTTTTTAACAGAAGAGAAAAAGAAGGAAGAATCTGAAGAAGAATCTGATGACGACATGGGATTCGGTCTTTTTGATTAAAGCTTGTTTATAGTTTGATCTATGAAAGACAAATAAAAAAGAGAAAAAAAATATTTGTAAAAACATTGAATTGCTTATTGAGTTAGTTGATCGATCAGGTGTTTTATTGTCTAACGGTTTTGATCCGGTTCCGATAATGTACTGCTGATTGAGGATGGACCTATGTTGCCATTCTACAAAGTTTTTGCCCGATATTAACATCATTAATCTCGCATTCGCTTAAACATCAAGTGGCTTTCTTGTCGGTTGCGGTATTGTGCGCAATGAGTAAGGAATCTAATTGATCCCAAATGTGGGATTCGAGCTTGATCGTTTGTTGGTATTCTACTGTGGCAGCTGAGGAACATCTTGATTGTTTTAGGTTCGATTCCCGGGAGTTTATATCCATCCAGTTTTTCATCATTAAAAGATTTACACAATTTTGATCTAATATTCATCGAAATTTTATTCTTTTCATCAATGCCTACATTTGTCGTTTTATATCGCGTTAATTCCAACATACGGTGTATAGTTCAGAAACAGTTAGTTCAAGGTCGAGTGGACCCGGAAATAAATTCAGCGTGCATTTCGAAATTTGTTTTTCATAATTTACAAACCTAATTAAGTCGAATAAGACAGAACCGAAGATACCAGAAAATGAGTTGTAGGAATCCATTGACCCCTCTTCGAGTTCCGACTTTGCATCTGAACAACAACGATGAAAATCTGCCTCCGGCGATAGAAAACCGACAGCAACAACCTTTAACTCCGATGCAAACTGCGTTAAACAATATTCGCAAACGTCTGGAGCGACAAATGACTGTTAACGATGGCACAGATGCCGGAGTAGGGGATGTGATAGAGAGCAGAGTGAGTCCTGGACTCGCCCAACTACGTAACACGCCAGGTAAGAGTAAACCCTGCCATGTGTGTGAGCTGGCTGTTTTCAGTAACTGCCACTGGTTCGGTTTCTTGTCCGGATATGTTCACAACCGAGTTTAACACTTGATTATTTTAGGTCACTAACTTATTAATGTGTCAAATGGTTGAATTTTATCACAGGCAGTAGGTTAAAGGAGAAACAGAAAATACTGACGCAAAAACATCAAGAAGCGAAAGGAAAGTTGGATGCTGTGAATGTCGGGGGTGGAATTAGTCTTTGGCCTGAAATGGAGAATATGAGATTGACGAAACAAGAAGTAGTGAATCTGATGGCAGTTTGTTTATTATTACTACTAGCTACAATATCATTATTTCAATGGCTTCACGGTAAATTGTATTTACACGCTTTATCTTAGAGCAGTGGACCGTAAGCTGAATCTATTACGTCTTATTTGTATTTTCGCATTTCTATTGACAGGTGAATTACTAGGAAATCTTACGTCGTACACGAATAAGCTGTCGAAATTTTCATCGTTTCATCGAATTGAGTTCGATTCACAGAGAAGTTTTGATCGAAGCGTTTTAAATTGGCATTCACAATACAAGCAACTCCTGGTCAGTTACTCCTACACCAATCTATTTTTCTCTAGTACGAGCTCATCTGTTTCTCATCTCTCTCTCCGTCTTCTCTTTCCTCTCTCTTTCATCTGGTGCCTGCGCTAGCAGCCTACAAGTCCACATGGCAAAGCACGCTACAATTTTGTAAATTTATATATTTTTCCCTCTCTTTTTTTTTAATTGTTCATTTTGTAATAATGTATGCTTTTCTGTGAAAATAAATTGAAAATGAATTGAAAATATATGTTATCGGACATTATGAAACTATTGTCAAATTAAAAAATTGAAATTATTTTTATCTCTTTTCAGTCGGAAGTTGATGTGGTATTTCATATAAATATAGAAGAATCACCGTTAAGTTATAAACTGTGTATAGTCTGTTACACATTGGGGCTGGCTATTCTACTCTATTATTTGATGGACAACATGTTCGCTCAGACTAAACTAACTCCGCGTCGCATCAAAAACTGGTAAAACTCGTTCATTATACTTTTCTGACCAATGGTAGAAAACCCTAATGTTATTCCCTCTATCATTATTGACATATTTTTAGCCCACTTGGAACTTTAGTCCCATCATCGGACTATTGCGATCACTTTCCGTCGGCTATCCAAGACTGAAAAAAAAAACTTCTTACGCCGAAGTCCGAGGTTCAATTTACTTTCAAATTCATCATGAAATGCTTTAAAATCCCAAACACTGTAAAATTATCATGAAATAAGGACAAATCACGGTCTCATGTGTAAATTTGTTCTTGGCTACATTTATTTAACACAAGCAGCCAATATCCCAATTTCTTGTAGATTTACGTTTGAATTTCAATGTCTGTTATAATCTAATGAATAAGCTTATTTTATAGGGTGTCACTGCTGGTAATTGTATCTAGTTGGACGATGTGTATTCTGGTGTTACTAGTTTCTGCACTTCATCTGGAAAAACAAGTCGAAAAAAATGTTCACAATTTCAGCGATATTCAGGTGTGTTTTATATCGTACTAGTGTCCTACTGTGCCACGGTAGACTTTTCTTTTCCAATTAAATCTTTAATTAACGTAACAGCGCACATTATTCAAGAGAGTTTACGTACAAATAGTTCCCATGCTATGATATCATCCGGTTGCCCCTAGTGTGCGTGTGTGTGCGTGCGTGCCTGCGTGTGTGTGTGCGGAGACTAATGTTTTATCATCATCTACAGGGCTCAGTTTTCCCTATATTTATTGATGTATTCCTTTCTTTACCTTGTCAATTCATCTAAATGAACAAAGGCTTGAGTTTATGGCTAGCAAATTCACACTCTAAAATTTCTGTCTATTTCGACATTTCCTTTATGTTCAACGTAGAGAATGTATTTTTGATGAAAAAATCAGTTCGATAAAGTTGTATTTGACTTGACACAATCAACTATCCTGACAAATTACGAGTGAATTCGGTTGGATTTGTGAGTATTGACTTTTGATTTATGTCAAGAATGAATTGTGACTTCAGATAGATTACATGACGAATGGTGAATAGATGTCACGAATAAATCTCTGTAGTTTTCTATCAGTTTAAATTAGTTTCCCAACATGTGAGGAGAGTTTTAGTCGAAACACAAAACAGTTCGTCATCATGGCGTTAATCATGAATTCAACTAAGATACAGATTGGTCGAACTTATAGCAGTTATATCGTCATCATGTCTGTAGCGAACAAGTCCGGAAGCTTCCGTACATTGTCATTAGTTATTCTGCTTGTCTTGTTCGTGTTAGGAGCCTTCGGAAATTCGGCTACTTTCCTGATAATGATAAGCCGCAGATTCCGCTGTTTATCTTACGCTAACTATCTGATCGTTTTGTCAGTCAGTGATTTAATGTTCTGTATCGGTTTCACGCTGATGCCTGTTTTACAGTTTGTTCTCTTGCGTCTTAAAACTGGCCCAATATTCGTGATGAATTCACTGATCAGTTGTCAAATCTATGAATTCCTGATGGCGATTGCATCTTCAACTAGTTCGTGGTTAATCGTGGCTATATCTCTAGAACGTGCGGCAGTTGTGCTCTTCCCGTTCACAAGTCACGTGATACGTACGCCCAGATTCGCTAGATTCATTATATTGTACATAATCGGAATGAGCGTATCGATATCTTCTAACTACTGCGTGGGTGCATTTTTCCGACCAGTTTTCGGGTGTTACTATGAACTATTTGTACAAATAAGGTATTTCACCATGAATGTTATCTACGCTTACATTCTGCCGTTATCTTTCATCGTTCTTTCAAATTCTGTTATAGTATTTCAGTTATTCAGGGGATCGAAAATTCTTTCTTCTGAAAAGAAAACTACAAAATCACAGCGTACAACAAAAATGCTCGTTACAGTTTCACTCGCGTTTGCAGTATTTACACTACCATCCACTGTTAGTGTATTCCTACCGATCTCGTTAGAACTAAAAGATTTTCTGTACGATGTTTTCGCGCTTTTCCATCCGTGTAATTACATCATAAATTTTTACATATATCTTTTATTGGGACGAGAAATTCGTGAATATTTCTGTACAAAAATCCGATGCAGAAATTCATTTACATAAAATCCGTTTCTCGGACTATTTCTCACGAACACATATATCAATGTGTTCGATGCTGGCCTGTGTTTGAAGGTCCAAACATCGGGTGCAATACTACTTTAAAATCGGGACAATCTATTCCGACAGAATATGTTTTATATGCATGTTCAGAAAATGATTTTTCGATTATTTTTCGAATTTTAAACAACAACTAATTAGAAATGAACTGTTTTTGCTTGAAGTCGAACGAAGTTGAAAACTGTGGATCTGCGTCCATAATGTTTTAACAGATACCAGGATCAAATAAAAATTTCAATTACCATTTGATAACTATGGTATCACGTTCGCCTCTATCACTCGGGACATCCCAAAATGACCTCCTAAACCCAGGCCCGGCATCAACATTGCTTTTTGTTAGAAACTCCTCTGCAGTTATTTGGTATATAATCAGTTATTGTCTGAAAATTAATTAATTAAATGCTCTATTTATAATATATTCACAATGATAGACCAGAATGTTCATTTTTTGAATCAAATATGGCCGCCAGTCAGCCATCTCGGATGATATCGTGACCTAAATCGATCTGCTGATATATAATATCATCTCATTATCTCATGTGAAATATGAGTACTCTACATGAAATACATTCACAGTTATAGACCAGAACGTACATTCTTTCAATCAAAAATGGCCGCGAGTCAGCAATATGGAATATGATTTCCTTCAAATTAAATCGGGTTCATCTAGAATTCAAAACTAAAATGAACTTAATCTTCATGATAATCTCAGCAGAAATTTAATCGCTTTAGTGTTTTTTATTTTCTAGGGAGACTTGGTGACAATGGAATTCTGCACGAGAAAGTACGAGCAGGTATTATCGTATTGGCGTGTTCGCGCGTTACCGCCTACCTGTACCGGTACCCTTCACATCATGGGTTTAATCGCCGTTCAGGACGTCTCCTACTATTTACAGTATTATAGCGTGACGGTATTCACAGCAATCGGCACGCCCGTCATCAAGTTGTGCATATCTCTTAGAGAAATATACGCCGTCAAATCGTTTGATAGTTGAAAGCCGATGGAGACCTACTCTATTTCATCGAGAATTATTGAATAGTTTCACGCACGTTTTCCATGTACGTTACAGTTGTTCGAAGCTTTTAACGAAATTGAATTTACCATAAATTGTGCATTCTGGTGTTTTGAAGCCGAGTCAGTTAAAAAGAAAAATGTGCGCGTAGCAAGTATAATGAGATGTTAGTGTTCAATTTCGACCATTTTTGAGTTGAAAATTGCGGATGAATTATGATGATCAAGTTATCGAGCTGTTGGCTGCTAAAACACCCGATCAACTCGTCGGAACGGCCTGCGATGTTTTTAATGTTTCGAGGTAATCATCATATTACCTATTGTTACTATTAGTTTTGTTATTCTTGTCCAAATAGGAAAAATTTGTAAAATGCTATAAATCGCTGAACATATTAATTATTCAATCAATTTTGAGTAATTGTCACTTGGCGTTTAGCGCATCTTCGGTTAATCCAACGGTAACTTTAATGATGAAGTGTTACTGAATGAAACTGGGTTTCCGTGTTTTTCACGGGTTGTACTGACATATGAAGTCAAAGTTATTTTTGCAACGAACATCATTATATCTATCTGTATCGATGTACCACTGAACACAGCGTTCGTATGGATAGCTCGGTTGCTCGTGTTCCCAGTTTAGGATTGCGATAGTGCTATTATCTGATATCCACACCCACGGGCCGCGCATTGGTCCGGAATTCGTCTGCAAATCATATCCACCTAACATAACTTTAAAAACAACATCTGAAAAGAAAAGAAACCCTTCTTGGAGCCAGCAGTATGAGAGATGGAAAACTAACAAATAGTGAAAACTTTGAAGAGGCACTTCTAATCCGATTTCTAAACAAATTCAGGAAACCTTTCTGATTCTGATATTTAATTTTCATTTGTATTGCGAGATTTTATGTTATAGTTACGAAATTGACTCATGGATTCTATGATTCTTTTATGAAAACAGAATTTATCGAAAACCGATGATAATTTGATTATTTCGAGTGTAGTGTCGTGTGTTTATTTATATTCACGGATGGAATGAAAGATCCAATTAGTTCCGTAATCCACGCATATTTTAAACGGAATTTCGGATTATACAATCTATTACCAAAAGGCCCCATTAAGATTTGGGCTTATTCTTTCAAGGCTTCATAGATTACATCGCATTTGAGTATGAAGTTAGACATACCGTTATTGTCGATGAGATATTTCCTTAAGGCAGCCCTCGATTGTGAAGTGCGGGGTTCGGCAAGGATCCAACCGTAATAGGTACAGAAACTTGTCGCGTCTGTGGCGATTGCACTTTTATAAGCGTTACTGTTCCATCGAAATACGTAATAGCAAATTCCATTAGCAACGAAAAATCCAAATCTACAAGATGCGTGTTCTACAAACAAATGAATACACATCACAATTTTAAATGTGCATATCATAATTTACCTAATTTACATTCGAATTCGGCGCTTTTCGCTATAGAACCGATCTGATATTCTCACAAAGAAAGTTTGAAATATAGTCTAATTAGCATAATTTATGCGTATATGTAAAAAAAGGATTCATCTTATTTTGCTACTGATCAAAATTCGATAAAAACTGTGGTTAAGTAAAGTCGGACATCGCCGGAGACGAGAATGTCCTAATGCACCATCGATCTTCACAGTAGATCGTTTTAATGTAAGTGTGACCTACAACCTTCTTAAGAGCTGGAATCATTTATTGCCTTATGAATTCAAAAAACGTTGTAAGTTCTCTCGAAAAAATACCTTTATCGTGTTTGTACATGACAAGTTTCGTTTCTCCTGATGTTCTGTATTTCACCAGCTCGTTGTCGAACAAGTAACATTCGTCGACGCCGTGAGATTTCGTGGATTCGACGCCGAAACCCCGACAATTCGACCCTTCGCTCAAACAACGCAGCGCGCATTCACCGCGCGAGCCGACTGTCGACTTGTACGGTTTTGTAGACGCGTCGACCGTCATCGTATAGAACTGTTGAAACTCGGACGCGACGCCGACTATCAGACAAATAAACTGGATGAATTTAGCGAACATGTCGTGCAGAAAATACGCTATGCTCAAATACTTCTAAGCAATTGAACTATCACAAGTTACAGATTCCAGTTCCTCCGGCGTATCCTTTTACAGATACAGCTATATATGAGTCTTTAGCTGCTGAGTTATTTGATCATAATGCGCATGTCATTACAAATAGAAACATCGCCTGTTTATTGATGCAATGACTTTGTGAATAATTGATTTGTGCGAATTGAATGGGTTTTTTACATTACGTATTAATGCAGTTTGTAATCAGTCTGAGTGAGATGGTGACATACACGAAAATACAATACTAGAAAAAGCTATTGATGACCAAGCGTATGTTTGCGCTGTGAAGAGAATAAGCTATTTTATCGGATTTTTGTACAGAAATATTCACGAATTTCTCGTCCCAATAAAAGAGTAAGCTAAATTCCCTGACTCTCTCGACAGTTACCAATATGCTGAAGATACAGAGAAGTTATCAGTCGAAAGTGGTGATGAAAAACACAAGTTAAAAATGGCTGCTGAACGATCTGCTGAATGTGGTAAGTCTATCAGATTAAACGCTGTTCATTTTCTGATTTGAGTGAATCTGCTCATTTAGAAAAAAACTAACTTCTTTTCTTGCTCGATGGAATAAAAAAGAAGCATGAGTTTGAGGCTGAAACAGTAAATAGATTTAGTGACGACAAAGATGTCGGATTATCCACATCTTTATGAATCTATTAGTAAACTATACTGCAGATGACACCTATTTAAATACGACCTCCAGCGCAACTTAGATCACTTCTATGACTATAAGCCGCTTTCAAACCGTTTATACTGAATGATTCGGTAATACACATTTTTTCTTAATACACAATTTATAGAATAGTTACAAACATGGAGTGAATATCATATAGCAAATCTCTCTGCTCAGCGGAGATTGGTAAGATTCCGTTAATAGCTGATGGTAGTGTAGAAATTGCAAATGCTAGTGAAACTGTTACAAGCATTATTGTTGTACGTTTTGATTTGGTAGTTTTCTTATCGGTCGAAACCATTTTCGAACCCCTGAATAATTGAATTATTATAACAGAATTTGATGTTATGATAAACGTTAAAAACGTAACTGACGAAAGAAATGAAATATAAGAATTGTTTAAATAATTCATTGTAGCATCCAAACAAAGGGTCCACAAAATATTTCGACCTAGAAGGTATAATATAGATTTAGTATCAGTATATTCACTACAATAATTATCAAGTGACTTTTGCAAGGAATATAATTAAATATATCTTTATCGATGTACCACTGAATACAGCGTTCGTGTAGAAAGCTCGGTTGCTCGTCTACCCAGTGTAGGATTGTCTGATCGCCACACCCACGGGCCGCGCATTGGGCCGGAATTCTTCTGCAAATCATATCCGCCTAACATAGGTTTATAGACTTCTGAAAAAGAAATATTTATGTTATGAAATTAATGTGCATTCCATTTTAGGGGTGGCGCCTTTGCAGCCGGTAACTCAAAAGATGGATGACTGATGGTATTCATACAGTAACTAACCAGAGCAAAACGAACTTCAGATAATGGGTGAGTTGAAAACAACCCGAGGTTTTACAATCCCCAATCTAAATCGACAACCTCGCATTGGTTACCAAAAAGTTCATTCAAATTCGTTTAATGATAGGACTTCGGTTACAAAAAAAAAATCTATTGTATAAATATTTGACCCCTGACACTCATTTTGTGGAGTAGCCTACCTGAGATTGCCATTTCTCTGATACAACGGTAATTAGACTTAACTTTAACTGTGTATGTTTGATTGGTGGCCTCAAATCTATTGAGTGTCATGTATATTTTTAGGATGTTTGTCATCAGGAATTATTGACTTTTGTGTTTGATGATCAGGAATACATCAGCTGAACTGGATAAATATGTGTGGACAGCGTTAGAACTAACCGGGAGGATAAACAAACAAACGAACAAATATTGGGAGAACTTGACTTCACTTATAGTGAACTTTATGTCCACGAGGACTAGATATGTGACACTTACCGATTGGTTGTGTTTGAACTAGTCGTTCTCTCCCAGCGAAACTAGGAATATCCCCGGTTCAAATCTACTCTTAACAGTATAAATCTACGCCTAATTCTTTCGTGGAAAATTGTTTCTTTAATAGTTTCAGAGCATTTTTTCTGGTTACAGTGTTAGTGGTAGTTGAATGCGCTATTTAAGAGAATAAAATTTAATTTGCTTGAAATTCTTCCTTTGGCATGTGAGCCTACCGCTTTACCGGATGCTAATACATTCCGCAGACAAAAGAGTTCTATCAAAAATGGTTTGAAAATCATTTTAAAAAGATGATCCCCTTCAAAAAACCTTACGCGATAGTAGAATTATTCATATACAATGGAATCGTATTAGATAATCAACGAAATTCGGCTAAGAAAAATGTATGTATCGCTCGCATGCCATAGTAAGATAGCGAGGCTGGGTAAGATATCTACCGTACAGTGCTGCCCCAATGAGTAACGATAGCGGAATTTCTGTGAACTAAAATAGAAGCGCATATTTACCGCCGGAATTTAAGTGTCCTTATTACATACAATACAGACCAGTGTGTCGTCTAATTCTGATTAAATATGATACCATGAATACTTTCTGAATTTTGTATAATATTTCCTTATTTTTTAGGTAACATATTTAATTCTTTTTAGCTAAAATTCACTTACTTATCAATTAATATAGTATTTATATACAGAATAAAGTATTCATTTACATTTTTGAATGATAGTTTATCATCTGAATTGACAAAATGTCCATATTTTTTCTTCGATAAAGTCTATTTGCGCGCAAATAAACAGGGAACATACAAACACCTATCGCTCTCTCCCAGACCATACTAGAAATACCCCGATTCATCTTAACTCTTTTAAGGCTTATTCTTTTATAGAAAATTGTTTGGTTCGAACGTTTCAGGGCAGTTTTCAGAGTTTGAGAATTTTCCTCGGAATCCGGCCCGCAAATCGGTAATTAGTTCGTCCACTCCTGCCGTTCGAAGACTCTGGCAAGCGAGTATTATGTTAGTTCACATTTTCCACGCTATCGTTATACATAGCGGCAGCACTAGACGGTCGAGATTGAATTAATCGCGCTATTTTACTGTGGAGCGGGCTCAATTCGATCGCTAATTCTTTATTTACAACAGTGAACTATTCCCTCAATTGATAAAGACTTTAAAGCCGCGATGATTCTAAATGTACGAATTTTGATATTGGTAAAAAAGATAAGAATTCATTCATGATGTTTCATTTTCATGTCCTCAGGTACACACTAGAGGGGGACCTCACTCACTCCTCCAGACCCGCCAGGCACAGTGACTTTGCAGACACTTCGACAGTCAGTGACTAGTGAGGCCGGGACCTACTCAAATTTAGTCTGAATCAGTCAGTCGTTTTTACTACGGGTTCTGGGTTGTTTAGGGAACGACGGCTAGGTGCTAGACTAACAGGGACCTCACTCGGTGTCAAAAACCACTTTCTAGCCTACACGGGCCGCACTACCCTAGCCGCTTGCATTGCACATGGACATGGTGCAGGGGATAGTTTCACAAATCTTGATGAACTGTTCTTCAACTTCCTCCGGGCTCTTGTGTAAAACGAGAATCTGTTAATCCAGTGTGACTGAAAACTTTTGTTTAAGCCTTTACTATGTCAGAGTAATTGTACTGTTTTGCTCTCTTTTCACCCATCCTCCCTCAACCTCTCACCCCATCCTCCCCAACCTCTCACCCCATCCTCCCTCAACCTCTCATCCCATCCTCCCCAACCTCTCACCCCATCCTCCCCAACCTCTCACCCCATCCTCCCTCAACCTCTCACCCCATCCTCCCCCAACCTCTCACCCAATCCTCCCCCAACCTCTCATCCCATACTCCCTCAACCTCTCACCCCATCCTCCCCAACCTCTCACCCCATCCTCCCTCAACCTCTCACCCCATCCTCCCCAACCTCTCACCCAATCCTCCCACAACCTCTTAGTCAGTCTTCCTGTTAATGTGATTTCAATTTTATATTTCAGGTTTTCCTCTGTCGGGCTGTGGTGTAGTACTCGACGTGGTGGACTTCAACTGAAATTTATCACAGTTTTACTTCTTCAGTCAACTTCTTCCGGACTACTAGTGAACTAACTGGACTACTAGTCAGCTAACCGGACTATTAGTGAACTAACTGGACTATTTGTGAACTAACCAGACTATTTAGTCAACTAACCGGACTATAAGTGGATTGATACTCATAAAAATACAGTGTGGAACTCTGTATGTGGATTTGTGGAACTCGGTGGACTACCATTACTGCTAGACAAGGGCTGGTGAGTGTGCGAGTAGAATTTCTTATAAGTTTCCAAAACAATTATGAGAATATGTATTCATCAATTTTAATTATCGAAAATAAATTATATTATGTTCATTTCTTGTAGGCTATTTTGTTTGTTGAATCGCATAGAGTTTTGCATTTAAGATTTTGATTTTATTCGGGCAGTTATTACAGACCGGTCATACCGGGATATAAGGAGTTTTAAAGGGAGAACTTTTCATATTTCGAGCAAGTGTCTGCTTCGCTTGCCCAATAACTGTAGACTCTCCTACAGTCGTTTCGTAAGCAAATTTTTAGAATCGACTGAATTCATGAATTTGCAAGTAAGACTTGCAAATTCATGACCGAATGTTTTCATCTATTACTACATCATATTTTTCAGGTTGGAGGCGCAAGGCGTTGGAGGTGCATATAGTTCAAGTTCAAGTTCAAGTATTTGAAACAATATATCTCGTCTCGCTCGACTAACTGGAGCCACGAGCCTTTTTCCTGTTTGGCGTAACAGTATTTCTCAGCCGACAGAGGGCTATCACCATTCACTTCTTACTCTTCACCATCAGAATACATGGCATTTTTTCTGGTTACAGTGTTAGTGGTAGTTGAATGCACTATTTTAGAGAATAAAATTTAATTTGCTCAGAATTCTTCCTTTGGCATGTGAGCCTATCGCTTTACCGGATGCTAATACATTCCGCTGACAAAAGAGTTCTATCAAAAATGGTTTGAAATTCGTTTTAAAAGGATGATCCCCTTCAAAAAACCTTAAACGACAGTAGAATTATTCATATACAATGGAATCGTATTAAACATTGAACGAAATTCGGCTAAGAAAAATATCTTTATTACTCGCATTCCACAGTAAGATAGCGAGGCCGAGTTAGATATCTACCGTACAGTGCTGCCCCTATGAATTACGGTAGCGGAATTTCTGTGAACTAAAATAGTAGCGCATATTTACCGCCGGAATTTAAATTTCCTTATTACGTACAATACGGACCAGTGTGGCGCCTAATTCTGATTGAATATGATACTATGAAAACGTTCTGAATTTTGTATGATATTTCCTAATTTTTTAGGTAACATATTTAATTCTTTTTAGCTAAAATTCACTTACCTATCAATTAATGTAGTATTTATATACAGAATAACTTATTCGTTTACATTTTTGAATGATAAAATTGACAAAATGTCCATATTTTTTCTTCGATATATTCTATTTGCGCGCAAATAAACAGGGAACATACAAACACCTGTCGCTCTCTCCCAGACCATACTAGAAATACCCCGATTCAAAAGTACTCTTTCAAGGCTTATTCTTTCATAGAAAAATTGTTTGGCCAGACGTTTCAGAGCAGTTTTCAGAGTTTGAGAAATTTCCTCGGAATCCGGCCCGCCAATCGGTAATTAGTTCGTCCACTCCTGCCGTTCGAAGACTCTGGCAAGCGAGTATTATGTTAGTTCACGTTTTCCACGCTATCGTTATACATAGGGGCAGCACTAGATGGTCAAGATTAGATCGCACTATTTTTACTGTGGAGCGGGCTCAATTCAATCGCTAATTCTTTATTTACAGTGAACTATTCCCTCAATTGATAAAGACTTTAAAGCCACGATGATTTTAAATGTACGACTTTTGAATTGGGTAAAATGATAAGAATTCATCATATTTTATGTCCTCAGGGCCCCGGGGACGCACAGGGAGACCTCACTCCACCGCAAACACGTCACGACACACTAGTCAGGCCCTGACTCGACCAGTTAGTTACAATGGCTTTCTCCCTGCCACAGGCTGGGCTCTTGTGAAAAACGAGAATCTGTTAAACCAGTGTGACCAGGGGACTGAAAACTGCTGAAAACCTTTGCTGAAGCCTTTAGGCTACTATGTCAGAGTTATTGTACTGTTTTGCTCCCCTTTTCACCCATCCTCCCTCAACCTCTCACCCCATCCTCCCTCAACCTCACCCAACCTCATCATCCCATTGTCCCCAACCTCTCGCCCTATCCTCCCTCAACCTCTCATCCCATCCTCCCCCGACCTCTCAGTCAGTCTCCCTGTTAATGTGATTTCAATTTTAGTATTTCAGGTTTTCCTCTGTCGGGCTGTGGTGTAAACTTCATCACGAATACTGGATGTGGTGGACTTCAACTGAAATTTATCACAGTTTTACTTCTTCCGGACTACTAGTGAACTAACCAGACTATATGTGAACTAACCGGACCATTTAGTCCATTTAGGACCATTTAGATTGATACTCATAAAAAACAGTCAGTGGTGGACTTCAGGAGGTGTTGAACTCTGTGGATTTGTGGGACTCGGTGGACTACCATTACTGCTAGACAAGGGCTGGTGAGTGTGAGTAGAATTTCTTAAAAGTTTCCCAAACAATTATGAGAAAGCAGTTTATCTGTAAACACTGTTCACTACATTTCATAAGAATTGTCAATGCGGTTATTTGAAGCAGCCTGTAATTATGTTGCAGGAATTATAATTCAGGGTTTTTAGTAAGAGCATCAATTTCTACCTTAAAAATTAATTGAATATTAAAAATTAATTGAATATTTGACATCATTGAATAAAAATCGTTTTTGGACCGAATTTCGCGGGCGAATTTCATCAAAATTTGTGACGAAATTAAGGGGGTCAAAACACAAAATCCTGAATATCTCATTTTAGGAGCCTCGGATCCTAAATCTTACCTCATATTTGTAACCAGCACCCCAAAAAACATGTCTGCACTAAATTTTATTAAAATTGGGCCAAAAAAATATTTTGACTTTGTACCCCATTTTTGGGGTGCATATTTTGGGCATTAAAACCCTTATTTGCCCATGAAGATGAATTCCGATTCAAAATCTGATTGCGGATCCGGAATCTACACCTCAGAATACATATTCCTACCAAATTTCGAAGGAATCGGAGAAAAAAAAGTTTTCGACGAAAAAAAACTCCTGGACTAACACCTTAGATTTTTGCCATTTTTTGCCAAAAAATCGAATCTCTTCGATTTGCTTGAAATTTCAGTCATTTATATTGTCAGGGGTGCTGATTCCAAATCTGCAATCAGATTTCGAATATCTCGAAAACTCTGGGGTCCAAGGCCTTTTGAAAATTTAGGGGGGTCCCCCAATAATTCGAATTTCTCATTTTCTGGGCCTCAGATCCGAAAAATTCGTTCAGATTTGTGATCAGCACCCCAGAATACATGTCTAACCGGAATTTCATCAAAATCGGAGACAAAAAATATTTGACCCCTGACACTCATTTTGGGGAGTAGCCTACCTTAGATTGCCATTTCTCTGATATACCGGTAACTAGACTTAACTCTTACACTGTGTATAACTGTTTGGTGGCCTCAAATCTATTAAGTTTCATTTATATCTTTTAGGATGTTTCTCATCATTAGGATGGAATTATTGACTTTTTGAGTTTGATGATCAGGATCAGATGAACTGGATAAATATGTGTTGGCAGTGTTAGAACTCACCGGGAGGATAAACAAACAAACGAACAAATATTGGGAGAACTTGACTTCAAATTTACTCTTCTTTAATAGTTTCCGAGCATTATTTCTGGTTACAGTGAATAGTGGTAGTTGAATGCACTATTTTAGAGAATAAAATTTAATTTGCTTGAAATTCTTCCTTTGGCATGTGAGCTTAGCGCTTTACTGGATGCTAATACATTCCGCAGACAAAAGAGTTCTATCACAAACGGTTTGAAATTCGTTTTAAAAAGAGAATCCCCTTCTAAAAACCTTAAACGATAGTCGAATTATTCATATACAATGGAATCGTATTAGATAATCAACGAAATTCGGCTAAGAAAAATATCTGTATTGCTCGCATGCCACAGTAAGATAGCGAGGCTGAGTTAGATATTTACCGTACAGTGCTGCCCCTATGAATAACGATAGCGGAATTTCTGTGAACTAAAATAGTAGCGCATATTTACCGCCGGAATTTAAATGTCCTTATTACGTACAATACCGACCAGTGTGTCGTCTAATTCTGATTAAACATGATACTATGAATACGTTCTGAATTTTGTATGATATTTCCTTATTTTTAGGTAACATATTTAATTTTTTTTTAGCTAAAATTCACTTACTTATCAATAAATATAGTATTTGTATACAGAATAAATTATTCATTTTCATTTTTTAATGATAATATATCATCAGAATTGACAAAATGTCAATATTTCTTCTTCGATATATTCTATTTACGCGCAAATAAACAGGGAACTTACAAACACCTATCGCTCTCTCCCAGACCATACTAGAAATACCCCGATTCATCTTAACTCTTTTAAGGCTTATTCTTTTATAGAAAATTGTTTGGTTCGAACGTTTCAGAGCAGTTTTCAGAGTTTGAGAATTTTCCTCGGAATCCGGCCCGCAAATCGGTAATTAGTTCGTCCACTCCTGCCGTTCGAAGACTCTGGCAAGCGAGTATTATGTTAGTTCACATTTTCCACGCTATCGTTATACATAGCGGCAGCACTAGACGGTCGAGATTGAATAGGTCGCGCTATTTTACTGTGGAGCGGGCTCAATTCGATCGCTAATTCTTTATTTACAACAGTGAACTATTCCCTCAATTGATAAAGACTTTAAAGCCGCGATGATTCTAAATGTACGAATGATGATATTGGTAAAAAAGATAAGAATTCATTCATGATGTTTCATTTTCATGTCCTCAGGTACACACTAGAGGGGGACCTCACTCACTCCAGACCCGCCAGGCACAGTGAATTTGCAGACACTTCGACAGTCAGTGACTAGTGAGGCCGGGACCTACTCAAATTTAGTCTGAATCAGTCAGTCGTTTTTACTACGGGTTCTGGGTTGTTTAGGGAACGACGGCTAGGTGCTAGACTAACAGGGACCTCACTCGGTGTCAAAAACCACTTTCTAGCCTACACGGGCCGCACTACCCTAGCCCCTTGCATTGCACATGGACATGGTGCAGGGGATAGTTTCACAAATCTTGATGAACTGTTCTTCAACTTCCTCCGGGCTCTTGTGTAAAACGAGAATCTGTTAATCCAGTGTGACTGAAAACTTTTGTTTAAGCCTTTACTATGTCAGAGTAATTGTACTGTTTTGCTCTCTTTTCACCCATCCTCCCTCAACCTCTCACCCCATCCTCCCCAACCTCTCACCCCATCCTCCCTCAACCTCTCATCCCATCCTCCCCAACCTCTCACCCCATCCTCCCCAACCTCTCACCCCATCCTCCCTCAACCTCTCACCCCATCCTCCCCCAATCTCTCACCCAATCCTCCCCCAACCTCTCATCCCATACTCCCTCAACCTCTCACCCCATCCTCCCCAACCTCTCACCCCATCCTCTCTCACCCCATCCTCCCCAACCTCTCACCCAATCCTCCCACAACCTCTTAGTCAGTCTTCCTGTTAATGTGATTTCAATTTTATATTTCAGGTTTTCCTCTGTCGGGCTGTGGTGTAGTACTCGACGTGGTGGACTTCAACTGAAATTTATCACAGTTTTACTTCTTCAGTCAACTTCTTCCGGACTACTAGTGAACTAACTGGACTACTAGTCAGCTAACCGGACTATTAGTGAACTAACTGGACTATTTGTGAACTAACCAGACTATATGTGAACTAACTGGACTATTTAGTCAACTAACCGGACTATAAGTGGATTGATACTCATAAAAATACAGTGTGGAACTCTGTATGTGGATTTGTGGAACTCGGTGGACTACCATTACTGCTAGACAAGGGCTGGTGAGTGTGCGAGTAGAATTTCTTATAAGTTTCCAAAACAATTATGAGAATATGTATTCATCAATTTTAATTATCGAAAATAAATTATATTATGTTCATTTCTTGTATTTTGTTTGTTGAATTGCATAGAGTTTCGCATTTAAGATTTTGATTTTATTCGGGCAGTTCCTACAGACCGGTCATACCGGGATATAAGGAGTTTTAAAGGGAGAACTTTTCATATTTCGAGCAAGTGTCTGCTTCGCTTGCCCAATAACTGTAGACTCTCCTACAGTCGTTTCCTAAGCAAATTTTTAGAATCGACTGAATTCATGAATTTGCAAGTAAGACTTGCAAATTCATGACCGAATGTTTTCATCTATTACTACATCATATTTTTCAGGTTGGAGGCGCAAGGCGTTGGAGGTGCATATAGTTCAAGTTCAAGTTCAAGTATTTGAAACAATATATCTCGTCGCGCTCGACTAACTGGAGCCACGAGCCTTTTTCCTGTTTGGCGTAACAGTATTTCTCAGCCGACAGAGGGCTATCACCATTCACTTCTTACTCTTCACCATCAGAATACATGGCATTTTTTCTGGTTACAGTGTTAGTGGTAGTTGAATGCACTATTTTAGAGAATAAAATTTAATTTGCTCAGAATTCTTCCTTTGGCATGTGAGCCTATCGCTTTACCGAATGCTAATACATTCCGCTGACAAAAGAGTTCTATCAAAAATGGTTTGAAATTCGTTTTAAAAGGATGATCCCCTTCAAAAAACCTTAAACGATAGTAGAATTATTCATATACAATGGAATCGTATTAAACATTGAACGAAATTCGGCTAAGAAAAATATATTTATTACTCGCATTCCACAGTAAGATAGCGAGGCCGAGTTAGATATCTACCGTACAGTGCTGCCCCTATGAATTACGGTAGCGGAATTTCTGTGAACTAAAATAGTAGTGCATATTTACCGCCGGAATTTAAATTTCCTTATTACGTACAATACGGACCAGTGTGGCGCCTAATTCTGATTGAATATGATACTATGAAAACGTTCTGAATTTTGTATGATATTTCCTAATTTTTTAGGTAACATATTTAATACTTTTTAGCTAAAATTCACTTACCTATCAATGAATGTAGTATTTATATACAGAATAACTTATTCGTTTACATTTTTGAATGATAAAATTGACAAAATGTTCATATTTTTTCTTCGATATATTCTAATTGCGCGCAAATAATCAGGGAACATACAAACACCTGTCGCTCTCTCCCAGACCATACTAGAAATACCCCGATTCAAATTTACTCTTTTAAGGCTTATTCTTTTATAGGAAAATTGTTTGGTGAGACGTTTCAGAGCAGTTTTCAGAGTTTGAGAAATTTCCTCGGAATCCGGCCCGCAAATCGGTAATTAGTTCGTCCACTACGGCCGTTCGAAGACTCTGGCAAGCGAGTATTATGTTAGTTCACGTTTTCCACGCTATCGTTATACATAGGGGCAGCACTAGATGGTCAAGATTAGATCGCACTATTTTTACTGTGGAGCGGGCTCAATTCAATCGCTAATTCTTTATTTACAGTGAACTATTCTCTCAATTGATAAAGACTTTAAAGCCACGATGATTTTAAATGTACGACTTTTGAATTGGGTAAAATGATAAGAATTCATCATATTTTATGTCCTCAGGGCCCGGGACGCACAGGGAGACCTCACTCCAATTGACTTCGCAAACACGTCACGACACACTAGTGAGGCCGGCCAGGCCCTGACTCGACCAGTTAGTTACAATGGCTTTCTCCCTGCCACAGGCTGGGCTCTTGTGAAAAACGAGAATCTGTTAATCCAGTGTGACCAGGGGACTGAAAACTGCTGAAAACCTTTGCTGAAGCCTTTAGGCTACTATGTCAGAGTAATTGTACTGTTTTGCTCCCCTTGTCACCCATCCTCCCTCAACCTCTCACCCCATCCTCCCTCAACCTCACCCAACCTCATCATCCCATTGTCCCCAACCTCTCGCCCTATCCTCCCTCAACCTCTCACCCGATCCTCCCCCAACCTCTCACCCCATCCTCCCCCAACTTCTCGCAGTCAGTCTCCCTGTTAATGTGATTTCAATTTTATTTTTCAGGTTTTCCTCTGTCGGGCTGTGGTGTAAACTTCATCACGAATACTGGACGTGGTGGACATCAACTGAAATTTATCACAGTTTTACTTCTTCAGTCAACTTCTTCCGGACTACTAGTGAACTAACCCGACTATATGTGAACTAACCGGACCATTTAGTCCATTTAGGACCATTTAGATTGATACTCATAAAAAACAGTCAGTGGTGGACTCCAGGAGGTGTTGAACTCTGTATGTGGATTTGTGGGACTCGGTGGACTACCATTACTGCTAGACAAGGGCTAGTGAGTGTGTGAGTAGAATTTCTTAAAAGTTTCCCAAACAATTATGAGAAAGCAGTTTATCTGTAAACACTGTTATTTCATAAGAATTGTCAATGTGGTTATTTGAAGCAGCCTGTAATTGTGTTGCAGGAATTATAATTCAGGGTTTTTAGTAAGAGCATCAATTTCTACCTTAAAAATTAATTGAATATTTGACATCATTGAATAAAAATCGTTTTTGGACCGAATTTCGCGGGCGAATTTCATCAAAATTTGTGACGAAATTAAGGGGGTCAAAACACAAAATCCTGAATATCTCATTTTAGGAGCCTCGGATCCTAAATCTAACCTCATGTTTGTAACCAGCACCCCAAAAAACATGTCTGCACTAAATTTTATTAAAATTGGGCCAAAAAAATATTTTGACTTGGTACCCCATTTTTGGGGTGCATATTTTGGGCATTAAAACCCTTATTTGCCCATGAAGATGAATTCCGATTCAAAATCTGATTGCGGATCCGGAATCTACACCTCAGAATACATATTCCTACCAAATTTCGAAGGAATCAGAGAAAAAAAAGTTTTCGCCGAAAAAAAACTCCTGGACTAACACACCTTAGATTTTTGCCATTTTTTGCCAAAAAATCGAATCTCTTCGATTTGCTTAAAATTTCAGTCATTTATATTGTCAGGGGTGCTGATTCCAAATCTGCAATCAGATTTTGAATATCTCGAAAACTCTGGGGTCCAAGGCCTTTTGAAAATTTAGGGGGGTCCCCCAATAATTCGAATTTCTCATTTTCTGGGCCTCAGATCCGAAAAATTCGTTCAGATTTGTGATCAGCACCCCAGAATACATGTCTAACCGGAATTTCATCAAAATCGGAGACAAAAAATATTTGACCCCTGACACTCATTTTGGGGAGTAGCCTACCTTAGATTGCCATTTCTCTGATATACCGGTAACTAGACTTAACTCTTACACTGTGTATAACTGTTTGGTGGCCTCAAATCTATTAAGTTTCATTTATATCTTTTAGGATGTTTCTCATCATTAGGATGGAATTATTGACTTTTTGAGTTTGATGATCAGGATCAGATGAACTGGATAAATATGTGTTGGCAGTGTTAGAACTCACCGGGAGGATAAACAAACAAACGAACAAATATTGGGAGAACTTGACTTCAAATTTACTCTTCTTTAATAGTTTCCGAGCATTATTTCTGGTTACAGTGTTAGTGGTAGTTGAATGCACTATTTTAGAGAATAAAATTTAATTTGCTTGAAATTCTTCCTTTGGCATGTGAGCTTAGCGCTTTACTGGATGCTAATACATTCCGCAGACAAAAGTGTTCTATCACAAACGGTTTGAAATTCGTTTTAAAAAGAGAATCCCCTTCTAAAAACCTTAAACGATAGTCGAATTATTCATATACAATGGAATCGTATTAGATAATCAACGAAATTCGGCTAAGAAAAATATCTGTATTGCTCGCATGCCACAGTAAGATAGCGAGGCTGAGTTAGATATTTACCGTACAGTGCTGCCCCTATGAATAACGATAGCGGAATTTCTGTGAACTAAAATAGTAGCGCATATTTACCGCCGGAATTTAAATGTCTTTATTACGTACAATACAGACCAGTGTGTCGTCTAATTCTGATTAAATATGATACTATGAATACGTTCTGAATTTTGTATGATATTTCCTTATTTTTAGGTAACATATTTAATTTTTTTTAGCTAAAATTCACTTACTTATCAATAAATATGGTATTTGTATACAGAATAAATTATTCATTTTCATTTTTTAATGATAATATATCATCAGAATTGACAAAATGTCAATATTTCTTCTATTTACGCGCAAATAAACAGGGAACTTACAAACACCTGTCGCTCTCTCCCAGACCATACTAGAAATACCCCGATTCAAATTAACTCTTTAAAGGCTCATTCTCTTATAGAAAAATTGTTTGGTTCGAACGTTTCAGAGCAGTTTTCAGAGTTTGAGAATTTTCCTCGGAATCCGGCCCGCAAATCGGTAATTAGTTCGTCCACTCCTGCCGTTCGAAGACTCTGGCAAGCGAGTATTATGTTAGTTCACATTTTCCACGCTATCGTTATACATAGCGGCAGCACTAGACGGTCGAGATTGAATTAATCGCGCTATTTTACTGTGGAGCGGGCTCAATTCAATCGCTAATTCTTTATTTACAGTGAACTATTCCCTCAATTGATAAAGACTTTAAAGCCACGCTGATTCTAAATGTACGAATTTTGATATTGGTAAAAAAGATAAGAATTCATGCATGATATTTCATTTTCATGTCCTCAGGTACACACAGTTTAGGGGGACCTCACTCCTCCAGCGACTTCGCAGACACTTCACGACGTCGACAGTCAGTGTCAGTGAGGCCGGGACCTACTCAAATTTAGTCTGAATCAGTCAGTCGTTGTTACTACGAGTTCCGGGTTGTTTGGGGAACGACGGCTAGGTACTAGACTAACAGGGACCTTACTCAAAACCCACTTTCTAGCCTACACGGGCCGCACTACCCTAGCCGCTTGCATTGCACATGGTGCAGCAGGCGATAGTTTCACAAATCTTGATGAACTGTTCTTTAACTTCCTCCAGCACCACATCTTGTTCAGCAGGTTACACCAGCTTTCTTCCACTACCACAGGCTGGGCTCTTGTGTAAAACGAGAATCTGTTAATCCAGTGTGACTGAAAACTGCTGAAAACTTTTGCTTAAGCCTGAGTAATTGTGTTTGCTTCTCTTTTCACCCATCCTCCCTCGACGTCTCACCCCACCCTCCCTCAACCTCTCACCCCATCCTCCCCAACCTCTCACCCCATCCTCTCTCAACCTCTCACCCCATCCTCCCCAACCTCTCACCCCATCCTCCCTCAACCTCTCACCCCACCCTCCCTCAACCTCTCAACCCACCCTCCCCAACCTCTCACCCCATCCTCCCCAACCTCTCACCCCATCCTCTCTCAACCTCTCACCCCATCCTCCCCAACCTCTCACCCCATCCTCCCTCAACCTCTCACCCCATCCTCCTCCACCTATCACCCCACCTTCCCTCAACCTCTCAACCCACCCTCCCCAACCTCTCACCCCATCCTCCCCAACCTCTCATCCAATTGTCCCTCAACCTCTCATCCCATCCTCCCCCAACCTCTCACCCCATCCTCCCCAACCTCTCACCCCATCCTCCCTCAACCTCTCAGTCAGTCTCCCTGTTAATGTGATTTCAATTTTATATTTCAGGTTTTCTTCTGGCTGTCGTGTAAACTTCATCACGAAACTGGATGTTGACTTCAACTGAAATTCATCACAGTTTTATTTCTTCAGTGAACTTCTTCCGGACTACTAGTGAACTAACTGGACTTCTAGTCAACTAACCGGACTATAAGTGAACTAACTGGACTACTAGGGAACTAACCAGACTATATGTGAACTAACTGGACTATTTAGTCAACTAACAGGACTATAAGTGGATTGATACTCATAAAAATACAGTCAGTGGTGGACTCCAGGAGGTGTGGAACTCTGTATGTGGATTTGTGGAACTCGATGGACTACCATTACTGCTAGACAAGGGCTAGTGAGTGTGTGAGTAGAATTTCTTATAAGTTTCCAAAACAATTATGAGAAAGCAGTTTATCTGTAAACACTGTTCACTGCATTTCATAAGAATTGTCAATGTGGTTATTTGAAGCAGCCTGTAATTGTGTTGCAGGAATTATAATTCAGGGTTTTTAGTAAGAGCATCAATTTCTACCTTAAAAATTAATTGAATATTTGATCATTGAATAAAATTCGATTTTGGGCCGAATTTCCCAGGCAAATTTCATCAAAATTTGTGACGAAATTAAGGGGGTCAAAACAAGAAATCCTGAATATCTCATTTTAGTTGCCTCGGATCCAAAATCTAACCCCATATTCGTAATCAGCACCCCAAAAAAGATGTCTGCACTAAGTTTCATTAAAATTGGGCCAAAAAAAAATTTTGACTTTGTACCCCATTTTTGGGGTGCATATTTTGGGCATTAAAACCCATATTTGCCCATGAAGATGAATTCCGATTCAAAATCTGATTGCGGATCCGGAATCTACACCTCAGAATACATATTCCTACCAATCTTAGAAGGAATCAGAGAAAAAAAATTTTTCGCCGAAAAAAAACTCCTGGACTAACACCTTAGATTTTTGCCATTTTTGGCCAAAAAACCGAATCTCTTCGATTTGCTTGAAATTTTAGTCCTTTATATTTTCAGGGGTGCTGATTCCAAATCTGCAATCAGATTTTGAATATCTCGAAAACTCTGGGGTCCAAGGCCTTTTGAAAATTTAGGGGGTCCCCCAATAATTCGAATTTCTCATTTTCTGGGCCTCAGATCCGAAAAATTCGTTCAGATTTGTGATCAGCACCCAAGAATACATGTTAATACTGAATTTCATCAAAATCGGAGACAAAAAATATTTGATCCCTGACACTCATTTTGGGGAGTAGCCTACCATTTCTCTGATACACCAGTAACTTTACTTAACTCTTACACTGTGTATAACTGATTGGTTGCCTCAAATCTATAAAGTTTCATTTATATCTTTTAGGATGTTTGTCATCATTAGGATGGAATTATTGACGTTTGTGTTTGATGATCAGGACTACATCAGATGAACTGGATAAAATATGTGTTGGCAGCGTTAGAACTCACCGGGAGGATAAACAAACAAACGAACAAATATTGGGAGAACTTGACTTCAGTTATAGTGAACTTTATGTCCACGAGGACTAACTATGTGATGACTTTGCTGCTGATGGGATAAATATCTGTTTGAACTAAAAACTGTAAAACTAAAACTACTGACGGCATCTAGAATCTGCCGGATAGAAAACAACGAGGAACATAGAAGTTCAGGTGATATACAATCCTATCCTCTGTCTCTCTCTATCATCTCTCATCTCTCATCTCTCATCTCTCATCCTCATCTCTCATACTCATCTCCCATACTCATCCTCATCTCACTCTTTCATCCTCATCTCATACTCATCTCTCATACTCATCTCATTCATACTCATCCTCATCTCACTCTTTCATCCTCATCTCATACTCATCTCTCATCCTCATCTCATACTCATCTCTCATACTCATCTCTCATACTCATCTCTCATACTCATCCTCATCTCACTCTTTCATCCTCATCTCATACTCATCTCTCATACTCATCTCATACTCATCTCTCATACTCATCTCATACTCATCTCTCATCTCATACTCATCCTCATCTCACTCTTTCATCCTCATCTCATACTCATTTCTCATTCTCATCTCTCATACTCATCTCATCTCTCATCTCTGGTCTCATTCTCCACCATCTACCGGGTTGTGATAGGAACTAGTTCCTGTCTCGCCCGGTAGATGGCATTATTTTTTTGATAAAATTTGCTTAAGCAATGGATAAATATGAGTTCCCCTGCAGGCTGTCAGTACGTCCCTATAGCGTAGTGGGTAGGGTGCTGGACTGCTAGACCAGTGGTTGGTGGTTCAAATCCCGTATTTTAAATAATATTTTATTGGTTGTTGATTAAATAAAATGTTGAATTTTGATTTTGTTCGTTTCAATAAAATGTTGAATTTTACTTTTGCAAACAAGCTGTAACAAATTCCTGCTTTGAATTTGGAATAAATCCTTTGATTTGTACTTTGCGTTTGTCCTTTCCTTTTTGACTTTGTCCTTTCCTTGAATGTAAGAGAGTCTTTCCGGGGCAAGTGGAAGTTGTGAGAGGGGAGAGTCCTTTCCGGGGCAAAGTGCCCGAGACAAAGAGATTTTATTAAAGAGAGCATTTTATATATATACGTTTATTTATTTACGTTACTTTTTATAACATGCGGCAAAACGAAATAATGAGTAGAGTCTGCGTCTCGAGGTTTGAAGATGGTTCTGTAGTCGGAGTAGAGTCTGCGTCTCGAGGTTTGAAGATGGTTCTGAAGTCGGAGTAGAGTCTGCGTCTCGAGGTTTGGAGATGGTTCTGAAGTCGGAGTAGAGTCTGCGTCTCGAGGTTTGAAGATGGTTCTGTAGTCGGAGTAGAGTCTGCGTCTCGAGGTTTGAAGATGGTACTGTAGTCGGAGTAGGGTCTGCGTCTCGAGGTTTGAAGATGGTTCTGTAGTCGGGGTAGAGTCTGCGTCTCGAGGTTTGAAGATGGTTCTGTAGTCGGAGTAGAGTCTGCGTCTCGAGGTTTGAAGATGGTACTGTAGTCGGAGTGCGTCTCGAGGTTTGAGGATGGTACTGTAGTCGGAGTAGAGTCTGCGTCTCGAGGTTTGAAGATGGTACTGTAGTCGGAGTAGGGTCTGCGTCTCGAGGTTTGAAGATGGTTCTGTAGTCGGGGTAGAGTCTGCGTCTCGAGGTTTGAAGATGTTGCCGTCACTCAAATATTGCCAGCTGAAAAACAAATCGGATAATCGTCAAGCTAATGAAGATGCAAAATGTACGGATGGGTATAGTTTAATATAATTACCTTATCTTAATGTAAAGATACCGAAACAGCAAAATGTGAGTTGATGCGGTTCCCAATGCAGCAGCAGCAGCAGCAGCAGCAGTAGCAGCAGCAGACTAGTTCAGGACGTTGCGACAAACGAATTGTGTGTACATGTAGTTGTCAGTAGTAGCGAACTGGTTTCGGTTTAACCCTAAAAAGACACAATATTCATAATGTATGAATGTGCGCGAAATAGAACATCGGAAATCAGCGACAACAGCAACTCGGCAACTCGTCTTCATCAGCAAATTAGCCGTCATCTGTTTGTAGTTGAAATCCGACATCAACAGCAGCAGCAACACCAGTAACAGCAGCAGCAGTATCGGGATCTCCTCCGCGATCATCTGCACCATCAGCCGCCAGTCTCATCTTGCGTTCTCAATCGCTAGGCGTCACAAATTCCTTCACGTTCCAGTCTCTCCTTACATCATCAGCCGCTTATTAGTTGGTTGTTCGCTTGAAGCCACACTTTCTTCACGCCTTGTTGCAGAGCTCTTATAGGTGACCTTCATCGCTGGACATCAGTTCTCGGACTGGCATCGGGCGGCTCGAACCGCGCTTCTAATACCTACGTCAACCAATCAGCAACGGTGCATCATCGATGCGACCGGATTGGATCAATCAGAAAGCTCGATCGCGCATTCCTGTGACAGACCCGAGTCCGTGACGCTAATCCGCAAGAACCATTCAATTCGTGCCAAACATTTTCAATGGGGCCTACAGGTCATCGAGTTTAATTCGACTATTCATAGAGGCACATATTGTTAAAGATAGAAATATCGAATGCTACGATTTTAGCCTAAAATTGTATGCTGAAATTTTAGCTAATGGTTTAGATAAACTCCAACAAACTTTAGTGTAGATTTCCCTTCTATTTAAGTCTGGTTTTGAACTGTAATACCGGCTCAATTTTACTTTTTTCGAGTTTTGCTTTATGATATTGAAGTTTGCTTAAGGGTTTGTGCAGTGACGCGGCACAATTGTGTAGTAGAGCGTATGGCAGGTCTCCAGAGAGTGATTCTCTATTGGATAGAGTCGTTTTCAATCCGAATTTATACACAAGTTCACCAGACATCGCCGCGTACACATCTACTTTAACTGAAATCTGGTGAAAAATTATGGAAGTTGAGAAAGAACTGTGATTGATCACCGCGCGCTGCTTGTACCGAATAGTCGCTTGGATTTCTTCAGTTCGAGGAATTAAATAAATATAAAATGACCCAAACCCTCACCACTCAACTTAAAATAACAAACTAATATTGTAAAAAAGTCGAAGGTCCCTGGGGGAATTACTCCGCTGCCGGGACCGGTATTGTGGGATAAATAAATAATTCAGCCAGAAACGACTGAATTAAACATAATTTACCCCACACCAGTTATTTTGTAGGACTCACGCATTAGCAACCTCATTCCAGGGAGGACAGTACTCTCGACTCGCCCGCTTACCGGAGATCACTTGCCACATCCTGACCCGCCTCCTCCGAGACTCGAACCTGGGCCACAGCGGTGACACGCTAGTCGCCGACCGACTAAGCCATCCGGTCCGCCCGATTGTGACAGGAAAACATTCGAACATATTCCACGGCCATTCACATTCGGACAAAAGACCATGACGTCACAATGGTCAACGCCGTGACGATGTCGACTCAGACTGAAATCGCCCGTTTCTGACCAAACTTGCAGCTCCAGAGTCTATATCTTGAATCTCTACAAATATATACTGATCGTTGCAGCATATTAGTCCTAGATACGACGGGTGGTTTTTGAATTTGAGAGTTCTAAATAGCGTATTTCCGTTTCAAAAATCCAATATCCTGAATCCCACAAAACTCTACGTGCGTCTCGTATGACAGCCGATCTGACTCATGTACAGAATATATATAGACTAATCACGTCCCGGTCACGGCCATGGTTCCAGTTAAGTCGTGCGCGACACATTTTGTTCAAATATGTACGCAACTTGCGCCTCTTAACCCTTAAAAAACTTCGATTATAGTTAAGGAATGATTATTTTACTTTTAATGTCACTATCATCAACGGCCAAAACCATTCCTTGGCCATTCATTGTCGAACGAAAGTTGGGCTCGGCTGATAATGGTTTTCGCCCCACATAACCAAACTAACTTTTGAAATAATCAAACCTTTAGAAAGAGGGGTATCCCAGTACAGGTATGCGAGTACATCCGAGCCGAATATAGAAGGAAATCCCCCACCTGTTTGGTACTCTTTCTCCAGGCGAAAAAGTCCAGAAAATCCCTTGTTTTATCATCAATCTGTCTCTCAGGCCAATGGATTTGGGGTCCCTCTTCATTACAAATATGGTCTGATGCCTGACTGGATAAATGGATGACTGGTGACCGAATGACCGAGCGACTGATTGATGAGATATTCTTAACAATACAATCTAGGAAATGCAGAAATCACAGAGGACCCTTAAGGCGGGGATCTGAGACATAGACCTCTGGACCCCGTCAATAACTGTGCAAAATGAATGAAGCGTATTCGAAGGAGAAAATGTGGCACCAGACTGAATCATACGTATTACTTATTCAGTAATCCAATACGCACTAAGCCTCAGAAATGGTGATCGATGGTGGTTTTAATTCCGGGAAGCAGTATTTTCCTATGGGGGCAGGAGAAATTCTCCGCTTCATTCTCCGGAGTAAATGGATAGATGATTGATATCGTAGCCAGGCCTGTAATGTGGCCGATTTTATAGGCAGTTTGCTTTCCCTATAGATAAAAGTTTCCTTAAAATGTGGACTTTTAAGTGGACCTTTTTGAAAAGGCGCTCGAAGGTAAAAACGGAGCCTAGTGACTTATGTGTTAGCAATGCAAGGCTCCCTACGGAGTCCAACGCTAGTCCTAGGTATCTGTAGCACTATAAGATTGGGTAGGACATACGGCAAGCCTAGGATTTTATTCATTTCCAGCAAATTCATTTTTCAGAGCGAACTGTTTTGGGATTTCCGGCGGTTTGTCGTAAACCACCTGAACTATACCACACTCCGCTGCAGGCCCGGTTGTTCGGAAGTTACTACTCCCCAGTCACTACACAGATTATAGGCTAGAGATAAAATGTTAATACCAGTCTATGAGTGTCACTGGTCAGTATATAGCCGCAGTGTATAGATTTTAAAAAAGAGCAAAAAACAACCCTCTAAATTTGGGAAACTTTTATATTTATTCAATTCCTCGAACTGAAGAAATCCGAGCGACTATTCGGTGCAAGCAGCGCGGGATAACCTCATGTCGATCTTAATCAGCATTTCAACAACTGAACGAACTTTTCTCTAAATTGCTTGTTCACAATTATATAAAGAATAAGATTTATACAAGAATTGATGATCGATGTAACCAGATAGAATGTTAATACGT